>NC_053396.1:38430227-39101477 GCF_905171765.1 Bufo bufo
ACTTGAATGGGGGCGGTTGTTACTTACATTATCTTGGTAAGTGCTAAGATTTGCCAAAGTCACTTTCTTTAGGTACACAACGTAAAGTTCTATTCCGGGAAAACGCCTTTAAGTCATGATAGTGCCCCCCACAGTGCCATCCCCTCCAGCTAGTGAGAAACTATACGTCCCATCCACATACACACAATATCTGGTCCTACTTCTGGGAAGCTGTGTGACCTCCTCTTTGGGAGCTCTAATGGTAGCCGTTTCAGATCTCACCTAGCTTTTCTGAACTTGGCAAGCAGATTGGTATATGGTCCCCTTTCACTACCAAGTCGGCGAGCTGCCAGTCCTGCTTCCCTCATGACGCCCAGTAATTGTAAACAAATGCATATAGGAAAAGATGTCAGTCACTGTGTGCGGGCAGGGGAAGCAGGGCTCTCTCCATGGCCGTGTTCACATGGCGAGTCTTTCTGTGGGCTGTGAGATGCGCAGCAGAAATCTCAGGCTGACCCTTGGGATTCTGCCTCAGATCCGCATACAGACTACGTGTGGCTATCCAAAGCAAATCGGAGCGGAATCCATCTCCAGAATGGACGTACTTTTTTCGGTAATGTGAGCTATTGAGTGGATTCTCACTGAAAACCATTGGATTTCACATAGCTTTCCATATGAAAAATCAGCCGTGTGAACATCTCCTGAGTAGGGATGAGCGAACCCGAACTTTACAGGTTCGGTGTTCGGGTGGTGTAGGAATTCCTAATCAGTTCAGCGGGTGAATATATAGATATCTTTCTGAATCCATGCTGTCAGGGCTCAGGAGTAGAGGTTCGGTGTTCGGGTGGTGTAGGAATTCCGTTAAAACGGAATTCGTGGAAGGAATGCAAAATGGAAGCCTTTAAGACGCATTCTGTTTCGATCCATCATAATAGAAGTCTATGGCCAAGCATAACGGATCCGTCTGTTTTCAGTCCTGCATAACGGAGACTAGACGGATCAGTTATGCTCGGCCATAGACTTCTATTATGATGGATCGAAACAGAATGCGTCTTAAAGGCTTCCGTTTTGCATTCAGTCTACGAATTCTGTTCTATTTCGTTATAACAGAAGCCCTGACGGCATTGATTCAGATAGATATCTATATATTCACTAGCTGAACTGATTAGGACAACTCCCAGCATACACACTTACTTGGCTTTCCATAGAAGTGAAAGGAGGATTCTGGGAGTTGTAGTTTCCGAACAGTCCTGGGTTAGAATTTTTAACCATTTAATAGAAGACGATCACCTTTGGGATTAAAGCTCTGTTCACACTTTGTTGGAAAGCACCTGGAATATATCCATGAGCCCCATGCACCTGGCATATGCATAGGAGTGTGTCTGCTTTCTTTCACACTGTATAGGAAATCATAGTCTGCTGCACTTTCTTATAGAGAGCAGCAAAATATATATAAAAACTATATTACACTATCACATACACAATCCCAACCCTTCCTTCCGTGATCAGGCCATTGTATCTGTATTCCCTTATATGATATACCTGCTCAATTCACACATCCGTCATGATACTGCTATAACTGACCAATATTTCCCGAGGTATGGTTTTTGACTATGCTAATCTATATCCTAACAACACCGAGCAGCGTAGGTGCAGTGGACCTGTCCTGTGTGTACTTCATGCAGTCAGAATGATGCTTGTGTCTTCATGGGCTGACCTCATTTTTTATATCATTCTGCTGGTGTTTCGCTCTGCTATGTAACGGGACCTTCCTGCACATCTTCTGTTGGCTCTGGGACATGGTGGATCTACTCACTGCTCATTCATATCACCCCTAGGACAAGGCATGACATCTTGCAGGCTCTGAGGGTGTTCATTAGTGAGTGAAAGTGATAACTGTCTGGTGGTTTATAGTCTGATGCCCTGTCTGGGGCATATGGCGTTATGTTGCTTCAGGGGACTCTAGATATCACTGCTGCGATCAGTAGTGCCGTACACTCGGTTATTGCCTTTTTATGCTTATTGGTGCGTCAAGGCCTGTATGACTATAATTCAGGTGTATGTCACATGATCACATATAATTATACGACATACTAGCTTAGCTTAAATATTGCTGGTTTAACAATTTTAAGACTCGTTGGCCACCCTTGAATGCCATTTAAATGGGTTCAAAACTCTATGCTGATAAAGTTCTTAATATACGTATATAAACTAGTAGTGATCACTGCTCCAAATTCCCTGTCACCAGAATTCTGGATTATTATCTGCAGTAGTACATGAGTAGTACTGCAGATGAGGACTCCAGATCGTTCGTTTTTATTTTCTTGCGCCCTCCTGTCAGCACTCAAAGCTGCGCTGAAATAAACTGTCAGGACTGCTGAGCCATGCCAACATAAAGGAGAGGACTCCTGTGTGCCTGCAGCTTTAAAAGCTGACATTGGGAGGACAGGGGGGCAGTAAGGAAAATAAATATAAATATATTTATTAGATAATAGTCCAGGATCCTGGTGACAGATTCCCTTTTAAAGTGAGCCTCAGGTTCAAGAAAAAAAAAATCACATTAACTGGGGAATGAACAGAAAACGTACCCGGTGACCTCCTTTTCATCTTTTTAGCTGCAGATCCGCAGATTCCAGGACTCCTCTTCCGTCATCCAAGATGACCGCACCACTTCTCAGACTGCCTGGTGCATACTGTGCGTTTGGTAGCCCAAGATTCTACCGGCTGCCTTTTGGATTGGCCAGCACTGCTCACATGAACAGTTGGAAAGGTAGGAAGTGTCTTGGGCTACCAAATGACCAGTGTGCATGATTCAGCCTGAGATGTGGGGCAAGAGGAGCCCAGGAATTTGCGGTTCTGCAGCTAAGATGATGAGAGGTCACCAGGTAAGAGTTCTGTTCATTCCCCAGTTAATGTGATTCTTTTTTTCCTGAAGGGTCGCTTTAAATTTATTGAATATTTTTCTGCCTGCAGCTGCCACTAGAGGGAGCTTAGGAGCTTGCTGCCTGAGACATGAGCTCCCTCTAGTGGTGGCTACAAGCAGCCAGTGTCTTCTCTTTTACCTCTGGGCATGGGGAGCTTTGATTCCTATGAAGATATATTATAAAATGAATCCGCACAGAAGTTTGGGCTTAGAAATGACAAGATGTTAAAAGGTGGAGAATGGCTTTTAATCTTTGTTGTCAAGCTGTTTTATCACACAAGGGTTTCGTACATAGACCAACATTATTCATCGATTCATTTCCTGAAAGGTGCGAGTCCATTATATTCTGCTTTAACACATTCAGACTATGTGCAACTGGTCCCTGATCATACGAGCTGGTAATCAAAAACTGAAGCCTCTGTGAACAAGTCTGGGCCTAGCTTCCTAGCAGAGCATGAAGACACTTCATTCTAATGATGTTAATGTACAAGACAGTCTGATGCAAGTCTGTTTTCTTCTTGCCCTCACCCCATGATCCTTTCATCTGTACTTTGGATAGGATTCTGCGCACAGGTGCTGACTGGCTGCACAAAAATGCTGTGCTAGAGGGTAATAAATGAAATCCGTCTTGTAATTGATGTCCGGCTGTGCACTGGGAGGTAGAGCGACGGTGTGCTATTGTTCAGCATCACAAGTGCCATAATGAGGGTAGTAGTGTAACCAAGAATACCTCTCGAGCCTCTTCAGCTTACAAGACTGCAGGCACATCTTACATGACCTCGTACCAGCTGCATGATCAATTCAAGTCCCCAGTTTATGGTAGTTTTTGCACTCATTCCTCGTCCCCATCACCATATTTTGAGGCTGCGTACACTCCACATTTTGCAGACTGTGTGCCGTCTGCATCCATATGTCCATTCCACCAGCCTGCAAAAAAGATAGAACATGTCCGTTTTACAGACAAGGATAGAACATTTCTATAGAGGTGGAAAACAAATGGCAGCATGCACAGTGGCCAGGACCCGTGGTTTGCGGACTGCAAAACGCATACGGTTGTGTGCATGAAGCCTTATTCTGTACATCTTCCTTATTGCCTAGCAGACAGACTTTACCAATGCTACATACTGGGCTCCGTATGCACAAATACCTGGTGCTTTAACGGCTTATCCAATGTCTAAAACATGCCCCCCAATGTCCGGACCCCTTATATAGATTATACGTCACTCCTGATCCCCGCATGGCTGCCGCATCTCCCTGACGCACGGATCAAAACATCCAGCGACAGGGGGAGCTGCCAATAGCAGGCCGCGACGGGGACGATGCAGTGGCGACTGTGGGGGGGATCAGGAGTGACGCTGGTGCCGGGGTAAGTATAATCTGTATGAGGGGCCCAGTCACGTAAGGTTGGTACGGTTTTAAAAAATCTCACCCACATAATGTGAACAGTGGAAATTGATCTCTGGTGCCGATTTTAGATCAGCCGCAGGGCCATTTATGCTGCGGATCCCCACCACGAGTTTCTCCGATTGCAATACATAGGGCCAAGGGAAATCTACATGTAGCATATGGCAAACTCTGGGGTGGGAATTATGCCCCACGATGTTGGTGAGGGGTTAACCCTTCACACATTCCATGGTTGCAGGGCAGAGGGGTGGGTAGCCAATCAAGAGTACTCTCCAAGATGGTATTTTATCCGGATATTCTGGGACCGCAGGCCATGGCATAGGCGGAGTGCCACCGCAGCCTGAGAGATATTCTGCTCATTCATTTCCAGGGCCCAGCCACATGTAATAGGCTTTGCTAATGAGTGTTAAACAAGCTTTAAATGCTTGAAATTAACATTTGCGTGCATGAGGCTTAACTATAGCAATGCACAGACTGCCCAGAGATCACAGTAGTAATGAGTAATAATTAATGTGTTATCGGCCCTGCCAATGCCATTTAGGAAGAAAGGGGCATACGCAAATCACCTGCTCATTATTTTGCGCCTCTTTCGAGGCCTGGCTGGTATTTCTCACGCACGGTCTTGGCCTCGGAGCCGCGATGCCTGTGGGATTGTAGTCTTTGTAATGTGTCTGCCATCTGGGCTAAGCCTGTATTTTCATACCTGCAATGTCTCATACATCCGGTCAGCGGATTAGCAGAATATGTTGGCTCTGCAGCTCCCAGTGCTGGTCTAGATCCTCAAACCATTTGACCCAAAAGATGTTAATGCGTTACCCAAAAGTGATGATTTCTGGTTTTCTGGAGATTAGCACATTTTTGCAGCCTTTCAGTCTGTGATTTCAGTTCTTCATAACCACTCATTTACTGTAGTTTCTTTCCAATTTATATGTGAACTTGGAGCAGATGTTCACATTGAAATGAAATGGCTAAATCCATGTGCTTTGCAAGCCATTCCTGGGGCCTCCGGTTTAAAGGTGCAGTCTGACAATTTTCTTAATTTTTTCTTTTTTTTTTCAAATTAATTTCTGGTCTCGATCACTGCTGTCTGATTGACATGCCATAATAGCCATTCTTGGGACAGTTCTGTTCTCTTTTGCACTTCACTTGTTATCTTAGAAACAAGGTCAGCCTTTTTCCGTCCCTTGCACCATACAGTGCCATGTTCCGATCGGCTACTCTGTCAGAGGCGTCCATCACAAATTCCATTATAAAATGCCTGCAGAATCCCATCAGTAGTCGTATGGCAGAAATGGGGCTTCCGTTATTCCCGTGCTGCTCCTATAACTGAGCAGAACGAAAATAAAAGGCGGCAAAGTGAACATGTGTTTCTGAAGGCAGCCATTGATTAGTATTCAGGCAAAAGTGGGGAAAAAAACGTATTCTATAGTCATTCACACAGACAAGATCAGTACTGTTAGTGGTACTGTGGCCTACTCGCCCCAGACCTATGAATTATTGTGTGTGTGTGTGTATATATATATATATTTTGATGCAGGCCATATTCTTAGTGCATCAGTAGCATCTCCGTTGTTGCGTGCCAGGTGCCAGATCCATTCTATTACAAATACCACCTGCGCTTACCACCAGGATAGCACTGCACTTGACAGTGGCTCTGAGTGAAGCCTTATGTGAACAGAGCCTAAGAATCTGGTCACAGTTATTAAAGGGGTTTTCAGAGATTTATCTTCCGGATAAGTCATCAGTATCTGATCAGTGGGGGTGGGAGATTAGTATTGATGGCCTATCCTCAAGATAGGTCATCAATGTCTGATTGGTGGGGGTCCGTCTCCTGTCATCCTCACTGATCAACTGTTTCAGGAGGCTGCCACACTCTGAGTGCTGCGGCCTTTTCGTAGGCCAGTGACGTCACATTTATCGCTCACATGACCTAGCCCCAGCTTGTTAGATTGTGAGGAGGCCGCAGTGCCCATCGGAGGCCTCTTCAAACAACTGATTGGTGCAAGTATCGGACCTCCACCAGATATGGATGACTTATCCTGAAGACAGGCCATCAGTATTAAACTGTCGGGGAAAAAAAAACTTTAACGTGAGGTCCATCAGGCTTTCCAGGAATTTTGATGGCAAGAATAGCAGAGTCTGCAGTGTTGTTGTTGTTGTGGATCCCTAGGGCCCTCAATAGATCCAGTTAAGGTCAATGGGTCTTTCAGGTTTGTCCAGTATCAATGGACCAGACGCACTGTAGCTGTCGTGGCTCCCTCTATAAGGTCCTGTCTCAATGCTTAAAACAACAAAGAATTTAAATAAAGGCCCTTTTTCTTTAGGCTACATTCACACCTAAAGTGTTTTGCGGACCGCACATGGCCGGCACTATATTGAAAATTGCTATTCTTGTCCGCTCTATATTTTTGCGGGGCTGCGGAACGGAACTACAGATGTGGACAGCACACGGTGTGCTGTCCACATATTTTGCGGCCCCGTTGAAATGAATGGATCCACACCCATTCCGTAAAATTGCGGAACGGATGCGGACCCATTTATACGGTTGTGTGAATGAGCCCTTAGGCTGTTAAATCCTTTTTAGCATAGAGCTGGATCATCATTCCTTAACTGTGTGGCATCTCTCTGAGACCAAATTGTTCATGTCTTGCCTCACCTCTGAGACTTCTCCATTGGACTGCACCTTTAAACCTTTGCTAGAATCCCCTAAGGGGGCCGGGAGTATCTAATCTGAGCTCTGACGTTGTGAATATGATAGCAAGGAACAATGCAATGCAAACATCTGCTGTGGAGTTCGTCAGGACGGAAAATATGTCTGTAGCACTTCTGACGCCGGGGCAAACATTTCCACAGAAAACGAGTCCCCCTTTTCTCCGCACACGTTTAGCAGCAGTCTAAACAATGCAATATTAACGGATGGGATGCTGTAGCGTTTGATCATTTTTAGAAGGCAGAATTTCATTTTCATTTTGATGTTTTCGCTATCAACCTGTGAGCTTCATTAACGAGGGCGAGGGAGAATATCGAATTCGCAGACTCCACCAATCAAGTCTCGTAAGATTAAACAATCTGACATTTTCCTAGATAAAAAAAAAACATTAGAATCTAAAATGCATCAAACCCTCGTCTAATTTTGTGTCTGCACACATCGGGGGGCACATGTCTCCATTCCATGGCGGGGACAAATTTTTATAGCGTGCTTATGGCGTTTTATGGCAGGTGTCGCACGGATATATGAAGCCTGTTGCTTGAAGCTTCCTTTTTCTGATATTTCATTGGAAACGTATACCTGCTGACACATCTAGTGGGTTTTCACAATAAAAAAATTCATTTCAGATCATAGAGATGCATTTTAGATCAACAAAATACAAAATTGATGCATGGAAAATGATAGAGACGCCTTCTGTTTCTCCTACAGTGACATGAAGGCTTACAGCCGAGCATTTTGACTAAGGCCTCATGCACACTACCGTTGTGTGCATCCGTGGCCGTTGTGCCGTTTTCCGTTTTTTTTTCGCGG
This sequence comes from Bufo bufo, assembly GCF_905171765.1. Taxonomy (NCBI): domain Eukaryota; kingdom Metazoa; phylum Chordata; class Amphibia; order Anura; family Bufonidae; genus Bufo; species Bufo bufo. The sequence goes on from NC_053396.1 coordinate 38,438,054, forward strand.
ACCCATTGACTTTCAATGGGTCCGTGGAAAAATCAGAAAATGCACCGTTTGGCAGCCGCATCCGTGAGCCGTGTTTCCTGGCCGTGAAAAAAATATGACCTGTCCTATTTTTTTCACGGCCAAAGGTTCACGGACCCATTCAAGTCAATGGGTCCGTGAAAGAACACGGATGCACACAAGATTGGCATCCGTGTCCGTGATCCGTGGCCGTAGGTTAGTTTTTATACAGACGGATCCGAAGATCCGTCTGCATAAAAGCTTTTTCAGAGATGAGTTTTCACTTCGTGAAAACTCAAATCCGACAGTATATTCTAACACAGAGGCGTTCCCATGGTGATGGGGACGCTTCAGGTTAGAATATACTAACAGAACTGTGTACATGACTGCCCCCTGCTGCCTGGCAGGTGCTGCCAGGCAGCAGGGGGCAGCCCCCCCCCCCTGTAGTTAACACATTGGTGGCCAGTGCGGCCAGCCCCCCTCCCTCCCCTGTAGTTAACTCGTTGGTGGGCAGTGGGCCCCCCCCCTCCCCTGTAGTTAACTTGTTGGTGGGCAGTGGGCCCCCCCCCCCTCCCTTCCCATGTAGTTAACTCGTTGGTGGCCAGTGGGCCTTCTCCCCTCCCTCCCCCTCCTAATTAAAATCTCCCCCCTATCATTGGTGGCAGCGGAGTGTAACGATCGGAGTCCCAGTTTAATCGCTGGGGCTCCGATCGGTAACCATGGCAACCAGGACGCTACTGCAGTCCTGGTTGCCATGGTTACTTAGCAATTTGTAGAACCATTATACTTACCTGCGAGCTGCGATCTCTGCGTCCGGCCGGGAGCTCCTCCTACTGGTAAGTGACAGGTCATGTCACTTACCAGTAGGAGGAGCTCCCGGCCGGACCTGTCACTTACCAGTAGGAGGAGCTCCCGGCCGGACGCAGAGATCGCAGCTCGCAGGTAAGTATCATGGTTCTACAAATTGCTAAGTAACCATGGCAACCGGGACTGCAGTAGCGTCCTGGTTGCCATGGTTACCGATCGGAGCCCCAGCGATTAAACTGGGACTCCGATCGGTACACTCCGCTGCCACCAATGATAGAGGGGAGATTTTAATTAGGAGGGGGAGGGAGGGGAGAAGGCCCACTGGCCACCAACGAGTTAACTACATGGGAAGGGAGGGGGGGGCCCACTGCCCACCAACGAGTTAACTGCAGGGGAGGGGAGGGGCCGCACTGGCCACCAATGAGTTAACTACAGGGGAGGGGGGGGGCCCACTGGCCACCAATGAGTTAACTACTGGGGGGGGGGGGGGGGCCGGCCGCACTGGCCACCAATGAGTTAACTACAGGGGAGGGGGGGGCCCACTGGCCACCAATGAGTTAACTACAGAGGAGGGGGGGGGCCGGCCACCAATGTGTTAACTACAGGGGGGGGCTGCCCCCTGCTGCCTGGCAGCACCTGCCAGGCAGCAGGGGGCAGTCATGTACACAGTTCTGTTAGTATATTCTAACCTGAAGCGTCCCCATCACCATGGGAACGCCTCTGTGTTAGAATATACTGTCGGATTTGAGTTTCACGATGTAACTCAAATCCGACAGTATATTCTAACATAGAGGCGTTCCCATGGTGATGGGGACGCTTCAAGTTAAAATATACCATCGGATTGGAGAAAACTCCGATCCGATGGTATATTAACTCCTGACTTTACATTGAAAGTCAATGGGGGACGGATCCGTTTGAAATTGCACCATATTGTGTCAACGTCAAACGGATCCGTCCCCATTGACTTGCATTGTAATTCAGGACGGATCCTCCAAAAATCAAGGAAGACCCACGGACGAAAAAATGGTCACGGAAAAACGGAACCCCGTTTTGCGGACCGCAAATAAATACGGTCGTGTGCATGAGGCCTAAGGCTACGTTCACATCACCGTTCTGGCTTTCCGTTCTCCTGCTCCGTCTAGGAGCAGGAGAACGGAAAGGACGGAAAAGGCGCATAACTGATGCCAAACGGAGCCCTTAGGACCCCATAGATTATAATGGGGTCCGTTATGTTTCCGCTCAGAAGATGATTTTTAAGCGGAGACAAAAGTCCTGCATGCACAACTTTTGTCTCCGCTTAAAAGTCATCTTCTGAGCGGAAACATAACGGACCCCATTATAGTCTATGGGGTCCTTTAGGCTCCGTTTGACTCAGTTTGGCGTCAGTTATGTGCCTTTTCCGTCCTTTCCGTTCTCCTGCTCCTAGACGGAGCAGGAGAACGGAAAGCCAGAACGGTGATGTGAACAAAGCCTAACATGTCAAGATCACACTATAGTACATTAAAAAGCTGTCCCCCTATTAAAAATGATGGAAGCACTAGTTCAGAACCATTACTGGCGCTTTTTTTCACTGCAGTTTTTACAGATTTTTCTTCTGATGGATTTTGGTGTGACCTTGTACCGCTATCGGCCAAACATAAACCACTTGCATTTCACACACACCTTTTTAGATTGCAGCACTTACTGGTATATGTGAATGTCTCGATGGCTAATTCCAGCAACCACCACCAGATGTACTGTGGGGTTCCTCCAGTCCATGAGGCGTAGCATTATGTCTAGTTATCAATACAATTAATTGCATCCCCTTCTGGCTTCTATTATTATACAGAACAATTTACGGATCCGTGTTTAAGGTATGTTCACATGGTGGAATTTTCAGATTTTGGCAAAGACTACACAACGAAATCCATGTGAAAAAAATCCAGATTTCTGCCATGTATCCTCTTGCAAATCCTTGTGGGAGTTTTCCCACTTGAAAAATCTGTTGTGTGAACATAGCCTTTCACTGAGCAATTTTTCAGGGTTCGGTGCTGTGGAGGAGGAACCCACTTGAGGATTGTTCGCACAATTAAAATCTTTCCAGGATTTAGTTGTGGAAATTGGCCAATTCCTCAATCAAAACGCCAACGATAGCTTTTTCTTAACTTATATCGGGAAAAAAAAAACACCATGTGCACATGTTGGCCTTTTTTCCTGCCATTAGATTGTTATACGCATGTTTTGTATTGAGGCAGAAAACCATTCTAGCGGTTTTAGAAGTGTTTCCACCACCAAAAAAATGCCACTGAAGGCCTGGAATAGAAAAAAAAATAATATTTTTTCCAAATTCTCAACCAACAACTCTTCTAAACCGCTTCTTAATCCTCCACCAAATTAGAAATCTGACCCCAAAAACGACCTAATCTACTATCGGTTTTTTCTGCCGCGGATTTTGCTGCGTAAACTTAGCCTGAGATCTCTGCTTTAAGATCAGGGGGTGGCAAATAAATCCTAATGCTAGTTTTCTACTACACATCTTTTAGTTGATTTTTTTGCTGTTCTGAAACTGAACCGATCACTTAATGAAGGTAGTACTATCATTAGAAGATCCACTGCCGGCAGGGTTTCTCTGCCCATTGACGTAGGCCGCATTAAGGCCTTGTTTTCCCTCCAGCTTTAATGACTGCTCACATTATGATGGATAAAACATCTCCGGTGAAAACACTGCTCATGAAATATTGGTGGATCTAATGGCTTTAAGCCGGGGATATTTACCATTCAGATTTATAGCTTTCATTTTAACCTTGCTGTGGGGAATCCGATTGTATTAAATGATATTAATGTGCTGTGGCTGGTTTGATATTCCCACCGTCTTCCCCTATTATATTTAATCACTCCACTTTATCCGTACATGAATTCACTTACTCAGCTAATAGTCTTCTCATCCTTCTCCCCTCCCAAAAAAAAAAATTAAGTAACGAACACTTGGGAACCGATTTAGAAATTAGAAATGAGCGGTAACAATGGCTGTTGGAGGGAAAGTCGAGAAGTGCTACTTGCCTATTTTGGCGTCCTGAAACATGTTGTGCATTTTTAATAAGACCCCAGATGGTACATAGCTGTTATCGATTTGTAAACTGGAAGTGAATGCCTCCTTTGCTTTGTGTTGCACATTACTACTTGAATGGCCTTTGGATAATATAACCGCCGTGCACTTTGTGAACCATTCAGTTTCTCTGGGAGTCTTATTAGCTTGTTCAGATGCTGCCATACTCTTCCTGTGACAGAATCCCCTTGGTCAAATTGTATCTGTCTTTTTTTTTTATCCCATCTTATCAGTAGAAAATGTTGCGATGAAAGATCCTCCGGACTTATTGGACAGGCAGAAATGCCTGAACGCCTTGGCGTCTCTGCGACATGCCAAATGGTTTCAGGTTGGCTATTTGTTCTTACCTTATTGTTATTGTAGCCTTATGAGGTTTTCGTTTAATTTCTTTACGACCTCATGAATTCATGCACTGTAATCCATTGTAATAGAGCTGAGTAGTATAGACGTCTAGATTTCCTTTCGAGTCATGCTTGCCAAGCAGCAGTGCCATCTCTGTGGCCCAGTGGAAAACACTTGCCACTAGCCAATTTGCGCTCTTTTGGCCACCTCCTCCTTTCCCACTAAGTGCCCTCCTGCCCCGCTCACGGGTGGCACTGTTGCTGTCCAGACGGGCCGGGCTTCAGTAGCGCTAGCTGACACGCCATTATCATGAGGCTACAAAAGCAATCTTTACATGAAGCTTTTCAGTTCTATTTAAAGCCTGACCTCTCTAAACATGGATGGTTTTGTCATTCTGTAATTTTCTTTGCATGAATTTAATCATTTACTACTCAGTAATCACATTAAAGAATCTGTCCGAGGCCTTTGTAGGTTAAGGTAAAGTGTGAACACAGCAGCAGAACTGGAACCGTTTTGTCTATTCCAGGCAAGAGCAAATGGATTAAAATCTTGTGTAATTGTACTCCGCATTCTGCGCGATTTGTGCAACAGAGTCCCCACCTGGGCGCGGCTGAAAGGATGGGTGAGTGTCTCCTGGGTGATGGGGGTGGGATCCAGTAGGCTTTAATTGCTGCCCCTTTCTTAAAGGGGACCCGTCACCATGAAAATGCAGTGTAAGCATGTTATAGAGCAGGAGGAGCTGAATGCATGTGTATGTGTGTGTGTGTGTGTGTGTGTATATATATATATATATATATATATATATATATATATATATATATATATATATATACACACACACACACATTAATAATAACTTGTAATTTATACATTTAAATTCCTACTCATTCTGGGCTCTGAGGTCAAGGAGTCGGTCCGATCAGTGACTGACAGCCTTCCCTCTATGACTGTGTATACAGATCTAGCTGTCAATCACTGATAGGACCGACTCCTGGACTTCAATCAGTGACTGACAGCCTTCCCTCTATGACTGTGTATACAGAGATAGCTGTCAATCACTGATAGGATCGCCTCCTGGACTTCAATCAGTGACTGACAGCCTTCCCTCTATGACTGTGTATACAGAGATTGAAGTCCAGGAGGCGGTCCTATCAGTGACTGACGGCTATCTCTATACCCAGTCATAGATGGAAGACTGTCAATCACTGATAGGACCGCCTCCTGGACTTCAATCAGTGATTGACGGCCTTCCCTCTATGACTGTGTATACAGAGATAGCTGTCAATCACTTATTATAGAACCACCTCCTGGACTTCAAAGCCCAGAATGAGCAGGAACTTAAATGAATAAATTACAAGTTATATTGAATCTTTTAACATAAAACTAAATATCAATCTGCTCAGCTCCTCCTGCTTTATAACACGCTGCCTGCCCGGTGACAGGTTCCCTTTAATAGCCCTGTGCATCCTAATCCTGAATATATGTCTGTAACGGATATTACATTCATTAGGAATAATGTTGCTCTCAGTCCTCCAGAAATGCAGATGTGTGCTCAACATTTCCACCATTTGTTTCTCTCAGCCACTAGAAATCATATGTGAAAAAGCAATAGGGACGTGTAACAGACCCCTGGGTGCTGGGGAAGCGTTGCGGAGAGCCATGGAATGCCTGGCATCTGGCATAATTTTGCCTGGTAAGATTATTTAAACTGCACGCTGATGAGGGTTCATTAGGATGTAATTTTATCACAACATATAAGGGTTTTCTTTTTCTCCGCAAATGTGTTCTGGCCGTGAAGGATTATAAAATATATACATCAAATTAGAAAAAACCCTGCCTAAAGGGTTTCAGAAAGGATTCCCCCTTGAATACCCTTCTGTTTTATTTAATCTCAGTAGGTTACAAATTCTGCACTGGTTTATTTCTTTTGCAGTAAATGTTTATAGCACTCCAAACTCCCTGCATCAATATAGATTTGTATGATAAAATGCATGCTACCTGCGGCTGCCACTAGAGGGAGCTTACTGCATACTGTAATCCATTGTCCTTAGTATGCAACAGGTCTGTACTTCTAGTAGATGAAACTACACAGAAACATTTGTGCTCTTTTGCTGCTAGCAGCGCTGACAGAATACACAGGTCTTATAGTTGGAGTCTGGCTATATTCATGAGCAGAGTGCTGAGGACAATACAAAGAACCAGCACTCTTCACTTGTTCTTACCAAAGAAGAGTGCTGTGGGCACCCTTGTTCTCAGGATTTGATGTGCCCTAGTAGTCGGACCCTGACCGTTCAGTTTTATGGCCCAATTGACAGGGAATAAAAGATATTTGTCAGAAAACCCTGATACTAAGGCCTCATGCACACGGCCGTTGGGTGGCCGTTCCGTGCATTGGGGACCGCAATTGCGGTCCCCAATGCACGGGCAATATCCATGCAGCGGGCTGGACCCATTCAACTTGAATGGGTCCGTGGTCAGTCCGCACCGGTGCGGAACAGCGGAAAGAAACACCACGGAAGCACTCCGTAGTGTTTCCAGTGTTCCGTTCCGCATCTCCGGAAATGCGGACCCATTTAAGTGAATGGGTCCACATCTGTGATGCGGAGTGCACAAGGCCGGCGGCCGTGGAGTGCTGACCTGCTGTTTGCGGGCTGCAATACACCACGGCCGCCCAATGGCCGTGTGCATGAGGCCTAAAGACTAAAATGCTGGAAGAGGGTGGAACAGTGAGTATATATCAGTGTGTGTGTATAAATATATATAGTAAAGGCAAAATGGGAGGCAGCACCAATGTAGGTATAATATAGCCGGGTGCACGCTCTGAGGGCTGAAGCTTACCCAAATATAATATGCAAAAAAGAGCAGCACTCCAACGCAGGATAAAATAAAATCCAGGAAAATGTATTCACCCATGGTGTGGCGACGTTTCGGCTCTACTATTGAGCCTTTTTTTATTTTATTTTATTTTATTTTTTTCAGGCCCTTTAAATGGACCTGAGGCAACCGCAGCGGTGAGCAGGTGTAATCACCAACTTCTGATCCGCCATCCGATTCACTTCAATTGGACGGCTCCTTGCTATTCACTTGAATAGGGAGGAACCATCCCATTGAAGTGAATGGGATAGCGTAGTTGTAATTACATCTGCTCAACGATGCAGTAGCGACGGCAAGCAGGTAAACAATGAAGAGCAGACCGCGCTCGTATAAACGCTGTGGTGTCTTCAAACAGTTTGTCGGCGGTGACCCCTTGCCAATCTGATATTGACCTAGGTCATCAGTATAAAAAAAGCAGACAACCCCCTTTAAAAATCCATCCAAAATTATTTGTTATTAGGGAATTAGGACTTATTCACACGACCATGTCCATTTTTCCAACAGCGCAAAAATGGATCTGAGAAAACTTCATAGTGTAGCCTCCTAGCATGTTACTTTTTATTTTTTCACTCCAATGCTTAAATGGGGGAGTCTGATGTGCATAAACGGACTGAATTTCTTGGATGAAGCACACAGATCCCTTAAAGAAATATTGTGTGACTAGTCCCATTGACTTTTGTGGTGTCCGTTTTATTAATGGACAGAACATGGAGGAGGTAAAGCGTCGTGAATAAGCCCTGTGTAGAAGTGCCATGTCTGTGCATTACATGGACAAACTACTGATTACAGTATAAACTGTGTAATGCCTCCTCTCCCCTGGGGAGGCGCTGCAGGGAAATTGAGCGCGATCTGTCTGATTCATTGTAGATTACAGCTGATGGTTAGCTTGTTGTTGCGTTACCCTTCCAACAATACCCAATGTAGTTGTAGCTGTTGCAGTTCAGGATGCAGTGGGCTCATTTTCTTTTGTATCATTCGTACACTTTACCATGCATCCGTTTTATAGAAGTTGCACAGAGAGAATGCTTCTAGGATAATTGTGACAGTTTACCACGCTGTTTAACTAGATTGTATGTCTGTAACGCAGGAGGGCCAGGTTTACATGATCCATGTGAAAGAGAACCCACAGATGCCTTGGCCTACATGACCGTGAAAGAGCGAGAGGAGATCACACAAAGTGCACAGGTAATGAGATGCATGTGACGCCGTTACCTATTTATATAGCCTTTACGTTTCTGTAGCACTAGCGTATTCTGCAGCGCCGTGCCTACATTGTAAGCCCGCGTTCACATCTCTGGCGAACATTTCCGGGAGGCTGTTCTGGCAGAGAACAAAGACTTCACCAGACCCAGCAATACTGGATTCAACAGATCACTGCCGGATCCTTATTGACTGTATTGCGGTCCGGCGGTGATCTGGCCGCTTTCTGGAATAAATGGTAGGTTTCGGCCAGACAAAAAACGTTGCATGCATCGGTTTTTGGTCCAGCCGGCATTTCTTACCATCTCTTGAGGGAGATGTGAACGCAGCCTATTCTCCCTCTCTCCACTGAGGCTCACAGTTTGTACATTCGCAGGCTGCAGAGATTGGGAATTGGGGATGGTATGTGACTCAGAAGTTTTAGTCGTATGTCCTCATACAGTGTCTACCCTTTATTACCTGTCACATTTCTGCTCCCAGTTAGGGTTCATTCAGATGACCGTATATTTGTGCCCAAATACGGAACTTTGAGGAATGGATGTGGACCCATTCATTTCAATGGGGCCGCTGAAGATGCATACAGCACACCGTGTGCACATCCATTCCGCGGCCCCCGCATGCAGCTGGTATCAGTGTTTAGTGGATCCACAATTTGCAGACCTCAAAACGGATACGGTCGTCTGAATGAGCCCTTATCCTGTCAATGCAACCCTCCAAATGTGCAGTTGCTTTACAGGTTTCTTCTCTCTTATGACGCATAATGCAGTGTACATGTATATTGATGTGTGTAATACTATGAGTAATGGTCCAGATCCAAGTGTCGCCATCCTTCTATCAAACACCGTAAAGCCTAGCATTCCTATAGACATTGTTCAGAAAACCCTTTAATAAGAATAATGCCGTTCATGGTTTCTAATAAACGACAGTATAATAACATTAAGTAATGATATTACACTCCATTAAAGGGGATCTGTCCCCACGATTCTGGACTATTATCTGCAGTCATACCTGTGTAGTACCGCAGATAAGGAATTCTGGTTGCACTGCAATACTGCGGCCCGGACGGCTGTGCTAACATAATGGAGAGGACTCTTTTAGCACAGGGGGGCAGTAGGAAAATAAAAACTAGCAATCTGGACTCCTTAACTGCGGTACTACTCATTTATTATAGAAGATAAGTCATTCCTTTTAAAGAGTTATACCATCCATGGTAAGCGAGTACATATCGATACACTCACGAAGATAGCGGAGATTGTCACGCAGATATCGTGGTCAGCGACATTGACTTTGAATTGCCTCTGCTCCATTCAAGCAACTACTGGCCGCTGTCTTGCAGCTGAAAGAAATGGGGTGTCCTGTTCTGGTGACTGGTCGGAGTCCCAGCAGTCGGACCCCCGACGGTTATGACTAGTCCATTGGGTAAGGCATAACGGGATATCTCCTTTAATGGTGATCATCATACCACAGAATTGGATTTTTTATTAACGGAGAACTGGTTTGGAGCTCCACAGGGCACCACTGCCACCGTCTTTTAGGAACTGGTCAAGGATCCTGCAGTAAAATGTCTTTACCTGCCATATCTGCCCATGCCGCCATCACTTGGACAGGTCTGCATATACATGAAAATGCTGACATTTGTGAGCTTTGCAGGATGCTGCTTGATTTCTTGGTTTTCAGGGTCACCGTTCTATTCCAGTAATGATCTGCTGTGTCAGCAGTTCTCCAGAATGAGATCTAATATATGGGTGTAAAGAGGAAGCTGCTGTCTAGTAGGTATCGGGTATTCGAACCCATGCTGGAGCCCTCGCCACGCTCTGACCAATCTTTCATTTGTGCAACTGCGAAACCTAATGAGACGGATCTTATGTCATTCTCCTCTTCTCAGAATTGTGTGGCGGGGGTGTTTGGACGGTGATTAAAGGAACGACTGCAAGATATACTTTGGGATCCAGCGATCCAAAATACTTGAAGCCATTTGCTGCTGTATCATGTCGTCAAGGAATTTAGTAGTGAACGTGTTGCATTGAATGTCTGCTTATGAAGTAGTTCACTTTACAAGGGAGTGGAGGGTGCGAATGACATGAACTTCACAGGAAACATCGGTGGTGCCGTTTACTGTCCATGGCCCCGAATGTTACCGGTATTTTTTTTCATTTTATGTGGTTCCAATGATGAGAAAGGAACGCTCTGTCAGTCTTGGGTGAGATCTTTGGCTTTATCTCAGTGTCTTTGGAAATGAGCCAGGGAGTCAGTGGAGGACAACTATTTCTGGGATGTCGGAGCTCCCGTCTCTTGCATAATAATTCCTGTTTGTATTACTATTCTATTACTCTAGGCCTATTCACGGAGACTAGATAGAAGATACCTTCATTCTACTTGTTAACTGCATTGCCAGTGGCTACTCCATGTGCTACATGTTGAAAGAGGAAATTATCCTGTAGGATAGTAAGCAGAGGCCAGAACATTACAAGAGCTTGTGTAACAGACATAATAGGAAATCTTCATGTCTTGTACATGTCTTTTCACCTCATTTTTTGCTCTGCATCCAGTTGGCATTTTTCGTTGATGAAGTTGGAACCTATTCGTTTCAATGGGGCTGCAAAAAATGTGTGCTGTCCCCATCCATATGTCTGTTCCACAGCCCCGCAAAAAAAAGATTGTCCGTTGTTGCATCGTTACAATGAGAACGCAACTGCAATGGGGACGTCATCCATATTTTTTGCAAAATACATACGGTCATGTGAATGCCTACTAATAAGAAAAGGAGAAGTAGTGTATGCGCCATGTGGGCCAGGATCTAGCAGAGTTCACAAGGTGTCCTTAGAGGAGGATCAGTCTGGATCAGGGAGTTGTATAGCTCTCTAAATCAGATAAACTCTTATTAATACACAAAACCTCATTTTCAAATACAGTATTAGGGAATTAGGACGTCTTCACCTTTGTTTGTTACCCCGTGCAGAGAGCAGCTAGCAAAGTGCTCTTCTTGCCCCAGAGGAGCAGGCGCTACACAGACCACACTCTCATTTCAGTAGCGGGTCACTGCTGGGGCCTTTCCTGGCATTTCTGACGCGTCCAACCAGGGCCGGGCAGTGGACCCCCTACATAACTAGCTTGTATCAACTGTAGCTTTTACTGTCCATTGAACTTTCTCTCTCCTCTTTTACAGCATGCACTGCGTTTATTAGCTTTTGGACAAATATACAAAGTCCTGCAGATGGACCCTCTCCCCTCTAATAAGCCCTTCCAGAAATATTCTTGGTCAAGCACAGACAGGGAAGGTAAGGTGTCAACGTTGGAGCCTTTCCCAAAGCTATACCCCAATATATGAAAATTAGTGGGAAGTTTTTAAAGGGGTTTCAATTTCTTATCTCCTGAAAAATATTGGATCACAGGGGGTCTGACTGCTGGGACTCCCAGCGATACCAAGGCCAGAGTATATCCTCCGGCTTCCTTTCTCACTGGAGTGGTAGTGCGCATATCGGTCCACTACTCCATTCATTTCTATGGGCCAGATGTGCACATAACTTGGTAAGTCTCATAGAGGTGAATAAAGCAATGGACAGACATTTGCATCACCGCTGTATTTAGAGAAGGGACTTGGGGACCCCATGGGATCGCAGGGGGCCCCAGCGATCAAACAGGTGATCATTTTTGTGTGATAACCCTTGTAGGGATAAGTAATTGGGATTGTCTGGACGTATATAATGTTTTGGCACTGGTCATCTTTGGCCATGAAAATAAGACTTTATAATGTATTAATATTTATTGATTCTTTGTGTTCTGCATGTGAACATTGCAGCTGTAGCGGATTCCTGTGCATTGCCTTCTCCTTATCTTTCTTTACATTTTGCCATTTCATCCAGTAGATCGGACGTTACTTTTGTTCAGCACCAGCATCCCTTACCATTTCACAATGTCACATGTCGGCTGTAAAGAGCTGTGCACCGTACAAAATACGGAGAGGGAAAGCATAGGCTGAGCCATGGACACGCCCGCTAGACCTGAAAGAGCAATCATTTTTAAAACAAATTGAGTTTAAGAGTTTTCCAAAACATTATAACTGATGACCAATCCTTAGGATAGGTCATCAGTATCTGACCGGTGGGGGTCCGACACCTGGGACACCCGCCGATCAGCTGTTTGAGAAGGCAGCGTGCTACTGTGAGCTCCGGGGCCGTCTCACAGCTTTTTCCTAGGCCAGTGACAACACGTTCCTCGGTCACGTGGCCCAGGAGCAGCTCAGCCCCATTCAAGGGAATGGGGCTGAGCGCGATACCAAGCACAGCCGCTATACAATATACGGTTCTGTGCTTGGTAAGCACAGAGAAGTCTGCGGTGCCCACAGGAGCTGATCGTCGGGGGTCCCGGGTGTCAAACCCCCACCAATCAGATACAGTTGACCTATCCAGAGGACAGATCATCAGTTTAAAAATCCTGGAAAACCCTTTTAATTTATTTGCATGAATATGACTACTGATGCACATTACTAAAAGATTATATAAGCCTGGACAGCCCCTTGATTATTTCTATTCAACATGGTTACTTAAACAGTAATGAAAATACAAAATTAATTACTTAAAATTAAAAAGATGGATAGAGAATTTCAAGAGAGGAGAAAGGCATGGAAAAGATCCTCTAGCAGCTCCGATTTGTAAAGCAGTCGTGGATATTTCAGGCATGCATAGAAACCCATGGAGGTAGGCTGCTTTTACACAGTCAGGCCTCATGCACATGACCGAATTTTTGTTCCGCATCCGATCCACATTTTTTGCAGATCGGATATGGACCCATTTATTTCAATGGGGGCCGCAAAAGATGTAGCTAGCACACCATGTGCTGTCTGCATGCATATGTCCACAGTCCCGTCCCCCCACCCCCCCAAAAAATTTTTTAACATGTCCTACACCTGTCTGTTTTGCAGACAAGGATAAGACATTTCTACAGAAGGAAGAAAGAAAATGGCAGCATGCACATGGCCAGTAACTGTGTTTTGCAAATCCACGCTTTGCAGGCTGCAAAGCACATACTATGAGCGATTATCTGGCCATGTAAAAGGCCCTTAAAGGGGTTTTCCAGGAATTAAGAAAATAAAATTACTAAAAATACTTAAATATTACTTTATTAAAAAAAATATTCCCAAATAAATTTCATTAGTTATAATAGCAAGTTTTTTCTAGGGAACGGTCATCATGGAAAATAAAATGGCCACTGTCCTATTAGTATACACAAAACCTGTCCTAATCACACAGCACAACAAGTTACTTCACAACACTGCGGTAAAGAGCTGCCTCAGCCTCCTCTCTACTCCGCTTGGCAGGGATTATGGTCCTGAATACAGGTGATAAGATCTTCAGATGAATCTCTGTAGGAATGGAGTATATGAGGAAACATGAAGTACAGAGAGGAGGGTGGGGGTAATGAGCAGAAGCTCTTGTATACAGTCTCCATTACCACAGTCTGTCCTGTCCGTCCTCTCTGTACTTCATGTCTACTCATGAACTCCATTCCTACAGAGATTCATCTGAAGATCTTATCACCTGTATTCAGGACCATAATCCCTGACAAGCGGAGTAGAATGGAGACTGAGGCAGCTCTTTACCTCAGTGTTGTGAAGTAATTTGTTCTGCTGTGTTATTAGGACAGGTTTTGTGTGTACGAATAGGACGGCAGCCATTTTATTTCCCCTGATTATTGTTCCCCAGACAAAACAAGCCATTATAACTAATGAAAGGTATTTGGAAATATATTTATAATAAAGTAATATTTAACTATTTTCAGTAATTTTATTTTCTTAATTCCCGGAGAACCCCTTCAAGGGCCTTTTACATGGGCCGAGAATCCGTCAGATAATCTCTGAGCGTTCGTAGGAACACTCGTTAGTGATTATCTGGCAGTGTAAAGGTGCCGCCGAGTACCCGATGAATGAGTGAAACGCTCATTCGTCAGGCACTTCAATCGTATGTGTAGGCACATAACTCCTCTTTTGCCAGAAGCAAATCATGCTGTCTAAACGGCCTCTGCTGCCGGCAAACAACGAATCTGTATGGGGCGAGCAACGGAATTCGCTATCGATCCTCCCCACACTGTGGAGGAGATTGTTGCATGTAAATGCAGCAGTCTCCTCCACTGACGAGCAGGCACTTGCCGGGAAGGATTGCTTCTTTCCCGACAACAAGTGCAGATCTTTTCATTATACCTTATTTCTGTGTAGCCTCCACTCCTGGTTTTGCCTTACAATTACTGATGGAAATCACTGATCAACTGACCCTGACTGAGTGAAAGTGGCCTTAGGCCTCATGTACATGAACTTATTTTTTTGTCCACATTGTCCGGTCAGATGCTGACCCATTCACTTCAATGGGGCCTCAAAAGATGCATACAGCACACTTTGTGCTGTTCACATCCATTCCATGGCATCTGTAAAAAATATAGAACATATCTTATGCTTGTCTGCATTATGGACAAGGATAGGACAGTTATATTATGGCCTGGACACTCTCTGTTTTGCAAAATGTGGAACGCACACAGCCAGTATAGGAGTTTTGCAGACCGCAAAATGGGCTACAGTCGTGTGCATTCCAGGAGCAGGCAGTTGTATGCACGTTTGGTTAAAATAATTGCAAGCTCCCCTGTGGTGTCTTCTGTAGGATTATATTGAGTTACATGCAACTTTCAATTCCAAATCCTCTGCATAGACACGGAGATAAATGATAACGTTCTGCCTACTTACTGTAAAAACCAGGGGAAGCTTGTATTATATTGATTATACATTAGAATAGATGTACCGCGTGGAAAAATCTTTCTCAAAGGGCTCAGAGAGGGTTAAAAAAGTGATAGTTCCTGTGTGCTAGGAGTGAACCAGAAAATAAAGCCCAGTAAGAACCTGGTAAGCGTCAGAACAGGAGTGGCGAGACGTACGTGAGATATTTGATCATTTCATTTTGTTTTCGGAGCCCTTTAAAGGCTTATGTTCACCTTCGGGGGCAGTTTTTTTATGTTTGCATTTTACTCTTTTTCGGCTAAAATTCATTTCTTCAATTGGTCTTTTATTAAAAATATTGAACCTATCTGTCACAAAGGGTAAATGTTTTACTAGCTGTGTGAATCGTACTTTTTACTTTTACTTTGTTTGGTTATCTATTAACCCCTTAGTGACCAGCCTGTTTTGGGCCTTACTGACCAAGCGTTTTTCTTCCTTTTTTCTTTGTCTCGTTCCAAGAGCTAGAACTTTATTTTTCTGTCTGTATAGCTTTGAGGGATTGTTTTTTGTGGGACAAGTTGTAGTTTTTAATGCCACCATTTTGGGGTACACATAACTTTCTGATTAACTTATATTAACTATTTCTGGGAGGGAGATGGGAAAAACAGCAATACTGCAACAGCGTTTTTACGTTATAAATTTTATGGCATTCATTTTTCGGTATAAATAACATAATATCTTTATTTTCTGGGTCCGTAAGATTAGAGATACCAAATACATTTCGTTTTTTTATGGTTTACAACTTTTTTTTTTGCAATAAAACACCCTTTTAAAAAAAAAAAAGAAAAACATCTTCTGCATTGCTGCTTCCCAAGACCCATAGCTTTTTTCTTTTTCTTTCTATGGAGTTGTGTGAGGGCTTGATTTTTGTGGGACGACTTGTATTTTTCATTGGTATCATTTTGGAGTAAATGGTGCTTGTTATTAAGTTTTTTGGTGGCAACTAAGAATAAATGATCAAAGTTTTTTTTACTATTTTTCTTTTACGACGTTCCCCGTAGGGAATAATTTACGTGATATTTATGTAGTCAGGGTCGTTACGGACGCAGCAGTACCAAACTTATGGGGGAGTTGTTTTTTTTGCAATTTTTTTTTAATTTAAAAGCATATTTTTAATAGAAAAAAAGCGTAATTTTATTTTTTATTTTTTTATTTTTATTGAATGTTTTTTTTTCATTTACCACTTAATAGTCCCACAAGAATACTATAACACACAGCTTTTTAATTGATTTTAAAATGCAATGCACAATCCCTATAGTACATTGCATTTTAATGTCAGTGCTATTCTGTATATTGACCATCAGGCTGCGCCAAAGAGGCGCAGCCTGCTGGAAATTACTCAAGGCTGGTCTGGGGCCTACACAAGACGCCATCCAGCCTTCACAGACACCAGTACCTGGCTATTGCATTTGCGGGGTGCTGATGGGAGACAGAGGGAGTCCGCTCCCTCTGTCAGCACTTTACATGCCACGGGTGCCATTGCTGCGGCATGTAAAGTGTTAAACAGCCTGGATCGGCACTCCTGCCGGTCCGGGCTGTGAGAGCTGGGTCCCTGCTGCAAGGGGGACCCGTGCAGCGTTTAGACTGGGGCACAGTAAAAAAAAAGCAGCGGCCCAGCCTAAGGCCCCTTAGTGACCGCCGTAAAAAGGCGTATGGATGAAACATCCGAAGTAGAGTTGCATTTGTTTCAATACTGTACGGAACCGAACCAGAGTTCGGGAAATGTTTTTTTACAGTACAAATTAATTTCAGAAGTTATTGCGCAAAGTCTCGTGAGACTTCGCGAAGCAATAACTTCGGCTCATCGGAGCCAATACATTCTAATACTGTACGGAGCTCCTGCTCCGTACAGTATTAGAACAAAGTTTTATGTGAATCGATTCGCTCATCTCTAGTGGTCACTAAGGGGTTAAATGTTATCTCTAAATTACTAAAAGGTCTTAGGGTACTTTCACACTTGCGGCAGAGTGATCCGGCAATCTGCATGCAAATGGAAAGCATTTGTAGACTGATCTGTCTTTCAAATGCGTTGAAAGAACGGATCCGTCTCTCCGTTTGTCATCCGGAGAAACGGATCCGTTATATAGTTTTTTTCAAATTTTTACTGGTCTGGTCATGCGCAGACCGGAAGGACGGATCCGGCATTGCGGTATTTCCTGTGCATTCAGGCAAGTGTTTATTATCTCCGTCCTGAACAGTCAAAAAGACTGAACTGAAGACATCCTGATGCATCCTGAACGGATTGCTCTCCATTCAGAATGCATTAGGATAAAACTGATCAGTTCTTTTCCAGTATAGAACCTCTAGGATGGAACTCTATGCCGGAAAAGAAAAACGCTAGTGTAAAAGTACCCTTAAGCACTTATTTAAGCCACATTCCTATCAGTAAGATAAAAATTGAGCTATAATGAGTGTTTATATGGTCAGAGATACGGAGCCATCAGCTGAGCTGAAAATTCAGATCCTGCTACTAGAGAAACTCAATGCTGCACAGAGACAGTGGTTCAACATTTTCAATAAAGACCAATCGAAAAAAATATATAATTTTAGCTCAAAATTAGTACAATGCAATAATTAAAAAGAATTGCCCCCAATGTTGTACATGGCCTTTAAGAGTTTTTTTTCCATGCTAAACAACTCCTTTAAACCCAATGGTAAAATCTTTTGTAGTGGTTGCTACAGACAGCAAGAATTTTCTTTAGCACTATGTCTATTAAAGAATTTGGAGGTGTATGTTAAAAATACAAAGGATCCCCGGCCTGTAGAATTTTGCAAGAAATGAATCATTCTCCTAATGAATCCTTAGCCGAAATAGGTGGACATGCACTTTTCTCTGCGTTTGCGTTTTCTGCTGTCTTCCTCTGACTTTTTTTTTATTTTTCAGGACTGAAGAGACCATATGATGATGGTTCTAGTGATGACAAAGACCCAAATAAGAAAATGAGACGCAACTTACGCAAGGGTAAGATCCTTTTCAATTGCATCTCACAACAGAGACAGAGGCTTACGTCTTATTATGTAGGAGATGTGCGAGATGTGTGTATTATGTAGGAGATGAGTGCGTCAGGGAAACAATGTTCTAATGCTGTGAATAATGCTTGAGTGTGATCAGTGACATACCAGAGGAGTAATAACAGCAGGAGATGCAATCACATCAATACGTAAGACAGCTCATTGTGATCTGGAAACATAGTTAGTAAAATTCTCTTCAATTCCAGTTTTAGACAGCAAAGCCATAGAATCAAACCAGCCAATGAATGCACTGATGAGACTGAACCAGATCAGGCCCGGCCTGCAGTACAAGCTGCTGTCTCAGTCAGGTCCAGTGCACGCACCAGTCTTCACCATGTCTGTAGATGTAGACGGCACAACTCATGAGGCCTCTGGACAATCCAAGAAGACAGCCAAGCTCCATGTTGCAGTAAAGGTGGGTGGTTTGTCTTGTGTCTCTTAAAGATTAAGGGCCCTATTAGACAGCCAATTATCAGGAATAAGTGTTCATAGGAGCACTCATTCTAGGTAATTGAGCTGCCTAATCGATCTGCCGATGAACGACCAAATGCTTGTTTGTTTTCTGATCAAGATGAAAGATGCCTGATTATCGGCAGCTCAACTCCCTGTGTAATTAGGGTTGTCCTGCTGATAATCAGTAGGACTGAATGAGGGAGGAATGACTACGGTAACAATCGTTCCTCCCCCGTTCACTTTGCATCGGCCCATGTAAGTGCCGATGGACGTGTTATCCTCCATCTGCGCTCGCACTGCCTGAACTTTAAGCAGTGTAATACAGCCTTAGGGCCCTTTCACATGACCGTATGAATGAGTCCTCCTCCGTTCCACAATTTTGTGGAATGGGTGCGGACCCATTCATTTCAATGGGGTCGCAAAAGATGCGGACTGCACACTGTGTGCTGTCCACGTCCGTAGTTCCATTCTGCAGCCCCACAAAAAATATAGAGCATGTCCTATTCTTGTCCGCAATCACGAACAAGAATAGGCATTTCTATAATGGGCCGCCCGTTCCGCTAAATTTGTTGACCGCAAAACACGTTGCAGTCATGTGAATGCGCCCTTAAGGAGAATAGGCACTGTTTTTTAGCAGTAAGATATAAGATAACTACCTGCAAAACAAAGCTGTATTAACAAGTTTACATCTGCTGCTAATGATTGGATTATTGTAGCCAGTTGTTGATTTTATTTTTATATATATATATATATATATATATATATATATATATATATATATATATATATATAATTTTTTTTTTTTTTTTTTTTTTTTAAGTACTTTTGAAAACTGCTGTGTAAGATCACTAATACTGGCTTGGACTGCTACAGTACCATACACAGCCACACAAAAGGGTGCTCCCCCTGATTCTGTGCAATAAGTGTGTATATATACACTCATTGACCAAAAAAAATAATATTATAATTACGCACCCAGATAGAAATGTCAGATTGTTGCAAAACTCAGCGTGCAGTCATGTCTAAGGCAGATATGTAAATAATTACAGGTGCGGTCTCCTTAGACATTGGGTTGTGCCACAGGAGGCTGTAAATGTGCTTACCTATAAAAAGGCTCTCAGAGGCTACTTCTGGGTAGTGTACCTCTTGGTGAGAGATCGTTGACTGCTAGACATGGCTCTACAATATATTCAAAGACATTTTGCCCAGTTGACAGACTTTGAGAGGGGGTGCATCATTGGACTGATAGAAGCAAGATGGTCATTTTGACGAACTGCCTACTATTTAGGCCATTTTGACCTGTATTAGGAGGTGTTAGGAGCAGTGGGTTACATGAAGGCACACACACACCGAGCAGGCACTGGGCGACACAGACTGCCAGTAGAGAGGATCGTTTGCATCATCAACAAGCATCAAAAGTTCCTACAGTTTCATTGTCCACCATCCAGATACAGGTTTCACCTTCATTACACAACCCTGTCTCTGCCCGAACCATTTCCAGGCACTTAGCAGAATGTAATTTAGTGTCATGGCGTCCATTACGTGTCCTGCCATTGACGGACAGTAACTGTCACCTTCATTAGCAGTGGTGTTGTGAACAAAAAACCTGGACTGCTATGGACTAGAACCGTACCATCTTTAGCGATGAATCCAGGTTCTGTTTTGGATCCGATGACAGTCTGGTTCTAGTATGGAGGTATCATCGTGGGCGCTTCAACCCCCCTTCCCCCTTGGCTGTGATCTCGGAGCCATCACATACGACAGTCGGTCACCCCTAGTAGTGATATGAGGGACAGTAACAGCTCAGATATGTGCAGGACGTCCGGCGGCCACATGTGTTCTTCTCATGGCTGTCAGGATAATAATAAACCACACAGCAGGGGTTTCTCGCGAATGTCTCCACCAGATTGTAACACTTCCTTGGTCTGCCCGGTCACCAGATTTATCGCCAATCAAGCATTCATCGGACACCAGCTTCAGTAACCTAGAGTATGCAGGATCTACAAGCCCAGCTGCATCATTTGTGGGCGAATGTGCCGCAGGATACCGTACAGAACCTGTATGTCTCCATGCGCAAGCATACGTCATCTTGTATCCAGGCTAGAGGCCGTATCTCATCTTGTATCCAGGCTAGAGGCCGTATCTCATCTTGTATCCAGGCTAGAGGCCGTATCTCATCTTGTATCCAGGCTAGAGGCCGTATCTCATCTTGTATCCAGGCTAGAGGCCGTATCTCATCTTGTATCCAGGCTAGAGGCCGTATCTCATCTTGTATCCAGGCTAGAGGCCGTATCTCATCTTGTATCCAGGCTAGAGGCCGTATCTCATCTTGTATCCAGGCTAGAGGCCGTATCTTATCTTGTATCCAGGCTAGAGGCCGTATCTCATCTTGTATCCAGGCTAGAGGCCGTATCTCATCTTGTATCCAGGCTAGAGGCCGTATCTCATCTTGTATCCAGGCTAGAGGCCGTATCTCATCTTGTATCCAGGCTAGAGGCCGTATCTCATCTTGTATCCAGGCTAGAGGCCGTATCTCATCTTGTATCCAGGCTAGAGGCCGTATCTCATCTTGTATCCAGGCTAGAGGCCGTATCTCATCTTGTATCCAGGCTAGAGGCCGTATCTCATCTTGTATCCAGGCTAGAGGCCGTATCTCATCTTGTATCCAGGCTAGAGGCCGTATCTCATCTTGTATCCAGGCTAGAGGCCGTATCTCATCTTGTATCCAGGCTAGAGGCCGTATCTCATCTTGTATCCAGGCTAGAGGCCGTATCTCATCTTGTATCCAGGCTAGAGGCCGTATCTCATCTTGTATCCAGGCTAGAGGCCGTATCTCATCTTGTATCCAGGCTAGAGGCCGTATCTCATCTTGTATCCAGGCTAGAGGCCGTATCTCATCTTGTATCCAGGCTAGAGGCCGTATCTCATCTTGTATCCAGGCTAGAGGGCGTATCTCATCTTGTATCCAGGCTAGAGGGCGTATCTCATCTTGTATCCAGGCTAGAGGCCGTATCTCATCTTGTATCCAGGCTAGAGGCCGTATCTCATCTTGTATCCAGGCTAGAGGCCGTAACTCATCTTGTATCCAGGCTAGAGGCCGTAACTCATCTTGTATCCAGGCTAGAGGCCGTAACTCATCTTGTATCCAGGCTAGAGGCCTTTTAACTCATCTTGTATCCAGGCTAGAGGCCTTTTAACTCATCTTGTATCCAGGCTAGAGGCCTTTTAACTCATCTTGTATCCAGGCTAGAGGCCTTTTAACTCATCTTGTATCCAGGCTAGAGGCCTTTTAACTCATCTTGTATCCAGGCTAGAGGCCGTTTAACTCGTCTTGTATCCAGGCTAGAGGCCGTTTAACTCATCTTGTATCCAGGCTAGAGGCCGTATGTCATCTTGTATCCAGGCTAGAGGCCGTAACTCATCTTGTATCCAGGCTAGAGGCCGTTTAACTCATCTTGTATCCAGGCTAGAGGCCGTATGTCATCTTGTATCCAGGCTAGAGGCCGTAACTCATCTTGTATCCAGGCTAGAGGCCGTAACTCATCTTGTATCCAGGCTAGAGGCCTTTTAACTCATCTTGTATCCAGGCTAGAGGCCTTTAACTCCTCTTGTATCCAGGCTAGAGGCTTTTAACTCATCTTGTATCCAGGCTAGAGGCTTTTAACTCATCTGGTATCCAGGCTAGAGGCCGTATGTCATCTTGTATCCAGGCTAGAGTTGGCCCAACAGGGTCCTAGAGCCCCCTTTCAGGTGTAGATATCTCCTCAGTAAGCTTATCCTTTCGCTGTAATATTGTAATCACTTACAAATACCATCATTACATTCACATGTAGAAAGCTTAATTTCATCCCAACATCTTCTTATTGGTGCTTTTTTTTTGTCAATGATTGTGTGTATACACTTGAGATGTTACCTTACAGCAGTCCTGACCACAAAGTAGGCTGAAATGTTCCAGTTACCTCAGAGTAGATCTTGATGTTATGCCCCCAGGCCTTCTTATAAGTTTTTTCACACACTCCCTGTTATCTTTTTTTTTATTTTTTATTGACTGGACAGCCCTTTGAAGCAGCGGTCTCATGGTGACTTTTTTCTACACAGGTCTTACAGGCTATGGGTTACCCTACAGGCTTTGACACAGATATGGAATGTCTTAGTTCAGATGAAAAATCAGATAGTGAAGGAAAAAATGAGACTGTCTCTTCAAATTCAAGCAGTAACACAGGAAGCTCCAGCACGGATGGCTCCAACACTCTCGAGGTAAGAAGCACTCTCGAAGGAGGAGTGTCTAATCTGCAATGAAATCCTAAAATAATTTTAGGTTCTCATCTGCTAATTTCCAAAAAATTCTGCTTCTAAGATACTTTAAAAACCGAGTGATATTTATTAGGCAGTGACGTGCATGGAACAGGGCAGAGATCCAAATGAGCCCTTCATCATGGGCAGTGGCGTAACGTGGGTTGCCAGCATCGGGGCAAGCCAAGTATTGTGCCCCCCCCCCGCCCCAATCTGTGACCACGCCCTTTTTTTATACAAATAATGCAGTAGATGTCACCTGCAGTCCTATGTAACACCTCAGATAACACAGTGATAACTCTGAGTACAGATAATGTAGTAGATGGGTGTGAGGCCCCAGAATTCAACACATACAGGGGGCCAGGCTTCGGAAGTGTGGGCCATATTCTTTATCCACCCCCCCCAAAACAGATATTTGAATGGACATAACATACATTGCTATGAAATATACAGGAGAATACCGCACCATACCAGTTTCATCCAGTGACATCTCTTGTGATGTAGACTTTCCTCAGCGTCGTCATTCGAAGATAGGACCGTCATGACACCTTCTTTCAGCCGCGTCTCATCTTTGCAGAGTTTCACAGAATTTTTTTTAGATTACTCCCTTTACTATCATCCTCAGATAACAGACCTCCCCTCCCCCCATAGTGCCCATAAGTATAATATCATTTATATAATTATGATATATAATGGCCCCTCTGTATTATTATTATTATAATGGCCCCCTCTGTATTATAGTAATAATTATGGCCCCCTTCCAGCATACAGTCCCATGTAAAATACATCACTCCCCCTGCCTTTAGCCTCTCCAGCATACAGTCCTATGTAAGATACAACCTTCCCTCTGCCTTCAGCCCCTCCAGCATACAGTCCCATGTAAACTACATCACTCCCCGCCTTCAGCTCCTCCAACATACAGTCCCATGTAAGATAAAACCTTCCCTCTGCCTTCAGCCCCTCCAGCATACAGTCCCATGTAAAATACAAAACTCCCCCTGCCTTCAGCCCCTCCAGCATACAGTCCCATGTAAAGGATTCTTCCTCCTCCTTTCAGCCGCTGCAAAAAGCCCCCCAAGTAAAAATAAGTCCATCTTCTCCTCCACACACTGACCTGCAGCCTCTGCTCCTCTCTCCAACAACGTGCTCTGTAGAATCTCCTGCAAATCTTGAGACTCCGCCTCTTCCCCTGACATCATACCTGCCAGGAGCAACTACATTCTAGCCACTACCGTCGCTCTACTGCCTCATAGGCTTCAGGCCACTAGCCTGAAGCCTATGAGGAATAACGGAGGGGATGGGAGCCATAGGCTCCCGTGGCCCTTATTGAAGTGCTTGCTGCCTGGCGCCCCCTGCAATTTTGTGCCCGGGGCAACGGCCCCCATGCCCCCCCACTCTACGCCACGCCCCACCACTGATCATGGTATTTGTTACCTCACTACAACTTTTTTTTTGGGCCAATTCTACGCCCTTTGCATGCTGACAAAGCAATTCCTGCATAGATTTTGCCGTCCAGTAGCAAAGTACCCGTATATCTATCTCTTTTGCTGCTGGGTGGCAAAACCTATGGGCCCCTTTCTGTCCAAGCCACATGGTCACATTTATACCCTTTTCAATGTGTGTGCCATTGCACTTCCAGGTAGTGGTGGTCCCCCAGCTCATTTAGACCCGTGAAGATGTAGTGATAAAGCCCTCTGCTGCATAGTGATGCACGACGAGTAAGATTTGCTGGTCCAAAAATTTGGTTGAAAGCCCTTGTAAGAGCTGTGATGGTGGCTATATTAGCTTTCGTCCATTTCCACCAAAACTGGTATATTCAGAGAGGACTGATCTAGAATTGTTAGCATTTTTGCATGACAACCCCAGAATTAATATTTTCAGGTGAGTATTTGCCCAGGGTAATCTCGGTGTGGTTCTAGACGATATGATTGTTGACCCCTGCTATCAGAACCATGGATAACCCAACTACGACCACCATTCTGCAGCAATGTACAATCTCCTAGCTGGGCTTTGTGGGTAAACACAATTCAATATTAGCTAAGTGCAGCCTTGTAAAGCGAGATCAGAATAACCGGCTTTTGCTGTAGCAACCGAACGTATTTATCCCACCATTAACCTTTTGTACTGGTACTTAATACTTGACGCTTTCCACCTGCTATCTCCTAAATGCAGCAGAAGGGACAGTTTATCTTCAGTGCATCCAACAAACAGGGAGTAAAATTCGCCTTTGATACAGCAGATATGTTACACATGACACAGATATTTCAAAGACTTGTGCTAGACAAGTCTTACACGATCTCACGTTATGTGGAGCAATCGGTTTTAACGCTTTCATTCAGAGCATGTAGATTGTTCCCATTGCTCACCTGGTGACACCTAGGGCATGTTCAATTCTGTCCTGTTAGAGGACTTCATCTTTGGGAGGATCACAAGGTCTTCGAGCAATCAACTATGATCTGTTGGGAAACTCAACAATTCCCCTGCAGCAGCACCGCAGGGAAAATAAAGTAATACCAGTTCCTATTGACACTAAACCTTCAATCTGGCCATACACATTAAAATAGTTATCTGGTAAGTTAACTGCGGATAGGTCCTCAATATCAGATCTGCGGGGGTTTGACACCCAGGACCCCCCACCAATCAGCTGTTAGAAGAGGCCGGCACTCCGTTTTTGATTGGTATTGGTATAATTTTTACATTTTTTTAAGTTTTCTGTGACTCATGAATAATGTGTTAAGTTTATAGTACAGGTGATTATGGATGCAGTGTATGTAGTGTTGCCAACTTTCCCAACAAAAAATACCTGCCAAGTTTATATGGGTAAAAGAGTCGTGTGGTTTCAGGGCAGGGTGTTGTTTGACACCACATTCAATCATGGAGTTTTGCAGCTTTTTTGTTCTTTAAAAAAAAAAAAAATATGCAACCAAAACAATGTAAATGCCTCATGTGTGGACAGGAAAACAGGAATCCGAAGTCGGAAGGTCTCTGTACTGCATTAAAAGAAGTTTTTGAACTAATCAACTTCAGATCTTGGATACAAAGCTCAATTCGCTCACCCCTACTAAAGATCAGATCTAGACATATAGACAGGCTAGGGATAGTGTAAAATGAAAATTATATAGATTTTTGTGTTGGGGGCGGCGGGCAACTGTTTTGGTGCGATTTATTTAATGCCGTGATCCAGACGCTGATAAACTGCTGGGTCATGCTGTCAGTGAATGGCCTAATTAGGCTTAGAGGGGTAAATAGATGAGCAAGCACTCATATTCTCACTCCTTTTCTGGAAAATAAGATCTCTGGTTGATAGAGCGGGGGGACTGATAACATGCATTGAAGTCCACATTATCCTTCCCCTGGGGTCATGTACAGTTAAACAGGTAGAGAGGAGGATTTGTCTCTCTTCTCCACTCCCTGCAGCCTGGCCCCCCTCTCCTCCTCCACACTGGCTGAATGGGTCGCTGCTTTAACATGAAATATCATAAGCCACAATTGCAGTGCTAATTGCCATACAATAAGAGATACAGCATTTAGAAGTCACGTTGGGAGTGAGAGCCCCATGTGTAGTTTTAAATCAAGAATCTAGCTCAAGTTTTGTCTGAGAAAAATCCCAGAAGTAGTGCCCCTCTGCAGCTACACAGCCCATTCGTAATTGTCCTTTTCTGCCAGAATGACCTGTGGTCGGGGTGCCTGTGTGGGGGCAGGGTTAAGACCATTCTGTCAATCTTCTTGGTGATTGTTGCCCTACTGTGACACAACAGCTGAGGTTCAACCCTTTCAATAAGTACCCCAAGGCTGAAGAAGACCTTGAGAGCTGTGGTTTTACATATGTTAGGGATTGCATTTGGTATGTTGGTACATATGGTACGTTTGGTATTTGGTATGATTGTGTATAATATTGCAGTACGTCTGGTTAAAGGAGAGTAGCATCTTCCTCACCTTCCCGCAGCCGACAGTTACCCTTTTCGTGCCTGTATACTCACTCATTTTCAGAAAACTTCAGTCAAAAATCTTTCTAGAGCAGGGATCAGCAACCTTCGGCACTCCAGCTGTTGTGAAACTACAACTCCCTGCATGCACACTTGGTTGGCTGTTCTTGTAACGCCCATAGAAATGAATGGAGCATGCTGGGAGTCGTGGTTTCACCACAGCTGGAGTGCCGAAGGTTGCTGATCCCTGTTCTAGAGTAATACAGTAAATAGGAGACAACGAGGAGGGGGATGCAGCACAACAAATGAGAAGGCGCAGAAAGGTGGAGATGTTTATTGGCTCAAGGTGCACCCCAATAGGTGCCCTGTCTCTTTAACTTCATCTCTGGAGATTTAGCTCAGCAAACAGCCTCACTTAACTCTGTCAGACCATGACTCTGACCAGAGAGAGCCCCCCCTGTAGTGACTCAATTAGAACAACTCACATGACGGTAATCAATGCAATGCTCTTTTTTGTGGTCCTCTTTATCTGGGTCTATCAAGAGAACATTAGAGCTGACATACTGTTATGCATTTACTATTATCACAGGGATTACCCTGGGATAACCCAAACATCTTCTGCCCCTCACAACAGCAGTAAACTAACAATAGTTTGTCTATCTGTGTAGGTGGTTTAACCCCTTCCCACTCAGCATCATACTATTACGTTACTGGGTGTAGGTGGTTAGGGAGCCCTCTCTCCACCCATCAGGGTGCTGAGCAGTTATAATGGCAGCTGTCGGCCTTTTGTATTCTGACCTCTTACACCCTGCCTGTGGTCAACTGCTGAGGACAGTGAGTGGCTTCAGAAGTCACATGCCATATCCCAGTGCAACTGCTGAAAACGGGCAGGAGAACCGGACCCCCGCCACAACACTGGCTGCTTCTCAGGGCGCCCAACTATCTGTGATACCTGACCTGCTGCAGCTTGATTGCAGAAGCTTCAATCCTGCGATGTACATTTACAATGGTGCAGAAAATTGAAGTGGCCAGATGACATACATGGACAACGCTTGGTCATTATGTGGTTAAATGCCAATTTGAAGGGGCTGGTCTTTAGGGAGTCGGTGATAATTGGGGTCTAAATGTGCTAGTGGCGTGCAGTTGTATGTTCTGGTCTTGTAAGTGTTATTACGGCTTCCACATTCTCAAGGAAGTCCTCTCTGATTGTAGCAATGAAAGGGTTACTTGTAGAGTTTCCGGTCCACATCTAAATAGGACTATATCCAGCAAAGACTCTAAGCAGCCGGCACTTTAGTAGTCAGAAGATTGATGAATGTGACATCACTGGCCTAGGAAGAGACTGTAGCGCTCTAGTGAGCTGATCAGCGGGGGAGGGGGGGGGGTAGATCGACCCCCCCCCCCCCCCCGATCTGATATTGATGGCCTACCCTGAGGATAGATCATTAATATTTTACTCTTAGGCTACTTTCACACTAGCGTTGTTTTAATCCGGCGTTCAATTCCGACACAGGAACTGCCCGCCGGATCCGGAAAAACGGGTGAAAACTGATTACATTTGAATCCTGATCAGGATTTTGATCACAATGAAAAACTGCATTGGAAAAAACGGATCCGCCATTTATGGACTTTAACTTTTTTTTCACATTTTTCGGGTTTAACATGCAAAAGCCGGATCCGTTTTGACTGAACACACAGTGCCAGATCCGGCGTTAATGCAAGTCAATGGGAAAAAGGCCTGATCCGGCGTTCAGTCAAAGTGTTCAGGCTTTTTGGCCGGAGGTAAAAATACTGCATGCTACGTTTTTCTGAAAAGCCTGATCAGTCAAAAAGACTGAACTGAAGACATCCTGATGCATCCTGAAGGACTGACTCTCCATTCAGAATGCATGGGGATAAAACTGATCAGTTCTTTTCCGGATTTGAGCCCCTAGGACGGAACTCAGCGCCGGAAAAGAAAAACGCTAGTGTGAAAGTACCCTTAGAAATCCCCCTTTAAGATGTAACAGTCATAAGATAAAGCGCATTGAAAAAACATCACAATGAAAGATTAAAATTAGACTGTGCTTATCATATTAGCATCAAAGCAATAGATTATAAATATTATATGGGAGCAAAGTAGAAAGTGAAATAATATTATGTAGAAATATTGCTTTACAGCCTGTGTTAATATAATATGGAAATACTCTGCAGAGTACAAATCAATATCATTATCTGGCTGCAGGATACAGAGGGAAACAATACGGACGCCGCAGGGGAAGTTATATGTCAGTAACATGGCACGCAGCCCATCATACTGCAGGAAAGGAGTAATCGGCTTACTCCAATTATTGTAACTTGTCACAGGCATTCGGACAGACTGATGTCATTTTCACATCAATCGTCCCTGATGTATGTGTGAGGACTTCTGCCTGTAGTGTTTAACCTGTCTGCTCTCCTGACTTTAATCTTAGAGCAATGCATTGTGCAGTTCCTCTTTTATTCCTCTTGGAGGCAGCTTTGGCAGGCCAGTCCTGCATGAAGACTTACTGGAAGTCCTCCATGGTATGGAGCCTTATTGGCAATGCTCCATGGGAGAAGAATATGCAAGAGGTATCTACCAAGGAAGAGAACCATCTCACCAGCTCCAACTTTTGGAAGTGGCTTCGTGCAAGTCAAGATCTGACTTTCCAACAAGCCTTAGGATTTGACAAGGGAATACAGCCGGATGGGTATCTGGTCTGGCTACATTCCCTTATCAAATCCCAAGGCTTGTTGGAAAGTCGGGTCTTGACTTCCGATGGGTGGCGCTGGTAAGGCGGATCGCTTTCTTGGGAAATGGACAACTGTTACCGTTCACCTTTTTCAGTGGGGTTTTCCCTACATAGTTCGGCGATGATTGGCCAGTGTTAGACTGTGTAGGGGCAGCGGTCAGCAACCTTCGGCACTCCAGATGTGTTGAAACTACAACTCCCAGCATGCTCCATTCACTTCTATGGGAGTTATCAAAATAGCTAAGCAAGTGTGCATGCTGGGAGTTGTAGTTTCACCACAGCTGGAGTGCCGAAGGTTGCTGATCCCTGGTGTAGGGGCTTGCTCCATTGACATGAGGAATAAAAAAATTATGCCAGTTGCCAATTTATTCAAGCATTTCTGGGAAGAATAACAGAGGAACAGCACAAAGTAGAGTTCTAAGAAAAGATGCACCAGAAGTAGTTACTTATGTCAGGAGTAATGACTTCTCTCTAAATGGGCTATCCTAGAACAGATGATGACCTATCCTCAGGATAGCTCATCGTTATCACATCAGCGGGGGACCAAGCCCCGGCAGCTGTTACAGGGAGCTGCTGTGATCACTGGAGCTCTAGTGAGCAATGCAGGCTCCCGGCAGCTTTCCAAGGACAGCGCCGTACATCATATAGTGGCAGTGCTTGGTAATGCAGCTCAGCTCCATTGACTTGAATGGGGCTGAGCTGCAGCTAGGCCGTGTGACCGATATATAGTGAGATGTCACATCGTGTAGGAAGAGGCCACGGCGCACAGCTGTTCGCGTGGGTCTAGATGTCAGATTGATTTATAGGTCATCAATATATTTCTCCTGATAAAACCTTTAAAGAGAAGTCATCACTCCTGACATGTCTAAGTAGTTACTTCCGGAGCCTCTCTTCTTTCTCCGCTTTGTGCTGTTCCTTTGTTATTCTTCCTATTATTTTCCCGGATAACCTTTATAACTTGTAAGACGTCAATTGACTAAGGGTCCATTCACACGTCCGTAGTGTACTGCGGATCCACAATACACATGGCCGGCACCCCCCATAGAACTGCTTATTCTTGTCTGTAATTGCAATACATGTTCTATTTTTTGCGGAAATGCGGAGAGCACATAGTGTGCTCTCCGCATCCATTCCTGCCCCATTGAGAATCAATGGGTCCGCACCCGTTCCCGATATTGCGGAACTGATGCGGACCCATTTGCGGACGTGTGAATAGACCCTAATGGACAGCCTCAGTTTTACTTTTTCTGTACATAATATATTTGTATAGTAATTACATCTATTATCAGTCTGCAGTTCTAATAGACCTCGTAAATCTTTAATTAACCTAAGGTATAACGAAGTCAATGAAGTGACGTCCAGTAAGCACAGATGTCTGGTCTCTTGGTTTGCGCTCTAGCAGAGGGTTATTAGGATCAGGTTCATTTCCATGAGACGTGTTTGTCCTGGTGTAAAACTCAGTCTGTGATTTGTCTCCGCAGGTCAGGACTCAGGGTCCCATTCTTACGGCCAGTGGGAAAAATCCTGTCATGGAGCTAAATGAAAAGAGAAGAGGGCTGAAATATGAGTTAATATCAGAGAGCGGGGGAAGCCATGATAAGCGGTTTGTGATGGAGGTAAGTTACAGAATCCCATATCCCATGGTCTACAGCACTGCTACTGTCCTGTATTTCAAGGGGCTGTCCAGTCATTGGGCAGGTGTCTGCCAGTCCTTACAGACCGAGTATCTATCGATTTCTCTAAGAAATAAGGTCTCTCTTGTTTGTATGCCGTGTCCTGTATTGCAGTGCATCCTGTTGTCCCGGGATTCAGTACAGTACCGGACAAGAGGGGCGCTGTTCGTAGAAAAATAAGCATTTGTACCTATGCACCGACTGACCTGTTACATGTGCCCTTGGCAGCTGAAGACATCTGTGTTAGTCCCATGTTCATATGTGCCCCCAATTGCTGAGAAAAATGATGTTTTAATACATGAAAATGAGCCTCTAGGAGCAACGGGGGCGTTACTTTTACTCCTAGAGGTCTACTCTCTTTGTAACTGCTGTGGCCTCTCCACTTTGAATCACGGGCTAGGCAGTGTAAACCTCATCATCCCGCCTCGTCCTGACTTCTCCTAAAGGCAAAGTGGAGAGGGTGCGGTAGTTGCAGAGAAGGTGGAGCCTCTGGGTGTAATGACAACGCCCCCATTGCTCCTAGAGGCTCATTTGCATATATGAAAACATCATTTTTTTCAGCAATGCGGACACATATGAACATGGGACCAACACAGATGCCGTCAGCTGCCAAGCGCACATGTAACAGGTCAGCCAGTGTCATAGGTACAAATCTGCTGACAGATTTTTGCCCAGTGGTTTATAATTTTCTTGTTCACTTCGTATTCTGTCCCCTGCGATCCTCTCCTCTCTACCCTTACGATAGAACTGGCATACTTAAAGGGGTATTCCACAGGGCAAGGGATAACTATTAGAAGGGGGGGGGGGGTCCTACCACTGGTTCCCCCAGCTATCTCCATAATTCCCATAGAAATGAATGGAGCAGCCACACGTATGTCCGACTTGCCGCTCCCGTTATCGTGATCAGTGGGGGTCCCAGTGATGGCACACACACTGATCTCCTTTGGAATACCCCTTAATGAGGATATTCATTTTTATTGGTTAGCTGTACTTAGAAACTGAATATATAGTACCAGCCACATCCCTCCACTCCTGGCACCAATGGGGTAGAGACCCTTTCTTTTGGCGCTCCTTATGTTTGCTCCTACGTTGTTTTTAGGACAACTGTAGTGTTTACACCCCCTGAGGGATATTTTATAGAAGTAATATTTGAGGAAAATGTGATTTGTAGTGATTTCTATCACTTTATAGCACATTGGTGTGATTCTTAGGACCCACCTACAAGTATGTACCTGTATGAATGATGTATGAAAATGTCCATTCATCTGCAGTTTCCATTAGATTGCCACTGGTGTATTGCAGACTTTTTATTAATCACTTAGAATATCTGTTTGTATCATAGGTTGAAGTGGACACACAGAAGTTCAGAGGCGCTGGTCCAAACAAGAAAGTAGCGAAAGCCAGTGCAGCACTCGCTGCTCTTGAGAAACTCTTCTCCGGGCCAAATGCAGTAAATATCAAGAAGAAAAAGATTACTCCACAGGTGAGGTGCCCACGTTATGTAGCAGGACAAGCACATCACAGCGCCATCCCCAGGTGTATTGGTCTTTTTTGGCCTTATTCGCACTTGCAGATTTGGTCAGTATTTTGAAGCTAAAAGCAGATGTGGATCCTAAACACAGAGGAAATATTATGGAAAGTCTTGCTCGTTGATTTTAAAATACTGCAGCAAAATAGTGTCCAAAGCTGCAGCATGTGAATAAGGGTGCATTCACACGACCTTGTGTTTTTTGCGGTCTGCAAAGAATACAAATGGCGTCCATGTTGCATCAGTTTTTGTAGCAATGGACCCATTGTAGCAATGCCTATTCTTTTTTGCAGGACTGCGGAACGGGCATACGGATGCTGACCGCACACAGTGTGCTCTCTACGTTTCTTGCGGCCCCATTAAAATGAATGGGTCCACATCTGATCCTCCATAAATCCGGATCACATGTGGACCAAAAATACGATTGTGTGAATGGGTTGTAAGGCATACGGGACGTGATCCTTCCATGGATATGTAACTATGCGGATTTCAGTGGGCAGGGAGATACATTTATTTCTGTCTCATTAGCTGGTACCTTGATATTGTATCTCGGCAGTGTCACAGAAATCGGTTGCTGGATGCCAATGCGTTTGCCATTCTTAAAGTCAAAACTCTTTAGATATTGAAACAGAAAATAAAATGCCTGCGTAAAAATGTTCCACTTGGTGTCTAAGAACTCTTGTTCATGGCGCCAGCATCCGTTTCTGTTTTTGGAGACAGGTTTTGGTGAATGTGGGGCTAGCGTGTGCCACAAGGCTCACAGGTGCCATAGACTACTTGTCACTCTAAAGTTACTCTAGCTCCCATTCCTCCTTTGTTTGTTTTTTATATTGACCTCTTTTGCAGTTTTCTCTTACCCCCCATGTTTGAATCCTACTTCCTGGTTTGTCATGTGACTGGTGTCCCATCATGCCTTAGGGCAATGAGATGTGACACTAACCACACCCCCTCGTTCCGTCCAATAAGGTTCCAATGTGGGATGTAACCAACGGCAACTGAAAATTTAAACTGATTTGCCGCAGGGTGCAATGATAGGCTAGGGGGTATTTGGGAAAAGTGAAAAATGTAATATCTGTTGGGTGGGATACATTTATATTAGGGACACTGCCTCTTAACGTCTTTGTACCATATAGACTGACCCAATTTTTTGCCTTGGTGATTTAAACCTGCACAGTTGCACCATTGACCAACATGCTGCCATTTAAGACATACAAGGGGGGGGGGGGGGGGTTACATCACCTCCTATGTCACTTTGTTCCAGTAGAAGGTCTCCATACTCATATGTACATATACTGTATATAGCTTTCTGATCTGGAATACGGCATGTGTGCTGTAGAGAATTCACAGTGTGCTGTGTATTAATACACACAAACCAGCATAAAAAGCACAGAAATAACCCATTACAGCAATCTCCTCAAGTGGATAATCACATGTATGTCAAGGCAAGTGTTATATGGGAAAACGAGGGCGGGGGTTGTCTAAGAAGCAGAGCCTCACATTAAAATAAGACTACTAATATACTATGAGCGCCTGGATGCAAATTCTTCTCCTGCTCCGACTTTGATCCCGGACTGAAAAATGATTGACTTTGCTGTTGAACTGTTTGCCTGGGGGAATCCGATTTGCAGGATATTTTCCATGTGCCTGTATGCCAGAGCTCTCCTGAATATACTTGTAAGGACATTGTGGATTTTCCTGTTCTCGAATTAAACTGAATACCGCCAATATTAGCATGATATCTATTTGTGCCTTAGGAATCCTTACAGCGTGTTAGCTGTAGAACGTTAAAAGGGCATTTGGGTAGGTTCAGCGCATGGGTTTCAACGCGGATTTGGTGCCGAAAACCAGGCTGAACCTGCTGTGGAACCACCTCCTCTTGTTTTCAATGAGAGACTGCACCACGGTTCATGCGGCCAAGGGTTTTTGCCACGTGGTTTTCAAGATTGCGCCAAGATATTTCCAGATCCATTCTTGGCCTAGTTACCACGCAGTCCCCTGTCAAAGCCACAGCGGGAGCCTGCTTGCAGTTTAGCTCCATTTAAGGCTTTCACACTTGCGTTCTTGTTTTCCGGTATTGAGATCCTGCAAGCTGCAGTTTTGTGTCCAGTCAAAAAAAAACGGATCTGGCACTGAAAACAATGTAAGTCAATGGTGATGGATCCGTTTTTTATGGAGCATAAGAAAGCGGATCCTTCACCCATTGACTTTCCATGTATTTGAAAGTATTGATTTCACACAACTGCATGCTAACGGAACGGACGCATCCTGATGTGCAAAACCAAAACAGATCCGTTTAATTCCAGTATTGAGATCTCAATACCAGAATGAAAACCCATGTCAGAAGCCACGGCACAGTAGTTTCTGCAGTGAAATAGGTGAAAAAATCCTCCGCACTGCCCACACTATTTTTTGGTAAGGGCCTCATGATGAATTGTTGAACCTCGCTGCATACACGGGTGAATAAAAGACGGGTTAGCTGTGAACATTTCTGCTAGAATAGACATTTCTATCCAACGTTTTTGACAAATCCCGCACAACAGTAAGATGGCGAGCTGGAGCCTAAGTGTACACGTTCTGCTGTGTAAATGAGGCCAGACATGGCGCCAACTCCCGAGTATTACATCAGGGCTTTTATGCAGCAGGGATACGTTGCATTAATTATGAAGTTGACAGTTCAGTTTCATTAGAAAGCCAGTGCAGAGATGAATTCAGCGATGTTCTCCTCCGCAGCTCTCTGCGCTTCCATTTGGCCGTCGCTGTTAATGCTGGTGGAGTTCATTTGGCGGTTGGGTATGACTTGTTCCCAGACTGAGCAGGAAGCAGCAGAGCTCGCGCTCTCCCTGTCCAGCTGTAGGAAATGTGGGTTATTTCTGCGCCAGTCTAGGAAGCCAGATACATCTGTTTTCTGTGCACTTCACCGGGAGTAGTGAATTGATGGATTTCCAAGTATGTAAAATGATTTCACAGATTAGGCTTAAGCAACAGTAACGCAGCTTCTTATAAAACCAGCAGTGGCTCGTACCGTTCATTCTGTGATTGATTCCATTTTCTTTCCGTGTAATCTCAGACAAAAGGAGTAGTCAGCACAGCGGTATCCGCCGCCGTACAGGCAGCTCGAGGACGTGGACGAGTGGCATTGGCACGGGGAGCCTTTGTGGGGGCTGCAGCTGCTCCTGGCTACATTACTCAAGGTATATATGTCAGGGCCATTTCCATGTCTCAGCGGCTATGGGTGGCATGATTTATTATTGCATTGTGCCCATTTCTGCTATTAAAAAAAAAAAAAAAACATTTTTCCATTTGGTCTTTGTTTCAAATTTTCAACAGTTTGTCCTCTGCAGACTTCAGGGTGTCAATGGTTCTACAGCAGGTATGCTCAACCTGCGGCCCTCCAGCTGTTGCAAAACTCCCAGCATGCCCGAACAGCCTACAGCTATCAGCCTACAGCAGGACATTGTGGGAGTTGTAGTTTTACAACAGCTGGAGGGCCGCAGGTTGGGCATGCCTGTTCTACAGACTGGACTTTGTTAGAGAGCTGGCTCGACATGTAGCTATTATCTGTACTTTCCTGACAGCTCATAAACACTCATTCAAACTGAAATTGTATCAGTTAGATCATAATTTAGCATAAATGAGTGTTTAATAGCCGTGTGTAATGACTGCTCCCCCCATCCCCAATGTCTGGGCCCCTTGTATACATTATACTTACCTGCTCCCAGCACCAGCGACGCTCCGGATCCCTGCACGGCTGCCGGGGAACAGATGAGTATAATTTATACGAGGGGCCTGGGCATTGGGGGGGTCATTATAGGATAACTCCTTTAAAGATGCACTCTCACAAAAAAATGTATTCTCTGACCTGTTAGAAAGGTACATGATGTAAACTGTAGTGAAGGTAATTTCCCTGCCAGTGACTGTATTTGTAAGTTATCCTTTCCCCTCTGATCCTCAGCTGTGTCATGTGATCAGCACTCTGACTTTCCAAAGCACACAGCATCTTATTGTGGACAGGAAGCCCGTTTCTCTGTGTATTCCTATGGGAGCCTCACTCTCAGTCTCGTAGGAATGAATAGAGAAGTAACTGACTTCCTATCCTGTGTCAGTCGGAAATCAGAGTGCTGGTCACATGACACAGCTGAGGATCAGAAGGGAGGTTATAACTCACAAATACAGTCACTGGTAGGAGGTTACCTTCACTACAGTATACATCATGTACCCTTCTAACAGGTCAGAGAATACAAAAGTGTGTGGGAGTGCTTCTTTAAAGTGTAAGAGCATCTTTTTAACAGGATAGGACATTTAACGGGTGTTTAATCTTTTCATGTTTTTTTTTAGGTTATGCAGCCCCGTATGGATACAGCGCTGCTGCACCCGCTTATGGTATGTTCACACTTTGGAAATTTATAGTTAAGTGTATGTGCTGCTGTGTCAATGTATAGAACTCTTTTCTGTCCTATGACAGCATATCCACTTTAGTTTAAAAAAAAGAGAAGTTAAAGGGGTTGTGTCACTTCAGCATAGCATTTATCATGTAGATGACGTTAATACAAGCCACTTACTAATGTATTGTGATTCTCCATATTGCTTCCTTTGCTGGCCGGATTCATTTTTCCATGGTTATGACCTCCTTGTAATCCAGCAGCGGTTGTCGTGCTTGCACACTATAGGAAAAAGTGCGCTCCAGCAGTCTCAGCCACCAGAGACGCCGGCACTTTTTCCTATAGTGTGCAAGCACGCCCACCGCAGACACGCAAAACCATCAGCTTTTCCCTAAACAG
Source organism: Bufo bufo (assembly GCF_905171765.1). Lineage (NCBI taxonomy): Eukaryota > Metazoa > Chordata > Amphibia > Anura > Bufonidae > Bufo > Bufo bufo. Next base: position 38,475,535 of record NC_053396.1, read on the forward strand.
ACCCTGGCGCATCGATCGTGTGAAATAAGCCTAGCAGGTTAAACGGGTAAATGAAGGGGCTGTTTAATGTATTGTCATGAAGGTTTCTGATTTCTGCACTAGAACGTTCTGCGGTGGACAGTTTCTAAGCAGAACTTCACGCTGTGCCCTCGCTTTTCAGCACCAGCTTCTCCGGTGAACACTTCGCTTTTTCTGTGCGTCTTGCTGTGCTGAAGAAATACTCGTTTCTGCCGCAGAGTGGTGGCTGAAGTAAACTCTATGGGGGGATTGCACCCTCTGGTTCTCTCTTATTTCCACAGACAATACAACAATAACCACATTTTGATGTATTTGTAGCTAAAGTTAAAGGGGTCGGCCACTTTCTGGTTATTGTTGACCATTGTATTTTTGAGGACTTACTTGAAAGTCTTTCTTGAAATTCTGCACCATTTTCTATATTTCATAAGGAATGTCCTCTTGTTTACAACGTCTTTTGTGCTGCCCACATCGAGATCCTGTCCATAAAATGGCTGCTGATAGAGGGTCATGTGACCAGGCAGATCACCTCCATTCAAATACACCACCTCTGCCATCTGCACTTGTTTGGATGGAGGAGACATCGCATGGAGGTGATTTGCCTGGTCACATGACCCTCCATCAGTGGCCATTTTCTGGATAGGACCTCTGTGGACAGTACGGAAAGGCTTTGTAAACAAGGGAGCAGACATTATAAAAAATATAGATAATGGTGCAGATTTTCAACAAAGACTATAATAGTAAGTGCCATGCAATCATGTCACAAACACATTGGTCAACAATATCCAGAAAGTGGCCTTCCCCTTTAAAGAAGCAGCTCCAGATAAAGTCCTCAGTTTACATACACCTTGTCCACATTCATTAAAACTGTGTTTTACGCAGTTGCTGACATTTCCTCTCTTAGATCTGACTTCTGAGTCCCTGGGAATGGGATGAAAGAAAGGCGAAACACATTATTGTCTCTAGTATTATTCTGACACTTCACGTTCTTGCAATCTACTCATGATCCTAGTTGACCTAAGAGACTTAAATGTCAGCTGTATGTCAACTTAGGACTTCAGCTGTATGTACAGCAGAGCTGCGCTCCTTGTACCTGCCGCCTGAGTGACTAGTAACTCGTCACTGTCCAGGTATTTGTTAGACTATCCCTCACACACTTGAGGGAGCTCCTTGTGGGCCTGAACCTTATCCTGCAGTGTGGTTGTATATACAGGCAAGGGGCCATCTGAAATTGGTGGGAAAAGAGGCTCCTCCGAAGATGCATTTAGCCATAGGATTTATGGGAATTCCCAGTCTGTTACAGAAACCTCTGCTCTGCATCATGGTGGTCTTCAGGAGAGATCTCAAGCTCTATGTAATATATGTTTTGGAACATTTAGGTAACGATTGCTAAATATAGATGGCAATGAGTTTGTTTGTTTTATTAAAGGGGGGTATCCCACCTTAGACATTTGGGATATACCATAAGTGTCTAATACATGCAGGACCCACAACTATGTCTTGACTCTAGTCCCACCTGCAGAAACCACCACACCTTAGACAGGTAGAGAATGAGTGGCTCATGGAAAACCAAGCAAGCGGGCCAGCCTTTTTCTCCACAGTCTTCCTAATGACCCCCATACATTGACAGGGGCACACAATGTGGACTCCTTATGTGTAGTAGTACTCATGTATGACTGCAAATAATAGTCCAGAATCGTGGCGACAGATTCCCTTTAAATGATCACTCTTAGGCCTCATGCATTATTTACATTATTTATTAGCACACTGTCCCATTCATCTCTTTGGGGCCATGCACACATTCGTATTTTTGCCAGCGTCACTGCTGAAGACAGTCATTGGCTGCAGCAAAGCATGTGACCATGCTGCGCCGATTATAAACACTGCAGGGACTGTAAAATGGACGCACTGGAGGCAGCGTGGAGAACCGGCGCAGGTAAGTATGAATCCCCAGCTTAGTGAATTTCTAAAATGACATTATTTCCGGAGAATCCCTTTAAGCCTAATTCACAGTCAATGATTTCCATCAGTGATTGTTAACCAAAACCAGGAGCAGATCCTACACACAGATATGGAAAGATGTGCACCTGGTTTTGGCTCACAATCACTGATGCAAATCGCTGAACGAACACTGACCTATGATTGATTTAGTCCTTATCTGATAATATGGACCTCCTATCGGATTCTGACCCCCATTGGGCGTGCATCCTGATAATGGTCAGTGTTGGTGATGCACTTGGTAAGCCTGCATGAAACCATTGTACTTACAGTGACTATTTTTTCTTTCCAGGAATCCCGAAGAGGATGGTTCTATTACCAGTTATGAAATTTCCAGCATATCCAGTTCCCCACTACTCCTTTTTTTAACACAACGGACCAGACAGTCCAGAATGTCGGAGATGGAGCTTATTTTCTTTGACCGTGGGATTTTCTTTGTAAAGACCCTTTTTTTCCTACTTTTTTTATTTTAACAAAAAAAAAAAAAAAAAACTACATTTAGTTCTTAAAAACTTGAAGAAAATTGTACTGTGAAATGTTACCTCATTTACAGATAAATTAACTCTTTTACTGCCAGTAGGCACAGCCATGTATAGAAAGTCTTATCTGACAACAGAGGTAGGAAGCCTTCTGTCTTAGGGAAGATGTAGATGATAAAAAGACATAACTTTTAAATGAAGAAAGAGACTGTAAAATTAATAAATACATTTGTGAAGGATGTATGATATCAAACTGATAAGAAAATAAAATGTTTTGTCCTACACGCGTGCAGCATCTACTTCCAGGGTCAGGACAGAAGAGAAAACATTTGGCAGCTTTTTTTTTTTTTTTTCTTCTCCTCTAGGTTCACCTTTCTTGTACCAGAATAGATTATTCTTGGCACAAAGACTGGGCGTCATTAGACCATTAACCGTTTAATTGCCAAGGAAATATGTCATACTTCGACTGTAACTTCTTGCCGCAGCTAGATGTCACATCTTGGTATCGTTAAAGCCAAAAAGTGTAGCTTTTGCATGATATCATATTCCATATTTAGATCCCATAAACTGGCCTGAGCACTCACGTGAGATAGGGCCCCAGCATGGTAAGTTGTACTTCTTTAAGGTGGCTATACACACTAGTCTAAAGTTGATCAAAGTGGACAATTTGTCAGTTGAAATTTAAAGGGGTTTTCCGAAGAAAAATATTCTACAGCTTTCAAACCAGCACCTGGATCTGAATACTTTTGTCATTGCATGTAATTAAAAATGTATTATAGCTATTGAGGTAATCATTGAATTCTATCTGTATAGCGCCACCTGCTGTTTGCATTTTTTCTAATTTCTCTATCCTGCTCACTGAGCTGGAAGCACATGCTCAGTTCCACCCTTCAACTGCCCCCAGTTGCAGCAGAAAGGACATGCCCCCAAAGTAGATAGATTGACATAAATCTAGCAGAACAATTGGAGCAATGGTTGGGGAGATCTCTCGATCTGCTGGTTATAGCTTTATTAGAAAGAGGTTGTCATGTACTAGATAAGGGATGCTCGACCTGCGGCTGTTGCCCTCCAGCTGTTGTAAAACTCCCACCATGCCCTGCTGTAGGCTGTCCGAGAATGATGGGAGTTGTAGTTTTGCAACAGCTGGAGGGCCGCAGGTTGAGCATGCCTGTACTAGATTATGGTTTTCATCTTTTACATTATTCATGGGATAGCCCCTTTAACAATGTACATTCATTTTAGCCGACAAACTATAGACCTTTATCGTTTTAAAAGTCAGCCACGTTTAATATTTTCGTACGATAGTCGGATAAAAGACCTTTCCTTCAAGGAAAGATGGTTTGTGAATGATTTCTCTTGGAAGAAAGATCTTTCTGGAATCCTTCTTTCAATCGTTCAATTTCATTGAACATATATTGGCAGTTTGAACAACTGTAATGGCCAATATGGACTAAAATTTGTATGGCCGTGTCTACGAAATGAATGTTCACCAGATTGTTTAAATGTTCAACGATCAACCAAAGTCTATCTAATGTGTATGACCAGCTTTAGTCCTGGGTCTTTGTTAGGGAGGGGTGGAAGCTGAAAGTGACTTCAGAGAGTAAGATCCGTCTGATACTGTCATCTCTGCCTTGTACAGTCTCCAGTGACCCAGTGGAGCAACTCAGGAACTTTTCTTCATGTTATCACCCTCCTTACCAGTCAGAGAGGATATCTGCTCTATTGTCACATTTGGGGATAGCTTCTACTAAAGAGTGAGAAATGCAACAGTTGTGCATCTTGTCACCGCCTGTCCTTTTATCAGGACATTTGACACCTCTGTGATTCAGATACCTGCTGGTATATGGATCATGGATATTTGTGGTCTCTTCAACACCGGTGATTATTTGATATGTCCATATAGACATAACTAGCATGTATTAAACTATTTTATGGCAAATTATCGCACCCTGCACTCCAGAATTCTGATTTTAAAAGTTGGAAAATAGTTTTTTGTGATTTTTTTTATTTTATTTTTTTTCATTTTTTTTTTTTTTGGGGGGGGGTGGCTTATTTGCATTTTTACACTCATTCAGTTTTGGAAAGTAGGTATGGTTAGCTTAAAGGGGCTCCCGGGGAGTCAAAAAAATTGAAAGTATTGAAAAAAAAAATAACATGTTAAAGAGGTTATCTGGGTTCAGGGCTGAAATCGGACGTAAGTTCCCCTTACTCACTTTTAGCATGTAGGATACGAATACCTGCCTCTAAAACTGCCCAGAACAGCACTATACACCGCCTACTTGAGCCGGTGTAGTCACCATGCATAGTCTCCACCTAGCATAGTGTTGTAAAGCCTGGCACGTCACCGGCTCACAACAAACAGGCCATGCCCTGCGTGATGCAAGGGGAGCATAGAAGCAAGGAAATACTCTGATTCTCCACTCGTACTTGGTAAAGGAGTGAGCGAGAGCTTATATACGGGTTCAGCCCTGAACCCTGACAACCCTTTTAATATAAATAATAGGAGAGTTGATAAACTGAACTGTTTGCTAATGACACCCCTCAGCAGTGTCTGGTCCCTCGTTCCAGCTTGTAAATACAAAGTGAGCTCTGTTCAGATAGATACAGATGAGAGATTATCTCATTGTGATCTGTCCATAAGGCACCATTCACGCGACCATATGGCCGCCGTTCCTGTCTTGCGGACCGCAAAACACAGGCACCAGCCGTGTGAACTCCGTACTACAGAATGGGTCTGTGATCCGCAAAAGATAGAACATGTCCTATCTTTTGCAGTGCAGAGACACGGATTGGAAGCCCACAGAAACGGGTCTGTGCCTCAGCACTGCAAAAGATAAGAGATGTCCTGTCTTTTGCCATATCTTGCGGATCACGGACTTATTCAAGTCAATGGGTCTGCACCGTAGTTTGAAGTTCAAACAACTGGTGCCTGTGTTTTGCGGAGAGCCCCTACGATTGTGTAAATGGGCCCTAATATAGTGCTTTACAGGCAGAGATTGGAGCTTCCACATGGCTCCTGAGCTTTGCCTTCTGACTCAGGCCGCCCTGCTTGTGTTTAGGACGGATTCCAGACTGAATAATATGGCAGCAGCCATTTTAATTTCTTCGCTGATTGGCTCGTTTTGTCTAGGGGGCATTCTAAATCATTGGAGGCTTTCGAGCCAAGTGTGGCAGTTTCCTGAAATTGCGCAGTTTGTGGACTGTTCTCGTTTTGATGTGGAGAAAGTGTATCGTGAGTGGACAAATGGCACCATCGTGAATAAGCAACGTGGAAATGTCGGCTACGAAGGTACATGAGGGTGGACTGACAAGCTCACTGCAAAAATTAACCAACGGGCTGCCAGACATGTTCAGCGAACCCTACTGTGTATGGGCTCCGAAGCAGACGGATGGTCACTGCACCTCTGCTAACAAAATTGCATCGGTAGAAAAGGTTTCACTTTTTCAGTAGTATGGGAATTGGACGTCCGCGGTAAGGGTTGCTTTCTCCGATGAGTCATGTTTTCTGCTTCATTGAATGGATGGATGGTGGCTTGTCAGGTGAGAAACACCAGAGAACAAACCCCCTGCAACCATTGCTGGAGGTGGCAGCATTATGGTCTGGGGAATGTTTTCAAGGCATTCTCTGGGTCCACTCATTCATGTGAAAGGTATCCTCAACTGATTTAGGCATGAATCCATTCTTGCAGATTACATACAGGCAACATCACATGGCTAGAAATGCCCAACATTGGAAGAGCATGACCAAGACTTTCAGGTGCTACCCCGGCCCCCTAATTCCCCAGAATGGAACCCATTTGAGCACCTGTGGGACCAACTTGATTGTCGTGTTTTCTCTATGAATCCTCCCCCACGCACCCTCCAGCAGCTGTGGGATGCTCTGCGAGTCAGCATCGCTCCACATACTTGTGACAACCTACCAGGACCTTACGGAGTCACTCGCAGCCCTTCAGGAGCTACTCTGGATATTAGGTGCTGGTCATAATAATGTGAGTCAACTGTGTATATACATGTAATAGGTTGGTAAAAAGCATAATGGGGAGTTCCAGTTTAGTTTTTGTTGCTGTTGGCTTTACATACTGTAGATTGCTTAAAGGGATGCATAGCTATAGAAGCGAGGTCAGTGCTCTTAATTTTTAATATTAAAATTATTTTAAATGTGATTCCAGTGTGCTAACCTTGGATCCCACAGCGGTAGTTATACTGTTTGGCCATTCAGGTGGCTGTAATATAAATGCATTTCTGGGTCAGTTTTATGGCTACCACATATGGGCCCTCCCTGTGTGTTCAGACAGCACCAAACTGAGATAACAACAGAGCCCCCCATAAAATCTCTACTATGACCCATATGAGACTGCCATGATATGGATAAATGTAAAGGTCTGTCTGTGTCATGGCGGGTGTGATATGGGCCATCGTATCTAAGTTTTCTTAAAAAAGGAAATATCCTTCCGTTCCGGTGCTTTGTCCCTCGCTGTTTTTGCCACCTCATATGTTAATTTAGATTAACGGTACAGGGAGGAGGAGACGGCTGGGTTTCTCAGGGAGCAAAAACAGTTCACCTTCTCGTTCACCTTCGCGAAGGAGTCACCCATTTAGAAACCGGGCCGTCTCCTCCTCCCTGTACTGATGCTCTAAATTAACATATCAGACGCCAAAAACAGCGGGGCACACAGCACCGGAACGGAGGGGTATTTTAGAGAAAAAAAAAGTGCTTTCATCTGGAGGGACCGCCCTATCTGGTAAGCATGCCAGATTCTAACCCATAATCCCATGAATGGTCCTCTTTAAGTTGTAATAGCTTTGTAGATTTACATAGGACTTTAAGCAAAAACATCTACTATGCTATAGCAGCACAATATCTATACTACAACACGAGTCTTGTACATCCAGCATAGTTCTATAGTTTGCTCCTGGTTCAACCAACCATATAACGTTGAGTATTTAAATGGAACATTTCTAGTTCATCATTACACATACAATTACCAGGAAATGTATAGAGTTACAGATTTAACTCTGCACAGTAGACACTGCAGGGCATCAGAACATCTGGCAAACCCCTTTCCTAGCATCTGTTCCCTGCATTATAGGCACCGTATTAGAATAAATACTATATTCTAGTAATTAATACTATATAATGTGTGCATAAAATAATCATAACATAAGGCAGGAGTCTGCTGCGCGGCGTGCCTATGTTCTATAGCAGGGGGTTGGTCTGAGCTTGTGTTTTGAAAGCTCAGGAAAACCAAATCATCCGCTGTATAGCTCGCTGACTTCCATAATGTCTTAATTACACACAGTAGCTGTTCACCCGTCGGCAAATTGCTGCGCTGAAACAGCCGATTCTGAGTCTCAGAAGGTATCTCCCTCTCCACAGGCTTTATTAACCTTGCACTGAAGAGGCTCCGGTCTTCATTTGTGGTTTTCTACCACATTTAGCTTGATTGTTTCTGTGTTACAGATGTAAAAGGTTCAGATTCAAGAGAATAATCAAATCATTCCAGTCTTAACTGGTCTTGTGGCATCTGCATTATTCCTGGTGCTGAAATGTTGTAGAAGGAACGGTATGGGATAAGCAGTTCCCTCCATACATTGGTCCTGCTGATCTGCTACCTGAATTCACCTTGCATGCCGCAAATGAAAAGAAAGAAACAATCTTGCCTATGACTACAAAATATATGTACAGTAGTGTTCCAAAAAATAAAAACCCATCATCATTAACCTGATAAATCACTGTTTGTGGTAGAAGTGATATTACTACGTAGCAAATAATTGTAAATGTAGTAGAGTAATAGGAAAAAAAACAGACCCAAATAATTTATTGGTTAATTTAAAAGGGCGTGTTCAAAATAATAGTATTGAGGAGTTAAATTAATTAATCTGTCGAATAACAGGTGTTCATTTTGGCCCTTATTTAAAGGGGTTGTCTCATGGGGGTCATATTGCTAGGATATGCGCCCATTGTCTGTGACCCGTACCTATATTGAGAACAGAGCACCCATTCTCAAAGATGAGACAACCCCTTTAAGGTATAACAAATGTTGCACGTGTTGGTTATAGAGCATTTCCTTCTGAAATACTGGGGAAAATGGGTTGTTTCAGACATTGTTCTGATGAAGAACAAACTTGGTTAAAGTTGATTGGAGAGGGAACAACATACAGAGAAGTGCAGCAAATGATATGCTGCTTGCCTAAAATTATGTCAGATGTCTTCAAGTGGCAACCAAAACCTAAAATAAGCGGAAGGAAGCATGGAACTACTGAATGGAAGAATAGCTAAAACGACAGTGGCTCAGCCAATGATCACCTCCAGAAAGATCAAAGATGATCTGAAGTTACCAGTATGTACTGCCCCAATCAGAAGACGATTACGTGAAGCCAAGTTACCAGCAAGAACTCCCTGCAATGTCCAGTTCAGGGGCGGATTGACCATAGACCTTACAAGGAAATTTCCCGGTGGGCCAATGCCCAGGAAGCCGCCTGAGCCCTCCTCATGGCTGGCCAGTGGATGTATTTTGTGCTGCTGGTAGTATTTTGTGATGGACTGTGGTATTTGGCTTTGTTGGGGTGGTATAATGTGCCACAATTTGGGATGGCTGAACCCGCCTTCCATCAATTTGGACCCAAGTGGCCCAACAAAATGAGGCCAATTTTATTATTTTTTCCAGGGCCACTTTAAGTAACCTGTCCTCTCCAGTCCAGTTATTGAAAAAAGTCCTGAATATGTGAAAATTTGCCAAGGAACACAAATTGGACTAAAGAAAAATGCCACAACATTTTATGGACTGATTAAAGTAGAATTGTTCTTTTGGGTCTAGTGGCTGCAGAGAATATGTCAGACGGGTTGACATACTGAATTCAAGCCACAGTACACTGTGAAGATAGTAAAACATGCTAGTGCAAATAATGATATGGGGATGTTTCTCATACCATGGTGTTAGGCCTATTGATCGCATATGAGGGAACATGGATCAGTTTGAATACATCACAATACTTGGAGATCATGTTGCCCTATGTTGAAGAGAAATGCCTTTAAAATGGGTATTTCAACACCACATTGACCCAAAACACACCAGTAAGCGAACAATATCTTGGTTACAGGCAAACAGGATTGGAGGACAGAAGGTAATGGAGTGGCCAGCCCAATCCCCTGACCTCAATCTCATAGACAACTTGTAGGATGACATAAAAAATTTGGTTTATGAGACCAAACCCAAAAATGCAGAAGAACTGTGAAATGTACTGTAGTTCAAACGTTCAGGACTGGAATACCTGTTCAGTGGGGCCAGAAATCGGTCAACTCCATGTAACACAGATGTCAAGCGGTTCCCAGAAACAATGGTCATGTCACTAAATATTAGTTCTGTAATTCAAAGTAAAGTGAAATCTGAAACATTTTTTCAGTTTATATATATATATATATATATATAATATTTTTGAGTTATTAAAGAAAAATGCCATCACTGCAATCTTTTTAATAGCTATTTCTTTACTTTCTGGACAGGATTAAAGTCTTACCAGTAAATTTGCATTTATGGAAATAAAAGTTATTAGAATCATTTTGTGATTCATTTTAATTTTTAAACTCATTGTTATTTTTTTGAACACTATTGTGTACCAGCAGTAACGTTAAACTCACTTACCTAATATTGTGTCTCACTTGTGCCACCAAAACAGACCTATTGAGGCATGCACTCTACATCTGAACGTAGCAAGACTTCATTCACAGGAGCTAAAGGCTCTGTATGTTCTCCCTATGTTTGTGTGGGTTTTCTGTGGGTTCTCTGGTTTCCTCCCACACTCCAAAGACATACTGATATGACATTAGATAAATAAAAATACAGCATTAAAACAAAGTGTTTGAACGAATTGACTTCAGATCTGTGATCTGAAGCTTGATTCGCTCAACACTAGCTATAATGTTCCTCCAGGGCTTCGGTTGTAATGGCAGCTCACCTTTGACCCGAATGATCATATTTGTTTACAGAAAAAGTTACATTCTAGTCATTTATATAGTTTTACACAAAACAATATTATATGTATTTATGCATAAAACAGTTTTGCAATTATGTATTTTTAGCAAATTGGAAACAAAGTTCAGCTTTCTTTTTCTGGGCTTTTTCTACGTAGAGATATTCCCATTTGACCACTTAACCTCTTGCCGACCTAGGATGAGAATGCTCGTCCTAACTGTCCAGTACTTACGCCTTAGTACGAGCATTCTTGTCCTAGGGTTAACTGGCTGCCCCACATGCGCTGCCGTGATCAGCAGCAGGGGCCCGGCTGTTACTGACAGCGGGGCCCCTACTGTACCCACCAGCATCGGTGAAAACACTAATGCTGGAGGATTGACACTCTGTATGCCGCGGTCACGCTGACCGCGGCATACAGGGGATTTGCGGCAGCTTGTACATCCCCATCGGGTCTCTGATGGTTGCTATGGCAGCCCTGATGCATCGGAACTGCCAGCCGCAGAAGCCCAGGAGATCTAGCTACAGGGTATGTTTCCTAGGCCAGCGGTCCCCAACCGCCAGGCCGCGGCCCAGGACCGGGCCCTGGAAGATTGCTTGCCGGACCGTGGCAATACAAAGGAGCGGAGACGCCAGGAGCATGCACGTCCGATGCACACATCACACACAGTGGGCGGCCGTGCAGCGGGAAGGAAGGACAGCATTCCTTCCTTCAAACTGTGATGCCGGCGGAGGAGGGGAGGGACTGTGGCCACTGTGCCACCAATGATAATTAACTAGAGGACCTTTCATGGGTCTGGACTTTATTAACTAAGTAGCAGGAAATGTAGACCGGCGCCCAGGGATCTCCCTGCACTTACTATTATACCTGGGTGCCGCTCCATTTGCCTGCTGTGGCCCCCGTTACCGTCTCCCACGCTGTATGCTTATTACTACTATCGGAACACCAGGGAGGAGACATCAGCTTCTCTCCCTGGGCGTTCCAGTTTTTTGCATACAGCGCGGGACAAAGACGAAGCACTGAGGTGCGAAACGGCCGCCGCCTAACCCAGCTGGTGCACACTTGCATGTTGTCTGCTCTCTACCAAAAGGAATAAAGAAATGACTTCTGCAAGTACTGGTGAGTGCCACCCTTTGTCTTTTTTATGCGCAACAGTTCATTTGTATGATATAAGTGATGACAATTGTATTCCTTTTATCAGGTTTAGGCAATTGCCAGTTGAGGAGTTCTCTTTAGGATTGACTCTTTACAGGCAAGACTTCTGTAGTTATTCTAAGTCCAAACTATAGCATACTGGTACTAAATATGCTGTTTTCTACTTATCTTGAGCTATCCAATAAGGGTGTTCCCCTCGTTGCAGGCAAACACTTCTGCTTCATTATTTTCAGGATGCTCCACTAAAAAGGTTTAGGTTTTTCCACTATGTCCCGTAAGGCTTGTGTAGTGGATAAGGACAATTGTGCGCACTAATTATCCATACGTGTCCTGGAAAGTTACTCTCAGGCACTGGTGCTGATGAGGTCCATAAGCTAGATTCAGCTGTAACCCTCACTAGGCTTTCTTCATATTTAGACATAGACTTACTGTCTGGTGCTTGCCTGCTGTAGATAAATGTTAGATGTACTCCCTTTAGCCTGGCCAAGGGTCTGTTTCTCTCCTTCATACACTTGCTTTTGCTCCTCTCACTAACTACTAACTTCCTGTTCTTTTCTCAGCTAGACACACCCAAGCTATATATGTTATGTGGTGACAGCACCACCCAGGGGCGACTGGGCGTAATGACATTGCCAGTCTGAAAATAGGAAATACCATACAATGAAAATACATACATAAATAAGCAGATGTTTAAAGTGTCCCATTTACACACATATGTGGGACGCTGCAGATGTGGGCACCGCACAGGTCAATCAGGCAACAGCCGTTTCGCGCTACCTGCGCTTTCTCAAGCCTCACGTGACTCAGTCAGGGCGTGTATTAAATACATCACTCCTCCGGCCACGTCACATCAGACAGGTGAGACGGTAACTAATGAAGACTCAGAATCACATTATAATGCTCATATCAAAAAAGCCAATTCACACATAAGAAACTTCACATATAAAACCATCTCAAACAAAGACAGCTAAGTCATTTTTATCGTTTAGTCCCAATGGACCCATTGCATTGGTTTTGATTGTCCATGCCGCCTCTTTCTGAAGTAAGATGCGCTTTCTGTCTCCTCCACATTCAGGCATCTGTACCACCTCTATCCCTGCACACTTCAAAACCTTCTTTCCTACCTCCATGTTCTGTATGTATATGTTCAATTAATCGAGTTGCTCCAGCCCTACTCTCTATAGATTTTCTATGTTCCCTAAATCTCTCATAAAGGGATCTAAAAGTTTTACCTATATAGAACCTCCCACAAGGGCAAACATTCACATACACTACGAACTGTGTTTGCAAAAATGTTTAACTACATGTCCCATTCCTCCTATTCTGAGGTATCTACGTTTGTACACGAAGCTACACATAGAGCAATGCCCACATGCAAAATTACCCTACGGCAAGGGCATTGCTAGGTCAAAACATTCGGGGCCTGGGCCCCTGATGTTTTGTCCCAGGCCCCGAATATCCTGCCTGCCTGTTAGATATAACTGTTTTGTCATCCTCAGGACGGCAATACAATTGAATCTAATGCGATGCAAGAGCTGAAGGACCTGTGATTACCTCACAGGTCATGTGATCAGTTCTAAATGTAGTAGCTGAAAAGGACCTGGGATGATGTCACTATCATGTGACCAATGCAGGAGAGGACGGCTCAGCAGTGAAGAAAAGCCCTGGAAGGAGGTTGACGTGAGATCTGCTACATGAGGAGAGGTAAGTGAAGATTACTCATTGTGAGAGGCAGAGCAATGTTGGGAGTTGTAGTTATTTAACTGGAACTGTATGTTAGGGCTGAAAGGAGAGAAGTTATTTACATGGGAGAGTGAGGTGGAGTGATGTTATTTACATGGGATTGAATGTTAAGGGGTAATGTTACTTACATGGGACTGCATGTTGGAGGTGGCTGGGAAGGGGGTGGTTTTATTTACATGTGACTGTATGTTGAAGGTGTCTGGGGGAGGGAGTGATGTTATTTATATGGGACTGAATATTGAGGAGGTGATCTTATTTACATGGGACTGTATGTTGAAGGTGGCTGGGGAGGGGGTGATGTTATTTACATGGGACGGTATGCTGGAAGGAGCAGAAGAGATGGTGTGATGTTATTTACATGGGACTGTATATTGGAGGGGGCTGGAGAGATGGTATTTATATGGGACTCTGGCAGAGGGAGGGAAATAGTGTTATTTACATGGGACTGTATGGCGGAGGTGCTCAGGAATTATAATTTCTGAGGATACTAAATGGAGGAATATAACTACAGGGGGCACTGCAGGCAGCATTATAAATATTTGGGGCACTTCAGGGTGAGCATTATAACAGTAGGGCGCGATATAAGTACAGGGGGCACTGTGGGGGCATATTAAATCCAGGGGACATTAGGCGTTCTTATTACTACTGGGGGCTCTATAGGAGGGATCCGCATTATTTCTACTAAGAGCACTATGGGGGCCTTATTGCTACTGAGGGGTCTGTAGAGAGCTTTATTACCACGGGAGGGAATAATAAGGGGCATTATTTCTACTGGGGGCTCTGTGAGGGTATTATTAATACTGGAGGTCTCTTCTACTAATGGAGGCACTCTTGTGGAGCATTATTACTGCTGGGTCCAGTAGGGGGCAGTATTATTAATGAGAGCATTCTAGAAGGGAATTACTATTGGTGGGACTAGGAGGAGTACTGTTACTATGGGGGGCACTCATTTTTCTTCATGATAGTATTTGGGGGTACAGAAAAGTAAGGAAGCTTAGATGTCTGTGTGTCACACTCTGCAGAGACGAGGCAGCTGAGAGAAGTGTCCGGACCGAGTTGAGAAGATGATGACAGAGAAGATCTACATCAGAGGAGATGTCACCTGGGAGGCCCTGGATGTGAGAGGTATGTGCTGCTGTATAGCAAGTACAGTAAAATGTCTTCAGTGCTAGTGTTTGCGGGGGGGGGGAGATGCGGGTGTTCAAATTAGAGAATTGGGACTATATGCATTGGTGCTTGGGCCCTGGATCTTTTGAGACCCTAGCAAAGCCCCTGCCCTGTGGTGTGCACTTTCCTAACCAATTCAAATCGGCCCTTGCTCCTAACAATTGTACCTCCAATGGTCCCACTCCCCCTGAAACTAACAATAGAATAGGACTCTCTTTCAAAGATTCATCCTGCACTAGCATGTGCCAATTGTTCAGGATAACTTTTTTAATAAGCGGGGCCATTGGGGTATAATCAAATGTGAATACCGTCCTAGTGCTGTTATTAATTTGCTGCCTGCCTCTTATCTAAGGGTACTTTCACACTTGCGACAGAGGATTCCGGCAGGCAGTTTCGTTCGATCCGGCAAAACGTATGCAAACTGATGGCACCTTACAAATACATTAAATTAAAATGCCGGATCCATCTCTCCGGTGTCATCCGGAAAAACGGATCCGGTATCCGGCACTAATACACTTCAATGTAAATTAATGCCGGATCCGGCATTCCAGCAAGTGTTCAGTCTTTTTGGCCGGAGAGAAAACTGCAGCATGCTGCGGTATTTTCTCCGTCCTGAAATGGCAAAAAGACTGAACTGAAGACATCCTGATGCATACTGAACGGATTGCTCTACATTTAGAATGCATTAGGTTAAAACTGATCAGTTCTTTTCCGGTATTGAGCCCCTAGGACAGAATTCAATGCCGGAAAAGAATGAGGCCCCTTTCACACGGGAGAGAATTCCGCGCAGGTGAATGCATTGCACCCACACTGAATCTGGACCTATTCACTCCAATGGGGCTGTTCACATGAGCGGGGATTTTCACGCATCACTTGTGCGTTGCGTGAAAATCGCAGCAAGCTCTATATTGTGTGTTTTTCAAGCAACGCAGGCCCCATAGAAGTGAATGGGGCTGCGTGAAAATCGCAAGCATCCGCAAGCAAGTGCGGATGCGGTGTGATTTTCACGCATGGTTGCTAGGAGACGATCGGGATGGGGACCCGATCTTTATTATTTTCCCTTATAACCTGGTTATAAGGGAAAATAATAGCATTCTTAATACAGAATGCTAAGTAAATTTGGGATGGAGGGGTTAAAAAATGAAAAAAATTATTAAACTCACCTCATCCACTTGGTCGCACAGTCCGGCTTGTCTTCTTTCTTCTTCTTTGAGGACCTGGGAGGAAAAGGACCTTTGGTGACGTCACTGCGCTCATCACATGGTCTGTGCGATCCATGCGATCACGTCATCCATGCACGTGGGGCGCCCTGACATCACTCTGAAGCGCCCCGGGAGCCGCACGGATGGTAAGTATGCTGCTCCCCAGCTCCCCACTACACTTTACCATGGCAAACAGGACTTTAGCGTCCTGGCAGCCATGGTAACCATTCAGAAAAAGCTAAACGTCGGATCCGGTAATGCGCCGAAACGACGTTTAGCTTAAGGCCGGATCCGGATTAATGCCTTTCAATGGGCATTAATTCCGGATCCGGCCTTGCGGCAAGTGTTCAGGATTTTTGACCGGAGCAAAAAGCGCAGCATGCTGCAGTATTTTCTCCGGCCAAAAAACGTTCCGGTCCGGAACTGAAGACATCCTGATGCATCCTGAACGGATTTCTCTCCATTCAGAATGCATTGGGATAATCCTGATCAGGATTCTTCTGGCATAGAGCCCCGACGACGGAACTCTATGCCGGAACAGAACAACGCAAGTGTGAAAGAGCCCTTAGTCTATCTTGAGATATTGTGCTCCTGAGATAATTTTTGATTAATTTCAACTTTGAAAATGATCTCTCTGCTGATGCTACTGTAACTGTTAGTGTAAGAGAAGAGCTATGCAGACGTCCAGTAGAGTGGAAGATAATCCAGAGTTGTCAACCATCAGAAGTATGGCTAGATCTCTAACAGATGAAGATTTTTTGATATCTTCTAGAAGTGCAGACCGAAAACTTAACAGCTGGCCAGGAAAATCATTAGATAAATCATCCTGGTAGAAGTCTTGCAATGTTGTTGCTTCTTTAAAGACTGCATCATCTGATTCTATTGAAAGTGTTGCAGACTGAAGAATTTAGAATCTTTGTACAACAGTATTCATGCCAAAAAACCGATTTTCTAGCTGACTTATGGCAATATCCAAACATCGTGTAACGGTCACGTCCACACACACACAGGGGAAAGGATAGTGACCACTGCGCTCCACCCTCACCCCTGGCCCTGCCTACTTGCCTCACGAGTCCTGATGACAGGGGACAACTGGACGACAGTCCCTAACTTAGGATACGTGCAGGGAAGACAGACAAGACAAAATACGGAACATGAACGGACCGGGTCAGAACCAAGAGAGCTACGCAGTACAAAGGATTAAGCAAAGAATGGTCAGGAGAAGCCGGGGTCAAATACCAGGAGAGTAGAGAAGTACAAGAGGAGTCCTAAGAGAGTAGTCAGGTGGGAGCCGAGGTCACAATACCAGGACGGATGCGCAGTACAGGAGGAGCAGGCAAAAGGATGGTCAGGGAACAGGATCAGGTAAGTATTCAGCAGTCCAACAAATAGCCAGGAACCTAGAAATTAACAGGCAACCTGTAGCCAGCAGGCTGCCTGTATTTATAGTGGGGAGTGAGGGTCATGTGACGTGGCCAGTGTCACATGAACGACAGACCAACCAGTCGAGCACTGAGTGATCAGCTCGGCGCTCAAGGCAGACTAGGAGCAGGGAGCCACCAGCTAGTAAAGCCGCCCTGGGAATGAGGTCAAACACAGATCCTCATTCCAAAAGCTAAGCAACAGGTCTGCGGGCAATGGGGGACCGAGTGCACCTTCGGAACCCCGTGACACATCGGTAAAAGACTGCGGTTTTGAATCTTTCTTCTGGGTCTTGTAGCCTTTCATCCAAACACAGCTCAAAGTGTCGCTTCACTTTCCTCACTCTTTTATTTTCAAATTTTGCTTGAATGCCCCATTTGTCCGCTAGAGAAATTGCTGTCCTTTTTGCCTCTTCAGAATTATTTCGGAAGCTGCTGAGAACTTGAGCAGCATTGTATAGTAGTTTGGTTGCATTACAGAGATCCATGTCTTTTGACTGCAGCATTTTAGAAACTGAATTAATATTTTCAAAAATTTTGGCTTGCAGGACAATTATTAAAATAAAATGGAAGGATTCAAGTTTTGCCTTTAATGCACTAGCCTCATCTCTCTCTTTTGGCTTGGAGGAAATGATAATGATTTTTGACAAAGCCTGTAAACTATTTGTAAACCTAAGCCGTAGTGCTAGCACTGAGTCATAATGAGAGGCCCATCTTGTTGGGCAAAGCTGTTTTAAAGTTAGGGAGAACTCAGAGTTAAATGATGCTAAAAATGCCCATCACTTCACACTTTCACCAAAGAAAGTATACAAAGACTGAACGGTGTAAAAAAAATAGAAATTTCAGTTATATTTAAAACTGCATACTGCAAAACTAAATTGAGTTTATGGGTAGCACAATGTATGTAAGGCCTCATGCACACGACCGTTGTTTTATTCCGTGTCCGTTGTTCAGTTTTTCGTGATTTTCTGCGGACCCATTGACTTTCAATAGGTCCGTTGAAAACTCGGCTAATGCACCGTTTGTCATCCACGTCCATGGTTCCAGTCCATCAAAAAAATATAACCTGTCCTATTTTTTTTCACAGAAAACGGTTCGCGGACCCATTCAAGTCAATGGGACCGTGAAAAAATGCAGAGGCACACAAGATTGTCATCCGCGTCTGCGCGTCTGTTTTTTTCCTATCATCTGCATGGCAAACTTGACTTGGACTTTTTTTTTACTTTCCTTCATGTCTGGTGATCCTCCAAAAATAAAGGAAGACACACGAAAACGGAAACGGATCACGGAACAACGGAACCCCATTTTGCGGAACGGAACACAACAACGGTCGTGTGCAAGAGGCCTAAAGAGCATTTTTTTGTTTCTTGAGAATGCGAGTCTGAACACCTGTGTAAATGCCACTCATGGTGGCAGCTCCATCATAGCCCTGGCATTTTGATAAATCCAAACCTTTCTTTTCTATGGATTCTATAATAGTCTTTTCAAGGCCAGCCGCTGATTCATCTTCAACACATTTGAAACCTAGAAATGCTTCCTCTATTTTAATACCAGTTGTCCAAAGGTTTTCATCTCTCTCAACAATGACATATCTAACCACTTGGCTTAATTGATAAATTTTCCTAATGTCTTGGGTTGTATCCTTAATTATAGAATAAACAGTGATTTCTGGATTTCAGAAACAATCTCCTCCTCCAATTTGTTTGCAAGAAGACTTATCAGTTCATTTTGTATTTGTGGACTTAGATATTTAACTGTTCCTTGGGGCTAGAGATGGCCTTGCAGGTCGCCTGGCGGTCGTTTCGCGGCGAACTTTGCGTGTTCGCGATTCGCCAAACATGCGAACATATGGAGATATTCGCGCCCGCCATATTCTTTTACATTGTGAAGAACTTTGACCCATGACACATCCATCAGGTGGTACAGGACAGCCAATTGAGACATTTCAGCACATGGACATTTTTCCTACCTTATAAATAAACCTGATCTGGCCGCCATTTTACATTCTGTCTTTTGCCAGTGTAGGGAGAGGTTGCTGTGTGGAGCAGGGACAGGCTGTTAGGGACACCAAACACTAGCTAATAGGGCCACAAAAGTCCTTTTAAGGACTAGTATAGGTGTGCTATCGATATGTGTGATACACAGAGGGGTGTGATATACAGGGTGGGCCATTTATATGGATACACCTTAATAAAATGGGAATGGTTGGTGATATTAACTTCCTGTTTATGGCACATTAGTATATGTGAGGGGGGAAACTTTTGAAGATGGGTAGTGACCATGGCGGCCATTTTGAATCCAACTTTTGTTTTTTCAATAGGAAGAGGGTCATGTGACACATCAAACTTATTGGGAATTTCACAAGAAAAACAATGGTGTGCTTGGTTTTAACGTAACTTTATTCTTTCATGAGTTATTTACAAGTTTCTGACCACTTATACAATGTGTTCAATGTGCTGCCCATTGTGTTGGATTGTCAATGCAACCCTCTTCTCCCACTCTTCACACACTGATAGCAACACCGCAGGAGAATTGCTAGCACAGGCTTCCAGTATCCGTAGTTTCAGGTGCTGCACATCTCGTATCTTCACAGCATAGACGATTGCCTTCAGATGATACGAGATGTGCAGCACCTGAAACTACGGATACTGGAAGCCTGTGCTGGCATTTCTCCTGCGGTGTTGCTATCAGTGTGTGAAGAGTGGGAGAAGAGGGTTGCATTGACAATCCAACACAATGGGCAGCACATTGAACACATTTTATAAGTGGTCAGAAACTTGTAAATAACTCATGAAAGAATAAAGTTACGTTAAAACCAAGCACACCATTGTTTTTCTTGTGAAATTCCCAATAAGTTTGATGTGTCACATGACCCTCTTCCTATTAAAAAAACAAAAGTTGGATTCAAAATGGCCGACTTCAAAATGGCCGCCATGGTCACCACCCATCTTGAAAAGTTTCCCCCCTCACATATACTAATGTGCCACAAACAGGAAGTTAATATCACCAACCATTCCCATTTTATTAAGGTGTATCCATATAAATGGCCCACCCTGTACTTATAATATACTTTTATAATGAGTCAAAAACACATAGATCGATATAGTGATCACCTGGAAGTCAGGGGCCTAGGGGCTTACTTGGGCCATTTTTATATAGGGTAAGGTTCCGGACGGGGTCGCTCTTATCAGGACGGGTGGTCTGTGGTTAGGCTATCAGGGCCAGAATAGCACCCCCTGTAGGGCAATATCAGGGACAGTTCTTTGCCCACCCTGTCCTTCAATACCACATCATCATCTAGCCCAGGGATGGATGTTTTTTGCTTTCCCTCCTGGATTTATCGATGTGCACTGGAACCCCCCGGATTGTGGTAGGACATATGGTTTCTGATTTGGTGCCGCCGAGCACTTGTTATTGCCGACCACATCTATGCTTTTTGCTTAACTTTAATAATTTAATTTATTTTAATTTTGAGGGATATCTTTTCCATTCACACGTCCGCAAAATGGGTCCACATCCGTTCCACAATTTTGCGGAACGGGTGCAGACTCATTCATTTTCAATGGGGCCAGAATGTGCTGTCCGCATCCGCATTTGCGGATCCGCACTTCTGTATGCGTGCTTCAGTTTCCGAAAAAAAAATAGAACATGTCCTATTCTTGTCCACAATTTCAGACAAGATTAGGCCTTTTCTATTATAGTGCCAGCGATGTGTGGTCCACAAATTGCGGAATGCACATTGCTGGTGTCCGTGTTTTGCGGATCCGTAAAACACTTACAGACATGTGAATGGACCCTCATAGTAACATTATTAAAGGTTATGTTTTATCTTCATGTATATTCTAATGGATTGCCTTCCTTGTACAATGTTATAATATACTTCCTAGAAAGTATATTATAGTGCATTTGTATTGTGCGGCAGTTGTGTGCGGTTCTGCTGCGATACTGCAAGTATATAGAGGGACAAGCGTTATTGGAACAAATAATTTCTACTGGTGTCATATACCAGTCCTCCCCCAAAAAACTGATTGAAGTTGGGTGTTATATACCAATATACTTTCTTTATAGTTCAATTGGGTACTGTATAGTGCATTTGCGCATGCGCGTACGTGAAAATTGTATTGCCGATATTTCCCATTGAAAAAAATTATGAATGGAGATCCCAAATTCGAATAACACATCTGGTATGTCACTGTCCATGTTGTGGGACTATTTGTGCACTTCTAGTAATTATTTCTTGGCTGCAAATATGAGCTGAAGGTTTTTCAGATTCGCCTGCCATTAAAATGTATGGGACCCACCGCGAACTTGATCGCGTTCGCGCGATGGCGTTTGCGAACCGTCCCGGCAGATGTTCGCCCATCACTACTTGGGATCTCTGCAAAAGGTCCTTTAGTACAGTATCATACTCTGCAACTAATTAAATTATGGTGAGAAAATTGACATCGTTTACTTCCCCTAGTTTTTCCCTGTGACCATGAAAAGCAAGGTTGGCCATAGCCATTATTAATGTAACATTAACAATTCTATGTAAAGCTTGTCTCCAACATGTAGTCTCTCTTCTTATTTGTCTTTCATTTTCCTCATCTATGGGTTTATGACGTTTCCATTGGTCATAAATTATACAGGATTCTATGTGCGGTTGACTACTTTCATGTATCTGGATTTTCGCTGACAACTGTTGCCACTTTTGGATACCTTTTGCCCATGCTAGTTCGAATCCCTGTTTCTTGCGATCTCCAAACAACCAGCAAAGCTCAAAATAGGCTGCATTAAGTTTTGGTCAATAACATAGCCAAGTAACAAGTATTTTAAGGCCTGTTTTAGTGACTCTCTCATAGAAACCTGCTGAGAAACACCTTTGATCTTTTTCTTCTCGAGGAAATGGCCCTTTAGTTCTACATGGACTATTACTTCTAATAACTCTTTTCAGATTTCCATCTTGAATGGTAATAGGGTAATGGCCTCAGTCTGTTACATGCTCCTCTGCCAGACAACGTTCTATAAGGCTGACTTTCTATCTGTTCCTCTGTTGCCTGTATCTAGACTCGATACGCTCTCATGCCATGGTGTCTGCACACTGCTGCCAGGACTTACATTTACATTTTCTGTTGATAAAGTTTCATCATTTGTACTGTGAGAGGCAGAGGATATACTTGCTTCTCCAGGTATTTTAAAGAAACTACTTATTGTACTACATAAAGAGACTGATATCACATTTAAAATAACATGCCTACCCATCAATATAGACACAGGCATGGAGAGGGAGAGTCAGCTCTGCAGCCAAGGGAGTGCTGTATACGGTCATATCCATCAATATAGTAAAAGGAAACCACGGCACTCGTTTTGGTAGTTTTGAAAATTTATATTTTCATTTCATCATTTATCATTTCATTTTTGTCAGCATCCAGGAATGAGATATGCACAGACTGGCCAACGTTTCGGTCCTAGTATGGGACCTTGATCACGGCCTTAGTCTTGTCTTGCATGTTGCCTGTGGGATGCGCAACATGCAAGACAAGACTAAGGCCGTGATCAAGGTCCCATACTAGGACCGAAACGTTGGCCAGTCTGTGCATATCTCATTCCTGGATGCTGACAAAAATGAAATGATAAATGATGAAATGAAAAATGATATGATATGAAAATATAAATTTTCAAAACTACCAAAACGAGTGCCGTGGTTTCCTTTTACTACATTACCTCAAATACCATTGAGCACCGTACCAAACGACACCAGAGGAGTGCCGTCCAACCCAAGCTATTCCAATATCCATCAATATAGACACAAGCAGTGTCAGACTGGGGTACCTAGGCCCACCAGTGAAATGTATTTTGGGGGCCCACCATGCGGATACATTCAAATATAATAACTAATCTAATCTCAAGTTTGGAACATAGGCTGGTTGAGGTGCTGTACATTGAATATATGCATGTAGTGCAGTAAGTCTAATGTGTCATGTGCCACTTGTGCAGGGGATGGGACTATGGGCCCACTTTGCTTAGGGGCCCACCGGGGGATTCCCCTGTACCCCTGTGGGCCAGTCCGAGACTGGAAACAAGCACGGAGAGGTAGAGTGTCAGCTCCGCAGCCAGGGGAGGGCTATACACTATCATTCCCATCAATATAGGCACAGGCATGGAGAGGGAGAGTCAGCTCTGCAGCCAAGGGAGGGCATAAACCTCTGCACTATATGATCTATATCAGCTGTAAACATGTCAGCTCTGCAGCCAAGATAATCCCAGCTAATGCCCATCAGCATTGGCACAAGCAGGAACAGGACTGTCAGCTCTGCAGACAAGAGGACAGAACTAGTATGTTGTTAACCCTTCTCTGCCCATCAGCCATCAGATCATGTACCCTTCTATTTTAACTATAGGCTGTCACCTTCTCATGTCATATAATGTGTACCTGAGGGCTGCATTACTTTATGTACCTGGCACCTCAAGTATTTCTACATTCCTATATTGTACCCCAACTCTTATGTCCTCTCATCTTGTACCTATGGACTACAGTGTGTCTCCGTGCCCCCTGAGCACCCTGTCTGTCATCACATCACATGCCCCCATAGTATTCGCACTCTGCACCCCTCACTAGAAGTCTCTCGTCTGATCTTACAATGCAATATGATATTATGTCATGTCTGTACATAATAAGGCTTTATTAGAAGTCTTCTCTGTCTTCACTCTTCTTGACGATGAATTGATGGTGGATTTTACATTAGTGTCACTTATATGGATGTATGGCTGTAACACTATTCATGTCTGGGGCAGGCTTGGCTATCTGCGCCTGTGAAGTTGCTGGTTACTGAGGGTATCTATCTTGCTGGTGGACAATATAGGAAGTTGGCCAGACATGTGAGCACTTCCCCAGACCCCAGATGTCGGGTGCAGAGTGCACTCACTCCCCCCTGGAGTCACGGAGTCTGAGCTCTGATAACACAATGCAATGCTGCTTTACAGGCAAGTGTTAACTCTCTAACTCCCACTCGCTGTCTTCTAGGTTTTAGGAGCCTGTGGTATTTATTGCTGGTGCAGTGTGTAAAGCTTCCTAGATCCTAGACTTTCAGGAATGTGGAGGTAAACTCCCAGTGGCAGTGCACCCAATCTGACTGCCTTGTACTATACAGGGTCAGATACAGGGTGCATTTGCACTGCCACTGGGAGTTTAACTCCACATTCCTGGATGTCTAGAATCTAGGAAGCTTTACACACTGTACAGCTACATTGGTGAAAAAATTAAAATGTTATGGACTTTAGTATATGGCAATGCAAAATATCATTTATTTATTTTCATTTTTTACTTCCCCTTAACCAACTAAATCTCACCCTAGCCTCCCTCCCTTTGCTATGTTCAATCCCTCTATCAACCCAATCATGAGGGGGGGGGGGGGGGGGGGGGGGGCGGAAGGAAAGAAAGACTATAAAAGTAGGAAGAATAAGCGAGGGACTGGAGACAAGGAAGGTTAAAACCTCCAGGCCTCCCATATCTTAGTCCAATTTAGCTCAATATTACTTTGCTTATATAGTATATTTTCATATTTTTTTACTTTCTTAACTAGATTTACCCATGAATTAACATTTGGAGTGTTACATGAAAACCAAACTCTGGTAATGAAGAGTCTTGCCAAAAAACATTATTCTGGTTAGGAGAATCGTTTTATATTTACAACTATTTACCTTGGAAATATCACTCAGTATACAACATTTTACAGTAAATGGACCATCAGTTTAAAGTTGTGAATAATAAAATTATTAATCACATTCCAGTATTCTTTTAGTTCTGTGCAAGACCATAGCATACTGTATGTAAGTGATCAGCCCCAGGTGCATCACACCGTGGACAATTAGAACTCTCTCTTAATCGACATTTATTTAACCATTTCAGGGTGACAAACTGTGCAAAATGTTAAATTGAACCAGTACATGATTAGAATTGTGAGATATTAAACTTAAATTTGCAAAAATAATTCACCAACCATCTTATTGAATCCTTGGACAATTAACACCCCAAGCCCTTTGTCCTGGTGAAATAGAATTAATAAATAGTACCTTTAGTAAAGATTTATACAATTGGGTAATCTTGACCCTCTGGTCCAAATTCCCCAACAAAACATTCAAAAATGTAGAAGTGTCTCCGATAGTGATTTTTCGTTTACGGTAGAAAGTGACGAACGTAACTGAAAATATTTAAACCAAGGTAAATTACCCATATTTTCACTCTGCGATAACTCCGCGATCTGAAGTATTTATCTATTTCTCACCACCTGTGCAACATATAAAATATTACTCTTTTGCCAAAAATGGTTTCCAGCTAATTTATCCAAAACCTGTAGATGATAATTATGCCAAAGAGGAGTACACTAAAGAGTTCCCCTTACTCCCAACCATCTTCTAATGGTATCCCATGACTTAGAGAGTAACTTTCTAGCCTCTCCATATTCCTGTCAGACATTAATTAGCTGCCCAGATTCCAATAGTGTAAATATATCACCAAACTCTTGAAGAGTGGACTTTTCTCCCAATAATAGTATAACCATAACCAAATATTTATTTTTAACAAAAAAGTGATTTTATGCTGAAAAAATAGTAAAACATGAAAAAACTACATAAATTTGGTTTCACCATAACAGTATCAACCAACAGAATTGCCAAAGAAACACTGACAGAATTGCCATTTTTGCCCACTTCACCTCCACAACAAATGGTATAAAAAGTGATCAAAAAGACATATGTAAACGAAGGATGCCAATAAAAACTACAGCCCGTCCCACAAAAAACACACCCTCACACAGCGACATTGGTGAAAAAAAAAATATGTTATGAGCCCTAAACTAATTTCAGCAAATTATATGTTAGAAAATCCTGATGCCGCTCCTTCCCTTCTGAATGCTGCCATGCCCCCAAACAGCGGTTTATGACCACATAAGAGGTATTTCCGTATTCAGGAAAAAAGCATAACAAATTGTGGGGTGCATTTTCTCCTGATACCCCTTGTGAAAATGAAAAATTTGAGGATAACTTTATATTGGAAATAAAAATTTATTTTTCATTCTCACAGCCATGTGTTTCTAAATTCCATCAAACGCGTGTTGGGTCAAAGCATTCACTTTACCACTAGATTTATTCCTTGAGGGGGGTAGTTTCCAAAATGGGGTCACTTTTTGGTGTTTTATATGTAGGGGTACCTCAGGGTCTCTTAAAATGCGACATGGCACCTGAAAACCAATCCAGCAAAACCTTCCCTCCATTAACAATATGGCGCTCCTTTCCCTCTACACCCTGCCGTGTGCCTATACAGCAAGTTACGACCACATGCTGTGTTACAGGAAAAATGGATTTATATGGATAATCTGCACAAAAAAATGAAATTTTTAAATTTCCCTAAAGGGTTATTAAAGTTTGTAAAATCAGTTTTGAATAATTTGAGGGGTGTAGTTTCTAAAATAGGGTCATTTATGGGTGGTTACTAATATGTAAGCCCCACAAAGTCACTTCATAACTGAACTGGTCCTTAAAAAAGTGGGTTTTGGAAATTTTATGAAAATTTTTTAAATGATGCCAATATAAAGTAGACATATGGGGAATATAAAGTAATTATTTAATGAAGTATCACTATCTGTCTTAAAATTTTTGAATTTTTCTGCAATTTTTTTTCTGAATAAAGGTAAAACGTATCAACTCAAATTCACCACTAACATGAAGTATGATGTGTCACATGAAAACAATCTCAGAATGGCTTGGATAAGTAAAAGTTATTACCAGATAAACTGACACTTGTCAGATTTGAAAAATGTGGCTCCGGCATTTGGTCCAAACTGATGCTTGAAGGGGTTAAGAAACTTTTTCCTGGTTACATTTTCATGGAAATTTAAATGCTACCGTGCCTAGACAAGACTATCAATCCCTGTAATTTCTTATAATGTTGCCCCCACAGGCACCAATCAAAACAGGATACAGCTACAAAGTAAATTTAATTTTTTTAAATGTATTATTTAAATCTGAAAATACAAATGTGATAGCACACTGCATTCAGCATTCTGCCCTGCCTCCATGCTGGATGAGGCATTGGTGTACATTTTGGCCAAAGCATAATAAGCCACTCACCACGTCAAGGTCGCCTCTACTGAGTGGTCCCTAACACTAGTTCCTACCTGTTTATGGGCCATGACAGCCACACAAAGTCCAGGGAATGCAGGTCAGCGTGCACACCAAGCACACTCTGCTTTTAACCCCGTCCGGTGCCATTACAGCTTTCATCGGATCCAGGGATGCAAGTACCAACATGCACGCTGAGCCCACCATATACTTCTCCTGGAGCCAAATGGCTACTGGTAGGTTCTATATAAGCAGACTCAGTTTTTTACTGACTTTAAAACCAGCCTCCAGGACAGATTAACTGGTCAGGTGTGCATGACTCCAAGTAGAGGCGACCTTGACGTGGAGAGTGGCTTATTACGCTTTGGCCAAAATGTACACCAATGCCTCATCCAGCATGGAGGCAGGGCAGAATGCTGGATGCAGTGTGCTATCACATTTGTATTTTCCGTTTGTATATGTATTTCGCCATAGTGATGTGCACCTACATACAGGTTGTGCTGACCCAATCCCCCACATTTTTCTTTGTAGTATATATTGGAGGCGTGGCGATCTCCTTGGAGTCATGCACACCTGACCAGTTAATCTGTCCTGGAGGCTGGTTTTAAAGTCAGTATAAAACGGAGTCTGCTTATATAGAACCTACCAGTAGCCATTTGGCTCCAGGAGAAGTATATGGTGGGCTCAGCGTGCATGTTGGTACTTGCATCCCTGGATCCGATGAAAGCTGTAATGGCACCGGACGGGGTTAAAAGCAGAGTGTGCTTGGCGTGCACGCTGACCTGCATTCCCTGGACTTTGTGTGGCTGTCATGGCCCATAAACAGGTAGGAACTAGTGTTAGGGACCACTCAGTAGAGGCGACCTTGACGTGGTGAGTGGCTTATTACGCTTTGGCCAAAATGTACACCAATGCCTCATCCAGCATGGAGGCAGGGCAGAATGCTGGATGCAGTGTGCTATCACATTTGTATTTTCCGTTTGTATATGTATTTCGCCATAGTGATGTGCACCTACATACAGGTTGTGCTGACCCAATCCCCCACATTTTTCTTTGTATTATTTAAATCTGTTTGTATTTTATAAGAAAATGGTGTTTTATTTTTATGCAATAAAAAAAAAAAAAAAAACACACCTAAAATATTCCATTTTTAACACTGAACACTGGACCACACACCACAGAATGGGACAGGGTCAGTTGAGTCATCTCCTCATCTGCTGGGGTAGTATTTAAAAGGCTTATCCTGGGGGGGCGTGTCTGGACGCCAACTAAGATGGCCGCCTGAGTGCACAGCTCCAGCCTGCACCATAGCATTTTGGCCAGCGACACCTTCAGTTCTGCTCCAATGGGGGGGAAAAAACGAGTGCCAGAAGAGCCTCTCCCCCACCCAGATCCCCCTTGCCGTCCAGGATGCTCTAGGAGTGCTGGAGGCGGACTCCCCGGACAGCACTCCCAGCGAGGCTCTACACAGTGCAGGGAGCCTTCCGCCACTGCTCCCTCCCACCGCCTAGTCAAAGCGCTCAAGCGGGAGCGAAGGAAGACTCAGAAGAGCAGGGAGATGCGCCACTCACCACCACCGAGGCGGCCTCGCCACCTGGGGATTCGGCACCCCCTGAGGACTAGGATGGAACTCTCTCCAAAAGCGTGGGATTTCTTCCCTGCCACCTCCAAGAGGTCGGGGGCTAACATAGCGGCCTTAGAGGACGGCGCTCAGCAGGGGTCACAGGAAGCAGGTACTGTGTCCCAATTTACCCTGCAGAACACAGCTCCCCCATCCTCCTCCCAGAGATCGCCCATGGCCTTTTCTAGGGACTCCTGGTCTGCCCCTCCTGAAGGCACCCCTTCTGCCCTCACTAGTGTGCACAGCAGCTCCTTGTCCTCCACAGATGCCTGGGTTAGTTGGCCAAGTCCTCCTCCACTGGCTACTATGTCTCCTGATGCTACCCCTGAGCCCCCACAACCCTGGGCAAACTACTTCAGCCAATTCCCTACTAATGAAGATTTTCAGATGCTCATATCTGAAGTTAAGGGAGTCTGCAGGGCAGAGATCGCAGCTGTCCGCACCGATATAAAGCATATTGTCGATCGAGTGGACTCATTAGAAAATGCTCATGATGACACCAGAAAGTATATATCCACTCTGCATGAGTCCATAACATATCAAAGCGGCCTTCAGGGAAATGAATAACATTAGAGTCCGAGGCATCCCAGAAGCAACTGGAGATGAGGACCTCTTTGTCACTCTGGAGGCTATATTTAGTATGTGTTAAAGGGGATATTAATTGTTGGTGTTTATGCCAATCTCAATAATTAATATTCATAAATAGGGGTGGGTCGTCTTATGATAACTCCGCCTATTTATGCCTTACGTAACAACAAATCGCTACTGGTTGCCTTACACTAACCACTAAACTAGCTGCATGCGCCTTACTAACTACCGCTAGTAACCACACGTTACACAATAGGTATAAATATGACAGTATTTATTAATCCTTACTGAACATAACACACATAATACACTAATAATACAGTACCAACAATACACTACAACTATGGCTGTCGCGCCTTACTACTAAGACGGATTTATGTTTCCAACTATATATATCTATATCAAAGGGAATAGGTATATATAGTTTATGGCAACCCACAGCAAGGTAAGTACACACACTAATACGGTTCTGTCTACGCTAACACAATCCCAATTCCTCCCCAGTATCTAACTATAATACACATACATACATTTACCAGAAGCCCACCCAATTCTATCAATATACTCTCCCTACGGGAATAACAAGGGGTAAATCCAGACACTGTTGCGTCTGGGATAAGCAGGGCAGTCGGGAAGGGGTGTCAGGGGTCGGATCCTGGGGGAACACAGTGGGATTAGGCTCAGGGCAGGGGAAGGTACCAGGGGTTATGGGGAAACCAGGGCTATAGGGGAACACAGAAGTTGGTGGGTTGAGGGTTAGGGGCTATAAGGGGTTAATCAGGGGCAGGGGATCGTTGGTGGTATAAGGGGTTACTTAGGGGACTACAGGGAATGCAAGGGAATCAGGGGATATGAGGGGTTAATCAGGGACAGGGGATCGTTGGTGGTATAAGGGGTTATATGGCAGGGGATAATATATATATATATATATATATATATATATATCTATATATGTTGTACATATATATATATATATATATATATATATATCGTTGGTGGTATAGGGAGGGGGATATACTTAGCGGTAATATGCTCGTTGTCCAGGGGGGCTCGTTGTCCAGGGGATGCCTCGCTTGCTGGTGGTGGTGGTGGTGGACTAACCTGACTGCAGAGCGGAGCGCCGCCGGTCTATTTAAACTTCGCGGCGCCCGCTCGCAGTCCTCCTCTTGGCGCCATGCGCATGCGCACCGCCGGCCTCAACCCGTGGGCCGGCGTGGTGATGTGACGTCACCGCGCCGGCCCGAGGATCTCGGAGCGCGCTTCCAGGGGGGGGATCCTTTGATCCTCCCGCCTGTGAAGCGGACGCTTACCTCCGGCGCTGTAATTACAGCGCCGGAGGTCAGCCACTCACAGGGGCATGGGAACTCTTTGTTCCCATGTCTCTGTTAGGCGCACCATCTCCGGCGCGGCCGGAGATGGTGACAAAGGGCAGAGGATCTTATTGATCCTCTGTCCTTTGTAGAGGCCGACGCTGGACATAATTGTCCAACTGTCGGTCTCCTCCACCCACCTGGCAGGCGCACTTCGGCGGGATTCCGGCATATATGCGTATAGATGCTTGGGGCACATCTATACGCATATATGAACGGACATTATATTAACATAGGGGCAGGAATAAGCCCTCCTATATTATAGGGGCCCATATACATCCATAGATGTCTGGGCCACATCCATAGATATATATGTACCCATATGGCTTACACACATAGAGATGCATGCCGCCCAGGGGGCACACATACATCTCTATGTGTGCAACACATCACAACTGGACGGGCCCAGAAGAAGGGCCTATATATACATATATACATACATATACATACACATATATATACATATATATATATATATATATACACATATATATATATATATATATATATACATATATATATACATATACACATACATGCACACCTGAATATGTCCCTTCCCTCAACAATCCCCCTGTTGTCGGGAACACGACAATAAACATTTTGGGGGAAGGGTTGGGATGTATTAGTCTCCTCTCAATCACCCTCTAGGTGACGATTCAGGAAGGACTGAAGTAATATGACCCTTAGGTACCTAGACATCACCTATAATGACCAACATCTCCGACCTGCCCTTCACCAAACGCTTCCACTCACCGAATACATAGTCTTCTCTTTGGATAACTTCCTTGGCCTCTTATATTATGATCCTCAGGTGTCAGCCACTCCCTATGTAGTCTATTTCTGACTCTGGAATGGCTTCACCCTCACTGTCTTTAAATCACTCCACTCAGTGACCGTGTTCTCTCTTTGCCAGTGTTGTTCTTCTGGCGTCCGTTACCCCCAATGTTAGTGCCGGAAATTAATGTAGCACCTCCTTATGGGGTACGGACGGCCGTAGGCTGACCTTTCAACACCAGTATGACTTTCATCTTAATTTAAGACTCAGTTGTTGGAGAGGTTCTCCCATGGACAGATACATAGGTTTTTACAAGGCAGGTCAGATTTTCAGGTGAGAGGTGATGTCATAGTACCTAAATCCTACCTGCGGGAAGGAACCCCGCACTACCATCATTCAGTCCAACCCTTACAAAAAGTCACCATTGTCGATATTGAAGCGGCAAATACCTTAGTGATGAGGGGCCTGACCCTAGGGAATCTATCCTACCCCACTCATACAAACATGTCACATCCCTCCCAATACAGCCCAATTCAATTCAGTGTGTACCCATAGAGACTCATACCATAGGATGCAAGTGTGCGTCCAGCCATTTTGTATCATGGCTGTCGCACACTTGCACCCAGAGTGTCCATGGGTACATGAGGAACTCACATGCAAATAATCAATATAAATCTATACACGATATGATGAGGTCCTAGGGTGGCCTATGATTATACCCCGAACCCTCCTACGAAAATCTACTATAATACGTGTATACATACACACAATGCTATGAGGTCACAGGATGGCTTTGGAGGTACATCCTGAACCCTCATAGGAAAAGCTACTACCACACAATATTTATATACACACACAATACTATGAGGTCACAGGATGGCTTTTGGATTTTCATCCCGACCTTCATAGGAAACCGTATGTCCATGCGATCTCTGGCTTCAGGACTTTGTTGGAGCTAAGTCCTGAGCCTCCTACGATTAACTTCGTGAAGTTCTGTCTGGTTCTGGTTTAGCTGGTCCGCAAGTCTCTTGACCCTCCTGTAGATTAGACACAGTCCCGTGTACATGACGATTACCAGAACCAGAAGAACTATCACCGGATGAATCAATAGGTTGAAGAAGGATGTTGCCTTTGGACTGTAGCCGAACAGACTTTCCCACCAGGAGATCTTTGAGTCTTTGTCCAACGCAGCTGTGATTGCCGTTATTTTATTCTTGTCGTGCATCAGTTGGATGGTGGCCTGTTTCTCTGTTTCTCGAAGATTCTTAATTATTTCGTCGTCTTGGCTGAAGTCTAGCAGGAGATGTTTGAGTTCTATCCCAAAGCCAAGAGGGATCTTCTGGAGTCTCACGGGTACGTCAGGGCGGATGTCGAGTCTCTTCTCCGGGGTGATTGGTGTCCTTCCTTGTAACTCTGCGACATCTAAACCTAGGACGGGACTAAGGGTGCAATACGCTCCAGGGAGGAGTTCTCCTCTCTCAGTGCAATTAGTTCCATAGATTGTATAAGACATGTTTTGCCTTTGGTACCAGCACCAATACCCCTGTCCCAAGTATTTAAGGGATGAGGGTATTGGGCTGGCCTTCATCTCACAGGACCCCTCGGTGCTCCAACATTGGTGTCTTAACACCCGATCCTGACTACCTTGACAGAGGATAGCATCCTCTTTCTTCCAACATCCCTCTGTGTCTAACAGATAAGGATGGCCTCTCTCATAGGTTAGAACGCCCGGGGGGAGCTGTGGATGAAGCACCGTCTGGTTATTTATGACAATCCCTAAGTTAATTGCACTGTAACCCTGTCTAAGATGGCCAGATACAGGAGCCAATGACGAAGCAGTGCAAGTGAGATTCCTACAGCCGTGCCACTGGACTACCCACCAGTTGGTGTGATTGGCTGCAAAAGGAGATATAAGAGGACTTACCCGTTGGCGGAGGTTAAATGGGAAGTGGCCGCCGTACAATGATGATACAATATGTTTAAGGTTGCCTGAGAGTTCACTCTGGACCTGCGTACACGCCAGTGCGAGCTGAGCTCTATCCTGTTCTTCCAAGAGACCCACAACTAACCTTCTAAACTTCTCTCGTAAAGCAGAAGATAGAGAGGTAGTGGCATCTATGTGCGAATGTTGCAAACCCTCTAAGACGTGGTTTACATCAAGCTGGGTCTCGAATCCTTCTCCGGCGTGTCGCGCAACATCCCCAAGTTTACCTCTCAGGACTTCCATATCCATAGTGTTCAGGGCGCCCACTCCCAATGCACCTCCGCCTAGTCCCATGGCTATCAGGTCTCTTCTTCCCCTGTGATTTCTGTGTATGAGATCGTCCTTTCTTACCTCTTGCCCCGCCTCTATCCAACCTCTTATCATGTCAATTTGGTTCCTCACAAACTCCCCACATCTGTGATCCCACTGGTCGACTCGGAAGTCATCTACAGAAATTCTCCAAGTAAATAGGACGAATTTTGTCCCCGTGATGATCTTCCATGGGGAGGACAGTTGAGGAGCTATAGGATCTGCCAATTGATGGATAGGGGCGTTGCAAGAGTCTAAATGCATTTTTACAGGTTGTAGACCTGTCGCTTCATAGGGGATCCTCACCACCGTTACACAAACTTGCCCTCTACCTCTGAACGGATACCATTGGTCATTTTCTCCAACCTGTAGCACTAGTTTTCCTACGGGTTTGGATTTAGACAGATAGGCCCATTGTGTAAATGTCCAGCACCCTTCATCTACTGCCTCGCAAAAAGGCCATCTAAACGAACCATCTATATTGATGTCAAAGTTAATATCCCTGCCACTGGGGTCTTTCCAATCGGAAGACACATACCTACCCCGGTATTCCTCATTCATAGGGGTACCGTCCATCCATACATCCACTGTAGGGGTATCCACCCCATTGCACACTAAATCCCAACTCCAGGGATTAGTGTCCAAGGTTACCATCTGGGTATCTTGTTCCCAGTGGGCATAGGTGACGAAATAATATCCAGTCACCTCCTGAACACAATTGTCTCTCATGATGGTGATCATAAAGGACCGTATGGATGGAGATCCCTTTAACTGAGCATACCTGGGATCCTTGGCATCTGTCCGTACTTTTAAAACGGTGGCTCGGTAAAAGCCTTCCAGTTTTACCGGACCACTCTGGTCATTCCATAGGGCCTGGCCAGAGTTACTGCAGTTTAACTTTAGCATCACTATACTGGTTCGTATGTAATCTGTGGACACATGTCCTTGAACATAACTGGATTCCCTAGTGATAATCATCTGGGAATCTCTTAACATACAATAAGCTTTTAGGGTGCCCTTTACCGGAATGGGTCTGTCAAAATATGTCCTTACCCTCAGCCCATCTTGGCTATCCCTCCTTATGAAGGTAGCTTTAAGGATATACCAGCCACTATACTCTGCACCCGTGACATCCTCGGGACTCAGAACCCCCTCCTTGGTACACAACACTGTGGTAGTGTTGGCTTCCACTTGTTTGTAAGGATGTAAGTGAGGGTCCTTAGACACCCATCTTAAGGATCTCATAGGAGTAGGGTCAGAGTCCCGAAAATGTCTGAATTCTTTGAGGCAGAGTGCATGTAAATCATGTTGTATGGCAGACACATTCTCCACAGGGGTATAATGTTGAATTACACCTTGGGCAAAACTCTCCCTCTGGAAACCATACAGATACCACTGTCCTGGTGTAAATGAAAAGTTCTCGTATGGTTTCAGGATTTTGCCCTCCAAACATTCCACCATTAAAAGGCCGGGTTTATTCATAGATATGTCAGCCATATCTATCTTAACTCCCAGGCCCTCCCCCAAAGAGGTTGAACCTGCCATCATCATGCTTACCACCAGTGCCACAAATTGGGGATATGCCATGTTCAGAGGATTTGTATATCTTTTCAGGCTAGTCGTAACCTTGGTGAGTCTCCCTCCCGTGATCTGTTAATTCAATGTGAATGTAATTAGTTTCATGGATCCACCCTCGACCCACCAAAACACCCCCCCCCCCCCCCCCCCGGTCACCCAACTCTGTGAGGGTTCATGTTATTGAGTTGGGGAGGCTCGGGTGACCTTGGCCTGGTCGATATGGATCCATAAAACTCCCTGTCGCCTACGTGACTTTTTCTTGGTCGTCATCGGCCTTTGCACCTTTAGCATGGTGTCACCCATTACTTCAAGAACCTGATAGGGTCCTTCCCAGTTTGCATCCCAGGGGCCGGCCCGACGGAAGATTTTCACCATCACTAGCTCTCCTACAGAGGGCATTGGCGTTTCCCCCTGTAGATACGGTCTGTGTAGCCGTATCGCTGCATGAGGCAATAACTCCTTCAGGTTTAGTTGTACCTGTTGGAGAAACAGGTCTCTGGCGATGGCGTTCTTCACTTGCTCTGACACTAGGGGTTCATTGGGTAGGCATAGGAGCATTTTGCGTCCGGTCATTAGTTCAAATGGGGTGATACCGGTACTAGTAGCCTCGGTAGCTCGGATTCCCATTAGCACGGCTGGCAGAGAGGTTACCCATGAGGAACCTTTCTCCAGTAGTGCTTTAGAAAGTCGTGTTTTTATGGTCCGGTTCATCCGCTCCACGATGCCCGCAGACTGAGGGTGGTAAGGCACATGAAACCTTTGCTTTATATCTAAAAGACCACAAAGTGCTTTCATTACCTTACCCGTGAAATGGGTCCCTCTGTCCGACTCTATCAATCTGGGGATACCCCATCGTGACAGAACCTGTTCCCAGAGAACACGGGCAGTGGTTGTAGCCGAATCATTAACCGTGGGGATGGCTTCTACCCACTTAGAGAAGACATCCACTACCACCAGTGCGTAACGATAGTTACGACTTCCTGTTGGTAAAGGTCCGATAAAATCTATTTGTAGTGCGGACCACGGACCATCTGCAGGAGGAACTCGCTGCAACACCGGCTTCAGGGCTGACGCCCTTGGGTTAACCTGAGCACAAACCAGGCACTGTTGTGTTACTTCCTCTACTGTGTGGGACATTCCTGGCCAGTATAATTTGTCTCTCAGGAGAGACAAGAGTTTATCCCGGCCCAGGTGTCCAAACAGTTGGTGGTTCAATCTGGTTAGCTCTGCTTGCAGATGCTGTGGAACCACGGGAAGAGGAAGTTGCTGTGTACCGGTATCGTAACACAGGATCCCCTGTTGTATTGACCAGGGATGCTGTGGAGATGTGAGGTGTGTCATTAGAAGAGGATCTTTTGCTTGTTCCTCCTCAAATGACACCGGGCCTTTACTCAGGTTGGTACGAACTGCAATCTGGTAGGCCGGTAACGGCTCAGTGTCTGTTTCCTGAAGGATCCCAGACACTGCCGCTAGTTTGGCTAATTCATCCGCCTTGTTGTTACCTAACGTCAAAGGCTCATCCCCTTTCTGATGCGCAGGGATTTTTATGATGGCTGCTTCCGCCGTGTGTGCCATGCCCCATTCCCAAAGTTCTTTCAGGACCGACAAATGAGCCAGAGGTTTGTTTTGGCTATCCACAAATCCTCGTCTTTTCCAGGTGTCCAGGTGCAGGGTGAGAGAACGAACTACATATGAACTGTCGCTATATATAGTTCGTTTCCCTGGGGGTTGAAGAAGCAAGGCTTCCTTGACCGCCTCCAGTTCCGCCCGCTGTGCCGACATGTGACCTGGTAACTTGACAAGATTCTGGGTACCTGTGGTCTCATCCAGCACAGCAAAACCTGTGACATAGGTCCCATCCATGAAAAATCGAGAGCCATCCACAAAGATGACTCTGTCTTCTGGATGTTTATCGGTCCTGAAAATTTGTGGCGCGTTGATATGCGCTGGTTGGCCACAGTCATGTTCGGTGCCAGTTAGGTTCAATAACTGGGACAGAACATACTTGGCTTTGTGGTTCACCTGCAGACTCCGACCACTGAGATCCATAATCCACCTCCCGAATCTCTGTTGGGAGACTCCAGGGAGTGTATCACGGAGCAAGAGGGCCAATGGAGAGTGTGGAGTCTGTAAAGTGAGGGGCCTGAAGCCTACAATATGCTCAGTGGTTTTGACGGCATAGTGTATGGCTGCCAGTTGTTTGGCACACTCATCGAACCCTCGTTCAACAGGCGAAAGTAACCTGGAGAAGTATCCCAGCGGTCTAGTGTCATACCCTATCTGCTGTAGGAGGACCGCTGAGATAGACTCCGTCCCTGCATGCGCCTGTATGGCTATTTCCCCTTCAGGATGGGGAGTGGCCAATACAGGGGCAGAGGAGAGGTCCCTTTTCAAAATAGAAAAGGCCTCTTCCTGTGCATCAGACCAACCTTTGATTGAGGGGTCTTCTCCTCTGAGGAGTTCATAGAGGGGTTTTGCTTTGGCAGCAAAATCCTCTATGAACTCCCTCATAAAATTAGCAACTCCCAGGAATTTTCTCAAATCCTGTAGAGTGCCCGGTCTAGGTAATTTTACCATGGCTTCCACTCTGGCTGCCACGATTCCTTTGGCTCCAAAAGAAATTTGGACTCCAAGGAAAGTCACCTCTGTTCTGGCCAAATTTGCCTTGTGGGGACTCAGCTTGAGTCCTGACTTGGCCAGGAGTCCCAATAGCTCTTTTAACAGAACCAAGTGTTCTTCTATGGTTTCTGTGTGTAAGAGCAGGTCATCCACGTATTGCAGAAGGCATTCTGGCCGTGAGAATACACTCAGAACAGCTGCCAATGCCTGGTGAAAATATGTGGGACTACTGTGGAACCCCTGGGGGAGTACACCAAACATGTACTGTTTGTCCCCTACTGTAAAGGCAAATTTGTACCTACAGTTTTCAGTGAGTTCAATTGAGAAGAACCCATTGGCAACATCTATGGTTGAGAATATGCGACTTTTGCCGCTTATTCTGGCCATGATGTCGGGAGTCTGTGCCACCACTGGAGCGGACATTGGGGTGTATTTGTTGAGGACCCGCAGGTCTATGGTGAGCCTCCATGCATTGGTGTCCTTTTTCTTTACTGGCCAGAGGGCATTGTTGCATTTAGAATTGCCCTCTATGACCACCCCCCTAGTTTTCAATTCTTGGACGGTGTCCAAAATTGAATAGGTGGCTTCTGGCGGAAAGCGGTATTGGCGTTGAGGTGGAGGGTCGGGACCCTGTATGTCCACCTGAACACCAATCAGTCTGCCACAATCGTTTTTTCCCTGGGCCCACAGATCGGGGTACTCATACACAATAGGCTCAAGGTCTGGATTATGCGAGATCTCAGGCCATTTGTGTTCAAGTACTTCAGTAGAGTCATCTATTGTTGGCAATGGTGGTCCCAGAAACTGGCGTTGGATGACAAACACCTTGGATTGTCTGGGACCCTTCCATACAATACTATTTGCCAGATCTAAGATCCACCCATTTTGTGTCATTACGTCGGTTCCAATAATGTTGTCAGAACCGGGGTAATACCACATGGGGATCCTAAGGGTCGTGTGACTGGTAATCTGGACAATTACTTCTTCTATTCTGTGGGCCCTCACCCCCCCTTGTTGGTGATCAAATCCGATCACCACACACTGAGGGCTGTTGGGATGTAAATCATGTTTGACATTGGTAATGGAAATTTCCGCACCAGTGTCAAGCATGATTTCGGCGTCCTGATTTTTGATTTTGGCCTTTATGTGGGGTCTCCCTGAAGAATCCAGTATGATGGGACATACTGGCGCCAGATCTTTAGGGATCCCTGATCTTCAATCAATTTCTACCAGACTCCCAGTAGGTACCTGTGAGGTACATACTGCCACTTGTGGGTTCTTGCTATGGACCCTTTGTGTGGATTCCCGGGATTCCACACTCATTACCGAACGCGCTGGGTCATTCACAACAGCCACACGTTTTGGTGTCTGGACCTGTGAATGTCCCAGATATTCCCCCACTGGTTTGGCATAATTAGGTTTCATCTTGAAACCGTTATTATTGCCTGTTCTCTCAGGATTTGTCCGGTTGTTACGTGACCATTGTGGACAATTCCTCTTTATGTGCCCGTATTGTAAACATAGGAAGCATCGAATGCCTCCCATTCTTTCCAATGGCGGGGCTATGGGGCGAATAGCCGAGTTACCTTTTGTGTGCTGTACCCGTTCATCTTGAGATGTATCGTGTACAGGCGCACGCTCCGTCACTTTGACGGATTTCCTATTGAGCAGTGTATCCTGTCTGCACTGCTCAATAATCATAGCAGCATCCGTGAGGGATGGCTCCCTAGCTGCACTCAACCGGATTGCAGTGTCAAGGTATGGGAATTTTTCCACAAACATACGTATCATACCCTGTGGAATTCCGATACCGTGATCTTTTGTAACCCTTCTGTACATTGCTTCAAACCGACTACACATAGACAGAGGTTCGTCATGTATAGTGGGTTTGAACTTGGACAGGATATCCGGAGTGACGTCCCAATGGCCCGTTGCCAGTCTCATGAGTATGGAGAGACGTTCCTCCTTGTCATAAAACTGTCCATTCATGGGTTGCGTCCTCCCCGTTACCTCATACCTTTGGTTTAGGTGTGTAGGTAACCATAACTTGAATAACTCCATGCGATATTCGTGAGCCACTGAATACTTGTTACAGTGACCCTCGAAGATATCACATGAAGTAAACGGATCTACACTGGGATCATATGTTGGGATCTCCTTGCAGATCCGTAACAAGAAGTTTATCCTTTCCATACTGGAATGGTTAGGATAAAAATCTTCCTGTCTTTCCGGACGCGTTGGCGGATTGGAAGTGGTAAATGGCCAACCACTTTCCTCTCTCCAATCGTTGCCCTGTTCCTGGCATCGGTTGCTACTATTCTCCCTGGGTGTGTGGGTGAAATGTAGCGTCCGTTCCACCTGTCCCCTAGTGTCTACTGTATCGGATGTTTGATCCGTGGAAGATCTTGGCGCTGTCGCCGCTATCTCCCCCTGTGCCGTTTCCGAAACACAAACCTGTTTCGTGGGCACCATACTGTTAGCACCAGGCCGTGACAGATTCGAGATGACCTGCTGCAAATCCGCAATGGTTTGCGTTTTTGCAGCCAGGTCCTCTCGAAGTTGAGCAATCATGTTATCCATAGATACCGTATTGTTCCTGAACTGGTTTATCTCAGTGTACAGTCTGAGCAGTTCCTTATCCATGTCAGAGTAGAAACTCTCCTTGTCCGAGAGTCTAGACTCTAACACGCAAATCTCCCTGCCCCTCTCGACCGTACACTGGGATTTCTCTTGTAATTGTGTTTGTAATGTGTGTAATTGTTTAATGTTCTCAACACAACAATTGCAGTGGAAGTTTGCAGTGTTGGAAACTTCCTCTGCCTTTGACGTGCTGTTAAGTGTTTCCAGATGTTCCGGCTTCCAAATGATATCCTCAAAGGTGTGAACCAATTTGGCTAACATTTGGAGTCGTTTTTTTGTTTTTTTAAACATGCTGCGATTAATGTAGAGTTTGTCATGAGCGTATGCCTGGTCCAATAAGGTGGACCATAGCAGCTCAGTGGATTTGTACGTGGTGGGGATGATGGGGTTGTATGTGCTATGTTTGCTGAGGTGTTGCAGTGTGGCGAAGTTCATACTTACTTTTTGACGAGAGGCCATCTTCATTGGTGTCGTTTGTTGTGCTGTGTTGCTGCGTGGAGGAGGTCCTTCAATATTCGGAACGCCTTCTCCCGACCAGCCAGACGACTTATGTTCGACTTCAATGACGACGGTACTCTCTTCAGTGGGCGTGTAAAGGAATCAGAAAATATTAATACAGAAACATTTTTAGATTCTCTGCTGTAGAGATTGCTCTGTGTCTGGTTCTGATTGAACAAACCGCTTTACCTGTACGAACTATCAGGCAATGGACGCTCAGAATCCACTGACCGCGTCCCTCCCGCCTGACTAGTTCACAGCGTAAGCGATTCTTTTCACCAAAACCAAACACAGAAAACAAATTCCTAGCAGTGGGCCTGGCTCGCCAATGTTAAAGGGGATATTAATTGTTGGTGTTTATGCCAATCTCAATAATTAATATTCATAAATAGGGGTGGGTCGTCTTATGATAACTCCGCCTATTTATGCCTTACGTAACAACAAATCGCTACTGGTTGCCTTACACTAACCACTAAACTAGCTGCATGCGCCTTACTAACTACCGCTAGTAACCACACGTTACACAATAGGTATAAATATGACAGTATTTATTAATCCTTACTGAACATAACACACATAATACACTAATAATACAGTACCAACAATACACTACAACTATGGCTGTCGCGCCTTACTACTAAGACGGATTTATGTTTCCAACTATATATATCTATATCAAAGGGAATAGGTATATATAGTTTATGGCAACCCACAGCAAGGTAAGTACACACACTAATACGGTTCTGTCTACGCTAACACAATCCCAATTCCTCCCCAGTATCTAACTATAATACACATACATACATTTACCAGAAGCCCACCCAATCCTATCAATATACTCTCCCTACGGGAATAACAAGGGGTAAATCCAGACACTGTTGCGTCTGGGATAAGCAGGGCAGTCGGGAAGGGGTGTCAGGGGTCGGATCCTGGGGGAACACAGTGGGATTAGGCTCAGGGCAGGGGAAGGTACCAGGGGTTATGGGGAAACCAGGGCTATAGGGGAACACAGAAGTTGGTGGGTTGAGGGTTAGGGGCTATAAGGGGTTAATCAGGGGCAGGGGATCGTTGGTGGTATAAGGGGTTACTTAGGGGACTACAGGGAATGCAAGGGAATTAGGGGATATGAGGGGTTAATCAGGGACAGGGGATCGTTGGTGGTATAAGGGGTTATATGGCAGGGGATAATATATATATATATATATATATATATATATCTATATATGTTGTACATATATATATATATATCGTTGGTGGTATAGGGAGGGGGATATACTTAGCGGTAATATGCTCGTTGTCCAGGGGGGCTCGTTGTCCAGGGGATGCCTCGCTTGCTGGTGGTGGTGGTGGTGGACTAACCTGACTGCAGAGCGGAGCGCCGCCGGTCTATTTAAACTTCGCGGCGGCCGCTCGCAGTCCTCCTCTTGGCGCCGTGCGCATGCGCACCGCCGGCCTCAACCCGTGGGCCGGCGTGGTGATGTGACGTCACCGCGCCGGCCCGAGGATCTCGGAGCGCGCTTCCAGGGGGGGGATCCTTTGATCCTCCCGCCTGTGAAGCGGACGCTTACCTCCGGCGCTGTAATTACAGCGCCGGAGGTCAGCCACTCACAGGGGCATGGGAACTCTTTGTTCCCATGTCTCTGTTAGGCGCACCATCTCCGGCGCGGCCGGAGATGGTGACAAAGGGCAGAGGATCTTATTGATCCTCTGTCCTTTGTAGAGGCCGACGCTGGACATAATTGTCCAACTGTCGGTCTCCTCCACCCACCTGGCAGGCGCACTTCGGCGGGATTCCGGCATATATGCGTATAGATGCTTGGGGCACATCTATACGCATATATGAACGGACATTATATTAACATAGGGGCAGGAATAAGCCCTCCTATATTATAGGGGCCCATATACATCCATAGATGTCTGGGCCACATCCATAGATATATATGTACCCATATGGCTTACACACATAGAGATGCATGCCGCCCAGGGGGCACACATACATCTCTATGTGTGCAACACATCACAACTGGACGGGCCCAGAAGAAGGGCCTATATATACATATATACATACATATACATACACATATATATACATATATATACATATACACATACATGCACACCTGAATATGTCCCTTCCCTCAACAGTATGATCTTAGGGGAGCCACCTTCACACAAGATAAAACTGGACAGGGCCCATAGGGCACTTAAACCTAAGGGCACCTCCTCTCGTCCCAGGGACATAATCTGCTGTGTACACGACTACACTCTCAAAGAGACCATTATGGCGAAGGCCCGGACTCTCCGCAACTTCGAATTTGATGGGGCCCCTGTGCAGCTTTTCCCTGACCTCTCCTGGATTACTCTGCAAAAAAGGAGACACCTACAGCCTCTTCTCACCCTGCTGCGAGACCGTCAAATAGCATACCGCTGGGGATTCCCGTTTGCTTTGACGGCACACCAAAAAAAGACAGCAACCCTTCACTCCTTCTCAGACCTATACCCTTTCTGCGAGACGTTGGGACTTCCTGCACACACACTGATAGACTGGGAGATTGAACCCCTGGTGCCACCACCACCCCGTGTCTGGTCTCCGATGACAAGGAAGAGAAGGGCAGGTCCGAATGTGGGCCACGTGGACCCCGCCATCTCCAGGACATCGAGCACCAGAGTGACTCCCCTAATTTATGTGGAGGGAGACTATCTTGAGTCTATCTAGAGCTACCCACACATGTAGTAGCTTCCTACTGTTGCGGACATCCCGTCCACTTATGCTCTTACTTGTAATTTCTTACTTTTATGGTGCAGGCCTTCCCTGAGCACCGGCTAACCCTAGAGGTTCTTATTAGTCAGTATCTGCACCGGAAGGAGCCACAGTTAGTTGACCTTTGACACCGCAACCCTAGAAGAGGCCCTGATAGTTGCCTCTGGCAGGGACACATGTTCCTGGGAATAGTTAATCACTGCTAGTTATATTATTTTTTGAGTTTTGGCTTGTTTTGTCCTGTCTCCCCCTCCCTCTTGTTTCCATATCCCTTTCTAGCTACCTCACATCCTTTGACCACAACCACTCCAGACTCTGACCTTGGCTTTAGACGAGAATCGATCTGGTGTGAAGCTCCTCAATTAGCGTACAAGGAACACGCAGAAATAATTTCTGTGAAGACTGGTAAGCTGTATTCTCCCCGAACTTTACTCACTCCTACACTAACATGGTACAGTGTGTGACCCTAAACGTCAAAGGACTTAACTCCAATGCCAAGAGGAGACTTTTGCTTTTGGAGTTGAAATCCCTCAAAGCAGACGTTGTGTCTCTTCAGGAGACACACTTTAATGAAAACTGCTCCTTTCGCTTTGCATCACACCTATATCCTACGACATACTCGACCACCCATTCTCGCCGCAAGGCGGGAGTCGCCATTCTTATATCAGCCCATTGCCCCATCAGAATTGAATCTTCAATATTAGATCCGCAGGGGTGCTATATCATCCTGAGAGGGAAACTTACAGGTCAACCTATCACGCTTTGCAACTTATATGCCCTGAACATGTCCCAGATTCATTTCCTTAAAAGAGTGTACCACAAGGTTTTCGGACCTCCCGATTAATTGGTTCTACTGGGAGGGGACTTTAACACAATTTTTTCCGACTCTATGGATAGATTGGC
The DNA here is from genome assembly GCF_905171765.1 of Bufo bufo. Taxonomy (NCBI): domain Eukaryota; kingdom Metazoa; phylum Chordata; class Amphibia; order Anura; family Bufonidae; genus Bufo; species Bufo bufo. The sequence continues at coordinate 38,520,433 of NC_053396.1, forward strand.
TCTACAGGGCAGGGCCTTACACCCAACACAACAGCAATTAGCTGCAACGGACTACTGGTGACATAAGCCAAGGGGTCCCTTTAAGATGGTTGAGATGTGGGTTAAAAGTTTGTCATGATTCCAGTTGCATTTCAACAACGAAGGACAAGGCCCCACTAAGTAGATGGTAGTGGTGGAACCCGGTGTAGGAATGCCAGAGGGGTATATAGGTTGCCTATAGTGTCCCTTAGGTGTGGCTTTAGCATTTGTCACGGTGCTCCTACATGGATATCTGGAACTCCAGGCGTTGTAGTCCGAAGGGTTGTGGATGAAGTGGGTGATGAATGGAACTTAAAGACGCGTTACGGCCCATATAGCCTTCATCAGCTCAATGTATAATACATTCTTACACACTTTTATAACAAGGCTAATTAGACACGTGGAGTGACGTCAGACGCCACAGGCGGTGCTTACACACATATCAATCAAATAATGACGTGTATACAAACAATAATTAGCTCAATTAAATAGTATCACATAATATTAAAGTTGACGATACCACTCAGGAGATCAATCATCTGAGGTTTCCAGTCTGCAAAAAGAAATAGTCATTTAGTTACATGCATTAATGAGTACCACTATTATAGATGAACAATCGGGAAAACAGTTAGAAAGTTCTGACGTAGGATTCTGGAACATGTTAATGACATAAAAAAAATAATAATACTCCAGTGGCTGACCATGTTTGGGAACACCATAATGCCGAGGCCGTATCATTTTCGGCACTGGAATTGGTGAGACCCTCTCCTAGAAGGGGTGACTGGGACCGAAGGATCCTTCAAAAGGAAACAGAGTGGATCTATAGGCTTCGGTCCCAGTCACACGGAGGACTTAATGAGAGGTTGTCATTCTCATGCTTCATTCAACCCAGTTTTCCTTGTCCCTTATACACTCACCTAAAGAATTATTAGGAACACCTGTTCTATTTCTCATTAATGCAATTATCTAGTCAACCAATCACATGGCAGTTTCTTCAATGCATTTAGGGGGGTGGTCCTGGTCGGGACAATCTCCTGAACTCCAAACTGAATGTCAGAATGTGAAAGAAAGGCGATTTAAGCAATTTTGAGCGTGGCATGGTTGTTGGTGCCAGACGGGCCGGTCTGAGTATTTCACAATCTGCTCAGTTACTGGGATTTTCACGCACAACCATTTCTAGGGTTTACAAAGAATGGTGTGAAAAGGGAAAAACATCCAGTATGAGGCAGTCCTGTGGGCAAAAATGCCTTGTGGATGCTAGAGGTCAGAGGAGAATGGGCCGACTGATTCAAGCTGATAGAAGAGCAACGTTGACTAAAATAACCACTCGTTACAACAGAGGTATGCAGCAAAGCATTTGTGAAGCCACAACACGCACAACCTTGAGGCGGATGGGCTACAACAGCAGAAGACCCCACCGGGGACCACTCATCTCCACTACAAATAGGAAAAAGAGGCTACAATTTGCACGAACTCACCAAAATTGGACTGTTGAAGACTGGAAAAATGTTGCCTGGTCTGATGAGTCTCGATTTCTGTTGAGACATTCAAATGGTAGAGTCCGAATTTGGCGTAAACAGAATGAGAACATGTATCCATCCTCTGATGGCTACTTCCAGCAGGATAATGCACCATGTCACAAAGCTCGAATCATTTCAAATTGGTTTCTTGAACATGACAATGAGTTAACTGTACTAAAATGGCCCCCACAGTCACCAGATCTCAACCCAATAGAGCATCTTTGGGATGTGGTGGAACGGGAGCTTCGTGCCCTGGATGTGCATCCCTCAAATCTCCATCAACTGCAAGATGCTATCCTATCAATATGGGCCAACATTTCTAAAGAATGCTATCAGCACCTTGTTGAATCAATGCCACGTAGAATTAAGGCAGTTCTGAAGGCAAAAGGGGGTCCAACACCGTATTAGTATGGTGTTCCTAATAATTCTTTAGGTGAGTGTATATGAAATTGGACAATGATCCTATGTTCCGCATAAAAGCAAAGATATTATCTGTCGTACATCATTATAGAATTCTGGGTATAATTGATGAGAAAATAAGTCAATTTCTGCTAAACCAATCACCGGTGACTCCAGTGTTATATATACTTCCTAAAGTGCATAAGACCCTAGTAAATCCCCCAGGACACCCTTTTGTAGCGTCGATGAATTCAGTCTTATCTCCGCTGGCAATGGTGTTAGAAAAATTTACACCTTTGGTAAAACGGACAACTTTCTTTCTTTTGGTTAATAATTTGCATATGGGCGGGGCCGCTCGAGTCCCTCATGGTCTTCCATGAGTATTTGAATAATGCAGTAAAGGGTCTAAAATTTACTATGACCTATGACAAGACGAAGGTCAGTTTTTTGGACACCATGGTGATCAAAGATGAAGAAGGATCTATATATACTGATCTTTTTAGGAAAGAGACTGACAAGAATAGTATACTGCATTTTGATAGTGCTCATTCTTTACCGTTAAAAAAGGCGATTCCCAAATCGCAGGTTTAGTGAGTGAGATGTATAGTTACCAATCCAGAGATACAGGGACAGAGAATATGCGAAATGGTTGTGAGATTTAGGGTGAGGGGCTATCCTGAGAAAAGTCTTAAGGAGGCAGTGAGTACCCCTACAAGGGATCAGATTAAAGAGAAAAATCCTAGGATAGTCTTCTCACATAAATTTCACCCTTTTAACAAGCGGTTTGACCACATCATCCGCAAACATTGGCCATTGCTAGGGAGATCCTATCCACAAGTTGTGGAATTCAATAACCCTCCATTAATTTGTAACAAACACAGTAAGACCTATCGTGATCAGCTAGTACACGCAGATATTGGCCCCCTGAGAGGCATTCCACGACAGATCTTTTTGAAAAATCAGAAGACGGGGACATATCCCTGCTTGCATTGTGCGCAATGTTCACACATTATTAAAGGGGAAAATCATCCACATACAGGCAGGGCCTTCCGTGTTCAGGGGTACTTCACGTGCGACTCCACTAATGTTATTTATTTAATAAAATGCCCATGTGGTTTAATTTACATTGGGGAAACTATAGAAACAAAGAAACATAGAATGTGTCGGCAGATAAGAACCATTTGGCCCATCTAGTCTGCCCAATATACAGAATACTATGGATAGCCCCTGGCCCTATCTTATATGAAGGATGGCCTTATGCCTATCCCATGCATGCTTAAACTCCTTCACTGTATTTGCAGCTACCACTTCTGCAGGAAGGCTATTCCATGCATCCACTACTCTCTCAGTAAAGTAATACTTCCTAATATTACTTTTAAACCTTTGCCCCTCTAACTTAAAACTATGTGGCGGAGGTGCAGTAGACATCGCTTATCTAGACTTCAGTAAGGCTTTCGATACTGTCCCACACAGAAGGCTTATCAATAAATTGCAGTCTTTGGGCTTGGACTCCCATATTGTTGAATGGATTAGGCAGTGGCTGAGGGACAGGCAACAGAGGGTTGTAGTCAATGGAGTATATTCAGACCAAGGTCATGTTACCAGTGGGGTACCTCAGGGATCTGTTCTGGGACCCATATTGTTTAATATCTTTATCAGCGAAATTGCAGAAGGCCTCGATGGTAAGGTGTGTCTTTTTGCTGATGACACAAAGATTTGTAACAGGGTTGATGTTCCTGGAGGGATACACCAAATGGAAAAGGATTTAGGAAAACTAGAGGAATGGTCAAAAATCTGGCAACTAAAATTTAATGTGGATAAGTGCAAGATAATGCACCTGGGGCGTAAAAACCCAAGAGCAGAATATAAAATCAGTGATACAGTCCTAACCTCAGTATCTGAGGAAAGGGATTTAGGAGTCATTATTTCAGAAGACTTAAAGGTAGGCAGACAATGTCATAGAGCAGCAAGAAATGCTAGTAGAATGCTTGGGTGTATAGGGAGAGGAATTACCAGTAGAAAGAGGGAGGTGCTCATGCCGCTCTACCCTGTTTCCCCGAAAATAAGACATCCCCTGAAAATAAGACCTACCTCTAGTTTTGCCTATTGCTGTAATATAAGGCATCCCCCCGAAAATAAGGCCTCCCCGATTATAAAGCATCGGCCAAACATACCGTAATGCCTCCCCGATTATAAAGCATCCGCCGAACATAATGCCTCCCCGATTATAAAGCAAGCCACCCCAGAATGTAAGGAGCTCACTGATTGGCCGCAGCCGCCGCCAGGACAAGCTGCCGCCTTCTTCCGCCCGCTGCTCGCTCTGCCCTGATGAAGTCTCACAACTTGGCTGGCACAGACACACAGGGGACGGGGTGACAGGTAGGGGGGGGGAAATATCTGATGGAAGGTGGGGGATGTCTGGTGAAGATGGGGGGGGGGGACTAAAAACGGTAATTAAAATGACACAGGGTGATCAGAGGGGGGAATCAAAATGACACAGGGGTATCAGGGTGGGGAGGGGGATCATTTAAAATGACACAGGGGGAATCAAAATGACACAGGAGGATTATAAGGGGGTACTAAAATGCTATAGTAATCCCCCCTCTGATTCTCCTGTACCATTTTGATTCCCCCTTCTGATCTCCCTGTGTCATTTTAAGTGATCCCCCTCCCCACCCTGATACCCGTGTCATTTTGATTCCCTTCTCTGATCACCCTGTGCCATTTTAAGTGATCCCCCTCCCCACCCTGATACCCCTGTGTCATTTTGATTCCCTTCTCTGATCACCCTGTGCCATTTTAAGTGATCCCCCTCCCCACCCTGATTTCCTTTTTTTTTTGTTCAACAATAAATGTGTACCGTATTTTTCTTCATGGAAAAATAAGACATCCCCTGAAAATAAGACCTAGCGCATCTTTTGGAGCAAAAATTAATATAAGACACTGTCTTATTTTCGGGGAAACAGGGTACAGAGCACTAGTGAGACCTCATTTGGAGTATTGTGTGCAGTACTGGAGGCCATATCTCCAGAAGGATATAGATACTCTAGAGAGAGTTCAGAGAAGAGCTACTAAACTAGTACATGGATTGCAGGATAAAACTTACCAGGAAAGATTAAAGGACCTTAACATGTATAGCTTGGAAGAAAGACGAGACAGAGGGGATATTATAGAAACTTTTAAATACATAAAGGGAATCAACAAGGTAAAAGAAGAAAAACTGCTACAAGAGGACATCATTTTAAATTAGAGGGGCAAAGGTTTACAAGTAATATCAGGAAGTATTACTTTACTGAGAGAAAAGTGGATGCATGGAATAGCCTTCCTGCAGAAGTGGTAGCTGCAAATACAGTGAAGGGGTTTAAGCATGCATGGGATAGGCACAAGGCCATCCTTCATATAAGATAGGGCCAAGGGCTATTCATAGTATTTAGTATATTGGGCAGACTAGATGGGCCAAATGGTTCTTATCTGCCGACACATTCTATGTTTCTATGTCCTCTTGTAGCAGTTTTTCTTCTTTTAAATATTCTCTCCTCTTTTACCTTGTTGATTCCCTTTATGTATTTAAAAGTTTCTATCATATCAGTGACCAGTGACAACAAGAGACGGAACATCGACTTGATGAAGGTGGTTGCTCGCTCCGGGGAGGAGGCATTCCTTCTTAGTTTAGACGCTGAAAAAGCGCTTAACCGCTTAAGCTGACCTTTTTTGTTTGCCACTCTGAAGGCGTACGGTCTTTCTGGCCCCTTTGTTCAGGCCATTCAAGACTTGTACTACTCCCCCACAGCGACAATCAAGCTTCCACACGCCATGTCTCAAACAATACACATAGCCAACAGGACAAGGCAGGGATGTCCTTTATCCCCCCTACTGTTTGCAATGTGTATTGAACCCCTAGCGGCTAAAATCAGGGCTTGCCCAGACGTCAGGGAAATTAATGTCAGAGAAAAAGAATTTAAACTGTCGCTATATGCGGATGATGTCCTCCTCACCCTAACTAAACTCCATACCTCCCTCCCAAATCTCCACTCCATTTTACAAGAGTTTCGACGTCTGTCGGGGTTATAAGGTTAACACCCATAAAACCAAGGCCCTCCCCCTCTATATACCTCGGCCTCCTCCGGGCAAACTTCCCTATTCGTTGGAAGCTTGATTCTTTGCGATACTTGGGTGTGGACCTTACCCCCCCGTTACATGGACCTCTATAGGACTAACTTCCCACGTATATATAAGGAAATTAAAGATCTCCTTAATAAATGGCATACACTCCCATTATCTTTTCTAGGTCGCATTGTGGCAGTAAAAATAACAATATTACCTAAGATACTGTGCCTTTTTGAGACCTTGCCCGCTCCGCTCCCTCTCAAAGATTTGAGATCTGTTCAGTCCCAGAGGATCCCTAGGTCTGTACTTCTGTCTAGCAAGTCTCAGGGTGGTCTGGGAGTACCTGACTTGATAAAATACTATTGGGCAGCTTAGCTAAGCTGGATCACAGCTTGGGCATCTCTGCAACCATATTCTATCTGGATGCAGATAGAGAGACTCTGGCTGGCTTCTATACACCCCAATTCTATGCTATGGTCTAATCCATATAGTCCATCATCAACTGGGGACCTTTTGAGGCCCATGGTCTCTGCTAAATCCATTTGGCGGACTTGTAGTAGTCGGTTTCCTCTGGTCTCTCACCACTCTTCTATGACCTCCTTTTTATACCACCCTTTACTCCCAGCGAGTCTCACCACTTCAGCGACAAGACTATGGTTCCAACGAGGCATCTTCCGCTATGCGGACATTGTAGACCCATTCACTAGGGACCTTTTACCCTTTTCAGTTATTTTGAATAAATATTACCTTCCCCCATCGACCAACTATTTCTACATTCAAATTAGACATTTTGCCCAAACTATCTTCTCGGGGCTCAATGTCTCCCTCCCGATGGCATTTGAACGCCTTTGTAGAAGAGGGGTACATATAAAAGGACTGATATTCGAGCTATACTCCATCTCCGTAACGGATTCAAAGACACTCTTACATGGTCAAATGGGAGGAATACTTGGGGAGGAGAGTTCTGTCAGATGCACTCTGGAGCCTTATATGGAGGAGAGCAGTGAAATCCTCAGTGTCAGTTCTCTGCCAAGAGAACCAGTATAAGATCCTAATGTATCGGTACCATACTCCTGATCTCCTCCATAGATTGAATCCGGCAGTTTCTAGGGTCTGTTGGAGACGCGGGACGCATGAGGGTACATTACACCATATCTTCTGGGACTGCCCTCTAATACGTCCCTTCTGGACCAGAATCAGCACTCTCCTGAGAGACATGTTTGCCTGTAGCATACCACCTGACCCCATATCGTTCCTACTCAATATCACCCCAGCACATATAAGGAAACACTCACTTAAAATGTGAATACAAGTCCTGACTGCAGCACGCTGCCTTATTTTCCACTTCTGGAAGAGCCCTGACCCTCCTGGGATCACCGACCTCTATGCCAGGGTGATGGAAATCCAGACTCTGGAATATACAACTGCGATATTCCAGGATAAAATAGACCTATTTCATGCTATCTTGGATTGTTGGGATAACTATTGGGCTACTAGGTAACCCTGAGAAGAACCCGAGGGAATAGAGCACTCCCCCCTTCCCCTTGATGTGTCATTATCTGTATTGTCCGTCTCTTTCTCTGTTCTGTTACTATAGTGTTATTTAAATAGGTCCCGGCGTACCCTAATACTAGATCAATGTCGCTACTACCTTATGAGAGTCCCTCGTATGCCAGGACGCCATTGGTAATGTTTTTTTTCTTTCCTTTACCTACTTTTCCTTTTTTTGCTTCTCATATATCGATATTTATCCAACAAGACGCAGGTTTCTCAAGTCACCTTTATGGGTTCTTGTCTGATCTACATTGCACATGAACTGTGAAGTTATAATATATGTTCATTTGTTGCATATGTTGTGTATATTGCTTGACTCACTTTATCCTGTACATTTGTGCATACAGTTAAAAAAATAAAATTGTTTTGTCGCATTTCAATAAAAATTAAATTCTAAAAAAAAAAGGCTTATCCAACACTGAACAACAAGGGGAGCAGGTCAGCACTGCGCCCTGCCGTTGGCTGCACCCCCTTTCGACAGATGTTGTTATCTGCACGTGGTGGAGAGGAAAAATGGCCGTGGAGTGATCTGGAAGGAAACCGGCATCCGGGATTGGTTAAGTATTGTCAATATCATAGGTCCGGGCATTGTGAGGTGTTGGACAATCCCTTTAATCACAGCTCTATTGTACTGCAGTCTAGATAAGGCAGGATAGGGACATAACATCATACACATAGATGAGGGCCTGTATGCGGCTCCGTAGGAGAGGGTTGTACTCTATCACTTTCTGGAGACTGTAATAATCTGATATTTTTCCGTCAAATAGCTCAGTCATTTCAGCTGCCATAAAGCACGCACACTGCTGTGCTGTCTGTAGAAAGGAGGAGTAAAACTCTACTTCTGAATTATTTCATATGGAATTCGTATCTTTTCTATAAGGCTAGGTTCACACTGCTGTGTGCGAGACAGAGTTGCAAATCATAAAAAATGAATTCTGGACAAATTATCCCAAGATCACTGACAGCCAATGTTTTTTACAGACAAATTGGAAAACTATAATGGATGATAAATATTATAAGCAATCCATTTCCATAGCTCAATATATTGATAAGAACTCATTACCAGCATTTACTGTGAGTAGTGAAATGATGATAATTACCACCAAAATAAGCCAGTCAAATACCACCAGCCTCAAAAATATTACGGACACATTTATTTTTTTTCATGTACACACAAGAAAAGAGTCCCCTATTTTTACGGACTGTCCAGAAATTTCTGGACGGTTGGCAACCTTGGTGCGAGATCCGCTGCGTGCAGAGGTATTTGAACTGCCGAATCCCAGCATATTTGCCAAGTAGCGTCTGGATTTCTGCTGGACCCCATTATAGTCAATGCGGATGGAGGCCGTGTGACGTGCATATTGCATCTGTTTTTATTGCGGATCCATTGTAATAATGCCTGTCTTTGTCCGCAAAATGGATAAGAATAGGACATGTTCTATTTAATTTCCGTTTTTTTTGGGAGACCCATTGAAATGAATGGTTCCGCATACGGGCCGCCAAAAAACAGAACAGAAAATAAATTTGTGTGCATGAGCCCCAAGAGTCAGGAGATCTTCCCTGTGTGATAAATGTAAGATATTCCACATTTCTATTGCATCCTAATGTAATAAACTCGACCTCAGGCTACGTCTCCGGTCTTGTAGGGCATGATGGATTAACGTTCCTATGCACATAGATTTGTCTGTATCATCCTGTTTGGACATATTCTAGGCTTGTAAGTCACTTTCACTAAGTGTTTCCCTCTCCGGTCATGCTCTGTTTACTACATGAACAATATAGTGTTGTCAGCATTCATAGCGCAGAGATACAAGATCGCCATGTGACAGCGAACGCAGTCAAGAGTTCACATAAATCTATATCATTAACCAAAGCTTTGCTGGGATTATTGGGATTAGTGAAAGTAAATCCAGAAATATTTACTTTCAATGTTTATTTTAATTGAGGGTTTGTTTGTTTTTTAAGAGAAAAACAATATTAGCCAAGTATTTAAAAAAACTAGACGACAGACAATAGTTTCCATCCATCGCTGTATCCCAGTTCCAGTGTTTGTATATCTGGAAGTAAATTTTTTAGCTGTTCTTGGCAGGAATCTAAGGTGATCTCGTGTGCAGAGATCAGCAACCTCCGGCGCTCCATCTGTGATGAAACTACAACTCCCAGCATGCACAATTGTTTGGCTATTCTCAGAACTTCTATAGAAGTGAGTGGAGCACGCTGGCAGTTGAAGTGCCAGAGGTTGCCCTAGGGACACCACCCTTTCATGACGTTTACCAAGCTGTTCCTGCTATGCATGACCTGCTGTCACTATCATCCTAGAGATGGCTGGGGCATTTTTTTAGGCAAAGTATGGTGCTATATGGTGACAATGCATAGCAAAAGTAAGGCTCTATTATAGCAGAATTTTGTCTCCTGTACAATGGGAGGGGCCTTCATATATGTTTGCTCATGGCCCTATTTAGGGCTCATGTCCACGAAAATATGGGCTTTGTGCCCATGCTGTGGACCTCAAAAAACAGTCCGCAATGCACGGGGACTGGCTCTGTGCACTCTGTGCTGCAGATGTGGACCCACTGACTTGAAAGGGTCCTTGATCCGCAAGATACGGCAAAAGACTGGACATGTCTTATTTTTTGCGGTGCAGAGGCACGGACCTGAAAGACCACGGAAGCGCTTCATAGTGTTTCCATGGGATTCTGATCCTTCCTCCTGCCCCGCGAAAGATACAACATGTCCTATCTTTAGCTATATTTTGCAGATCGCAGACCCATTCAAGTCAATGGGTCTGCATCCGCAGCACAGAGTGCACGCAAACATGCTGTATATATTGCGTACCCACTGTTTGCTGTCCGCAATACGGGCACAGAGCCCTTACGTTCGTATGCATGAGCCCTTATTTGCTGCATAACTAAAATCAGACTTTGGCCGTGCCATTGTGCTCATTGACACTAGCTAAGTTTCCAAAATACCCCATACATACATACATAAATAATACTGCCATACCATGTACAAACAATACTGACCAATATATTTTCACTTTTCATACTTGTCATGATGAGAGATCACGATGTGAGTAGTCAAGGCACTAGCAGTCATGCTTTTCTTTTTCATTAATTAGCCCTCTAAAATACAAGACATGGCACAAGTGGCATTTAGCCCAGCTGGGACAGATGAAGATTTCCAAAAATTGTCTTGTTGATTTCTGATGGTGCTTCTAATATTCCTGCTGTAGAAAGGGATAAGGTTACAGAGCAGGACTAGCCTACAGGCGACAGTAATACAGTAAACACCAGAAAGGAAATACGGGGGGAGTAGGGGGATTTAACTGCAGATTCTTACTCAATTTATCAAAACTGCTTGAGGTAGAAGGGAGGAGATACATAGATTTTTCTAGAGCACACAGTGCAGCTCTCCCATCAGACCCACCCAGCCAGCAGGTAGAAGAGTGACTGACAGATTGCAAAGATGCAGGTTATACACATTTTCAGTTCTACTACATCTAAGAAACATCAGGGGGATTGTAATTTGGTATAACCAAGGCAGGGGTGCATACTCTGTAACCCCGGGGTCACACAATGCTTTTCTGTGCAGTGCCCAACCATAAGGCTGGCACAGTTATTGGGGGCATTGTAAGGCTGAATGAGTTCTATGTTAAGCAACTTAAAAGCTATGAACACCTTTAGAGGCAATTTGTTTATGACTGCATTTCACAAATTTTGGGTTAAATATTTTTTTTTCAGTTTCCTTTTATTAAAAAGCAGTTTTTGTTTTACAGGGTTAACTTTCTGTCTGTAATTTCTGTCCCGTCATGTTGTTATTCTGACAGCTGGATGTATAGTCCTTATCTCTGAACGCCTAACAGCTCATAAACACTCATTATAGCTAAATTAATATCTATTCTGATAAGAATATGGCTTAAATGAGTATTAATGAGCCATCAGGAAATCAGAGATAAGGGCTCTACATACACTGCTCAAAAAATAAATAAAGGGAACACTTAAACAACACAATGTAACTCCAAGTCAATCACACTTCTGTGAAATCAAACTGTCCACTTAGGAAGCAACACTGAGTGACAATCAATTTCACATGCTGTTGTGCAAATGGGATAGACAACAGGTGGAAACTATAGGCAATTAGCAAGACACCCCCAATAAAGGAGTGGTTCTGCAGGTGGTGACCACAGACCACTTCTCAGTTCCTATGCTTCCTGGCTGATGTTTTGGTCACTTTTGAATGCTGGCGGTGCTTTCACTCTAGTGGTAGCATGAGACGGAGTCTACAACCCACACAAGTGGCTCAGGTAGTGCAGCTTATCAAGGATGGCACATCAATGCGAGCTGTGGCAAGAAGGTTTGCTGTGTCTGTCAGCGTAGTGTCCAGAGCATGGAGGCGCTACCAGGAGACAGGCCAGTACATCAGGAGACGTGGAGGAGGCCGTAGGAGGGCAACAACCCAGCAGCAGGACCGCTACCTCCGCCTTTGTGCAAGGAGGAACAGGAGGAGCACTGCCAGAGCCCTGCAAAATGACCTCCAGCAGGCCACAAATGTGCATGTGTCTGCTCAAACGGTCAGAAACAGACTCCATGAGGGTGATACGAGGGCCCGACGTCCACAGGTGGGGGTTGTGCTTACAGCCCAACACCGTGCAGGACGTTTGGCATTTGCCAGGGAACACCAAGATTGGCAAATTCGCCACTGGCGCCCTGTGCTCTTCACAGATGAAAGCAGGTTCACACTGAGCACATGTGACAGACGTGACAGAGTCTGGAGACGCCGTGGAGAACATTCTGCTGCCTGCAACATCCTCCAGCATGACCGATTTGGCATTGGGTCAGTAATGGTGTGGGGTGGCATTTCTTTGGAGGGCCGCACAGCCCTCCATGTGCTCGCCAGATAAGCCTGGCTGCCATTAGGTACCGAGATGAGATCCTCAGACCACTTGTGAGACCATATGCTGGTGCGGTTGGCCCTGGGTTCCTCCTAATGCTAGACCTCATGTGGCTGGAGTGTGTCAGCAGTTCCTGCAAGACGAAGGCATTGATGCTATGGACTGGCCCGCCCGTTCCCCAGACCTGAATCCAATTGAGCACATCTGGGACATCATGTCTCGCTCTATCCACCAACGTCACGTTGCACCACAGACTGTCCAGGAGTTGGCAGATGCTTTAGTCCAGGTCTGGGAGGAGATCCCTCAGGAGACCGTCCGCCACCTCATCAGGAGCATGCACAGGCGTTGTAGGGAGGTCATACAGGCACGTGGAGGCGACACACACTACTGAGCCTCATTTTGACTTGTTTTAAGGACATTACATCAAAGTTGGATCAGCCTGTAGTGTGTTTTTCCACTTTAATTTTGAGTGTGACTCCAAATCCAGACCTCCATGGGTTGAAAATTTTGATTTCCATTTTTTTATTTTTGTGTGATTTTGTTGTCAGCACATTCAACTATGTAAAGAACAAAGTATTTCAGAAGAATATTTAATTAACTCAGATCTAGGATGTGTTATTTTTGTGTTCCCTTTATTTTTTTGAGCAGTGTACAAGTTGTCAGAACAGCAACAGCAACAGAAAGTGGCAGTATGCAGATAGAATGAAACAACCATGAAGGACAAATCAGGGAATCTGACAGCATGATTTTGGACTATTCTCTCAGTACCACATGAGTAGTGTTGCAGATAAAGAGTCCAGATCTCCATTTTTTATTTCCCTGCTGCCTTCTGTTACTCTGCTATCAGGGTTTAAAGCTGCGCTGAAATACATTGTCAGGACTATGCGCACAAAAGTCCTCAACATTATGTTAGTATGGCGCAGCAGTCCTGACTGTGTTTTTCAGTGCAGCTTGCAGAGACGCCAGCAGGCAAACAGGGGGCAGTAGGAAATAGTCCAGAATTGCAGTGACCCATTTCCTTTAATGTAGACCAATTGAGAAAATTTATTTTAGCCCAAAATGAGTAAAATGAAATCATAAAAAAATATTGACCTCAAAGGTGTTCACAGTCTTGAAAGAAACAATCCAGGAAAACACTTCTATTCTTCAAGGCATTCGTTTTAAATAGACATTAATGATATATCTACAGGCATGAGGCTCTCTCCATTGAAGTTAATGGGAGATAGCCACGTGCATGTTAGGCCTCTTCTCTGAAATAGGAGGTGGGAGTCCTAGAAGTGGAAGATCCCCCTATCGGATATATATGACATATACTGCCATCTAGAAGTTTTTTGACAATTGACAATCAGTCAATGTGGTCATTGACCAGAAAAGGTTGTGTGGTCATGCTGTAAAGTGTACTGTATATCTGGTTTATTGTCTCTTGCCCGTACCCTTCCTTATGTAAACTTCTGATTGGTTAGCGCTCTAGTAATTGTGACCTCATTTTCCTACTAAATGTACTCGCTTAAAACTATTTTTGCTTTGTTCAGACTTTCTTCTGCTCCATTAACACTTGGCTCGGCTCCTCTTCCAATCACAGTGTCTTGTTCTCTACATGTAATGAATGGAATTAAACAGGATTCTCGAATATAATTTGTATTTGGCAACGGTTAAGAATAATAGGACTCATTTTGTTGGCCAGTTCTATGCCTGATTTCACTTTGCTACTTATTCAGACTCTTTAATGTTAAATTAGAAAAAGCTCCTTCTAATTAAACTGGCGTTTCTCTTTGAAAGGCTTAAATACAAAATATTAAGCATTTAGAAGCATAAAATACAGAGGTGCAATTTAAAGCTCCTTGGTCCCAATACTAAATCTGTAACAAGCCCCCACATGTGCCATCTATAATATTGGTGTCTTCTTAAGTGGCAGAGGGGTCTTTCTGCCTTCCACAGGCACCACCACTGCAATGTGACTGCCACCTGTACACCCCCTATGCTTAAAGCACATAAAAAAGCTCCTATGCTCTGGGAGACAGAGAAGACTTTCTTCCATATGTCTGTTAGGATATTTTTAGCTAAGAGATAGGCTTTTCTAAAAATATTCCCCTATCAATAGCTGAAGCCGAGAACTATGATTCAGTTTTAATATACTGCAGCCAGAAACACAAGATTTGCATTTTAGATTATTAGATTATTTACAGTATGATCTGGATTTCCAGTTCTAACGTTTATATTCTAGATTTCCTGTTCTGACATGGACATTCTAGATGTTCTTCTACTAACATTTCTGTTTAAATGCAGCTATTTATTCTACAATGAGTAAATATAACCAGACACTATGGCACTTTCAGTATCTGTCTTGATATTCCCTGCTCTGCCGGAGGATGCAGAGCAAAGAATATTATACAATCAAGACAATCATACAATCAAGACAGTCATACAGGGTAACAAACAATGAACCCAAAAGGAACACTAGGACCCAGCAAATCTACATGAACCACGCTGCTGAAAGTGAAGTGCGCCCAACAGTAGAAAACATCCCAGATGCTAATGGGAGAAGCAATTCCCAACCCTGGAGACATGGCAACGATTTATGAGAGGTGTAAGTCAAGAAGGTAAAGTCGATGTGGATGCTACCCATGTTTTCCAAGGGTCCCATAACCTCAAAACCTTCTCATGTGTTCAGAGCTCCCAGTGGGGGAACTCTTCAATGCAATAGAGCAGTCTCATCTTATCCATCCACATATCCATAGAATGAGGTTCTGGGTTCAACCATTTCAGGGGAATAAGGAGTTTAGCTGTCATAAGCAGAATATAGAGTAGGGGATGAAGGTAATGAGGGCAGCACATCTCCGGAAGGTGAAGTAAGACTAGCTAGGGGGTTAGGGGGATGTGGATGGACAAGATCTGAACAATTAAGTGTTCAATCTGATTCCAATAAGTGCGAATGAGTGGGCACAACCACTAGATATGATAAAGAGAACCTGTGGAGTGCCCGCACCGCCAACACGTGTCAGGACTGTTCAGAAAAATTGCAGCCACCCAGTTGGTCAGGAGTATGAAAGAGTTCTCCTGACATACCTAGAAATGCCATGGGATCTAGAAAGAATCTTAGCCTCTGAGGGGAGAAAGGCATCCCCAAATCCCCTTTCCATGCCAAAAGCTATGGAGGCTTCCCCAGAGCTAAATCTATGGTAATCTGCCTAAACAATCTGGAGATCAGATGTCTGGGGGAAAGAGGCTGAAGGAGGACTGACTCAAACTAAGGGGGGATAGAGCGGAGAAAATATTTTTTAAGAAAAGCACTAGAGATGGCCCAAAAATGGTCATAAACTAAGGCTGACTATATGGGTAACAGCTTGCAAATTTCTAAAGCCACTTTTTCACACCTAAATCATCCTCCCAGTGCCTCCCCATTACATCACTGAGTAGTTAAAAAGGTTATGTATACCCTTGAAAGCATTTTTGTATTGTTCAACTATACAGCACCAGTCAAACGTTTGGTCATATCTTTTTGATCCATGTCCATTTCTTGCTTTTTTCTACATTGTAGATTTGTATTAGAGACATGAAAATTTTGAAAAAACATATAGAATTAAGTAGTAATCAAAAAAATGTTAAACCAGAATATGTTTTAAATGTTAGTCTACATAGTCCCCCTTTTGATTTGATGACAGCTTTGCATTCTCTGTCAGCTTCATGAGGTAATCATCTGGAACGGTTTCTCAATAGCCTTGAAGGAGTTCCCTTGGCTGCTTTTCCTTCACTTTGTGGTCCAACTCTTCCCAACTGGCTTAAGATTGGGTAATTGCAGAGGCCATGTCATCTGATGTAGAACTCTCTAACTCTCCTTCTTGGTCAAATAGCCCTTACATAATCTGGAGATGTGTTTTGGGGTCATTGTCCAGTTGAAAAACCATTGGCAGCCATGCTGGCTCAGTGTGCCTTGAATTTCAAATAAATCACCTGTAAAGCACCCTCACACCTCCCCCATCATGCTTCATGATGGTAACCACACATGCAGAAACCTCTCACCTTTGGTTGAAGACAAAACTCTCAAATTTTGAGTGATCACAACAGATTACAGATTTCTATTGGTCTAATGTCCATTTGTTTTGTTTCTTGGCCAAAACAATGCTCATCTTCTTCTTGTTTCTCATCAGTGGCTTCTTTGCAGTAATTCAACCATAAAGCTCTGATTTTCACAGTCTTCTCTGAACAGTTGATGTTGAGATGTGTCTGGTATGTGATCTCTGTAATGCATTTATGTAGGCTCTAATTTGAGGTGCTGTTACTTAGCAGTTTCTGAGGCTGGTATCCTGGTCTTTATACCTTGGAGCAGAAATAAGAGTCAATTTCTTCATAGCATTTAATGGTTTTCATTAGAGATGAGTAAATGTTTCAAATTTGTTTTAACAAAAATCTGGTTCGATCCAAATATATTCGCTGTGAATTTAGTTTAAAAACGACTATTTCCTGGCTGCAGAGAGCCTTTATAGTGGTGTAGTACACTGTGCCTTGTAGTAAAACGCATAGGGAGTCTGCTTTGGTAGTGAAATAATACTGTATTACATGCAGATGACAGGCGTCGCTCTTAGTATCACTGCACACTTCACTTATTTGGGCAATCACGGGGCCAAAACTGACCAAATATCTCAAGTATGAACTCAGCCTTACAGGTCGATGTAAGTGCCAAGAAGAAGCGCACTCCTTTCACACCGTCGTCAGCTGATTCCACATAGATGTCTACAGAACCTGTTCTATTAAACACTTATACAAGTAGAGCTCCCCGACAGAGTGGAGAAGGTGTCAGCAGTAAGTTTGTGTTGACGTCAGAACAATAACACACAAAAAACGGATCCTGTCTGTAGAGCATTCGCCTTCACTCGGTCAGCATTTGGTCAGTAATCCATCAGCATTGCTAAAAAAAAAACAGGAGTGGATCCAAAACAGAGATGACACATGAATGGAATATTTGCATGTCTTCTGTGTTTTGTACCCACTCCTGCTTTTGGCTACCAAATCATAAGCCAATTCTGCTTGGACCATACAGGCCTTACAGCTGCTACACAGACAGGATCCATTGTGCGTCCCATTTTTCCTTACTTCTGTACTATGTTAGATCAGAAGAAGGGTCAAATAAATGATGATGTCAGCCAAAAAGGCTAAATAGTGGCCCGGTCATGAAGTGGGGAGGGTGAGAACAGGATGAGAAGTCCACAGAGTGGCCCTATGACATAGTGGTGAGGTGGAAGCAGCATGAGGAGACCACAGAGTGGCCCAATGACAGAATCTGGAGGTTGCATCATCATAAGGAGACCACAGAGTGGCAAGGTGACATATTGTGGAGGTAGCAGCAGCATCAGGAGACCACAGAGTGGCGAGGTGACAGTGTGGAGGTGGCAGCAACAGCATGAGGAGGCAACAGAGTGGCAAGGTGACATATTGTGGAGGTAGCAGCAGCATCAAGAGACCACAGAGTTTTAGGATGTCTTGCAGATGGGTGGAAGACTTCAGGAACTGATTGACAACCAGATTGAACACGTGTGCCATGCAAGGCGCATGGCTCAGACCTCCTTGACGCAGCGCCGACACCATGTTCTTCCCGTTCTCGGTCACCATGGTCCTGAATTTGAGTTGTCGTAGAGAAAGCCAGGATTTGATTTCTTGCTGAAGGACATGGAGCAGTTCCTCCCCTGTGTGACTCTGTTTGCCCAGGCTAATCAGATGCAGAACAGCATGAGAGTGATGAGATGGGTCGCACATGGCTTGCATACACTACATGCCTCCAACATAATTGGGGGCATAGTTGGAGACATTAACTTTACAAGAGATACAGAGCAGTGGTGTTCAGCCACCTCTATTTGCTTCCTGCTGTTTACTTCTCCTTAATTAAAATTGGGGCAACTAGCTTCAGCTTCCTCTGATGTGTATGCCTATGGAGTTCTTTTGTTATGGCTTTGCACAGTGAGCAAGAATGTTACGCACAATTATTATGATGGAACTCCTGATCTTAAGAAACTGGACTTGGACTCCAAAGCAGAGGCTCTCCTGTCATGTCTTGTGTGCAGTGGAGATCGAATGCAGATGGAGCAGATAAAAACACATGAATATTTTCAACTTACTGAAGCTGCTTGATTTAATTGTGAATAGACAGTGTGGGGTTTCGCTCTGGTAGATAGGGTAAGCAGGCGCAGTACAGAGGCGAAATACAAGTTCTTAACTCAAAACATCACTTAAGGTAATTGCACAAAACAGCATGTAACTTTGCAGTCTTGGTGTTAATTCACACACAATGGAAAGTTCATATAACATAAGTCACTTTGCTGGCAGTTCTGCCTCCAGTAGTGCCCAGCAGGCTTTAGGGGGCCTGTTTCTCCAGCGTGCAGCTCTCAGCCCTCCAGTACGGCACAAAGCCTCAGATTCCCAAAAACAGATACAGCTCTGCTGAGCCCAGCTGCTTATTTAAGGACAGACAGGTGCTGCCAAAACCCGGTTAGTCAGTTAAACTCCGGTCCAGCATTTGACCTCACCTGGCTGAAAACCATCCCAGCCACACATGCTGGGAGGAAAATACCTGCCTTGACAGACACAACTCCTCACTGTGTCACAACGGTAAAGGCAAAGTTTGCTGGTGTGTTGTCATCAGCATCTTCATTATGTTTACTGCAGGACCCACGATGACGTAATTCGATCCATACAGCAAAAGGAGGTATACAATCACCCATTAATTTTCAAAAAAAAAACATGTTTGAAATAAAAAATTTCACCAATGAAAGGATAATGAAATTCGGTTCATACCGAACAAAGTCTACAATTAAAAAATGTCATCACTACGTAATTCGGTCCATACCGCAAAAAGGGCTTTACAACATATAACTGCACTGCTGAACGGCAAATAGGCCCTAATGTTTTTCCACTTTTACACTACACAAGGCTTTTCAACATATAAGTGCAATGCTGAACGGCGAATATATTTTTCTTTTGCCACCAATACACAGCAGACAGGGCTTTAGAATATATAACTGCACCGCTGAACGGCAATTAGGCCCTAATTTTTTTCCACTTTTCCACTACACAAAAGGCTTTTCATTATATAAGTTCAACGCAAAACGGCAAATATATTTTATTTTGTCACTAATACAGTGCAAAAAGGGCTTTAGAATATATAACTGCACTTTACAAAAAACTTTTCAACATATAAGTGCAATGCTGAACGGTGAATATATTTTTCTTTTGCCACTAATACACGGCAAACAGGGCTTTAGAATATATAACTGCACTGCTGAACGGTAATTAGGCACTAATTTTTTTTCCACTGCACAAAAGACTTTTCAACATATAAGTGCAACGCTGAACGGTGAATATATTTTTCTTTTGCCACTAATACACGGCAAACAGGGCTTTAGAATATATAACTGCACCGCTGAACGGCAATTAGGCCCAAATTGTTTTCCACTTTTACACTACACAAAAGGCTTTAAAACATAAGTGCAACGCTGAACGGCAAATATATTTATCATTTTCCACTAATACATGCCACAAAAGGCTTTAAAACATATGAACTGCACTGCTGACCAGCAAGTATATTTTTTCTTTTTCCACTAATACATGCCACAAAAGGCTTTAGAACAGATAACTGCACCGCTGACCGGCAAATATATTTTTTCTTTTTCCACTAATACACGGCACAAAAGGCTTTAGAACATATAACTGCACCACTGAACGGCAAATATACTTTTTCGTTTTCAACTAATACACAACAAAAAGGGCTTTAGAACATATAACTGCACTGCTGAACAGCAAATATATTTTACTTTTGCCATTAATACACGACAAAAAGGGCTGTAATTTTAGCACTTCACCACACAACGGCTAATAAGCTCTTTTTTCCCACTAATACAAGCCAAAAAATGCTTTAGAACATATAACTGCACCGCACAAGGGAAAATTAGACATATAAATATTTCCTTGTAATAAACCCTGTTAATGCCTGTTCAAACAGCACTTGCACCCTAATAAGAAAGGTTTGCTGGAATTACAGAGCTGTATAATGGCAATTTGGATCCCCAGTCAGTGCAGCAAGGTGTAATAGGATTGTCCCTGTTACCCAGGCTGTAACCTCCCCTACTGAACCCTGTTCAACATAAATGCTGTGGAATGATTCCTCCCTATACCTTGAATAATCTTGTCCTGCACTTGTAAATAGTTTTTTTTAGCACAATTAAGTTTTTTCTAACACTGCCCCTAGCGCCTGTTGACGTCTCTCCCTGCACTAAGTACACTGGAAAATGCCAGAATCCAAGATGTCTGAGGCTATTTATAGGGCTGTGACATTACAGGGCTGGCTTGCTGCTGATTGGCTGCATGCATGGCATTATGGGCCATTCCCCGCTTTCCAAGAGTTCCTTTCTCCATGTCCTCACACGTGCAGCAGCCATTTTAGGAAAAAATGTGATTCGTTACCACGAATCGCAAGGATATTAATCTTCGCTGCAAATTGAATTTTTCCTGAAATTCCACTTCGTCAGCTTTGATTCCCTCATCTCTAGTTTTCTTGACTGCACTTAAGCATAAGTTCAAAATTCTGGAAATTTTCCAGACTGACTGACCTTCATATTTGAAAATAAGGATGGACTGTAATTTCTCTTTACTTAGTTGAGTGCTTCTTGCCATAATGTGGATTAGAACAGTAGTAGAATAGGGCTAAACGCTGTATGGAACTGTGTACCAACCCTACCTTCGCACAACACAACTGATGGTCTTAATTGTATTATGAAGACAAGAAATCCCACAAATTAACTTTTGACAAGATATACCTGTTAATTGAAAACCATTCCAGGTGACTACCTCATAAGGCTGACTGAGAGAATGCCAAGAGCGTGGAAAACTGTCATCAAAGTAAAAGGGGACTACTTTGGAGAATCTGAAATATAAAACATATTCTGATTTACAACTTCCTTCCATATATGTTCCTTCATTTTTTTTCATTTCTTCAATATGAATCAACAGGAAAAACCATGAAATGAAAAGGTGCGTCCAAACTTTTGACTGGTACTGTATCTCAAACAGGAAATGAGGGAAAACCTGACCTGTGTCTCCTTGTAAACAAACGGTGTGTAGTTTGCTATTTCATGTGTTACTCCATTATTTCTGCTTCTTGCTAACTTACAGGTAGCAGGTGTATTCTTACATGCTGGCAAACAATCCTTGTTATTTTTGGGCTGCCTCATGAGATATGTACTGATTTTTTGGGGGCATTCCTGAACAGAGCTTGGCTTAAAGGGCATCTGTGTTGGTCCACATATGAACATGGGACCAACACAGATGCCTTCAGCTGCCAAGTGCACATGTAACAGGTCAGCCAGTGTCATAGGTACAAATCTGCTGACACATGCCCTTTAAAATGTTCTGCAAGTTAGGTTTAAAATGATGAGAGTTCTCCTCATTTTTATAGCACATTACTGCACTGGCAATTCTGCTGTCCTCTTCCAGCTGCTTTTGGGCACCCACAAGCACTCGGGCTTACATGTTTGAACACACCCAGCTGACAAACATCACATAAACTTGTTTTTCATGCACAAGATTACAATATAACTGAGCACAACGGGTGCTGAAAAACATTTTCAGAATCTGAGCTCATTTCCAGTCTTTCCTATGTTTTTGTAACTGAATCCAAACTTGGACGCAAACCAATGCGTCTGCTTGTTATGAGGCGTAGAAACTAAATCAAAATTTCACTTTAACTTTACATGAAGGGAACGATTCTTATTATTGTAGTCTGGTATTACAGTCACGTGGGTGATATTCTGTGAGTTACATGAGAGCTGTACCAGCTTTTCCAATAAGTAAGTTTTAGTATACATAGCCACAAGCTAGAGCCCTCCAAATACCACAACCTTGAACATGGCACACACGGATCTCATAGGGTCCCATAGCAACATTTAGTATACTTCCCCTGTAGTTTCTGACTTTTAGGGCTCATTCAGACGACCGTATGTACGGGTCCGCATCCGTTTCGCAAATGCGGACCTATTTATTTCAACAGGGCCGCAAAAGATGTGGACAGCACCCAGTACGCTGTATTCATCCGTAGTTCTGTTCAAATTGCGAATATTATACAGCAGGTCCTATTCTTGTCAGCAATCAACAAGAATAGGCATTTCTATATAGCGCTGGACCTGTGAAAGGCAATTTGTGCTGGCAATTTGCGGACCGCAAAACACTTACGGCCGTCTGAATGAGTCCATAGTGGATTAAATTCTAGCAGGCAATGTGGAATGCAAAGTGCAATGCCCCAGCTTTCTGATTAACTTTTTTTTTTTTTTTTTAAGCTGAAGACATTTTAATAAAAAATATGATAAAAATGGCACCCTCGGCCTAGCTTCTGTGTCAGAAAAAAAGCAAAACGGGTGCTTCTTCAATAAATAAGGTGCTTCATTCTAAACACCCTATTCGTGAAAGCATTTTCATCAGACAACTGGCATAAATACGCTGATCAATCTCCAGCTTACCCTCACAAAGTGTAGTATAAAACTGACTGCCTACGGGCTCAGTGCATAGGAATTTATGCAGTTACCATTGACTGCAATGAAAGTTGTAAAAATCTCTTTGCACTGAGTTCCCACTAGTGGCAGCTGCATGAAAATGCAGCGTTTACATGTGGTAACAGAAGGAGTTCAGTGCCAGGCCCCATACCAGTCATGTGGTCAGGCTCCATGAAACCTTCAGCATCATCTGCAGCTGGATATTGATGGATGTCACAGCTGATGCTTGATGATCAGAAGGCTATAAAATCTAAGGTTTTAATGTCTCCAAAATCATATTCTCAGCCTATCCACCCCATCAGAGCACCATATTCCTTTTCCACTTTTTACAACATAGAAGTTGGCATGGCTGAAGGTGTCATATATTATATTATCAAAAAATTATGGCAATCTATATCTTTAGTATCTCACTGGGAGGGCCATATTAAGTTATGTTACAGTGCCGTATTACATCTGTATATAGTGCAGGTACAGTACATGGGGATATTATGGTTTGAGCAACAAAGGTTCCCACTGCAAGCATGGAAGTAGTTATAGGGGCACAGTGGTAGCAGTTGCACCTAGAGACACACCTTGAAGCTCCGTGCCCCATACCCACCATATGCCATTGGTGAGACAGCTGCTTCTGTATCTCCTACTGTTACACCCTGGTATCGCTCTGGCCCTGGTGCATAAGGGGTCTAAAGGCCCCTCTGCCACACACTTCAGTATTATAAATGGTAAATAGGGGTTCCTTTGCATATGTTGCACTGGGGTAGCTTTGAGATATGCTTCTGACTACACACAGAGAGATCTTACACCCTGGTGAATTTATACAGAAAGTATATTATTCAGCATACAATGAACTACCTTTATTTGCTGAAACCAGAATGCCCCTTTAATTAATAGAAAATGACATTCCCAAGGCTACAACTACTCAGATTTTCCAAAATACTGCATCAGAAATGAAAATTATGAAATGTGTACAAATGTTTTTCCCCCTGATCAGTTCCGGTCATGGTTTGTCATATTTTCTGATGTAGTCATTGGTATGGCTTCGGTTCCACTGACGTATTTCTGTTCTTTTGGCATTTGGTAGATAGACAGTCCAGCTGCTTGCTATACAAAGGCAGTTTAGGGAAATCAGAATGGGACTAGGAAAAAAATTCTTTCCAACCACGGTTATTTATAAAATCAGCTGCCCGGTTAACTTGTGAACAAATAAAGAATCCCCGTAAGTCATCCACATTGCCTGAATGCACTTTATGGACTGAGAGCAATAGCAAGACCTTCAGTAAGACAGGCCAGAAACTTTGCAAGCCTGATAAGCGTTATTCTTATTAATCCACAGCTATATTATTTGCATGTGACTGTCTACACATAGGGCAGTTATAGGGTACAGATATATTGCGACGCAGGATGCGCAACGGCTGTGGCAGGCAGGTTCACAGATCAGCGGGATTCCATAGAAATGAATGTGATCGCAGCACTAGTTGCAAAAAATCCAACACTGCTGAATTTTTTGGGACTCGCGTTCCAATCCCAATAATTATTATGGGATCACCACTACTCCGATCCTGGCTGCGACCAGCGTCGGCATGTAGCCATTACCTTAGAGTACAAGTGTTATAATGGCTCGTCCTGTACCACTGTATGTCTTCGCCCCCGGTTGTCTGTGGGTTTGGATTTGTGCCGTTGCATTCAATGGTGGTTCATGTTTCCACTGCTCCTTGTATCCTTGTCCCAGTTACTTGTGTGAATTGTTGTGCTTGTACTCCTCCTATCTTCTGTATTACGAGGGTTAATCATTCCCTTGCTATGAGTGTGTCTGCATCTGTGCATCTAATGAACTTGTGAAGTCTGCTATTTAATCCTGAGTTCTGTGTCACTTCGGTGGATTATCACTTGTGTGCTATGACCTGCCCTGGTTGTGAAATCACGTCTTTCTGTGTGTCTGTCTGTGTTGACTTCGGTCTATATTCCTGTAATCACTGTGTCTGAACTGTGTCCTGTAGTCAAAGTGTGAGTGTCTCGTGCTTTCTTCCACTGAGATGTCTTGACCACTGCTGTCCAGTATGCACTATGTATGCCTGGGTTCCAGAAGTCCATCTTGCCAAGTTCTGCAATGTCTGAACAGCATCCAAGTTCCTATGCTATGTGTCGATATTCCCAAAGTCTGTATTTCTGGTTCTTGTGCATTTGGTGTCTGCTTGCCAGTATGCAGCTCGTGATAAGTGTAAATGGGTTCCTGTAGCTTTTACAGAGTGTGAATGGGTTCCTGCAGCTTTCACTGAGTGTGTTCAGCTTTCTGCAGCACCTACCAAGTGTGAACGGATTCTTGTGTCCATCTGCATGGGTTCCTGATTAGTGTTGGGTGAGCATGCTAGTCCGAACACCATTTTGACTCAAGCATCGCGATGCTCGGCACATCCCGGTGTTCTGAACACGTGTTTCAGCTCAGTCTTAGTCAGGGAGAGCTGCAGTAGAAGGGACAGATAGTGTAGGGACAGGAATTGGTTTATTTGTTTAGGCAGGGTTTATTGTTGAAAGGTGTTAGAGACCCAAAAGTCCTTTTAAGGACTATTGTTTTATCAGGCTGCAATATATATTATTAGCGCAACCTGCGCTAAATTGCATACAATTGTTTGGCTGCTGCTGACAGTGACACAACCTCTGCTACATCTGTTGTGTTACATTTGCGCATCCTAAATATCTGTGACATTCAGCACATTCAGCGCAATTGTTTGGCTGCTGACAGTGACATTACCTGCGCTACATCTCCTGTATAACGTTTGCACATCCTAAATATCAGTGACATTCAGTTAAATTTTTTTGCCGCTGGTGACAGCGACATTACCTGCGCTATATCTCCTGTATAACATTTGAGCATCCTAAATATCTGTGACATTCAGTTTAATTTATTTGCACATACACTTGCAAAACCTGCGCTACTGTATGTGTGACATACTTGCAAGCATATCTATACCATTTAATATGCTCAAGGCGAGCAGTAAGGGGCGGGAAAGTGGCCATGCTGCTGATGGTGCATGCAGAGGCCGTGGCCCTGGGCGCGGTGAAACTGTGCCTGCTGCCAGAGCACAAGAAACACACTCATCAACGATACCTAGCTTCATGTCCAAGTTTGCAGGGTGGCGCAGGACACCACTCTCGAAGTCACACCAGTGCGACCAGGTGGTTGGTTGGATTGCAGCAGATAATGCTTCCAGTGGGTTAAGCACCACCCTGTCTTCCACAAAGTCCAGTCTCAGTAGCCAAGTGTCTGGTCAACAGAATCCTCACCCTGATCCTCCTTCCTCCCACCATGGAGAGTCTTGGCAAACAAGTGATCCCACACTCGGATATTCCGAGGAGCTCTTTTCATCGCCATTCCTTGATTTGGCCCTCTCACCAAGCCCGCTTGAAGAGGGACAAAAGGAAATCTTGTGCACTGATTCCCAAACTCTTGAGCATCCACATCCTAATTGCCGTTCCCCACCGTCAGAAAAAGATGACGGTGGGGAACGACAATTAGTGTTTCACGAGGTGGATGATGAGGATGAGACACAGTTGTCAATAAGTGAGGTTCTTGTTAGGTAAACAAGTCAGGAGGATGAGCAGCGTGAGAAAGTGGAAGAGGAGGTGGTGGACGATGAAATCACTGACCCAACCTGGGAAGGTGGCAAGCCGAGCGATGACAGCAGTACAGAGGGGGAGGGATCTGCAGCATTGCAACAGGCTGGAAGAGGCAGTAAGGGGGCAAAAGGGAGAAGGCAGGCCACACCAAACAGGCCCGCAGCTGTTCTCCTATTCCTTATGGCAATCTTCCTTGCCAAGGGGTAGGTGTTCCGCAGTCTGGCGCTTTTTTGAGGAAAGTGCGGACGATAAAAGAAATGTCATTTGCAACCTATGCCATACCAAAATGAGCAGGGGCGTGAACACTAGCAACCTCACCACCACCAGCATGATCCGCCACATGGCATCAAAGCAACCTAATAGGTGGGCAGAACGCCTGGGTCTACAATCAGTGTCTGCGGGTCACACCACTGCCTCTTCTTCCCCTGTGTTAAATGCTGGCCAATCCCCTGTCCAAGACGCAGACCAGGATGCCTCCCACCCTGCACCTGGACTTTCGCAAGCACAATTATCTAGCACATTCACTTCTGTGTCCCAGCGCAGCGTGCAGATGTCCATACCCCAGGCCTTTAAACAAAAGTGCAAATACCCAGCCACCCACCCACAGGCCATAGCACCTTTCCAAACTGCTGGCCCTGGAAATGTCATTTAGGCTTGTGGACACAGAGGCTTTCCGCAGCCTGATGGCGGTGTCCGTTTCTCGTTACTCAGTCCCCAGCTGCCACTATTTTTCCCGGTGTGCAGTCCCCGTCTTACACCAGCATGTGTCCCGTAACATCACCCGTGCCCTGAACAAAGCAGTTATTGGGAAGGTCCACTTAAGGACTGACACATGGACAAGTGCTTTTGGCTAGGGACGCTACATTTCCCTGGCGGCACACTGGCTGAACGTTGTGGAGGCCGGGAGCGAGTCGTACCCTGGGATGGCACAGGTGCTACCGATGCCAAGGATTGCGGGCCCTACTTCCATCAGGATTTCCGCCACCACCTACATTAGTGGCTGCAACCCCACTTCTCCTCCTCCACTTCCACCTCTGAATTCTCACCTTGCAGCACCAGTCAGTAGCTGGAAGCAGTATAGCACTGCAGTGGGGAAGCGGCAACAGGCAAGCTCACACACATACCATTCCTAGCCCACGTGTTCAACTTAGTAGTTCAGCGGTTTCTCAAAACCCACCCTAATTTGCCTGAGCTACTGGTGAAGGTGCGCTGCGTGTGCCCATTTCCGAAAGTCATCTACAGCTGCCGCCGGTCTGGCAACACTGCAGCAGCACTTGCAATTGCCAGCTCACTGACTGTTGTGCAACGTGAGCACGCACTGGAACTCCACGTTCCACATGTTGGCCAGGCTTTGTGAGCAGCAGAAGGCAGTAGTGGAATACCAGCTGCAACATGGTCGTTGCCTTTCCAGTCAGCTTCCGCTCTTCACAAGCGACGAGTGGGCATGGATGTCTGACCTCTGTGAGGTTTTACGCAACTTTGAGGAATCAACACAGATGGTGAGCGGTGATGCCGCCATTATCAGCGTCACCATCCCACTTCTGTGTCTACTGAAACTCTCGCTGCTCACAATTTGCATGTGGAAGAGGTGGAAATGGGGGAAGACAGTACACAGGGTGATAGCCAGACCACCCTCAGTTAGTCTTCTCAGCGCAAATTGGATGATGATGATGAGGCGGAGGAGCAGGAGGAGACAGTTGCCTCCGCTACAGAGTGTAGTACCCATAGCAGGTTTATTCTATCTGTTCAGCATGGATAGGCTGAAGAGGAGGAAGAGGATGAGGAGATTGAAAGTCATCCTTCTGATGAGGACAGCAAAATCTTGTCTGTTGGGACTCTGGCACACATGGCTGACTTTATGTTATGCTGCCTTTCCCGTGACCCTCGCGTTATACGCATTTTGGCCAACACCGATTACTGGTTGTTCACCCTTTTTGACCCCTGCTACAAAGAGAACTTCTCATCTCTCATTCCTGTGGTGGAGAGGACTAGCAAAATGGTGCAATACCAGAAGGTCCTTGTGGAAAAATTGCTCCAAAAATTTCCAACTGACAACGAACGCTGGAGGCAGAGTACGTAGTTCCTTGGGCAACAGAGGGGGGGAGACGAGGGCAACAGACAGCAGTTCCAACAGAGGCAGAGTAACACGTCCAAGGCCTGGGACAGTTTCATGACACCCCGCCAGCCCCCTCACCCTGATGCGCGGCTTAGTGTCACAAAGAGGAAAAGTTTTGGAAGATGGTGAAGGAGTACGTAGCAGACCGTGTCAGTGTCCTCAGTGATCCCTCTGTGCCTTACAACTATTGGGTGTCCAAGCTGGACATGTGGCTCGAACTGGCGCTCTACGGCTTGGAGGTGCTGGCCTGCCCTGCTGCCAGCGTTTTGTCAGAGCGGGTATTTAGAGCTGCTGGGGGCATAACTGATAAACGCATCCGCCTGTCAACTGAAAATGCTGACAGGTTGACTATTATCAAAATGAACAAGGCCTGGATTGCCCCTGACTTCTCTACTCCACCAGAGGAAAGCAGCTGAACATAAAGGCACTTTAAATGTGACTTTTATGGTGTATTGAATACACTGTATTCCCATGCACCCCTTCCACCACAAAAAAGGGTATATGATTCAATCTTCCTTTTCTCATCCTAATCCTCTTCCTCTGTCATATCAACATGCTTATTAGGCTGCCCTCACTCCTAATGTTTTAGAGTCAGATCAGCAGCAGGCCCTGACCCCTAATGTTTTAGAGGGTCAGCTCAGCAGTAGGCCCTCACCCCTAATGTTTTAGAAGGTCACCAGCAGGCCCTCGCCTATAATGTTTTAGAGGGTCAGCTCAGCAGCAGGCCCTCGCCCCTAATGTTTTAGATGGTCAGATAAGCAGCAGGCCCTCACCCCTAAAGTTTTAGAGGGTCAGCTCAGTAGCAGACCCTCACCCCTAATGTTTTAGAGGGTCAGCTCAGCAGCAGACCCTCACCCCTAATATTTTAGGCTACTTTCACACTGGCGTTTTGGTTTTCGTTCGCGAGATCCGTTCAGGGATCTCAAAAGCGGTCCAAAACGGATCAGTTTTGCCCTTAATAAATTCTGCTCAGAATGCATCAGTTTGGCTCCGTTCCGCCTCCATTCCGCTTTCGGAACTAGGTCTGTAGGGGGTATATTCCGGGTGGGTTTTGCTGGCACCAGTCGCCGGGTCTGGGGTGGAGATTTCCGGGGTTTGACTGCCCCCCTCCCAAAAGAACCCCCCTGTAGAGTCCTGGTAGCCTCATAGTGCTCCACCAGGTCGACCATCTCAAGGGTATTACTAGGAGACAACTGGCCCTCCAGAATACATCAGCCAACAGACGGAACTCAGCACGTCAGGCTGCAGCCATTTTTGCAACCGGTGTAACAGATCATAATATTGAGGTCTCGTGGGTTCAGCCAGGTTAAACTCCCACTGATTCACCCCAAATTTTGCCAGAATCTCACCCTTTACTGTCGTGTAATCGGCCGCTTGATCATCTGGTAAGTCGAAAAACACATGCTGGGGTCCGGATGCCAGGAACGGAGAGACGACCTAAGCCCACTGATCTTGGGGTAGTTTCTCCCTCACGGTCACCTTTTCGAACAACGCCAGATAGGTGTCGATGTCGTCCGAGGGGGTCATCTTAGGAATCGCCGGACGGACCGCTTTTTCGGGCATCGTGGACGCTCTGGGATGTTCCTGCCGCTTGTAAAGCCATCACATGTTGCAATAGCAGCTGGTTGGTTTCCTGCTGCTGCTTATTAGCCTCCCGCTGCTGCAGGTTAGCCTCCACGAGGGCTTTCACAACAGCTTCCATTTTGTCGAGAGAGACGGGTTGTAGTCCCGCTGGTTTGATGTAAGACATACAACCGTGCCCAGAAAAACTAAAATATTTCGGCCTTCACGCCAGCCTCACTACACTTGCACGCATCCTCCACCAATTGTGGGATTCGCTCTGGTAGTTGGGATAAGCGGGTGCAGAGGCAAAGTTCAAGTTTGTAATTCAAATGTGTTTATTCACATATAAGGTCAAACAAAAAACACTTTTTGCAGGGTTGGTGTTTGTTCACACCGGGTAGAAAGTTCATGCATAACAAAAAAACTTTACCTTGTCTGAGGTTCTGCCTCTAACAGTGTAAATGCAGGCTTTAGGTGGCCTGCTCTTCCCCCCACACGGGTCTCAGCTTTTCAGCCCAGCACAGGGCTCAGATCACAACACACAGGGCGTTCTCTGCTGCTGAGCCCAGCTGCCTTTTTAAGGATAGCCAGGTGCTGTCAAATCCCGGCCTTGAACGTGAGAAGTAATCGTCCACCCAGCACTTTGACTACTCCCAATAAGAGCCGTCCCGGGTCAGTTATTTACAGCCATACTAAATAGCAAAAGTGTCAATCAGCATAAGCTGCCGCTGACACATGAATATACCGACTCTTACTTCACCGAGGCCAGGAACCTCGGTGACACATACCTACCATCAATGACGACCCCTTCTACCTTCCTACAGTAGTTAAAAATTAAATTAATATTTTTCTAAATTATGGACAATAAAGAAGTCAGGCCAGTTGAACCTTTACCTTTATATAATGTAATGTGAAAGCATGTGTCAATGATTTTGCATCTGACCCAGAATCCCAATCATGTGCCTAATGTCATTGTCTTCATATCAGGCTAAATCAGTACAAATAATGTAAGAAAATTACAATAAATCTTTAGTTTGAAAGAACCTGATTGCTGAGGGTTCTGCACATTGTCTTTATGAACCTTATGATTTATTTTATTTCATTTTTATTTTATTAAATCTTGCCATTAATGACTCTCATTAAACATGTGTGAAACAATCTCGTAGAAATCTGTGGAAAAAAAAAAAAAAAGTACATTTCCTTCAATCCGCCTCTATTTCTTTGGTGTCTGGCATTGTTTATAGGTAAAGGGATTTGGGTTACCTGTTGCCCTATAGCAGCTATGAGTGGAGTAGGCTTTCTACCATAGATCGTGTGATCCAAGATCTGTGTATAAGGGACAAAATGGATGCCCCCAGAAGGCGCATCACTCCAGAAAGAAAAAGGAGGCGCCACAATAGCTGATCAGCTAACCATCTGCAATCAAGGAAGATTCAGGAGGTCCCCCCATGGCCGATCCCGTTGGAATTAGCAAATTCAGCTAACATTTATCCAGTGTGTATGGCCAGTACAGGCTCTATTCTATTAGCCCAGTCATAGGCGTGCGCAGCCTATTGCATTAGGGTGTGCACCCTAAAGCACAAACACACACGCCACGCGCGCGTGTGTGTATGTATGTATGTATGTATATATATACACTCACCTAAAGAATTATTAGGAACACCATACTAATACAGTGTTGGACCCCCTTTTGCCTTCAGAACTGCCTTAATTCTACGTGGCATTGATTCCACAAGGTGCTGATAGCATTCTTTAGAAATGTTGGCCCATATTGATAGGATAGCATCTAGCAGTTGATGGAGATTTGAGGGATGCACATCCAGGGCACGAAGCTCCCGTTCCACCACATCCCAAAGATGCTCTATTGGGTTGAGATCTGGTGACTGTGGGGGCCATTTTAGTACAGTGAACTCATTGTCATGTTCAAGAAACCAATTTGAAATGATTCGAGCTTTGTGACATGGTGCATTATCCTGCTGGAAGTAGCCATCAGAGGATGGATACATGTTCTCATTCTGTTTACGCAAAATTCGGACTCTACCATTTGAATGTCTCAAAAGAAATCGAGACTCATCAGACCAGGCAACATTTTTCCAGTCTTCAACAGTCCAATTTTGGTGAGCTCGTGCAAATTGTAGCCTCTTTTTCCTATTTGTAGTGGAGATGAGTGGTACCCGGTGGGGTCTTCTGCTGTTGTAGCCCATCCGCCTCAAGGTTGTGCGTGTTGTGGCTTCACAAATGCTTTGCTGCATACCTCGGTTGTAACGAGTGGTTATTTCAGTCAACGTTGCTCTTCTATCAGTTTGAATCAGTCGGCTTATTCTCCTCTGACCTCTAGCATCCACAAGGCATTTTTCGCCCACAGGACTGCCGCATACTGGATGTTTTTCCCTTTTCACACCATTCTTTTGTAAACCCTAGAAATGGTTGTGCGTGAAAATCCCAGTAACTGAGCAGATTGTGAAATACTCAGACCAGCCCGTCTGGCACCAACAACCATGCCACGCTCAAAATTGCTTAAATCACCTTTCTTTCCCATTCTGACATTCAGTTTGGAGTTCAGGAGATTGTCTTGACCAGGACCACACCCCTAAATGCATTGAAGCAACTGCCATGTGATTGGTTGACTAGATAATTGCATTAATGAGAAATAGAACAGGTGTTCCTAATAATTCTTTAGGTGAGTGTATATATATATATATATATATATATATATATATATATATATAATATCCACAGATCCTCCATAACAGTGTGTCAATTTTTATTGTACTAACCTACTGCTTAACAGACAAGCTTTTAAGAGTTTTCCTTTCTTCCTCGGTACGCTTGAGTATTCAGAAACAATCTATTCTTAAGGGTGGGTTCACATATGCGTTATGCCATTTCGTTATAGGTTCAGTTTCAAACAGAATATATAATGGAATGGCCAGATGGAATGCAAAACGGAAACCTTTAAGAGGCATTCCGTTTTGCTCTGTCCTAATAGAAGTTTATGAGAAAGCATAACCAATCCGTCTGGGTCCCCTTATGCAAGACGGAAAACAAAGTCCTGTCGACAGGAGTTTGTTTTCCGTCTTGCATAACGGGAACCAGATGGATCCGTTTTGATTCCCTTAGACTTCTATTAGGACGGAGAGCAAACGGAATGCCTCCTGCAGAGTCTGCACTGTACGAGAGAGAGATAGCAGTGGCTGTGAAGGGAAAAGTTCCAGACCACACAATGACAGCCCCAGAGTCTTTCTGCTGCCTGGTCAACCGTATGCTGCCACAGCGCCAGCCCAGCCTGCAGGACATCAGAGAGGCCTGGAGTCCACATTACAGCACCACTACATTTATTTATCAAAAAGCATCATACATAGTTTAAAAAAAAATAATAATTTACTGTCCCTTTAACCACTTAAGGACCACAGGTTTATACCCCCCTAAAGACCAGGCCCTTTTTTACAAATCGGCACTACACTACTTTCACCGTTTATTGCTCGGTCATGCAACTTACCACCCAAATGAATTTTACCTCCTTTTCTTCTCACTAATAGAGCTTTCATTTGGTGGTATTTCATTGCTGCTGACATTTTTACTTTTTTTGTTATTAATCGAAATTTAACGATTTTTTTGCAAAAAAATGACATTTTTCACTTTCAGTTGTAAAATTTTGCAAAAAAAACGAGATCCATATAGAAATTTTGCTCTAAATTTATAGTTCTACATGTCTTTGATAAAAAAAAAATGTTTGGGTAAAAAAAAAATGGTTTGGGTAAAAGTTATAGCGTTTACAAACTATGGTACAAAAATGTGAATTTCCGCTTTTTGAAGCAGCTCGGACTTTCTGAGCACCTGTCATGTTTCCTGAGGTTCTACAATGGCCAGACAGTACAAACACCCCACAAATGACCCCATTTCGGAAAGTACACACCCTAAGGTATTCGCTGATGGGCATAGTGAGTTCATAGAACTTTTTATTTTTTGTCACAAGTTAGCGGAAAATGATGATTTTTTATTTTATTTTTTTCTTACAAAGTCTCATATTCCACTAACTTGTGACAAAAAATAAAAACTTCTATGAACTCACTATGCCCATCACGAAATACCTTGGGGTCTCTTCTTTCCGAAATGGGGTCACTTGTGGGGTAGTTATACTGCCCTGGCATTCTAGGGGCCCAAATGTGTGGTAAGGAGTTTGAAATCAAATTCTGTAAAAAATGACCTGTGAAATCCGAAAGGTGCTCTTTGGAATATGGGCCCCTTTGCCCACCTAGGCTGCAAAAAAGTGTCACACATCTGGTATCTCTGTATTCAGGAGAAGTTGAGGAATGTGTTTTGGGGTGTCATTTTACATATACCCATGCTGGGTGAGATAAATATCTTGGTCAAATGCCAACTTTGTATAAAAAAATGGGAAAAGTTGTCTTTTGCCAAGATATTTCTCTCACCCAGCATGGGTATATGTAAAATGACACCCCAAAACACATTCCCCACCTTCTCCTGAGTACGGGGATACCAGATGTGTGACACTTTTTTGCAGCCTAGGTGGGCAAAGGGGCCCATATTCCAAAGAGCACCTTTCGGATTTCACAGGTCATTTTTTACTGAATTTGATTTCAAACTCCTTACCACACATTTGGGCCCCTAGAATGCCAGGGCAGTATAACTACCCCACAAGTGACCCCATTTTGGAAAGAAGAGACCCCAAGGTATTCGCTGATGGGCATAGTGAGTTCATGGAAGTTTTTATTTTTTGTCACAAGTTAGTGGAATATGAGACTTTGTATGAAAAAAAAAAAAAAAAAAAAATCAGCATTTTCCACTAACTTGTGACAAAAAATAAAAAATTCTAGGAACTCGCCATGCCCCTCACGGAATACCTTGGGGTGTCTTCTTTCCAAAATGGGGTCACTTGTGGGGTAGTTATACTGCCCTGGCATTTTCCAGGGGCCCTAATGTGTGGTAAGTAGGTAAATGACCTGTGAAATCCTAAAGGTGCTCTTTGGAATATGGGCCCCTTTGCCCACCTAGGCTGCAAAAAAGTGTCACACATGTGGTATCGCCGTATTCTGGAGAAGTTGGGGAATGTGTTTTGGGGTGTCATTTTACATATACCCTTGCTGGGTGAGAGAAATATCTTGGCAAAAGACAACTTTTCCCATTTTTTTATACAAAGTTGGCATTTGACCAAGATATTTCTCTCACCCAGCATGGGTATATGTAAAATGACACCCCAAAACACATTCCCCAACTTCTCCTGAGTACGGCGATACCAGATGTGTGACACTTTTTTGCAGCCTAGATGCGCAAAGGTGCCCAAATTCCTTTTAGGAGGGCATTTTTAGACATTTGGATACCAGACTTCTTCTCACGCTTTGGGGCCCCTAGAATGCCAGGGCAGTCTAAATACCCCACATGTGACCCCATTTTGGAAAGAAGACACCCCAAGGTATTCAATGAGGGGCATGGCGAGTTCATAGAAATTTTTTTTTTTTGGCACAAGTTAGCGGAAATTGATATTTTTAATTTTTTTCTCACAAAGTCTCCCGTTCCGCTAACTTGGGACAAAAATTTCAATCTTTCATGGACTCAATATGCCCCTCACGGAATACCTGGGGGTGTCTTCTTTCCGAAATGGGGTCACATGTGGGGTATTTATACTGCCCTGGCATTCTAGGGGCCCTAAAGCGTGAGAAGAAGTCTGGAATATAAATGTCTAAAAAATTTTACGCATTTGGATTCCATGAGGGGTATGGTGAGTTCATGTGAGATTTTATTTTTTGACACAAGTTAGTGGAATATGAGACTTTGTAAGAAAAAAATAATAATAATTCCGCTAACTTGGGCCAAAAAAATGTCTGAATGGAGCCTTACAGAGGGTGATCAATGACAGGGGGGTGATCAATGACAGGGGGGTGATCAGGGAGTCTATATGGGGTGATCACCACAGTCATTGATCACGCCCCTGTAAGGCTTCATTCAGACGTCCGGATGCGTTTTGCGGATCCGATCCATCTATCAGTGCATCCGTAAAAATCATGCGGACATCTGAATGGAGCTTTACAGGGGGGTGATCAGGGAGTCTATATGGGGTGATCACCACAGTCATTGATCATGCCCCTGTAAGGCTTCATTCAGACGTCCGGATGCGTTTTGCGGATCCGATCCATCTATCAGTGCATCCGTAAAAATCATGCGGACATCTGAATGGAGCTTTACAGGGGGGTGATCAGGGAGTCTATATGGGGTGATCACCACAGTCATTGATCATGCCCCTGTAAGGCTTTATTCAGACGTCCGGATGCGTTTTGCGGATCCGATCCATCTATCAGTGCATCCGTAAAAATCATGCGGACGTCTGAATGGAGCTTTACAGGGGGGTAATCAATGACAGGGGGGTAATCAATGACAGGGGGGTGATCAGGGAGTCTATATGGGGTGATCACCACAGTCATTGATCACGCCCCTGTAAGGCTTCATTCAGACGTCCGGATGCGTTTTGCGGATCCGATCCATCTATCAGTGCATCCGTAAAAATCATGCGGACGTCTGAATGGAGCTTTACAGGGGGGTAATCAATGACAGGGGGGTAATCAATGACAGGGGGGTGATCAGGGAGTCTATATGGGGTGATCACCACAGTCATTGATCATGCCCCTGTAAGGCTTCATTCAGACGTCCGGATGCGTTTTGCGGATCCGATCCATCTATCAGTGCATCCGTAAAAATCATGCGGACGTCTGAATGGAGCTTTACAGGGGGGTAATCAATGACAGGGGGGTAATCAATGACAGGGGGGTGATCAGGGAGTCTATATGGGGTGATCACCACAGTCATTGATCACGCCCCTGTAAGGCTTCATTCAGACGTCCGGATGCTTTTTGCGGATCCGATCCATCTATCAGTGCATCCGTAAAAATCATGCGGACATCTGAATGGAGCTTTACAGGGGGGTGATCAGGGAGTCTATATGGGGTGATCACCACAGTCATTGATCATGCCCCTGTAAGGCTTCATTCAGACGTCCGGATGCGTTTTGCGGATCCGATCCATCTATCAGTGCATCCGTAAAAATCATGCGGACGTCTGAATGGAGCTTTACAGGGGGGTAATCAATGACAGGGGGGTAATCAATGACAGGGGGGTGATCAGGGAGTCTATATGGGGTGATCACCACAGTCATTGATCACGCCCCTGTAAGGCTTCATTCAGACGTCCGGATGCGTTTTGCGGATCCGATCCATTTATCAGTGCATCCGTAAAAATCATGCGGACATCTGAATTGAGCTTTACAGGGGGGTGATCAGGGAGTCTATATGGGGTGATCACCACAGTCATTGATCATGCCCCTGTAAGGCTTCATTCAGACGTCCGGATGCGTTTTGCGGATCCGATCCATCTATCAGTGGATCCGTAAAAATCATGCGGACGTCTGAATGGAGCTTTACAGGGGGGTAATCAATGACAGGGGGGTAATCAATGACAGGGGGGTGATCAGGGAGTCTATATGGGGTGATCACCACAGTCATTGATCACGCCCCTGTAAGGCTTCATTCAGACGTCCGGATGCGTTTTGCGGATCCGATCCATCTATCAGTGGATCCGTAAAAATCATGCGGACATCTGAATGGAGCTTTACAGGGGGGTGATCAATGACAGGGGGGTAATCAATGACAGGGGGGTGATCAGGGAGTCTATATGGGGTGATCAGGGGTGATCAGGGGCTAATAAGGGGTTAATAAGTGACGGGGGGGGGTGTAGTGTAGTGTAGTGGTACTTGGTGCTACTTTACTGAGCTACCTGTGTCCTCTGGTGGTCGATCCAAACAAAGGGGACCACCAGAGGACCAGGTAGCAGGTATATTAGACGCTGTTATCAAAACAGCGTCTAATATACCTGTTAGGGGTTAAAAAAAAAACATCTCCAGCCTGCCAGCGAACGATCGCCGCTGGCAGGCTGGAGATCAACTCTCTTACCTTCCGTGCCTGTGTGCGCGCGTTCACAGGAAATCTCGGCTCACGCGAGATGACGCCTATTGGCGTTAGCGTAGCCTGGGGGAGCCGCCGCAATGACGCCTTTCGGCGTTACAGTTGCGGGAAGTGGTTAAGCAAAAGCCAGAATATAATAAAATATAAAACAATTTACTTACAAAAGAAGCTATTCAGTCATCTGCTGTGCCGTCCTCTGCTTGCTTCCACGGATTCTTTCCCCTCCTTTCTGTCTCTCCTCAGTGCGCAGGCGCACTGTTATGGGGGATTTGTGGATGACACACTGTTATGAGGGATCTGTGGATGACACACTGTTATGAGGGATCTGTGGATGACACTGTTATGAGGGATCTGTGGATGACACACTGTTATGGGGGATCTGTGGATGACACTGTTATGGGGGACCTGTGGGTAGCACTGTTATGGGGGATCTGTGGATGACACACTGTTATGGGGGATCTGTGGATGACACACTGTTATGGGGGACCTGTGGATGACACTGTTATGGGGGACCTGTGGGTAGCACTGTTATGGGGGATCTGTGGATGACACACTGTTATGGGGGATCTGCGGATGACACACTGTTATGGGGGATCTGTAGATGACACTGTTATGGAGGATCTGTGGATGACACTGTTATGGGGGATCTGTGGATGACACTGTTATGGGGGATCTGTGGATGACACTGTTATTGAGGGCATCTGTGGATGACGCACTGTTATGGGGGCATCTGTGGATGACGCACTGTTATGGGGGCATCTGTGGATGACACACTGTTATGGGGGCATCTGTGGATGACGCACTGTTATGGGGGCATCTGTGGATGACGCACTGTTATTAACAGTGCATCATCCACAGATCCCCCCATAACAGTGTCATCCACAGATCCCCCCACCATAATAGTGTCATCCACAGATCCCCATAACAGTGTCATCCACAGACCACAGATATCCCCTTAATAGTCTATTAAGAAGATATTTGTGGAAGGCACTGTTATGGGGGTATCTGTGTGGAATCTGACACAGATGCGGGGGGGTCTGTGGTCTGTGGATGACACTGTTATGTGGGGCCGGGGGGGATCTGTGGATGACACATATATAGCAGCATCTTGTGCTATATATGTGTCATCATCCACAGATCTCCCCCCCCCATAACAGTGTCCCTGACAGTGACCCCCAACAGGGGATGGAGGCCGCCGGGGTCTTATGCAAAGTGTTGTAAACTTAGTGTTGTAATAAATGCACTACTTACTGGGAGACTCCAGCTAGTAATCCACAATCACTGGGTACTGTGTAGGCTCTCAAACACTCAAACTAGGCCGGCGGCAGCGTAACGTGACCTCACTCCGTCACGCCGCACGCGCCTGCTCCACCCACTTTATTAATGAAGCAGGCGCGTGACGTCGGAGTGAGTGACGTTACGCAGCCAGCCGCTGGGACACGGAGCATGGGAGCAGTCTGAAGATATCATTGTGGCTGTGCGGGACAGCCGGGGCTCAAGCGACAGTGCAGGAGGCTGAGCATGGAGGTGTGATTAGGGTGTGCCCAGGCACACCCGGCACACCCTGTGCGCACGCCTATGCGCCCAGTTATTTATGTGAGGGCAGAATGGGTTAAAGGTATGAGACGACAGACACACAGACAGATAGATAGACTGTGAAAACAAGGCTGCATCAGGGCATTTTTTCAGGATCATCTGGATTAGATTACCATATTAAGATGAAATCACACCATTACTTTATACCTGCCTGTTACGTACATTACGTGGTATATGGTGTTTATTTTTTCGTCACCAAAATTATCCATCACTTAACCCATTCAAGCGACAGCCAGTTTGGACCATATGCCAGGGCCCCATTTTTCAAATCTGACATGTGTCAGTTTATCTGGTAATAACTTTTGAACGCTTTTACTTATCCAAGCCATTCTGAGATTGATTTCTCGTGACACATCATACTTCATGTTAGTGGTAAATTTGAGTTCATACGTTTTACCTTGCATAAAAAAAATAATATAAATTTACATAAAATCTGGAAAGCAAATCTTAAAATATTTAAGAAAATTGCCAAAACCCACTTTAACCCCTTAGGGACCGGGCTCATTTTCACCTTAAGGACCAGACCATTTTTTGCAAATCTGACCAGTGTGACTTTAAGTGGTGATAACTTTAAAACGCTTTGACTTATCCAGGCCATTCTGCGATTTTTTTTCCGTCACATATTGTACTTCATGACACTGATAAAATAAAGTAAAAAAAATTATAAAAAAATACCAAATTTACGAATTTCAATTTCTCTACTTCTATAATACATTGTAATACCTACAAAAATAGTTATTACTTTACATTCCCCATATGTCTACTTCATGTTTGGATCATTTTGGGAATGATATTTAATTTTTTGGGGATGTTACAAGGCTTAGAAGCAAATCTTTAGGGACCAGTTCAGGTCTGAAGTCACTTTGCGAGGCTTACATAATAGAAACCACATAAAAATTACCCCATTCTATAAACTACACCCCTCAAGGTATTCAAAACTGATTTTACAAACTTTGTTAACCGTTTAGGTGTTAATGGAATTAATGGAAAATAGAGATACAATTTCAAAATTTCACTTTTTTGGCAGATTTTCCATTTTAATAATTTTTTTTCAGTTACAAAGCAAGGGTTAACAGCCAAACCAAACTCAATATTTATGGCCCTGATTCTGTAGTTTACAGAAACACCCCATATGTGGTCGTAA
Source organism: Bufo bufo (assembly GCF_905171765.1). Classification (NCBI taxonomy): domain Eukaryota; kingdom Metazoa; phylum Chordata; class Amphibia; order Anura; family Bufonidae; genus Bufo; species Bufo bufo. The sequence goes on from NC_053396.1 coordinate 38,561,458, forward strand.
ACCGTTGTACGGGCACACGGCAGGGTGCAGAAGGAAAGGAATGCCATACGGTTTTTGGAAGGCAGATTTTACTGGACTGGTTTTTTTGACACCATGTCCCATTTGAAGTCCCCCTGATGCACCCCTAGAGTAGAAACTCTATAAAAGTGACCCCATCTAAGAAACTACACCCCTCAAGGTATTTAAAACATATTTTACAAACGTTGTTAACCCTTTAGGTGTTCCACAAGAGTTATTGGCAAATGGAGATGAAATTTCAGAATTTAAATTTTTTGGCAAATTTTCCATTTTAATCCATTTTTCCCAGTAACAAAGCAAGGGTAAACAGCCAAACAAAACTCAATATTTATGGCCCTGATTCTGTCGTTTACAGAAACACCCCATATATGGTCGTAAACTGCTGTACGGGCACACGGCAGGGCACAGAAGGAAAGGAACGCCGTATGGTTTTTGGAAGGCAGATTTTGCTGGACTGGTTATTTTGACACCATGTCCCATTTGAAGCCCCCCTGATGCACCCCTAGAGTAGAAACTCCAAAAAAGTTTTGAAGTTTCAGAAACTATGGGATAGGGTGGCAGTATTGTTGGTACTAGTTTAGGGTACATATAATTTTTGGTTGCTCTATATTACATTTTTTGTGAGGCAAGGTAACAAGATAGCTGTTTTGGCACCGTTTTTATTTTTTGTTATTTACAACATTCATCTGACAGGTTAGATCATGTGATATTTTTATAGACCAGGTTGTCACGGATGCGGCGATACCTAATATGTATAATTTTTTTTTTTTTATGTAAGTTTTACAAAATGATTTCTTTTTTTTAAACCAAAAAAATCATGTTTTAGCGTTTCCATAGTCTGAGAGCCATAATTTTTTCAGTTTTTGGGCGATTACCTTGGGTAGGGTAAGATTTTTGCGGGATGAGATGACGGTTTTAATGGCACTATTTTGGGGTGCGTGCGACTTTTTGATCGCTTGCCATTACACTTTTTGTGATGTAAGGTGACAAAAAATTGTTTATTTAGCATAGTTTTTCTCACAGGCTCGTCACCGGAAGGCAGCGCGATGCCTTCCTTAGGCATCGCGCTGCCTTCCATTACATCGGGTCCCCCCCATAGCCGCATGGGGACCCGGTGGCAGCGCCGAACGCTGCAAACCGCAGGTCTGAATGGACCTGCGGTTTGCGGCGATCGCCGACACGGGGGGGTCACGGGACCCCCCCCGCGCATTTAGTCAAGGTGCCTGCTCAATGATTTGAGCAGGCACCGGGTTCCGATCACCGCCCGCCGGTGATCGGAAATACACATGACGTACCGGTACGTCATGTGTTCTTAAGTACCAGGACAACATGCCGTACTGGTACGTCATGTGTCCTGAAGAGGTTAAGGACCAGTTCAGTTATGAAGTCACTTTGTGGGGCTTATATAGTAGAAACCACCCATAAATTACCCCATTTTAGAAACTATACCCCTCAAGTTATTCAAAACTGATTTTTACAAACTGTGTTAACCCTTTAGGTGTTCCACAAGAATTAAAGCAAAATGGAGATGAAATTTTAAAATTTCTTTTTTTTGTGCAGATTTTCCATTTGAATCCATTTTTCCTGTAACACAGCAAGGGTCAACAGCCAAAGAAACCTCAATATTTATTACCCTGAGTCTGCAGTTTATAGAAACACTGCATATGTGGTGTTAAACTGCTGTAAGGGCACATGGCAGGGCTCAGAAGGAAAGAAATGCCATATTGTTAACAGAGGGCAGCTTTTGTTGTAATAGTTTTCCAGGAGCCCTGTCACATTTGAAAAGACCCTGAGGTACCCCTAGAAAGAAAACCCCCAAAAGTGACCTCATTTTGGAAACTACACCCCTCATGGAATAAATCTAGGGGTGAAGTGAATGCTTTGACCCAACAAGCGTTTCATAGAATTTAGAAACACATGGCTGTGAAGATGAAAAATGAAAGGCAACCTGTCACCGGGATTTTGGGTATAGAGCTGAGGACATGGGTTTCTAGATGACCGCTAGCACATCCGCAATACCCAGTCCCCATAGCTCTGTGATGTGTCCTGTATGTGAGATGAGTCAGGGACAGGACTCATCTCAGGTTAATTTGCATATGTATCAAATCGGTTTTTTTTACACAATAAAAGCACACAGAGCTATGGGGACTGGGTATTGCGGATGTGCTAGGGGCCATCTAGCAACCCATGTCCTCAGCTCTATACACAAAATCCTGGTGACAGGTTCCCTTTAACTTTTATTTCCAATATAATGTTGCATTAGCCCCAATTTTTTTTTTTTTTCACAAGGGGTAACAGGAGAAAATGCACCCCAAAATTTTACACATTTTTTCATGAATACGACAACACCATATATGTGGTCGTAAACTGCTGTCTGGGGGCATGGCAGCATTTAGAAGGGAAGGAGCGGCATCTGGGTTTTCTAATGTAATTTTCTGAAATTGTTTATAGGGGCCATAACATTTTTATTTTTTTCACCAATATAGCTGTGTGTGGGCTTGTTTTTTTGCGGAACGAGCTGTAGTGTTTGTTGGTATAATTTTGGGGTAAATATGTCTTTTTGATCACTTTTTATAACTTTTTTTGTGTAGGTGAAGTGGGTAAAAATGATATGGGTTGATACTGTTATGGCGATACCAAATTTATATAGTTTTTTTTATGTTTTACTACTTTTACAGCATAAAATCCCTTATTGTTAAAAATAAATGATATTTTGCATCGCCACATACTAAAGTCCATAACATTTTTATTTTTTCACCAATGTAGCTGTGTGGGGGCTTTGTTTTATTCGGGGTGGGCTGCAGTTTTTATTGGTATCATTTTGGGGTACATATGTGTTTTTGATCACTTGTTATTTTTTATTTTTTGTAGAGGTGAGGTGAAAAATACAGCAATTGTTTTTTACATTAATTTTTTACGGCGTTTACCATGTGGGATTAGTAACATGATACTTTTAGAGATCAGCTCGTTATGGACGCGGCGATACCAATTATGTGTATTTTTTTTTTTTTCATGAAGTATAAATGGATTGAAAGAATGGATTTGAGAAGAAAATTTTGATTTTATTTTTATTTAAAAAATTTATTTTTTATCTTTTTCCCTTTTTTTACACTTTTTAACTATTTTTTATTTTTACACTTTAAATATTTTTTTTTATCAAGACCTATTTGGATCTTGAAGATCCAGTGGGCCTGATGGATATACAGTGCATTGCAATAGTCATCTATTGCAATGCACTGTATAGTCAATGCTACATTTACACTAAGGCTGATCAGACCCTCAGTCTCTGTCCCTGAGCCGCTGTCTTCAATGCCGGCAACAAAGGAAAAAGCTGTAGAGGGCATCAGGGGTAGTGGGGGCATATGGGGGCAATGGCAGCATATGGGGGCATATGGGGCGCAGTGCATACATTAGGGGCACAGTGGCAGTAAAGCCTGATTTCACGCTGGAGATCACAGCCTGAAACTGGTATTTCCTCAATGAAGCACTCAGATTGGCTAGTCTCTGCAGACTAACCAATCAGAGAGCTTGCCGGCAAGGGACCATTCTGATTGGTCCCTTGCCTGCTTCCCCGGTGTCTCTGCTCTCGGGAAGAGTGGAAACTCCACGGCTGTGACACTTTATAGTTACTTGCAATTTAGACGTACAGTTACGTCCAAATGCGTGAAGGAGTTAAAAACTGGAAAGTCACGGGCAGCCACCACACAATGGATCGAGCTGTGCCAATCGGATACCGATGACCTACCTATTCTAAGGATAGGACCTCAATATTTAAATCTCAGAAATCCTTTTAAGAACTGGAATATAACGCTGATTGGTTATTACCCCTTATAACAAAGTACTGGCTTGGTAAAATGGCTTCTGGGTACTGAAAGAGTTGGTTGACGGGTTGTTTCTGGAGCGTCTTCTCCGTCAAGGATCACTTAGAGCACTCCAGATTTATGATGGCCATGCATTGTACATTTTTGTTGGTAGATCCATCACCTCCGAAGAAAGTATGGTCACAGCCCAACATTTGTTTAAACATCTCCTATAGGGGTGTCTTGGCAGTCTTATCTCCCCACACTAGGATTGAGCGTAATATACACAATTATGGAAGAGTCCGGGACCAAGCAAAACCTTTCATTGCTATTATTTGCTCGCATCAATATAAGACAATATCAGTTATGTAATTTTTATCTTCATACTCATTTGCATTCTGATGCTGTGCTCCAGCAAACCAGCAGTAAATGCATTAAAAGGAGTCCTCTGTAAGTCATCTCCTTTATGTGCTTGAGCTCAGGAGTCCTCTCAATACATTTTACTGCTTGTTTGTCAGAACACAAGTGAATATGAAGATACAAATTACATAATTGAACTCAGCACCTCTTCCGCTATACACTGTTCACTCTAGTTTGGGGGGTGTTTTGGAGGTTTCCTTTAACCAATGTAAATTTAAGCATGGCAATAATCGCTATTTTCAAGCAAAGGGATGGGAATATTACAGCCATGACTGGCGGCTGCAGCAGCTCACATCATTCGACTTTTCACCTTCATTCTACATTTTATACTACAAAAGAAAAGCTGTTAAGTGTACAGTAGTCGGCCATTTATTATGACTATAGCCCTGGCATTTAATGTGCCAGGCTTCACAATAGAAAATCCATGTCATGTCAGAACACCAAAGCTACTTAATATTTCTGTAGCACAACAGCACAGCCAGGAGTGAGGGAAATCAATGGGCTCTTTAATGCAGCCAGTTGAAGTGATTTAAAAGTGTAAGCAGAAATTGCATTTAAAAAGGTTTCCTAAGTTTACCGCAAATGCTTTGAGGGCTCCCGCAGCTTGAAGTAGCATAAAAACTGGTTATTGAAAATTATAAAATAATTGGTATTTTCTCAATGATAAAAGACTTTTTGGCTATATTTAACCCCTTAGTGACCAAGCCTGTTTGAGCCTTAATGACCAAGTCAGATTTTGGAAATCTGACATGTGTGACTTTAGCAGAGAATAACTTAGGCTACTTTCACACTTGCGCTTGATCGGATCCGTTCTGAACGGATCCGATCATATTAATGCAGACGGAGGCTCCGTTCAGTACGGATCCGTCTGCATTAATAACTTAGAAAAATTTCTAAGTGCGAAAGTAGCCTGAGCGGATCCGTTCAGACTTTCAATGTAAAGTCAATGGGGGACGGATCCGCTTGAAGATTGAGCCATAAGGTGTCATCTTCAAGCGGATCCGTTCCCATTGACTTACATTGTAAGTCTGGACGGATCCGCACGCCTCCGCACGGCCAGGCGGACACCCGAACGCTGCAAGCAGCGTTCAGCTGTCCGCCTGGCCATGCGGAGGCGAGCGGAGCGGAGGCTGAACGCCGCCAGACTGATGCAGTCTGAGCGGATCCGCATCCATTCAGACTGCATCAGGGCTGGACGGAAGCGTTCTGCTCCGCTCGTGAGCCCCTTCAAACGGAGCTCACGAGCGGACAGCAGAACGCTAGTGTGAAAGTAGCCTTCGTAAGGCCCCTTTCACACGGGTGAGTTTTCCGCGCAGGTAAACGCATTGCACCTGCACTAAATCCGGACCCATTCACTTCAATGGGGCTGTTCAGATGAGCGGTGATTTTCAGGGATCACTTGAGCGTTGCGTGAAAATCACAGCATGATCTATATTGTGCGTTTTTCACGCAACGCAGGGCCCATAGAAATGAATGGGTCTGCGTGAAAATCACAAGCATCTGCAAGCAAGTGCAGATGCAATAATATTTTCACACATGGTTGCTAGGAGATGTTAGTAAATTGATAAAAGTCAATTTACTGTATTATTTTCCCTTATAATATGGTTATAAAGGAAAATAATAGCATTCTTAATACAGAATGCTTACTAAAATGTGGCTTAAGGGGTTAAAAAATAAAGAAAATTAACTCAACTCATCCTCTTGTTCACGCAGCCGGCATAGTCTTCTTTCAGGATCTGCAAAAGGACCTTTGATGACGTAATCGCGCTCACCACATGGTGAGTGCGGTGACGTCAGCACAGGTCCTGCTGAATGAAGATAGAAGATCCTTTACGTCATCAAAAGGTCCTTTTGCAGGTCCTGAAAGAAGAAGAAAGAAGATGTCGGCTGCGTGAACAAGAGTTATTTTTAATCCCTCAAGCCACATTTTAGTAAGCATTCTATATTAAGAATGCTATTATTTTCCTTTATAAACATGTTATAAGGGAAAATAATAAAATGATTAGAACACCTAACCCAAACCCAAACTTCAGTGAAGTCTGGGTTCAGTTTTTTCTCACGTGCGTGAAAAACGCATTGCACTGGCGCGGAAAAAACTGAACATCGGAACGCAGTCGCAGTCAAAACTGACTGCAATTGCGTGCCTACTCACACGGGTCCTATTTTCAACTGCAATATTTCACATACATACATAAATACTATTCAATATTTTTATCAGAAATATATTTCCACATCTTTACTTTATTTTGGCTGCACTTACAAAAAACTTTAACTTTTTTTTAATTAAACATTTTTTTAATTATTGGAAAAAAGTAGATCTAAAGACGGCTCAACTGCTACAATAAATGGGGTAGCGCCATCCTGGTTTGGATACACTAGCTCCATAGGAGAGTCTCTCTTGTTCATGGCAATTATTTTTCTATTGTCAGCAGTCTGTAAGATTTTATGTCCCTGTTTATGGGCAGTATATCTTCCTGTGATATTTGTTTTCTGGACCGCTGTGTATTTTTTGTGGAGACTTTTTGTCCCTCATACAGATATTTTTGTAATATATGAGACTCAGCCACACAGATAGAATCTCACAAAGTGTTATTATAATATAACTTGTAGCTAGTGTCCTACTGGGATGGTGGTTTTCTTGCTGCTACCTTTTTAATCACAACGTCTTTTATGTATGTACTAATGTAACTCAATAAAGTATATCTTTTGTATTGGTACCTGTGAGCTTCAATTTTTGTAGGTCTTTGCTACAATAAATGGCAGAGGTGCTAAACTGCTGGTTTGACTCACCTAGTCAAAGAAAGTGCAGTATTTGGTAAGAAAGGTAGCAGGCACACTCGTAGATTGGATTACATAAATTTTTTTTTATTATTAACATTAATTTTAACATTTTTGAAGTACATATTTTTTCCTGCGCCAAGCCAAATTTGCAGAGGCTTATAAGTGTTAGAGTAATATAACCCCCCCAAAAGTGACCCCATTTTGAAAACTAGACCCCTTAACGTATTCATCTATAGGTGTAATGATTTTTTATTTTTTTTACACAAAAGTGCCAATTTAAAGACTGTTTTTCTTTTCTACAAAGCACATGAAAATGAAGAAGTACACCCCAAAATGCATCACCCCATTTCTTCTGTCTTCAGAAATAACCTCATTGTGGCCCTAATATTATGTCTTGACACACGGCAGGGCCCAAACATAAAAGGAGCACCCAGTGGCTTTCAGAACACAAAATTTGCTTGAAAATGTTTTAGGCCCCATTGCACACTTGTAATGGCGTTGAGCTGCTAAAACAAGAGAAACCCCCCATAAATGACTCCATTATGAAAACTAGACCCCCTAAGATATTCATCTAGGGGTGTAGTGAGCTTTTAGACCCCCTAGTTTTTTGTAGAAATTAATGCTAAACAGGCAAAAAAAATATTTTTCATTTTTTACACAAGTGTCAATTTAAAGACTTTTTTTTTTCTACAGAGCACATGAAAATGAAGAAGTACACCCCAAAATGTATCACCCTATTTCTCCTGTCTTCAAAAATATCGCCATTGTGGCCCTAATCTTATGTCTTAACAAACGGTAGGGCCAAAACATAAAGGAACACCCAGTGGCTTTCAGATAACAAATTGAAAATGGCTCAGTCCCCATTGCACACTTATAATGGCGTTGAGCTTTAAAATTATAGAAAACCCTTAAAAATGGCCCCATTTTAAAAACTAAATCCCTTAAAGCATGCATCTAGTGGTGTAGCAAGCATGTTGAGTGCAAAATTATTATAGGATGAAAGAATGAGTATATATGGTTTTATTCAAATTGTTAATAAAAAATTTCACAGGAAATTGGAGAAAAAATATTTTTAGATGGGTAACCCTGTCACTGTCTTAGAAATCCGCCACATTCTTATCTTTGTGGCGGATAGAGATGAGAAGTGAAGCTGTGCACTTATAAGGGAGGCAGATTTCTAAAAAGGCATTTGCCTGTACATAGGACTATGTCTCGCCAAACAGAAAAAAAAAAGGAAAAAAACTGAACTGTAGTGAAAGGCAACAAGTCCAAGAAAACAGAGCAAAATTTCTCTATATTGCAAATTCCAGTTTGTTCACAAGATACAAGAACACCGATAGGGCTATAATGAAAAGCTGGCATTCAAGGACAGTGACTGGTCGTACAACGTCTCTTTAGCCCCATCAATCCCTATATGAGAGACAAAAGTGCTAAGTGACGTGGTGCACCATAACAGGCCCCTGCCCGGCAAAGAAGAAACCGCTATGCACACCTGTCACCTACAGAATATATAAAAGGACAGTGTTCAGAACCATCTGAAGAAGTAGTAATAGATCACCAATTCCCAAAATGATGTCAGGATTTCTAGACGTGTTATGGGGTGTCCACAAAAAAAAAAAAAAAAAAAATTAATAAAGCCCTTAGGCCCCTTGCAGACGAGCGTGTCCGGACTAGGTCTGGATGTGTTGCGAATGCGTTCAGTGAAAAATGCATGATTTCGCAGGCAAAGTCATTCATTTTGCCTCCGATCGCGTTCAGTTATTCCGTTTTAATAGAGCGGGGAAATGTGTTTTGCACGTGCGTGTTAAAAAAAAAATCTATTGTATACAAACAACATTTCTTAGCAACCATCCGTGAAAAACGCATCGCATCTGCACTTGCATGCGGATGTGATGCGATTTTGAAGCAGCTCCATTCACTTCTATGGGGCCAGCGTTGAGTGAAAATCACAGAATATAGAACATGCTATGATTTCCATGCAACGCACAGTGATGCGTGAAAACCAACGCACATGTACACAGCCCCATTAAAATGAATTGGTCCGGATTCCGTGCGGGCGCAATGCGTTCGCATCACGCATTACACCCGCGCGGAATACTCGCTCGTGTGTAAGGGGACTTAGTGTACTAGTGAGGAACAACTCAATCATTAGAGATCCTCCAAATAAAAAATGATCATGCCAATATCACGATACAGTAATGTGAATGGAATTAACAGCTTTGGGTGGCAGGACATAGTCATAAAAAATGAAATTAGGAAAATAAGGAAAACAAATTAGAAAAGGTCAAATTTGTTCCAATGTCTGAAAAAAATAAAAATTTGCTCCACAACCCATCCCAAAAGGATCCCTCCCTCCCTGGAAAGCCCACAAACTAAACAGAAAATGAGAATAAATGGACTACCTGAAAAGATATTTGGCACCATTTTTGGTATTAAATAAAATTAATAATTAGCAACCGTATGGTACGTCTCAAAACAGGAGTAATTGCAGAGGCCTGGTTGTGACTGGGGCAGTAAAATCGGGTGTTCCTCCTCCTTCCGTGTTTGCTACACACCCGGCATCGTTTCTGAGGATATGCATATTCTTAGGATACTTGCTGGCAGTGACGGGGTGAGGGAAGTGGCGTTCTGAAAGCCTTCGAACATCCTCAGATTCAAAGGCTTGCCCAGGTGCAGGGGACTCAAACAGGAGACTCTCAACCACCTTCTCCTAGAACTCAAGGAAGTTGAGGGTTCCTTGGGCCTTTTTGAACAAAACAAAACTATTATAGGTAGCAATCTGAATGATGTAGATTGCTACCTTTTTATACCAGGCCCAGTTTTTTCACTTCAGCAGGTAGGGTTGAAGCGCCTGGTCCGAGAGGTCTACACCTCCTATAAATTTATTATAGTCTGTTACACAGACTGGTTTGTGCTTCTCAGCAGTAGCCCCCCTCTCCCTAACTGCCACTGTGGTGTCTGCGTGCACGGTGGGGAGCATGTAGACATCCTTCCTGTCCTTCCACTTTACTGCAAGCAGCTGGTCACTTGCAAGGGTAAAGGATGCTCCTTTCTCCAAACGCTTGGACACCAGCGGTTGTGAGAATTCCACTCAATTTTTAAGGACTGTCCCACAAGCCCCTGTGTTTGCAGCATGGAGGGATTTATAAAGGGGTATGCTGCTATAAAAATTATCAGTGTACACGTGGTACTCTTTGTGTAGGAATGGCGCCAATAGATCCCACGCAATTTTTCCCGCTGTCCTAATATTTTCGGGGCAGCCTGGGGGTTTAAGTTGGGAGTCTCTTACCTCATATACAGACAGACCGCAGGTGTAGCCGGTTGTTATCTCGCACACCTTATATAATTTCACCCGATATCTGGCACGCTTGGAGAGAATGAACTGACGGAAGGAAAGGCGGCCTTAAAAATCTATCCGTTGATGAATCCCTTTTTAGTTTTAATCAGGGGTATATAATTTTAAGAATAAATCCCTAAGAAGGTAAATAAGGGGTCTCAATTTATTTAGGCGGTCGTCGGCTGGGTCAGTTCTGTGGTGGACTTGGGAATTGTCTGAAAAATGCATAATCCGCATTAGGGCTTCATAGCGGTTTCAGGACATAACTGCTGCAAACATAGGACAGTACTCACAGCACAATAGGATCGGACAGATGGCTTTTTTATAATGCCCATGTCCAGGGCAAGCCCCCAAAAAAATTTAATTTCAGGGACACTTGTGGGGGTCCACCGTCTTATATGGGGCTTTTGTACAGCAAACTGTGTGGCGTACAGATAAGTCTGCTGCACAATTAACTCCAGGACTTTATTGTCCACAAATAAATGAAGAAAATCATAAGGGGTAAAATTGGTGACGTCCACATTAATTTGGGGAGTAAATAAAAATTGGGGTACTTGGGGGGGGGGGAATGAAGTAGCAGGAACTTATGTAGTAAAAGGGACGGGACCGCGCTGTGTGGAGAATGAGATGAGGTGGTGACTTCTACCACCATTGGGCTATGGGGTCTGAAGCAAAAACTAGAGTCCCTGCTATCGGAAAATATTTCCGCCTCTGAAGCAGTGTCAGATTCAGAGTTTTTAGCGCATAGAAATTCATTTGCCTGCTCTGCACGGAATAATCTTTAAGCCTTTTTTTTTTTTACTAAAAAACTCAGAAAGAAAAAAAATAATTATATATATCCCACCCTAAAAATTAAAAGTAAATGTTCTCTAGCGTTAGTAGTGATGCGTCCACTGACCGACAATTATGGACGGACCCTTACCCACTGACCACCAGCAACAGACGGACACAGGGTCCCCAAAAGACGCCTAATGACGGACACCCACTGACTGCCAGTTATGGATGGACAGTTTATAAATTAATTTATTTTTTCCACAGTAAATCGCACAGCCATGACAGAAGTCTGATCTCTCTCTCTCACAGAACAACTGCACTGAGGGGAGAGAGAAGCACATCCCATGTCCTGGCTGTGTTAGTAAATATAATGGATGTGATCTCCATGATAGGGTTATCATGGAGACCACATGATCAGGGACCATTACTATTGGTCCCTGATGGTTACTGTGCTGAACCAGATCTTCAGCACAGTAACCACTGCGCATGTCTGCGACATTTTGTTATTTTATTTAATGTGGGGGGGGGGGGGCCCTACTCTTTAATAAAACATTTAGGGGCCGCATAGCCCCGATCGGGCTGCTTGGTGACCCAATTGGCGGCACATGCGCCAGGCCGCCGCCATCTATCTTGAGGGCACGCGGGGGGGGGGGATTGGATTGAGGGGGGACCCGATTCTTGCACCTCTCATGTGAGAGAGGAGGGAGAAAGTTTACTGTCGCCATTTTCGGTGATACAGTGTATCACGGCGATCACATGATCAGAGACCGCTTGTCACAGTCTCGGATCACTGCCCTGAGCTACCTCCAATAGCTGCGGGCACCAAGCTAACTTGGGCTGAAGTGCCGCCGTAAAAAGGCGGCGCTCCAGCCTTAGTGACAATCAAGAGAGAACAGGAGTCGAGGCTCACCTGGTCAGGGTCTGAGATGGAGGCACGGATGATCGCCAGGAACTCAGCGATAGTAGAATGTAGGAAAAAAGAGAAAATCCAGCTTCCAAACGACCAATTGAATGCTTTAATGCAAAAACGTGCTAAAATCCGGACATGTACACCAGGTCTACGCGTTTCAGATCAACAAATTCAGATCCTTACTCATGAGTAAGGATCTGAATTTGTTGATCTGAAACGCGTAGACCTGGTGTACATGTCCGGATTTTAGCACGTTTTTGCATTAAAGCATTCAATTGGTCGTTTGGAAGCTGAATTTTCTCTTTTTTCCTACATTTTACTATCGCTGAGTTCTCTTTTTTCCAACATCCAGCCTTAGTGACCGCCGCAAAAAAAACACGTATGGGTGGTCACTAAGTGGTTAAAATTAAAGCGCTGACATGAGGTTAACAATGTCTATAAAGATATCTAGAGTGACATTCAGAAAGAGGACATCAAAAAATAAAGCAAAGTGTGTATATATATATACACACACACACACAGTTGCAAGAAAAAAGTATGTGAACCCTTTGGAATGATATGGATTTCTGCACAAATTGGTCATAAAATGTGATCTGATCTTCATCTAAGTCACAACAATAGACAATCACAGTCTGCTTAAACTAATAACACACAAAGAATTAAATGTTACCATGTTTTTATTGATGTGCTGGTGGAAAGAGTATGTGAACCGCTAGAATAATGACATCTCCAAGAGCTAATTGGAGTGAGGTTTCAGCCAACTGGAGTCCAATCAATGAGATGAGATTGGAGGTGTTGGTTACAGCTGCCCTGCCCTATAAAAAACACACGCCAGTTCTGGGTTTGCTTTTCACAAGAAGCATTGCCTGATGTGAATCATGCCTTGCACAAAAGAGCTCTCAGAAGACCTACGAATTGTTGACTTGCATAAAGCTGGAAAGGGTTATAAAAGTATCTCCAAAAGCCTTGCTGTTCATCAGTTCATGGTAAGACAAATTGTCTATAAATGGAGAAAGTTCAGCACTGCTGCTACTCTCCCTAGAAGTGGCCGTCCTGTAAAGATGACTGCAAGAGCACAGAGCAGACTGCTCAATGAGGTGAAGAAGAATCCTAGAGTGTCAGCTAAAGACTTACAAAAGTCTCTGGCATATGCTAACATCTTTGTTAGTGAATCTACGATACGTAAAACACTAAACAAGAATGGATTTCATGGGAGGATACCACAGAGGAAGCCACTGCTGTCCAAAAAAAAACATTGCTGCACGTTTACAGTTTGCACAAGAGCACATGGATGTTCCACAGCAGTATTGGCAAAATATTCTGTGGACAGATGAAACCAAAGTTAAGTTGTTTAGAAGAAACACACAACACTATGTGTGGAGAAAAAGAGGCACAGCACACCAACATCAAAACCAACTGTGAAGTATGGTGGTGGGGGCATCATGGTTTGAGGCTGCTTTGCTGCGTCAGGGCCTGGATGGATTGCTATCATCGAAGGAAAAATGAATTCCCAAGTTTATCAAGACATTTTGCAGGAGAACTTAACGCAATCTGTCCACCAGCCGAAGCTCAACAGAAGATGGGTGTTGCAACAGGACAACGACCCAAAACATAGAAGTAAATCAACAACAGAATGGCTTAAACAGAAGAAAATACACCTTCTAAAGTGGCCCAGTCAGAGTCCTGACCTCAACCCGATTGAGATGCTGTGGCATGACCTCAAGAAAGCGATTCACACCAGACATCCCAAGAATATTGCTGAACTGAAACAGTTCTGTAAAGAGGAATGGTCAAGAATTACTCCTGACCATTGTGCACGTCTGATCTGCAACTACAGGAAACGCTTGGTTGAAGTTATTGCTGCCAAAGGAGGTTCAACCAGTTATGAAATCCAAGGGTTCACATACTTTTTACACCTGCACTGTGAATGTTTACATGGTGTGTTCAATAAAAACATGGTAACATTTAATTCTTTGTGTTATTAGTTTAAGCAGACTGTGATTGTCTATTGTTGTGACTTAGATGAAGATCAGATCACATTTTATGACCAATTTGTGCAGAAATCCATATCATTCCAAGGGGTTCACATACTTTTTCTTGCAACTGTATATAGTGGATGTCAATAAGTGGTTAAAGATGTTGTCCAGGATTTTGGCAATATTAATACAGGCAGATGGAATGTGGTAAAAAAAAAAGGTGTAGTCTATCTGAACCTGGCGGTACTAACACTACTACTCTCAGTTGAATCAAGCTTCTCATCACTTTGGTCACGGTCATCATTGCTGCTACAGATGTTGCATCTGCAGCCATCTTCTCTGCAGGACATCACCCCTTCGGCTCATCTCCTTCAGTGGCACACTTGCAGTTGGGAGACTCCCTTTCCTCTACATGACCAGCTCCTGCAGCTGGCCCACATAGAGTTGGGCGAAATATCAGTATCTGCAATATACCGCAGTATTAAACAGCAGCGATACCACCATTTCTTTATTACCCCGGTATTTTAATGATGTCATAGGGGCGGTCAGACTTGACAGTGCTGACTGCTTCTAAAACAGATGCTGTGTATGTATGTCAGCCCTGAGTTCACATCTCGTTCATTCCACAACCTTTTCTCAGATTCTGGCTCTACACTGCACTGGCCACTAACGCTGCTTTCCTCCTGAGGAAGTGACGAGACGAAGCAGCCAGTGTTGGCTGAGCATGTGCGAAGTGTGGAGCATTGGAGTTCCCTCTATGGCACTGGCATGGTAGCAGGGCTGAGGAGCTGCTGTCAGAAAACAATAGATATTTCAGTGTTGTATGCGCTGACCTAGGGCCTCCCTGCACCTACTGCTCAGTGTATAATGGGCACTGCTGGCATGGCTTCAACTCTGTCAATGGAGAGGGTGGCGAACAGATGCCCTCCTCTTGCCTCCTGATATCGCCTATCAGGAGCGGAGTCCACTTGTTGATTGTAAGTTCTCCAGGAATGAGGCCCAGGACGTGACCAGCCACTGTCAATGCATGCAGTCCTCCAACACTAGCTATCTGCGGCGTTGCGACTGTGCCTACCTGCACCAAGACCTCAGCGCCCAGCAGTGGGATGTTTTATTGTGCAGACGGGATTGGCCAAAGCTCAGCAAGCGGCCTATACACAATGGACTGCTGATCAGCAATGAGCAGGAGAGCTACACCGACATGGTCAGCCTGGTGTTGTGGTGCATGGGATTGGGTATCTCCTATGTCAGCGTCTATGACCCGCAAGCTAACCATGACAATGATCAGCCAATGACTTCATTAAACTGCCCGATCACACGGGCAGTTTAGTTGATTGCCACATTTAGTCAAGCGGGATATTTTTTGCGTAGTGGCCAAAAATATCCAACCTGACAGATTAACCACTGTCCAGACTTTAGTCGCTGATCAGTGACTACTTTTTGGAAGGCCAAATGTCCAAAATTGGCCATTTTTGCTAATGAAAAATCTAATGTGTATGGCCACCTTTAGACTACAACAGACAGTTCAAGCCATGTATTCGTTACATAGAATTTTCCCTATTACTGTGACCATTATCCGGTACAGGATATGTAAATATAGTTTTTTTCTTTAAATCCTATGATTAGATGTAATAGGAGTAACTGTAAAATGTGTTATACTTTACAATTAAAGACCTGAAACGCAAGTACATTTTAAGTGTTTTTTTTCTCCTAAATGGATAGTTATCGCAACATAGATCGTTGGAATATTTTTGATATTGCCCACCCCTAGTTCCATATTACTGGCTGTTATTTCACTGTTTTCATTTTTTAGGTCACTGCAGCTGCAGGGATTGCAGTTCTTAGTCCCAAGCCAGGGAATTGCTTATTCTCCCAGACCGTTGCTTCCTCCCCTTCTTGATTGACCGGGCAATGTTCAGTCATCTTGTATATCATTTTCTGAAGCATGCTGTCCAGTATGATCTCTTATTAAATCGTTAAGTAAATTTCCACCTGTTGATATTAAAAACTTATAAAAAAAATATTATTTCTTTGAATCTTTTTTTGAATGTAGATATTACATTAACTTGTCACCCCCTTGATATTGTACTGGTAAATTCATAAAAATAATGCTTTGGTAACTACTTATCTACGTTCCCCTAAGAACATGAGAATGTAAACTATCAAGACAGGCCATTATTTCTTACTCATGTTAATCTATCCAAGACCTTTTACAGACCTCTACTTCCTTCTGACAGGACAAGTCATTAGTTGAGATGCATTTGGTTGTATTAGAAACCCTAGCAGAGTCAGTTCTCTTGCTGACACATGACTGAAACTGTATTCAATGTCCTTTCAATGTCACTCGTGACCATATTCACTTTTGGATTTCCAGAAATAAAAATATTTACCATCAATAAACTCAAAAGCATATACAGGTGAAACTCGAAAAATTTGAATATCGTGCAAAGTTAATTTATTTCAGTAATGCAACTTAAAAGGTGAAACTAACATATGAGATAGACTCATTACCTGCAAAGCGAGATATTTCAAGCCCTTTTTTAATAAAATGTGGATGATTATGGCTTAAAGCTTATGAAACCCCAAAGTCACAAGTTTGAGGTACCCTTTGCTCAGGGGGTATGGAATAATTAGCTGACTAGAGTGTGACACTTTGAGCCTAGAATATTGAACCTTTTCACAAAATTCAAATTTTAAGCTGCATTAATGCAATTCCTTTTAATTTGCATTACTGAAATAAATGGACTTTTGCACGATATTCTAATTTTTCGAGTTTCACCTGTGTATGCATGTATGTATAAATATATATAAATTAATAAACAAAAAGAATAAATTATATATATATAACTTTATTACAACATTAAAATGGTTGGCCTATTATAGCCTGTATGAAAACTGGGATAGTTCAAGATTTTCATTATATGGATGGTTACAAGGAATGAGCAAATCGACTTCAAATGAAACATCCGAAGTCGATTCGCATAAAATTTCGTTTGAATACTGTACAGAGAAGCGCTCTGTACAGTATTAGAATGTATTGGCTCAGATGAGCCAAAGTTCAGTTCCAAGTGGTACCTTGGAACCAAACCAGAGTTCGGGAAAAGGGTTTTTAACAGTAGAAATTAACGTTATAGTACACTCATTGACAAAACAAAGTTGTTGGAATCGAATGAAACCTTATACTGTATGTGTGAATGTGATGATGAGATATAGAAGGCTAGTTTCACACTAGCGTTTGGGAAATCTGGCAGGGAACATCCTGCCAGATCTCTCTGTACCCTGCATTGCTGGAAGCTACAAGGATGCCGTCCGGCCCTATTAACTATAATAGGAACCAGAGGATATCTGGCCCCAACCAAAATACAGCTGCATGCAACAGTACTTCATTAATGGGGCCGGACCACCTCTAGCCTGGATATAAGATGATACGGTTGGGCACAGATGCGTACAGGTCCAGTATGGTATCCTGCGGCACAATTGTCCACAGATGTTGTAGCTGGGCCTGTAGATTCTGCACACTTGCAGATTGCTGAAGCTGGTGTCCCAGCTGGTCCCATAAATGCTCGATTGGTGATACATCTAGCGACTGGTAAGGCCATGGAAGTGTTGTAATCTGGCAGAGACATTCCTGGAAAACCCTTGCTGTGTGGCATTATCCTACCGAAAAATGACAGTTAGGTGCCCCCTATGCAGGATGTCCTGCATATATTGCTGAGCTGTTCCTTCATATCATTGCTAGGGGTGACCGACTGTTGTATGCGATGGCTCCCTAGATCAGGGATGCTCAACCTGCGGCCCTCCAGCTGTTGTAAAACTAGAACTCCCACCATTCCGTGCTGTAGGCTGATAGCTGTAGACTGTCCGTCCATGCTAAGAGTTGTAGTTTTGCAACAGCTGGAGGGCCGCAGGTTGAGCATCCCTACTGTAGATAATCACACCAGCAGTTGGGGCAGTGTGTTGCTCCACAACAAAGGCAGGACTGAAGTGCTCACAACAAGCCTCCATACTAGAACCAGTCGTGGGATCCAAAACAGAACCTGGATTTGTCACTAAAGACGATACAGTTCCAGTTTCTCATTCACAATACCATTGCAAACTAAGGAAATGGTGGCTGGCTATCAATGACAGGCCAAGTGATGGGTGTTGTGACACCAAATTTCCTTCTGCTAAGAGCGTGGAAATGGTCCGGGCAGAGAAAGGGGTGTGTAATGAAGACGCCATCTGTGTCTGGATAGTGGGCAACAAAACTGTGCTTGTGGGATCAAACAATCATCTCTACTGGTGGCCTGTCTGGGCTATCCACAGCTTGTGCGTGCCTTCACGTAACCACTGCTTTCAACCTCTAACAGCTATGTCAGAACGGCCTACATGGCGGCAATTCACCAAAATGACCATCCTGTTTCTCTCCGTCCAATAAAGTCAGTCAACTGGACAAAATGTCTTCCATTGTGCTGCAGAGCCATGTCTAGCAGTTAACAATCTCTCACCAAGAGGTACACTACCCAAAAGTATCCTCTGAGAGCATTTTTATAGGGCAGCGGGGAAAGCACTTTTACAGCCTCTTGTGGCAAGACCTAATGTCTAATCAGACCACCTCTATGATCATTGACATATCTGCCCGAGACATGACTGCATGCTGAGTTTTGCAGCAATCTGAGATTTCTATCCGGGTGCATTATTTTTTGTCAGTGTCTATTCCCTGTAAATGTTTTTTTTTTTTTTTTTTTTTTTACCTATATGGCTGTTTGATACAAGTCACACAGATGTAATGTCGGAAATAAGCAGTTTATAACACATGGCAATACTTCTGACAATACAATCAGAAGTTTGTGTGCATCAGTATGGTTTGATGTGCTAAAGCGTAACTGCTAAATCACTAATGTTTCCCTTTGTCATCTTATACTCACACATTAGGATATCTCACAATTCTTGAAGATGGGTAAGAGTGATGGGTATATTTTTAGAATATAATGCCAGCATAATACACTTACTGTCTTCACAAGCCTCCTCGTCGTTCTCATTCCCTAGCAGAAAACTAAATGTGAACTGAGGATAAGTGGTTGCATCACCTATATCAGAAGAAAATGTCCGGCAATAAGATTAATTGGATATTATAAAAGAGAAAACTATTTGGAACTCACTGGACCACACAGTGCCCGTTACACATGACATACCAAAAATAAAACATGGGGGTAGTGACTAGTGGGGACTCTTTGGTGCATTGTTAAAACACCCTATTAGTGCATTATACAGGGAGTGCAGAATTATTAGGCAAATGAGTATTTTGACCACATCATCCTCTTTATGCATGTTGTCTTACTCCAAGCTGTATAGGGTCGAAAGCCTACTACCAATTAAGCATATTAGGTGATGTGCATCTCTGTAATGAGAAGGGGTGTGGTCTAATGACATCAACACCCTATATTAGGTGTGCATAATTATTAGGTAACTTCCTTTCCTTTGGCAAAATGGGTCAAAAGAAGGACTTGACAGGCTCAGAAAAGTCAAAAATAGTGAGATAGCTTGCAGAGGGATGCAGCACTCTTAAAATTGCAAAGCTTCTGAAGCGTGATCATCGAACAATCAAGCGTTTCATTCAAAATAGTCAACAGGGTCGCAAGAAGCGTGTGGAAAAACCAAGGCGCAAAATAACTGCCCATGAACTGAGAAAAGTCAAGCGTGCAGCTGCCAAGATGCCACCAGTTTGGCCATATTTCAGAGCTGCAACATCACTGGAGTGCCCAAAAGCACAAGGTGTGCAATACTCAGAGACATGGCCAAGGTAAGAAAGGCTGAAAGACGACCACCACTGAACAAGACACACAAGCTGAAACGTCAAGACTGGGCCAAGAAATATCTCAAGACTGATTTTTCTAAGGTTTTATGGACTGATGAAATGAGAGTGAGTCTTGATGGCCCAGATGGATGGGCCCGTGGCTGGATTGGTAAAGGGCAGAGAGCTCCAGTCCGACTCAGACGCCAGCAAGGTGGAGGTGGAGTACTGGTTTAGGCTGGTATAATCAAAGATGAGCTTGTGGGGCCTTTTCGGGTTGAGGATGGAGTCAAGCTCAACTCCCAGTCCTACTGCCAGTTTCTGGAAGACACCTTCTTCAAGCAGTGGTACAGGAAGAAGTCTGCATCCTTCAAGAAAAACATGATTTTCATGCAGGACAATGCTCCATCACACGCGTCCAAGTACTCCACAGCGTGGCTGGCAAGAAAGGGTATAAAAGAAGAAAATCTAATGACATGGCCTCCTTGTTCACCTGATCTGAACCCCATTGAGAACCTGTGGTCCATCATCAAATGTGAGATTTACAAGGAGGGAAAACAGTACACCTCTCTGAACAGTGTCTGGGAGGCTGTGGTTGCTGCTGCACGCAATGTTGATGGTGAACAGATCAAAACACTGACAGAATCCATGGATGGCAGGCTTTTGAGTGTCCTTGCAAAGAAAGGTGGCTATATTGGTCACTGATTTGTTTTTGAATGTCAGAAATGTATATTTGTGAATGTTGAGATGTTATATTGGTTTCACTGGTAAAAATAAATAATTGAAATGGGTATATATTTGTTTTTTGTTAAGTTGCCTAATAATTATGCACAGTAATAGTCACCTGCACACACAGATATCCCCCTAAAATAGCTAAAACTAAAAACAAACTAAAAACTACTTCCAAAAATATTCAGCTTTGATATTGATGAGATTTTTGGGTTCATTGAGAACATGGTTGTTGTTCAATAATAAAATTAATCCTCAAAAATACAACTTGCCTAATAATTCTGCACTCCCTGTATGTAAACAGGGGGGACCTACTTTCACAACCTTCATCAACTAACAAGGGTAAAGAGTGGCTGCAGTGGGCATCTCCCTGAACTACCCAGCATGTCTGGATGACATTTAAAGGGGTATTCCCATCACATACAATGGGTGCATATCGCTAGGTTATGCCCCCATTGTCTGATAGGAGACAAGGAGAACGGAGCGGGGAGAGCTGTAGCTGGAGGACCCCGGGTTTCCCAGGGTCCGTCTACCACCAAGCACTGCTCCCATACAAGTGAATGGGAGCGCAGCGCCCACGTGCGGCCCCTGCTTCCATTCATTTCTATGAGGCAGACGGAAATAGCCGAGCCAGAGCTCAGCTATTTTCAGCAGCCCCATTGAAATGAATGGAGGGCGGCTGCGCCCTCCATTAATTTCCCCACTCTGTTCTCGTTGTAAGACAATGGGGGCATATGCTAGCGATATGCCCCCATTGTGTGTGATGGCAAAACCCCTTTAAGGGGCCCTGCAGGGCAACTGGATGCTTCTAGTATTTGAATGACTCCAGCTAATGCCCTGACTTGAAATCCAGAGGGATTCAAATGGCAGAAAATGGATTTACCAATGTGTCTGAAACAAAGCAGTAATGCAAAGAATGAGCTAAAGTAAAAAAAAACAACAACAACAACCAAACAAAAAGATATAAAAATTGCATTTGTATTGCTAAAGCAATTGTAAGTAGTTATTAGGATTGAGGGGGCAGTCCCTTTTTTACATTTGACATGCAGAAGCAATTACAAAGTAAAGTAAATGCAAAGTACTGTAAAACAAAAATGCATTTCCATTTTAACAAATCTAATAGTTGATGGTTGTTTTTTTTATACATTTGATTTTTTATCAGTTATTGCTATAAAACAAAAATGGAATGGAAAGATCCTGCATTAGGTCTTTTCACACGAGCGAGTTTTCCCCGCGGGTACAATGCGTGACATGAACACATAGCAACTGCACTGAATCCTGACCCATTCATTTCAATGGGTCTGTGTACATGAGCGTTTTTTTTTTCACGCATCAGTTCTGCGTTTCATGAAAACGCAGCATATTCTGCGCGGGTACAATGCGCTTTAATGCATTTTTCACACGTATGATAAAAAACTGAAGGTTTACAAACAACATCAAACCAACAGTGAAAAACGCATTGCATCCGCAAAACATAGAACATGCTGCGTTTTTCACGCAACGCAGAACTGATGCGTGAAAAAAAAAACGCTTATGTACACAGACCTATTTAACTGAATGGGTCAGAATTCAGTGCGGGTGCTCGCATGGAAAACTCGCTCGTGTGAAAGGGGCCTTACTGCTGACAGTTGAAGACAGGGACAGTCTAAGTCTGCCTAGACCGTTTTCATGAGATGGTACTTGCTGCCAGCCTGCACTGCACATTATGTTCCAAATTGCTCCTTGCTTGGTTCTGGGGGATATAATTACCTGGTGACATGATACATACATGACAAAAAGTTCTGCATAAACAGTCTTTTCCACTTAAAGGGGTATTCCCATCACAGGTAATGGGATGTGGGACTTGCACCTATCTTGTAAATTCAGCTGGCAAAGTGAAGGAGGGTGCACCGTGCATGCACGGCCACCCTCTATTCATTTCTATGGGGCCACCGAAAATAACCGAGCGAATGGTCGGCTATTTTCGTCGGCCCCATAGAAATTAATGGGAGTGCAACGCACTTGCGCTGCCACCGCTTCCATTCACTTTAATGGGGCAGACGGAAATAGTTGCGCTAGTGCTCAGCAATTTTCGGTGACCCTAAAGAACTGAATGGAGGATGGCTGAGCATGAGTGGTGCACTCTCCTTCACTTTGCATGCTCAGCTTACGAGATAGGTGCGGGTCCCAGTCCCGCATCTATCAGACAATGGGGGCATATTATAGTGATATGCCCCCTTTGTCTGAGATGGAATTACCCCTTTAAGAATGTGCAAGGACCCTTGCAACTTTCCAGCAACATGCTGACTTGCGAACATTGACACTTTGAAAGATCATGGTGCCACCACAGAGGAAAATAAGGAGTTTGTCCCAAGGTATACAGTCAGATCCATAAACATTGGGACATTGACACAATTCTAACATTTTTGGCTCTATACACCACAACAATGGATATGAAATGAAACTTACAAGATGTGCTTTAACTGCAGACTGTCAGCTTTAATTTGAGGGTATTTACATCTAAATCAGGTGAACGGTGTAGGAATTACTGCAGTTTGCATATGTGCCTCCCACTTGTTAAGGGACCAAAAGTAATGGGACAATTGGCTTCTCAGCTGTTCCATGGCCAGGTGTGTGTTATTCCCTCATTATCCCAATTACAATCAGCAGATAAAAAGGTCCAGAGTTCATTTCAAGTGTGCTATTTGCATTTGGAATCTGTTGCTGTCAACTCTCAAGATGAGATCCAAAGAGCTGTCACTATCAGTGAAGCAAGTCATCATTAGGCTGAAAAAACACAACAAACCCATCAGAGAGATAGCAAAAACATTAGGAGTGGCCAAAACAACTGTTTGGAACATTCTTAAAAAGAAGGAACGCACCGGTGAGCTCAGCAACACCAAAAGACACAGAAGACCACGACTGTGGTGGATGACCGAAGAATTCTTTCCCTGGTGAAGAAAACACCCTTCACAACAGTTGGCCAGATCAAGAACACTCTCCAGGAGGTAGGTGTATGTGTATCAAAGTCAACAATCAAGAGAAGACTTCACCAGAATGAATACAGAGGGTTCACCACAAGATGTAAACCATTGGTGAGCCTCAAAAACAGGAAGGCCAGATTAGATTAAAAAGCCTTCACAGTTCTGGAACAACATCCTATGGACAGATGAGACCAAGATCAACTTGTACCAGAGTGATGGGAAGAGAAGATTATGGAGAAGGAAAGGAACTGCTCATGATCCTAAGCATACCACCTCATCAGTGAAGCATGGTGGTGGTAGTGTCATGGCGTGGGCATGTATGGCTGCCAATGGAACTGGTTCTCTTGTATTTATTGATGATGTGACTGCTGACAAAAGCAGCAGGATGAATTCTGAAGTGTTTCGGGCAATATTATCTGCTTATATTCAGCCAAATGCTTCAGAACTCATTGGCACTTCACAGTGCAGATGGACAATGACCCAAAGCATACTGCAAAAGCAATCAAAGAGTTTTTTTAAAGAGAAAGAAGTGGAATGCTATGCATTGGCAAAGTCAATCACCTGACCTGGATCCGATTGAGCATGCATTTCACTTGCTGAAGACAAAACTGAAGGGAAAATGCCCCAAGAACAAGCAGGAACTGAAGACAGATGCAGTAGAAGCCTGGCAGAGCATTACCAGGGATGAAACCCAGCGTCTGGTGATGTCTATGCGTTCCAGACTTCAGGCTGTAAATTGACTGCAAAGGATTTGCAATCAAGTATTAAAAAGTGAAAATTTGATTATTATTCTGTCCCATTACTTTTGGTTCCTTAACAAGTGGGAGGCACATATGCAAACTGTTTCTAATTCCTACACTGTTCACCTGATTTGGATGTAAATACTCAGCAGTCTGCAGTTAAAGCACATCTTGTTTGTTTCATTTTAAATCCATTGTGGTGGTGTATAGAGCCAAAAATGTTAGAATTGTGTCGATGTACCAATATTTATGGACCTGACTAAGTTTATCCCGCATCCACAGACAACAAACCATTTTTTTCTATTAGCATGTTAACTGTAGACCAGATATTGATGACCTATGCTGAGGATGTGCCATCAATATCTGATCGGTATTGGGTTGACTCCTAGCACCCCGTCAACCAGCTATTTGAAGAGCCACTGAGCTCGAGCAAGCCCTTCATGCCATCTCCCTTGTTGTGGCAGTGCAATGTAATTACAAATTCCTATTCCTTTTACTTGAATGGGAAGCATAGCTGTAATTACACTGCAACAAGGGAGAAGGCATGCAGGTAAACAATGAAAAGCATGCAATGCTTGCACGAGTACTACAGCCCCCGCCCATATGATATTGATTACCTATCCTGAAAACAGGTCAAAAATATCTGTAGCCTGGAAATGCCATTTATCTGAACTTGAGCTACAGACTATAATATAGTCCAAAGTAAAATTTACAATTCTACAGGCTGCAGAGCTGAAATCTCTCATCATTTGCTTGCTCAGTGCCTGCTAATTCTGGTCAACCTGTGAGGGTGTATCCGAAAAATTGTTGACCGTTTCCAATAACCAGCAGAATCCAGTTATACAACCTGCATCTCAGGGTCAGAGAAGTACTACACGGTATTTACAAAGCCACTTAACTTTTTACATAGATTTTGTGATGGAAACCCCAAGTAACACAGTCATCAAAATTCACTGATCAGTAGTCATGTGTTTATGAATTAGAGTTTTCTATAGACTCTGTGAGCTTGTATTCAGTGTAATGAAATCGAGTGGTCAGTAGTCAAATTTAATAGTACTTTATATTTTAGTTCATTGGGTTTACACACCGCACCTACACCAGCACTATTAGCACACTTTGAAAATAAGAACAGCAATCTTTTTATCTTTAAAACAATAAAGGACGTTTGTAGCAGATATGGGAAAGAAATCTTTAGCAGTTCATGTTATGTTTCAGATATATAACTTTTACAGTAGCTAGCGTTAGTACAGGAACTAAGAAAAAAGTAGATATACAAAATAAACCAAACTTTTTATATACTGCATATATACACAAACCAGTGCCTCTTAGTGTAACCTGCTTACACTTAAAACAATGTTATCACTGATGCAGCAACTGCGAGCGAAACAAAACCAAGTATAAATTAAAAAAAAGGTACAAGGTGCAAAACCGCCATTCTATGTCTGAATTCTACACGACATTGTAACTCCAAAGGAATGACACGTGCGTTGTGTTTAGCACCTAAAGTGCAGATCTCATACTGCTGCATACTAGCCCTAGAAGTGGAGCAATCTGAGAGAGTCTCTCCTAAGTGGGGAAAAGAACAATTGGCCCACTCTTTCCAAAGCTGCTGGAGATGAAATAGGAGTCTTCTGTTCAGGATCTTTCTCTGTAAAGGTCCATTAATGGCTCCAGATTATTAGCTGTTGCTTGCTCCTTTTTGAGGCATTCAGAGAATTGCCGTCCGATCTACCGCGGGCCCCAGACAAAACAAGAGTTAACGGATTAACAAGTTAAATACAAATTCTATAACAATAGCTGTGAGGCGTGAGAGCTGAAATGAACAAACTAACATTGCCAGAAAGACAAAGACAAGTGCTTCAAACCCAGGAAAGTAGAGAACAAAAGCCCCTTTCAGTGTTGTAAGTTGCCTGGAGAACAGGCCATCTGAAGATATTTGACTGTTCTCAACGACCTTCTTCGGTATCTGTGGACTATCTCCCTGACTGAGTGAGCCAACACATAGATACGCTGTACAGCTACACGGTGCAGACAGTGCTTTGTGGCTACAAACTTGCATTGGCCACTAGAAAGGAGGACAACATACTAACGTGGTCTCATTCCACTTCTCAGCATTATGGTGGGTACAGAGATAACAGTCACCTGCTCTAGACGTGAGGTTGGCATGAGGCTCCTTTTTGTCATCATATATTTCAGTGAACTCTACGGTTTCAGTACACGATAGGGATACGTCTTGGAATTATTAGATGGCCACATAATTTAACATCTGGGGCTTAAAAAGGCTGAGCTTTTGATGTTGAAGACGCGTTACCCCTATGATAGATTTATAGCAGCTCAAAATACAGTATTTTTTAAAGCAGTTTAGGACAATTAGTCTATAATAAAACACCATCTCAGGTTGTAAGAACAAAAAATAAATGTGTTGAAATAGTTTAAGCCTAACAAATTGATTTTGGTATTAACTGTATTAAGCGAAGATGCATTAAGAATCACCGCTGCTCATGGCCAAGCACCGACTAATCAGCTCATGATTCCATAACGTACAAGTCGCTTCGTAAGCTCAGTGGCTTTATATATGTCCTTATTCTGCATATGGAAAAAGGCCTAATGATTACTCATTATTTCGTTGTTACCTTAAGAACAATTCCTCGTCACTGAACATTTAAAAAGAGAAAAATGGAATCCACGGTGCGTTTTGTAAATGATGGAAAGCTAGGTCTTTTCTTCACCATTCTCTGGAGCTGTTAATAGGAGGCCAGAGATACCTTATCGTACATATATCTGACAAGCACAGACGTACTACCATCCTGCCATGCTGCACTGCTGGTCCTCTTACATACAGGCAAACCAAAATATCTGGCCAAGGAAGGCAACAGAAGGTATCATGTTTTCATAAAGACGTAACTATTTTACATGAGTTGGGGGTGTTAAGAGGTCTCTTTTCCTTGCACACCAGTGGCTGTTTTTATGGAGCTGAGGGTCCTGTTGAACCAGGTCTTCTTTGCTGCTTGCACTTCATTTATGGCAAGGCCAAGATGGTGCTCCAGATCCTGAAATACAGCCATGTAAAAACACATTAGAAGCCTAAAACTGCAAACCAAACAAACATTTAGCTGTAATTTCCTCTGGTCACAGAAGTAAATTACCCTTAAAATATAACTTTTAATAAATACGATAATAAAATCGATATTCCCTCAAACAAGTGATGCATATATATACACAGATATAAAGAAAAATCCGCCTGGATAGGTAATGTGGTCCTTATGGATCATTCTATGTATGTGTTATGATCTTCTAAATAACAGGACCTGTTATGGGATCCTACCTAGTACCTTTTAAAATAAAATTAATAAAAGCAAATTTTTAAAAGGGTCCACTTCCAGGTTAAAAGATCCTACCTAGTAACCCTACGGAGCCATGTGTATGGAAACTATATTATTGCGGGCCTTTGAAGATGAGGTCATATCCGTGGATGAATTGAGATTCATGGTCCCCAACAACCCACAAGTTCAAAAGTTTTACACCTTACCCAAAATACACAAGTCTCGGGTGTCGGTTCCATTACACAGAATACTTAATCCCTTTGTTGTTTCTTTACCATCATACATACGTGACACCACAGATTTATTGAAAAAAATATTGAGGTTGATGACAATATTGTATTAGCATCGATTGATGTCGAAGCCCTCTATACTAGCATTCCACATAAATCTGGGTTGAAGGCCACACAATATTTTCTTAAAACAAGGGGTGTTCAATATAGAACACACAACTAATATGTACTGGAAATTCTCGAATTCATATTATCACATAACTACTTTATGTTCGACGGCCGTTTCTTCCACCAGCTCAGGGGGACCGCAATGGGTAGCCCCTGTGCGCCCAGTTATGCGAATCTCCTCCTAGGCTGGTGGGAAGACACTATTGTTTTCAATGAAACGTGTGAACGATGGACTTCCCATATCCTTTTTTGGCGGCGATACATCGATGATATTTTGATCTTGTGGGATGGGTCTGCTGAATTGCTTAAGGCATTTATTCAGCAACTCAATATCAATGACATTGGCCTTAGGTTGACCCACGAGATCAATAATCGATGTATCGCCTTCCTTGATATTCTCATCACTAAGAAAAATGGAGAATTATGTACCGAGACTTACCGGAAACCGACATCCACTAACAGCCTCTTAAGGTGGGATAGTTATCATCGGTAATAGACTTCACAATAAATGGGTAGCTTATTTGAATTTTAAAACATAACATTTATTAATGTTTGTAGATAAAATAATGGGCCCTACTAAACTTAACAATACTAAATAGTTGCCACTAGTTACACTGTTCTCCTATAAAAAATGGGCGGAGATGGGAAGGGACCAAAAAGGGACAGTGTTAAAGTAACCAGATAGGGTGAAGGGTAGCCAGGTACCAAGGTAGAAAGACACAGCGCTGGGTCAATATTCCTAGACAGCCCTGTCTCTCACTATATCCTCCCTCCTATCTGCCACAGTATCCCTATTTGCACCCTCCCTAGTTGTGGACTGCCCAGCTTTGCCCGATAGCCAGAATATGGTCCTATAGATGGTATCCTTAACCACAAGGGGAAAGGAAGGGAAAGCTGGCAAAAGGTGAGTATGCTGAAACAAGAACAGGTAAAATCACAATGTAGCGTCACCTGTGATGCCTCAGCAGATTCATACACGATAATATATATAATCAAAAATCATGAAATACCAAGAATGTACATATTCAACTGGTAGTAACGTCCCGACGCGTTTCCTCAGTGCAACCTGATTCGTCAGGGGACAAATAGATTATATCAAAAGAGCCCCTCAGTTGGGCTCAGTCATTCAGACAAAACAGAGGGGTCATAGAGGGCACACTATACCATACTCAATAAGCCTATACAGTCTCCCTGATAATGGACAACTGTGCAGCAAATAGAGAGTATAGGTAGGTTATTATGTGGCCTCAATTACGCCGAACGTTATAGTAATAAAGGCAAAAATCACCCTCTATTTTGCATGGCCTGTGGTAGTTCCTGCTATTTAAATTCAATAGTGTGTAGTGTATTCAGTGTTCAATACACACCAGTATCCAGGTTAGAGTGTCTAAAACTGGAAATTAAATCAGGAATAACCAGAGGTCACCAGTCTCTATTTAGACAAGATAATACTTGTCAGTAGGACTACAATCCAAGCCTAGCAAACCAATGGTAGTATATTCATGAATGCATCACACTAACTGGAAGTATCTATTCAGTATACCTCCAATAGTAAATGCATCACGTCAGTTGATAGTATCTACTTAGTATACATTGTAGCCGATCTCCCACTAGTCATGTCACTAGCGGACATTAAAAGTCGGTGCAACGTTGCTCATCAAGTGCTTATGTCAATCTGATATACAAGCATCAAGAAATAAGCGGCTTATCTGTCCAGTCGTGATGATAACTGTCTCCAGATGGGAATGGATGGAGGGTGCTCCCTGGCGTCCCGCGTGTAGCAGTGGCAATGAGGCCATATTCGCGGGTCATTTAAAAAGCCGAGAAGCCCCGCCTCCAGTCAACGCCCCCTCGTTGTCAAATCGCGTCAGTCACGTGATACATCGGCTGTTCCGCCCATAGTCACGTGCTTCTACTCCTTTCTATGACGCCTAGCGTGGATGCAACTTCCTGCTGCCAGGCAACCAAGACGACGCGTTACTTACGATGATAAAGTAGAGGTCCGTTCATTTTTCAGTGGCCTGTCGGGGCGCCGCCTTCCCCTGTTATGTTTCAGGCGGCATATAGTCTCCACTACATATATTTGAGGTGCGTGTTTAAATGAGATGCAGAGATGGAGTCAAAGGGCAAATAAGCTCAACCTCTGCTCCCATAGAGATAAAGAATGTTTTCCATTGGTCCGCTTGGTCTGCGGTTTGCCTAATGGAATATTAGAGTTTTTAAGGTGATTCCTCAGATAGCTGTCGTCGTTAATTGATTGCTTCAACGCAACCCTATTTAAAGATGCCTCTTTCCATAAGATCCCAATAGGGGGGTTTTAGTGATCTCATCCAATATGTCACTCCAACGGAGTCATTCTTAAGAACAAATACATATTTTTAATGTTAAATATATATTGTTATTTGAAAAAAGGCATACTGAAGGGACAATACCTTCGTATACGAAGGAACTGTTCTTCTCTGCAAACCTTCAAGACACAAGCAGGGGACCTTCGGACTCGTTTTTCCCAACGTGGTTATCCATCAGCAACTCTTAGGGACGCCTTTCAACATTCACTGGACAGAGATAGACACACCCTGTTGCACAACATCCCGAGTGTAAAACGTGAGGATGATAACTTACGTATCATTGGTACATTTGATGAGCAAAACTGTCGGGTACAGGGCATTTTGAAACGATATTAGGGGATTGTGTGATCGGACCCCGATATTGGAGATCTCATCCCTCCATGACCACTGATTACATACAGGAGAGGGAGATTGATTGGTCACCGTCTTATGCACAGCCACTATGTGAGACCACGCCCAAGTGGTACCTGGTTGGACCCCAAACCCCTTGGCACCTTTAAATGTGGCAATGGGTGCATTTGCTGTCCTTTTATCCACAAATCATCTACTTTTTGCAGCGTCTCTACCAATAAAACCTATCAAATTAGGGTCTATCTCTGTACATGTACCTGTCCCCTCAACTATGTTGGGAAGACCAAAAGGGAACTTCAATGAAGGGTGGGCGACCATTTGAGTGACATCAATCATAAACTGGATAAACTCATTGCTCGACATGTTACTGAATTCCATCAGGGAGACCCCAGAGCTATTGTTTTTCAAGTCATTGAGGTTGTTCGTAAATCCGCCCGTGGCGGTGACTAGGACAAACAAATTCTACGTAAAGAGGGTCAATGGATCCACCGTCTCAAAATGGTGTCTCCCTCTGGCCTAAATGAACAGATATCTTTTGCCTGCTTTCTCCGAGAGCACATCCTTGGGTAACTACTTGCGTAGTGTTTAATTTATCTTGCCTCTTATATTTATCCACGCATGTTTATCTGCCTTTTTCATCAGACCAAAATAGGTCCTGTCCTATGAGGATTTGTGGGTTTATGGCTATTATTTCCTTGACCCCCGTTTATATTATCCTCGTTCTACATACATACCCTCTGTTTCAAATGTCCCACTGGCTCCTATTCCAGTTTGTCCATTCATATTTTTTATAATCTAATCAATATGTTACATAGATATTTATTCCATACCATATGCCTCTCAGCCCCTCATGTTATTGTCTATGCTTTATGCAATGTTGCGCCTTGATTCTGGGTATCAATCCCTCTGTGCTTATGTCCTGTGCATTTGGAGCGCTGTTTGCGTTCCATATACCGGAAGTACGTCAGCGGTGGAACGCATCTTGCGTTCCAAATAGCAGAAGTGATGTATCGTCACTTCCGGTTTTTGATTTTTGAGCGGCGGCACCTGGAGAGTGGCGTCTGTATAAAGGTATGGCTTGTTTGGACATTCTTTGCACCTCTTATCATCTAGGCGGCCAGTACCTGGGACATCACCACCAGATTACTACTTGTCCCCTGAGGAACCTTCGCTACCTGTTGGGGAAACGCGTCGGGGCGAATTTCAGCATTACTTATGTGGTCTTTTCAGGGGCATTAAAAAAATAGATCAGGTTCAGGTCCGCGCTATTCACCACACCATAGACACGTGAACATGGAAATATAGCATCCAAATTGGGCGTATTCTCAGCAACCTCGTCACAGATTCCAACCGGTAGTCTACAGTCACCAAGGCACCCTAAGCCGTTGGGCTTCTATGTTCAGGAGCGCAGACGCCGCACATATGGTGTGCTGCTCCTAGTCACCTCCATGTGCATCGGTTGCTTGATGGAATCTGTGACGAGGTTGCTGAGAATACGCCCAATTTGGATGCTATATTTCCATGTTCACGTGTCTACCAACATCATCGACTACCAACATCCTTTCATCTGTGATCACCACTATATCATACCTGGGTACCGTGAGTAACTACCACATGGCTGCTAACAGTTATATCACTTCTGTTATGTATTTTTAGCCGTTCTGTCACTATAGGTTATTAATCCCTAATATACGGTATCTGTTCATTATGTAATTGGTGCGCTGTCTCCTCCTATTTATCTCTATGTATCCGCTTATCATTTTGGATTGATCACTAAATAACGCCTATCCAGGCGGATTTTTCTTTATATCTGTGTATATATATGCATCACTTGTTTGAGGGAATATCGATTTTATTATCGTATTTAATAAAAGTGATATTTTAAGGGTAATTTACTTCTGTGACCATTCTACCTATGTGCCCTATTTAGTGGAATAGTAAAATTGACATGCTGTAATTTCCTCTGAATGTACCAAAGACATGCAGGCCCAGCTAAGCAAATGGGCATATGAATGTCCTGAGTGTCCTGAGAGCTGAAGCTGGTGTCGACTTGCACAAGACAGACTGTTGACTGAACAAGCAGAGCAACTCTACATGGAACAGACTTGATCAGGCACAAATGGATCATCCGGTGCATGGACATCTTGAAGTGGATTTCTTTATTGGAAAACAACGCATTTTGGGGCTCAGAAGCGCCCTTCATCAAGTGAAGTTGGTGGACACACATTGGATTGCGCCATACACCTGAGACTGTTGGCTGATACTGCCCAAATCAACTGCTTCAAATAACTTTTGTCTTTTAAAGTCCCCATCCATACACATTAGACTACTGTCATTCAAAACTGTCATTCTCGGCAGGACAGGAAAACAGTTTAGGGGGACATTTATGAAGTCCGGCGATTTAGATGTCAGTCTTCAACCCTACCGCACTATGTAGAGGTGTCGGTGGACTTTCCACTGAGTTTACACCAGATCCCTTGCTGGCATAGATTTAGACTCTTTTCTATGCTTAAAACAGGTGTAGAAAATTACGAATGAGATGGGCCTGCTGGCTGCTCTTTTTCCTGCCCACAGCATGCCCCATTTTTGACCTACCATGTGTGGTGAAAAGGGGGAAGATTATAATATCCTTTGCGCCACAATCTGCGACAGATATATGCCAAAAAGTGGTATATATCTGTCTGTAAATTACCACCTTAATGTGTATGGAGAACTCTCGACTCCCCCACAAGAAACTATGTCGGGGGAGAAAAAGATCAGGCACGCTTAATTTCAAACAGGTGTCTGGCACCGTCTAACTGTCAACTCAACTGCTATTGAAGGTACATGGGCACCAGTTGAACCTACGTATTGTAGAGAATAGGCCTATATACAAATAGGAGACATCTGACAATAGGCTCTTAGGGATTTGTAGAACTTTAATTCCCTGACAGTGTCCTACAAATCCATCCTCAGAGTAATGTCTGCCATTTAGTCAATTTAATAGCGTACAACTTTACTTTTCCTGTAAAGCTAAGGCTGACTGCCCTAATGAGTGTTAGGCTCCATTTAGACGTCCGTAACGTGTTTTGCGGATCCGCAAAACACGGACAGCAGCAAAGTGCGTTCCGCATTTTGCGGACAGCACATTCCCAGCATTAATAGAATATGCCTATTCTTGTCCGCAATTGCGGACAAGAATAGGACATGTTCTATTTTTTTCGGGAACGGAATTACGGACTCGGAAGTGCGGTGCGCAATTCCGTATCCAGGCAGCACATCGTGCTGCCTCATAGAAATGAATGGGTCCGCAATTCCGTTCCGCAAAATGCGGAATTAAATTGCAGACGTGTGAATGGAGCCTTAGGGCTCATGCACACGTATGTATTTTCTTTTCGTGTCCAATACATTTTTTTGCAGACTGTATGCGTAACCATTCATTTCAATGTGTCCGCAAAAAAATAAAAAAATAAGGAAGTTACTCTGTTCTGTTTGTCCGTATTTCCGTTCTGCAAAAAAAGGATTGGACTGTTCTATTAGGGGCCAGCTGTTCCGTTCCGCAAAATACAGAATGAACACGGACGTCATCTGTATTTTTTGCAGATCCGTTTTTGCGGACCGCAAAATACATACGGACGTGTGCATGAGCCCTTATGAGTAGGACCCTCGCTGATGGTTTACCTGTATCTTACACTCTGCTTCCACCAGCTGAAGTTTAGTTTGAGCCAATTCTAGCTCCATTTCCCGTAGCTGGTTGTTCAGACTCTCCTTCTCTTCATCAGTGTCTTCCTCAGAAGAGTTCTCCTTCTTAGTGCTGACCAACTTCACTCTTCCTTCTGTGTTGAAGAACTCTCTGCAGCGTTCACAACCATCCACCTTTTGCTAAGTGGTTAAAGACAGAGAAGGATTATGGGAGTCATGACAAATACACATCACTTAATATTTAGCTTCAGCACCAATACATCTAAGGCTACTTTCACACTTGCGTTCAGAGCGGGTCCGTCTGATGTCTGCACAGACGGATCCGCTCCTATAATGCAGACGTTTGGATCCGTTCAGAACGGATCCGTCTGCATTATAGTTAAAAAAAAAAAATCTAAGTGTGAAAGTAGTTCAGACGGATCCGTCCAACCTTTACATTGAAAGTCAAAGGGGGACGGATCCGTTTGAAAATTGAGCCATACTGTGTCAACTTCAAACGGATCCGTCCCCATTGACTTACATTGTAAGTCTGGACTGATCCGCTTGCTTCCGCACGGCCAGGCGGACACCCGAACGCTGCAAGCTGCGTTCAGGTGTCCGCTTGCTGAGCGGAGGCTGAACGCTGGCAGACTGATGCATTCTGAGCGGATCCGCATCCACTCAGAATGCATTAGGGCAGTACGGATGCGTTCGGGGCCGCTTGTGAGACCCTTCAAACGGAGCTCACAAGCGGAGCCCCGAATGCTAGTGTGAAAGTAGCCTAAAGCTGGAAAGACAGGTTCCACCATGTCCATATAATGGAAAGTGCCATGCTTGGCTGACTCTTATGGTTTTTCCTCCTATTTCCAACTGCACTCAAAAGGTACACTGCGTCACCGCGTCGCCGCGTCCGTAACGACCTGATCTATAAAACGGTCATGTAACTTTCCCCGCACGGTGAACGCCATAAAAATTAAAAAAATAAAAACTATGAGGAAATTTAAATTTTGCCCACCTTACTTCCCAAAAAAGGTAATAAAAGTGATCAAAAAAGTCGCATGTACGCAAAAATAGTACCAATCAAACAGTCATCTCATCCCACAAAAATCATACCCTACCCAAGATAATCGCCCAAAAACTGAAAAAACTATGGCTCTTAGACTATGGAAACACTAAAACATGATTTTTTTTGTTTCAATCATTGTGTAAAACTTACATAAATAAAAAAAAAAAAAAGTATACATATTAGGTATCGCCGCGTCCGTATCGGCTAAAAATATCACATGACCTAACCCCTCAGGTGAACACCGTAAAAAAAAAAAAAAAAAAAAAAAACGGTGTAAAAAATTCAATTTTTTGTCATCTTACTTCACAAAAAGTGTAATAGCAAGCGATCAAAAAGTCATATGCACCCCAAAATAGTGCCAATCAAACCGTCATCTCATCCCACAAAAAATGAGACCCTACCTAAGATAATCGCCCAAAAACTGAAAAAACTATGGCTCTCAGACTATGGAGACACTAAAACATGATTTTTTTTGTTTCAAAAATGAAATCATTGTGTAAAACTTACATAAATAAAAAAATTGTATACATATTAGGTGTGCCAAAAAAGCTATTTCTTTTTACCTTGCCTCACAAAAAGTGTAATATAGAGCAACCAAAAATCATATGTACCCTAAACTAGTACCAACAAAACTTCCACCCTATCCCGTAGTTTCTAAAATGGGGTCACTTTTCTGCAGTTTCTACTCTAGGGGTGCATCAGGGGGGCTTCAAATGGGACATGGTGTCCAAAAAAACTGTCTAGCAAAATCTGCCTTCCAAAAACCGTATGCCATTCCTTTCCTTCTGCGCCCAGCCGTGTGCCTGTACAGCAGTTTACGACCACATATGGGGTGTTTCTGTAAACTACAGAATCAGGGCCATAAATAATGAGTTTTGTTTGGCTGTTAACCCTTGCTTTGTAACTGGAAAAAAAAAATTAAAATGGAAAATCTGCCAAAAAAGTGAAATTTTGAAATTGTATCTCTATTTTCCATAAATTCTTGTGGAACACCTAAAGAGTTAACAACGTTTGTAAAATCAGTTTTGAATACCTTGAGGGGTGTAGTTTCTTAGATGGGGTCACTTTTATGGAGTTTCTACTCTAGGGGTGCATCAGGGGGGCTTCAAATGGGACATGGTGTCAAAAAAACAGTCCAGCAAAATCTGCCTTCCAAAAACCAAACGGCGCACCTTTCACTCTACGCCCCGCTGTGTGGCCATCCTTGAGGGGTGTAGTTTATAGAATGGGGTCATTTTTGGGTGGTTTCTATTATGTAAGCCTCGCAAAGTGACTTCAGAGCTGTAGTGGTCCCTAAAAATTGGGTTTTTGTAAATTTCTGAAAAATTTCAAGATTTGCTTCTAAACTTCTAAGCCTTGTAACATCCCCAAAAAATAAAATATCATTCCCAAAATAATTCAAACATGAAGTAGACATATGGGGAATGGTAAGTCATCACAATTTTTGGGGGTATTACTATGTATTACAGAAGTAGAGAAACTGAAACTTTGAAATTTGCAAATTTTTCCAAATTTTTGGTAAATTAGGTATTTTTTTTATGCAAAAATTTTTTGGGGTTTTGACTTAATTTTCCAGTGTCATGAAGTACAATATGTGACGAAAAAACAATCTCAGAATGGCCTGGATAAGTCAAAGCGTTTTAAAGTTATCACCACTTAAAGTGACACTGGTCAGATTTGCAAAAAATGGCCAAGTCCTTAAGGTGAAATAAGGCTGTGTCCTTAAGGGTTTAAGGGGTTAAAATAAAATAAACATCATGGGCATTGCAGTGTGCGAAAATGCCCATACTATTAAAATATAACAATAGTACGGGAAAAATTTTTTAAAACAGACAATTTTTGTCACTTCAACTACCCAATAATTATTTTTATAAAAAGTGATCAAAAACACTTCAAATTGGTATCACTGAAAAGAACAATCTTCCCGCAAAAGATGAGCCCTCACACAGCCCTGTACACATAACTTCAAAAAAGTTATAGGGGTCAGAATATGGTTATAAAATGTATATTTTTTTTCCTCAAGGGTTTAATTTTTTTTTTCAGTATTAAAGCGCAAGAAAAATTATACAAGTGTGGTATCGTTGGAACTGCACTGACTTGGAGAATGAAGATAACCGGTCAATTTTACAGCATAGTGTACAGTAGAGTTGTTGCGATACCAAATTTTTGATTCGGTTTCGATACCATGAAAAAATATTGTGATACTCTATACCATGCGAAAAAAAATGAACGAAAAAAGCCACGTGCATACCGCATTAAAAAAATGGCGAATCGCGCATTTTTTATAGAGTTTTTCTGTTCCGGCGTTCACCGCATAGATTTTTTTTATATTTTAATAGTTTGGACTTTTCTGACGTGGCGATATGTAATATGTTTATTATTTATACATTTTATATGTGCGCAGCCCAGTATCGAAAAAATGGAAATCCCGGTATGACAAAAGTATCGATTGGGTATCAAAATTTCGATACCCGCAACAACCCTAGTGTACAGTGTAATAAAAAAATAAAATAAAATTCTTTATCAGAATTAGATTTTTTCCCAATTTTACCCTATTTGGAATATTTTTTTCGCTTCCCACTACATGATATGCAACCGTAAATGGCGCCATTAGAAAGTACAACTTGTCCCTCAAAAAAAAAAAAAAAAGCCTCATAAGGCTATGTGAATGGAAAAATAAAGTTAGGACTATGGGAAGGCGGGGAGTGAAAAACAAAAACGCAAAATGAAAAATGGCCAGGGTCTGAAAGGGTTAATTTTTATTGATACCATTTTGGAGTGTGTGTGACTTTTTGATCACATTTTCTAAAAAAAAAATTGGGTAAGAGAAGTACTGAAAAAATGCCAAATTGGCCATTTTGACCCTTTTTCCGTTATGCCATTCACCGTATTGGAAAAATATTTTTATATTTTAATAGAATGGGCGTTTTTGATGGCTGTTGTACCCATAATATTTATATTTTTTGTTATTTACCATATTTTTCGCTTTATAAGACGCACCTGATGATAAAACACACCTAGATTTTTGAGGAGGAAAATAAGAAAAAAAAATTTGAACCAAAAGGTGTGTTTTTGGTGGGTTTTGAACTAATGGTGGTCTGTGGATGACGCACTGTTATGGGGGACCTGTGGATGACGCACTGTTATGGGGGACCTGTGGATGACGCACTGTTATGGGGGACCTGTGGATGACGCACTGTTATGGGGGACCTGTGGATGACGCACTGTTATGGGGGACCTGTGGATGACGCACTGTTATGGGGGATCTGTGGATGACGCACTGTTATGGGGGATCTGTGGATGACGCATTGTTATGGGGGATCTGTGGATGACGCACTGTTATGGGGGATCTGTGGATGACGCACTGTTATAAGGGGGATCTGTGGATGACGCACTGTTATAAGGGGGATCTGTGGATGACGCACTGTTATAAGGGGGATCTGTGGATGATACACTACTACGGGGGATGTAGCATCATATATAGCATCTTATGTAATGGGGGTCACTATTCACACAGGGACAATATACTGTGACACATATGATACTGTGACCAGCATAAGATCATCTTATGCTGGTCACAGTATCATATGTGTCACAGTATATTGTCCCTGTGCGAATAGTGACCCCCATTACACCACAGGGCACACAGTAGACTTTATATGTAAAATCTTTTAATGGCTCTGCTTTCTTCTATACCAGTACTCACTATATAAGCAGCAGTCCGGCCAGCATGTGACGTCACTCACTCAGTCAGTCACGCTCCTGCCAGCTTCATTAATGAAGTGGGAGGAGCATGACCGAGTGAGTGACGTCACGCGCCGGCTGGACCGCTGCTTTCATAGTGAGTACTGTTATGGAAGAAAGCAGAGTGTAATAAAGCAGTTTTCATATGTAAAGTCTATAATCTTCAAGCAGTATCTCTGCTTTAAACTAGGGCAATCCTCTGTAGTAGTACAACTCACTATGAAAGCGGCAGCATAACATCGCGATTCTCACTCATTCACGCTGCTCCCACTTCCTTCATGAATGAAGTGGGAGGAGCGTGAATGAGTGAGAATCGCGAGGTTACGCTGCCGCCCTGCCTGCCGCTTTCATAGTGAGTTGTACTACTACAGAGGATTGCCCTAGTTTAAAGCAGAGATACTGCTTGAAGATTATAGACTGTACATGTAAAAAATTGCCGTGAGCGGGGCCCGATGTATTAGAGTACAGTGACTGCATCGGGCCCCGCCGCGAGTGTTGCCAGCCTCCGTCCCCTCCTCCCACCCCTCTGATACATCGCGGCTTGCGATGTATCAGGGTCACCAAAGTAAACATGGCAGTGTTCGCTTTATAAGACGCACTGCCATTTCCCCCCCCCACTGTATTTATTTTTTATTATATGGAAAGGGGGATGAAACTTTTCTATATTTATTTTTATTTTTTTTAAACAGCGGAGACCCGCCGGCCATGGCACCCGCTGCACATGTACGGCACTGGCAGCAAAAGGGTTAAAGGCTATGTACATCTTTAGGAACAATTTTTTTTATTACTGCATTGTACTCATTTTGTGCTAAAAATAATTTTTTTAATTGGTCTTTATTAAAACTATGGCTTCCTTTTTTCTTTTTAGAGCTCCGGTAGCACCCTTTGGATTTTCTGTCTTTTCCGTCAGACCAGGAGCAGACGGACTCCTTATCTCTAAATAGGCCTTGAGACAAGACCTGGAACTTAAATAAGCCTGCAGCTCATCTGCAGACAGCTGTTTTAGTGCGATTGCCGCTCATCAGTGCAGAGCAGAGAGTACTGGCTTAACTGGGTGAGAGGCATATCAGGATTTGGGGGGCACTCTCTCTCCTTGGGGACAGCGCCTTAATCGGCATGAGGAGATTTATAGGCCGTACATGCTCCTCTGGAATTCTGGGAAAAATGGATGTAAATGAGCCCATAACAAGCTCCACCTTCTAATGCCACCAGATGCTATTAAATATCTGAGTCATGTCTCAAGGCCTGTTTAAAGGGTCAAACATTGACTTATAGGATAGCTGCCTTACATCTGGTGGCATTAGAGGTGGAGCTTGTTATGAGCTCATTTGCATCCATTTTCCCCAGAATTCCAGAGGAGCATGTATGGCCGATAAGTCTCCTCACGCCGATTAAGGTGCTCTCTCCCCAGTGAAAGTATCAGTCACCAGTTAGAAAAACAGTTTACCATTTGTGACAGAACAGCTTAATATTTTGTTAAAGGCCAATTGAAAACATAATTTTTAGCCAAAAATGAGAAACATGTAAACATAAATGCTTCTGAAGTTTTACATAGCCTTTAACTCCCTAATTAAACTTGCTTAAGAAACACAAAAGTGCAGCAACACAGAATTTTGATTCTCGGAATACAGAAGGCTGTTTATAGAGGTCTCTGGCATTCATGCAGGTACTGAGACTAGCAAAACAAAATGTCTGTAGTCATGTAACAAGCTTCAGCAAACTTTATTGCCGAAGGAGAAATTATATCAATTGAAGTTTATTAGGAAAATGCACACAGCATGATAATATAATGACAAAAAGTCATGACCCACGGTTCAGTCAGTGTGAACTTACCCGGATTTTCTCAATTTCAGCTTTGTTTGTAGACTGCTGCTTCTCCAGTCGATCGCTCAGCTGGGAACATATCTGCAAACAAACAAAAGTTTGGATTTAGATGACAAGGATTTCCATTCATTATCCAAACCTGGTACTCTGAACACAAAACTCGAAAAATATAGAAAAATACTAAACAATCCTAGCACTTCCTTCCTTTACCCCTTAGAGACCAGCCTGTTTTGGGCCATAATGAGCAAGAATTATTTTTATTTTTTTATTTTGTTGCATTCCAAGAGCTATAACTTTTTTATTTTTCCATCGATATAGCCATATGAGGGTTTTTGCAGGACAAATTGTGTTTTTTTTTTAATGGTACCATTTTGGGGCACACCTAATTAACTTTTATTAACTTCCTTGGAGGGAGGGGGGGGAAGGTTGGGGCAGCCACTGATTTTTAAGTTAGAAATTTGGTGGCGTTCACTTTTCAGTATAAATAACATTATAACGTTACCCTCTGAGTCATTATGATTACAGTGATACCAAATACATTAGTTTGTTTTACTGCTTTTACACAATAAAAGCCCCTTTTTCAGGTGCATAACATTTTTTGATTGCTTTTTATTATATTTTTTTTTGGAGTGGCAACAGTGGCATGCCTAGAGGGGGGCGGGGGGCCGCAGTCCACCCCGGGTTCCGGCTCTCAGGGCGGTGCCAGAAGCAATGAGCACGTCCATCAATACAGATGAAAGCGCACATTGCTGGAGCGCTGACGCACACATACTGCGGCAGGGCACGGGAGCACATAATTCCCTGCCCCGCCGTAGGCCTGAGGCCTATGCAGAAGTAAAATCCCGGCGCAGGCGTGTGTGATGACATCATCGCACGTGCCTGTGCCGGGACGCAGCAGCACAGTGAAGTGTGCGTGCCTTCCTCTGCGAGCAACTGCAGCTTTTATTTTTATTTATTTTTATGTGCCAACTTTGGGGGACATGGGGGAGGGACACACAGGAGGACATGTGGGGGGAAATATTATGGTGGGATACTGTGTGGGGGCAAATTATTATTGGAGGTATTACTATGTGGGGGAAAATTATTATGGGCAATGTGGGGAAAACTACTGTATGGGGGCAGTGTGGGGGAAACTACTGTATGGGGGCAGTGTGGGGGAAACTACTGTATGGGGACAGTGTGGGGGAAACTACTGTATGGGGACAGTGTGGGGGAAACTACTGTATGGGGACAGTGTGGGGGAAACTACTGTATGGGGACAGTGTGGGGGAAACTACTGTATGGGGACAGTGTGGGGGAAACTACTGTATGGGGACAGTGTGGGGGAAACTACTGTATGGGGACAGTGTGGGGGAAACTACTGTATGGGGACAGTGTGGGGGAAACTACTGTATGGGGACAGTGTGGGGGAAACTACTGTATGGGGACAGTGTGGGGGAAACTACTGTATGGGGACAGTGTGGGGGAAACTACTGTATGGGGACAGTGTGGGGGAAACTACTGTATGGGGACAGTGTGGGGGAAACTACTGTATGGGGACAGTGTGGGGGAAACTACTGTATGGGGACAGTGTGGGGGAAACTACTGTATGAGGACAGTGTGGGGGAAACTACTGTATGGGGACAGTGTGGGGGAAACTACTGTATGGGGACAGTGTGGGGGGAAACTACTGTATGGGGACAGTGTGGGGGAAGCTACTGTATGGAGACAGTGTGGGGGAAACTACTGTATGGGGGCAGTGTGGGGGAAACTACTGTATGGGGACAGTGTGGGGGGAAACTACTGTATGGGGACAGTGTAGGGGAAACTACTGTATGGGGACAGTGTGGGGGAAACTACTGTATGGGGGCAATGTGGGGGAAACTACTGTATGGGGCCAGTGTGGGGAAAACTACTGTATGGGGCCAGTGTGGGGGAAACTACTGAATGGGGCCAGTGTGGGGGAAACTACTGAATGGGGCCAGTGTGGGGGAAACTACTGAATGGGGCCAGTGTGGGGGACACTACTGTATGGGGGCAGTGTGGGGGAAATTACTGGGTGGGGGCAATTACTGTATGGGGGCAGTGTGGGGGGAAATTACTGGGTGGGGGCAATTACTGTATGGGGGAAATTACTGTGGGGGAAATTACTATATGGGGCAGTGTGGAGGAAATGACTGTATTGGGGGGCGAATTACTATGGGGGGATTACTATGAGGGGCA
Organism: Bufo bufo; assembly: GCF_905171765.1. Lineage (NCBI taxonomy): Eukaryota > Metazoa > Chordata > Amphibia > Anura > Bufonidae > Bufo > Bufo bufo. Next base: position 38,604,595 of record NC_053396.1, read on the forward strand.
GTGTGGGGGAAATAACTATATGGGGCAGTGTGGGGGGCTTTGCTATTGGGGAGGCACTGTAGGGACAATTCTATTTTTTTTGGGGACACTATACAGGGATTATTGCCTGGAGCACAATAAGGAGATTTTTTGTGAAACTCACCTGTAAAATCTTTTTCTAGTCTTTTCCATTGGGGGACACAGACCATGGGTATAGCTTAGGTTATTACTAGGAGGAGACACTATGCAAATAGTAAAAAACAGCTCCTCCTCCACTGGCTATACCCCCATGCTCCAACAGGAGGACCTCAGTGCTTGCAAAAGCAGTAGGAGAAGGAGATCAGAAACCAAATATTAACCAAGAAAAACAGAACCAAGGAACACCGCCATTGGGCCGCTAACCATAAGGTCCAACTAGAAGAGAACCAACCCCTCCTGCAACGGACAAGAATGGGTGGGAGCTGTGTCCCCCAATGGAAAAGACGAGAAAAAGATTTTACAGGTAAGTTTCACAAAAAATCTCCTTTTCTCGCCCATTCCATTGGGGGACACAGACCATGGGACGTCCTAGAGCAGTCCATGGGGTGGGAAGACCAGCACCTCCAGAGGGAAAACGTCCAACGGTTAAACAGGAACCACAGCCTGCAATACCTTTCACCCTAGGGCAGCATCAGCAGACGCCAAAGAGTGCATCTGGTAGAACCTTGTAAAGGTATGTAAGGACGACCAGGTGGCCGCCTTATAAAGTTGTGACGTAGAGGCTCGATTGCGCCTCGCCCAGGAGGCCCCCCCCCTATCCGCTGGGGGAACCCTACCCCTGGACCGATAGGCCATGGCAATAGTCGACCGAATCCACCGAGCCACAGTGACCTTGGAGGCCGCCAGACGCTTACGAGGCCCCTTGGGAACCACAAAAAGGGAGTCCGAGCGGCGAAATGGGGCAGTCACCGACAGGTACACCCGTAGAGCACGGATAACATCCAGAGAATGAAGAGTGCGCTCCTTGGAGTTCACCGGAGCGGGGCAAAAGGATGGCAGGACAATGTCCTCATTAAGGTGGAAGGCGGAGACCACCTTGGGCAAAAAGGAAGGGACAGGGCGCAGTACCACCTTGTCCTTGTGGAAGACCAAAAAGGGCTCTTTTGAGGAAAGGGCGGCCAGCTCCGATACCCTCCTGATAGAGGTGATGGCCACCAAAAAGGCCACCTTCCAGGTGAGAAAACTCAGGGAAATGTCCCTCAGGGGCTCAAAAGGAGCCGCCTGAAGAGAAGACAGAACCAGGTTCAGATCCCAGGGGGGCAGAGGAGGGACATACGGAGGGACCGAATGCGCTACCCCCTGCAGGAAGGTCCTCACCGGACCTAGCAGAGCCAGAGAGCGCTAAAAGAAAATGGCCAGAGCGGAGACCTGACCCTTCAGAGAGCTCAGCGACATTCCCATCTCCAGACCCGACTGGAGAAAGGAGAGGACCACCGGAACGGAGAAATGAAGAGGAAAAACGTCTATCTTCTCACAAAAGGCAAGAAAGGCCTTCCAGGTACGATAGTATATCCAGTAGGAAGCTGGCTTCCTGGCTTTGATCATGATCTTCACGACAGAGTCCGAGAAGCCCCTCTTCTTCAAGATGGAGGACTCAACAGCCACGCCGTTAAACAAAGTGGTTGTAAATTCTGGTGGAAGAGAGGTCCTTGAGACAGCAGGTCCTCCCTGAGAGGAAGAGGCCACGGGACGTCCGCCAGCATCCGAGCGACCTCCAAGAACCAGGCGTGGTGAGGCCAATCTGGGGCGATGAGGATGGTTGGGATCCCTTCTGCCGCGACCCTGCGAAGAACCTTTGGGAGCAGAGGCACTGGTGGGAAGACATAGAGGAGTGCGAAGTTATGCCACGGAGACACCAGAGCGGCCACTCCGTACGCTTCTGGATCCCGAGCTCGGGCCAGGAACGTGGGAACCTTGTTGTTAAGCCTGGACGCCATCAAGTCCACGTCCGGGCGGCCCCAACGGCGACAGACGTCCTCGAATACGTCCGGATGCAGAGACCACTCTCCAGGATCCACCCTGTTGCGGCTGAGAAAGTCCGCCGTCCAGTTTTCAACCCCTGGGATGTACACTGCAGACAATATCGGAACGTGAGTCTCCGCCCACTGTAGGATCCTCTTCACCTCCTGCTCTTAGCTCCAATATGTTGATCGGAAGGCGGGCTTCCACTTCTGACCACACCCCCTGAACCGTCCGAGCTCGGAGAACGCCGGCCCCAACCCAGAAGACTGGCATCGGTGGTGACGACTGTCCAGGAGATTGGGAGGAAGGATTTCCCCGAAGTCAGATTCTGAGGGGACAGCCACCACTGAAGTTCCATACGAACCCGAGGAGGAAGGCGGATCCGAGAGTCCAAACCCCTCGATGTCCTGTCCCAGAAGGACAAGATCGCCTGCTGCAGAGGTCGAGTGTGAAACTGGGCAAAGGGGACTGCCTCGAAGGAGGCTACCATAAGCCCCAGAACCTGCATGTACTCCTGGATGGAGAGACACTGGGAATGCTGAAGGCGAGACACCGACTCCTGTATCCGAGAGAACTTGCAATCCGGGAGGAATATCCGGGCTGCAGTCGTGTCCATAACCATCCCCAGGAAGGTCACCCTCTGGGAAGGTAGGAGAGAGGACTTCGGGAAGTTGATCAGCCAGCCGAACTGTTGCAGAGTCTGAACAGTTATCCTGGCGCTGACTTCGGCCTGGGAACGAGAGGGAGCCTTTATCAGAATGTCGTCCAGGTAAGGCAGCAGAGATATGCCCCTGGTACGGAGAAGCGCCATGATTGGCGCCAAGATCTTCCTGATTACCCGCGGGCCGTCGCTAGCCCAAAGGGAAGAGCGACGAACTGATAATGGCAGTCGCCAATGGCGAAGCGCAGGAACTTGTGGTGAGATTCTGCGATAGGGACATGCAGATAGGCGTCCCGGATGTCCACTGATGCGAGGAACTCCCCTGGAAGAAGAGAAGCAATAACGGAGCGGAGGGATTCCATCCGGAACCTCCGCACCCGCAGGGACTTGTTTAACAGCTTCAGGTCTAGGACCGGACGTACTGATCCCTCCTTCTTTGGCACCACAAAGAGATTTGAGTAGAAACCTGCCCCCTGGTCCTCCAGAGGAACTGGGACAACTACTCCCCTGACCAGAAGGGAAAACACAGCTTGTAAAAGGGCCGAGGCTCGGGCTGCATCCCCCGGAACACGAGACGGAAAGAAACGTTCCGGAGGTCTGGAAACAAATTCTATCTTGTAACCAGAACTCACAATTTCCAGGGCCCATGCGTCTTGAACATGAGCTCTCCAGACATGCTGAAAGGAGAGCAGACGGCGCCCCTTCAGGCGGAGGACTGCTTGGGAACCGTGGGGCGGGCAGAACTCCCCTGGAACTGTGCTCGCAGGCGCCAGGAAGGTTGCGGCTTAAAGGAAGGCTTCTTGCGGGAGTCCTGAGAGCCGCCGGAGGAGGGGGCTGTCGCAGACCTGGAGGAAGAGAAGCGCCGAAAGGACTGGTTTCTAGTGCCAGCGGGGCGAGCTCTGAAGGCGCGCTTGGATCTAGATTGGGGCAGGTGTGTACTCTTGCCCCCCGTAGCGTCAGAGATAATCTCATCCAGCTTAGCACTGAAGAGCCTGGAGCCCGTAAAGGGGAGGTTGGTGAGGGAGCGCTTGGATGAAGCGTCGGCATCCCAGATCTTCAACCAGACCTCCCTGCACTGCGCGGCCCAGAGGCCCGAAATCCGTGCAAAGAGGGTGCTGACATCCAATGAGGCCTCACAGAGGAATATTGTCGCCTGGGACATCTGGAGGATGAAGCTTAGGGTATCTGCAGAGGCGTCCTGCTCCGCGAGGTCCTGATGGCGCTGCAACCACACCGAAAGCGCCCTGGCTACCTAGGCTGAGGTGAACGCGGGCCGCAGACATGTGCCCGCCAGAGTAAAGATGGCTTTGGAAAGAGAGTCCAAACGCCTATCAACTCAGTCCTGTAGGGAGGACCCGTCCAGGACTGGTATTGCCGTATTCTTAGCCAATCTGGCCACCGGCAGGTCGACCTTAGGAGGAGAAGACCACTGCTGCACGTTATCTGCCGGGAAAGGATACAGAGTATCCATGCACCTTGTAGCAGAAAAACAGTGATTAGGGTGTTCCCAAGCCTTAGAAAGGACCTTGGCGAACTCGCCATGAATGGGGAATGTGACTGCCTCTGGTTTTCTGGAGTGGAAGAGGGGGAATTCCTGGCTACTAGTAGAAGGTGGTTCCCCCTGTATGTCAAAGGTGTCACGTACCGCCGTGACCAAGTCTGCCACCATGGTGGAGAGCTTAGGCGAGGGTTCCGGCTCCGTGTCCTCATCCGAGCCGAATCTTTCCCCTTCAGACCTGCAATCCCTGCGAGAGGGAGAGGCTGAACAGGCCTCCAGGCGAGGGGGGGAGGCAGAGTCATCCGAGGAAGGATGCTGCTGCGTACGCTGCCTCTTAGCGGTCGAGCGTCCTCTCTGGGGGACATCTGGAGGTGGAGCGGTGCTAACCAAAGGCACTGCGGGCGGCAGATCAGTGGCCGCCATGCGTTCCATAAAGGCCATGGCCGCGCGCGAGACTTGAGCTAAGTCCGCGGCCGCCCTAGTTATGGCAGAGGCCCAGGAGGGCTCCGCGGGCTCCGAAGGGGCGGTAGAAGGACTGGGCTGGTTTGGTGGAGGAGGAGGAGGGGGAAGATCATGTCCAGAGGCAAGGCAAGAGTCACAGGAGCCTGTAACCGACAGTGGCAAGCAGCAGACCTTATAGGATCCCAGTGGGACCAGAGGTGCCGCTTTTGATTTTTGTGGGGCCCCAGGTCGTGGCATGATGGCAGCAATCCCGGAGTCAGGGTCTCCTACAGTTTGCGAACACTATCTGTCCTACCGTGACCAGAGAGGAGATGGAGCAGAGCCAAGCGTGGAGAAGCGCTGAAGGCAAAGCGGAAGTGCTGGAGATGACGCGATAGGCTCCGCCCCTCGGTCGCGTCACAGATGGCGCGGGAAAAATCGCACAAAATAATCACACGAAAATTTGCACGCGGGAGACCCCAGCTCCGAAAGGATTGCGCCCACAGCCAGGATGCAGGGGACAAGAAGGACACCCTCCACACTCTCAACCAGCCCCCCCCCCCCCCCAGATTCACAGGTAAGCCCTTAAAGAACCGTGTCACAGTGTGAGCACGGGGGGAGGGGGAATTTGCAGGAGAACCGATGTTACTTATCTGAATACTGCAGTCTTCACCCTCCGTTCCGGACCAGCATGGGGTCACCTCTTCAGTCGTCTGGCACAAGGAGTGGCAGTGCACTGGATAGAGGGCAGGAGTAGGTAACCCCAGATCTGTAGGCCACCGGCACTGCAGGTCAAGCCCGGTTCCACTTTTCTTCTGGGGGGAAAAGGGAGGTAGCCGGGGACGGCCATTCGAACCGGCGCTCGCTCCACTGAGAGACCAGGGACGCACCATGCGACCCAGTGTCCTCTATTGAGAAAAAAACAAACCGGAGAAGAGAAAAATTACAGGGACAACCCTGCAGTAGCAGGAGTGTCACCTCCTTATCCGACACTAAGCTAAAACTGAGGTCCTCCTGTTGGAGCATGAGGGTATAGCCAGTGGAGGAGGAGCTGTTTTTTACTATTTGCATAGTGTCTTCTCCTAGTAATAACCTAAGCTATACCCATGGTCTGTGTCCCCCAATGGAATGGGCGAGAAATAGGGTGTTATTATTACTGGGGGCACTCTATGGGACATTATAACTGCTGTGGACACTATAGGGACATTTGGGGTAATTTATCAAACTGGTGTAAAGTAGAACTGGCTTAGTTACCCATAGCAGCCAATCAGATTCCACCTTTCATATTTCACCGCTCTTTTGGAAATCCAGTTCTACTTTTCACCAGTTTGATAAATTACTCTAATAATGTCTACTGGGGTCACTATTTTTTCAGCAGTATAGTACCTGGGGCATTGGGGGGGGCACAACGGGCACAGTATTGGGGGTGGCAGCAGGATGACACTGAGGGGACACCAGGATGGGGAGGTTGATGGAAAAACTGAGAAATCTAACATGTCTGTATTACAAACTCTGTAAAGACGAGATGCGGCTGACAGAATTTGCCATGGCAATCTGGGTCAAACGGAGGAGAAGAGGAAAGAGAAGTTCTACATGACAGGAGATGTCCCTGGATGTAAGAGGTATGTGGTCAAGTATTGGGGGAGGGGGGGGAGGGGGTGCCAGAGAAAGGACCTGCCCTGGGTGAAAAACACCCTAGGCACGCCATTTTCTTTTTTTTCTTTTCGGCTTTTACCATGCAGGATAAATTACATGATAATTGTGTAGTGCGGGTCGATACCAAATATGTGGAGAGGATTTTACTTTTGCAATCCTTTCCACTGAAAATCATTTTTTGTTTACAATGGAAAAAGGGTGTTTTTTTTATTTAGAATTTTTTTTATTTAATAAAACTTTTTAACCACTTAGTTTAACAGACGATCTTTTGATTGTCACTATAATATTCTGCACTAATTATGCAGTGCATTGTATTATACTGTCAGTGCTATACTGACAGTCACCAGCAGGCTGCCCCAGAGAAGCGCAGCCTGATGGTGATGCTCTACAAATCAGGCCCGAAGCCTTCATTGAGCCACGGGATGCCATACTAAGACATCGGCACCCAGTGATCTCATTCGCAGGGTGTCAATGGGACACAGAAGTAGCGCCCTCCCTCTAAACCACTTAGATGGCGCTATTGACACTGGCATCTATAGGGTTAAACAGCCCGGATCAGAGCTTACGCCAGTCTGGGCCATTAGAGCAGGAGCCACTGCTCTCCGCTGCACAAGAGACCTGGGCAGCGCTTATATTAGGATGCCGTAAAAAGTGGCGTCCCAGACTAAGGCCTCTTGATATTGCCGTAAAAAGGCGTATTTGTGGTCACTAAGGAGTTAATTGTTGATTATATTTTTTTTATAATTCTCCCAGTAGATTAACCATTTCTCCCATCCTCCTCACAACCCTTTGACTGTAAAGATCCCTTTACAGGGGCCAAGAATCCCATTGATAATTGCTAACAAACACTCATTTATCGGGTAATAGATCATTTGTGCAGTCACAAAAATGACTGTTTGCCGGCAGCAGATGGTGCTGTGCATAGAGCATCTACTGCCGGCAAACAACGAGTCAGAATAGGGATTGTCGGGAAGGAACTCTTCAGCTATTGGAGGTCATTGAAGTGAATGAGGCTGAGCTGTGATACCAAACACAGACGCTACTGTGGACAGCACTGTGCTTGGGGAGCAGAGAGAAGGCTGTGACGTTACTGTGAACACTGGTGCCTTCTCAAACAGCTGATCGGCGGGGGTCCCGAGTGTCAGACCCCCACTGATAAGATACGGAGTCATTAGTAGAAGAGTCCCTGAAAACCTCTTTAATGTGGTATCAAAACAAAACCAGTATCTTTTCATTGATTTGTCTTAAATTTGGGAAAACAGGGAACATGGGGGAAAATGCATTATTTTTTCTATGTAAAATGTAATATCCCATAAAGCTTTACAGCATAATATAACCGTCTCTCATGTGTAAAGCAATACCAAACATATACTCTGCCCAACATATCTGCTATAACGCCGGTAAAAAAAAGGAGCCCATGTCTTTTTTTCTATTTTATACACTACCACTATCTGGTATATTAGATCTGTAAAATGGGCGCAAGGTACAAGCAGGGGCAGAGTGGCCATAGACTTTACAGAGAAATTTCCCGGTGGGCCAATGCCCAAGGGGTCGCCTTGGCCCTCCTCATGGCCGGACAGTGGAAGTTTTGCGGATGTATTTTGTGCTGCTGGCGGCAGTATTTTGTGATGTACTGTGGTATTTGGCTCTGTTGGGGTGGTATAATGTGTCACAACATGGTATTGCTGGCACTGCCTTCCATCAATTTGGACCGAACTACAAAGCGGGGCTACATTAAGTATTTTTTACGGGGCCACTTTAAGTTCCCAGTCCGCCCCTGGGTACAAGCATTTTTATTTTAGGTGTTAAAAGCAAACACGGCGGGGTTGAAGAGACAAAAAACGGTGATGTTTTGTATGATAATAATGCAGTATACTATGGGTGGGGCCCATGTGATGTGAACCCATGTCCTGGTGACACAGGCGAGTTAGGAGAGTATTTGTACTATTATATACACACATATACCATTTATCTAACATGGTGAAGCTGGGATGACATGGATTCCACCGGGCAGTCTTCTGTGTACAGATCACAGATAATGGGAATCATTAGCTGTGATCAGTATGCAGACGAATGCTAGGATACAGACCATGTCTTCTGAGCATGCTCCTCATCTCCATGTGACAACTGAAAGCTTGTGATGTCATCATGACATCAGCCTAAACCTAATGCTCGCTTTAAGTGCTGAGCTTAGTGTTTTTCCTGGTTTGTGAGAGCGGATAATCCATTCAAGCTCTCTGTCATCTTAGAATTGGCTTGATGCTCTGGAATGGCCGAGAGCTACACAGAGCATTCAGGACTATAGATATAGCGTCGTTATTGCATACATCTGGGCCATACAATTGGCTTATAGGCCGTAAAAATGACTTGTGAATACAGCCTTGGAAAAAGATGACTGAAATTCACAACTTATTAAATTCCTCTAAAAACTACAAAGACGCAAAGCATTGCTGAATGCACGGAAAATAAAATTGGACCTGTCAACTGCGTCAAGGACTGTGAGCAGAAGTATCCAGCTGGCAAACCATTCGCTAGGAATCGGTGACGTCAGTATGAGACCAGACTTATCAGCCATTCTGACCACATCGGCTATTTCTGTACTTCGCCCAGCTCTTCATCTAAGCTTTTTTTTTTTGGCTTGCATTGTTTAAGCGATGCAATAGTACAGTTTTCATATGAATAATGAATGTTTTCGGCACCCACTCAGAGCACAAATATCTCCGGTAAACATCCTCAGCACATCCACTTGTGTCGAATGAGACGCCCACCAGTTTAACCTATTTTTCTATGTTCTGAATTTTAGGCAGATGACAACATTGCACTAGTAGCTGATGGTCAAAATAACCGACGGCAGCTACTTCAATAAAAAGGCAGATAACACTGCTTATTGTCAAATGTGGTGCCTTCCATAAGAGAATATAGCTCCTTATAGATGTGGTCTATAATCCACCATGCATGACAAGATGCCCGGGTCATGTGCTGAGATGGTCATGAACATGAGATATGTTCAGTGGAATGGCTGATTTCATCTATCTTGATTTGTCACCTAGTAATTTATCTGCGGATATCTTGATCAGTTATGCTGGGTCATGGTTATTGGGACTGTATAGGGGATTGTTCACATTGTGTTTCTGCTGTACGTGAAGCCTATACTTTTATAAACTGAAAAATGCATTGAAACATATTACTTGATGTAACCACTAGACTATACAGGGAGTGCAGAATTATTAGGCAAGTTGTATTTTTGAGGATTAATTTTATTATTGAACAACAACCATGTTCTCAATGAACCCAAAAAACTCATTAATATCAAAGCTGAATATTTTTGGAAGTAGTTTTTAGTTTGTTTTTAGTTTTAGCTATTTTAGGGGGATATCTGTGTGTGCAGGTGACTATTACTGTGCATAATTATTAGGCAACTTAACAAAAAATAAATATATACCCATTTCAATTATTTATTTTTACCAATGAAACCAATATAACATCTCAACATTCACAAATATACATTTCTGACATTCAAAAACAAAACAAAAACAAATCCGTGACCAATATAGCCACCTTTCTTTGCAAGGACACTCAAAAGCCTGCCATCCATGGATTCTGTCAGTGTTTTGATCTGTTCGCCATCAACATTGCGTGCAGCAGCAACCACAGCCTCCCAGACACTGTTCAGAGAGGTGTACTGTTTTCCCTCCTTGTAAATCTCACATTTGATGATGGACCACAGGTTCTCAATGGGGTTCAGATCAGGTGAACAAGGAGGCCATGTCATTAGATTTTCTTCTTTTATACCCTTTCTTGCCAGCCACGCTGTGGAGTACTTGGACGCGTGTGATGGAGCATTGTCCTGCATGAAAATCATGTTTTTCTTGAAGGATGCTGACTTCTTCCTGTACCACTGCTTGAAGAAGGTGTCTTCCAGAAACTGGCAGTAGGACTGGGAGTTGAGCTTGACTCCATCCTCAACCCGAAAAGGCCCCACAAGCTCATCTTTGATGATACCAGCCCAAACCAGTACTCCACCTCCACCTTGCTGACGTCTGAGTCGGACTGGAGCTCTTTGCCCTTTACCAATCCAGCCACGGGCCCATCCATCTGGCCCATCAAGACTCACTCTCATTTCATCAGTCCATAAAACCTTAGAAAAATCAGTCTTGAGATATTTCTTGGCCCAGTCTTGACGTTTCAGCTTGTGTGTCTTGTTCAGTGGTGGTCGTCTTTCAGCCTTTCTTACCTTGGCCATGTCTCTGAGTATTGCACACCTTGTGCTTTTGGGCACTCCAGTGATGTTGCAGCTCTGAAATATGGCCAAACTGGTGGCAAGTGGCAACTTGGCAGCTGCACGCTTGACTTTTCTCAGTTCATGGGCAGTTATTTTGCGCCTTGGTTTTTCCACACGCTTCTTGCGACCCTGTTGACTATTTTGAATGAAACGCTTGATTGTTCGATGATCACGCTTCAGAAGCTTTGCAGTTTTAAGAGTGCTGCATCCCTCTGCAAGATATCTCACTATTTTTGACTTTTCTGAGCCTGTCAAGTCCTTCTTTTGACCCATTTTGCCAAAGGAAAGGAAGTTGCCTAATAATTATGCACACCTAATATAGGGTGTTGATGTCATTAGACCACACCCCTTCTCATTACAGAGATGCACATCACCTAATATGCTTAATTGGTAGTAGGCTTTCGAGCCTATACAGCTTGGAGTAAGACAACATGCATAAAGAGGATGATGTGGTCAAAATACTCATTTGCCTAATAATTCTGCACGCAGTGTAATGGGACAAACGTAGTTCGAAATAGATATGTTTGTCCCTTTTTTTTTGTTTCTGTACGGTTTTTGTTGAAGGCCAGAATAGCTTAGCATACCAAGCAATTCTGTCCTGCAAAGAAAAGTATAGATAAGTATACTTTTTTTTACATTGCAATGAGAGAAGGATTTGTTTTTTTTTCCTCAGGTGATGCTTTCAGGTCTAGAAATCTATTTAACCAAAAACTATTTTTTTTTTCAAAAAACACTTATTTTGATGAAAAACACACATGTATTGAAACATATGCACATGGTAGTAAAAAATGCACTTCTGGCTTTTTAAGTCCTTCAAAAATATAAAGAAACAGTGACAAGTGGAGTCAAAAGTATGCACTTTTGGACCATGTTTGCCCAATTAAGGTCGATGGGTACAAAGAACGATATGTTGGAGTATGTTTTTACTGTTTACAAACGTATCCATCTGCTTGATGTACAGCCAAAAACAAGATGTGAACAGCTCCTTAGTTCCCTAAGAACAAAAGGATTGGGCATGCTGAAATCAAACACAGCAACTATATCCAACATAATCTCTTCACCTGAGGACAGAATCGAGAGGTCAGATACAGATTAGATGGCCGTCCGGTCCTCTTGAAATTGCAGGTACCGCCATCATTTCTCTAATGTGTACAGACAGCAATATGGCTTTCTGCTTTTTGGGATATCAAAAGGACCAGCTGATCATCTAATATGTATGAAGCCTCCCAACTCTCCTCTGATTTCTGTATATACAGAGATAGCTGTCAATCACTCAGTAAGCCCGCCCTCTCTAATCCTAAACCCAGAAAGAATAAATTACAAGCGTCACTTAATCTTTTCACATAAAAACTATATATCAATCTGTTCAGCTCTCCTACTCTGTAACATGACGCCCTGCTTTTTCATGGTGACAGGTTTGCTTTAAATGTGAGTGTTGATTTGGGACTTCAGCGGTAGGGAATTTACTTCAGTAAGGATGCATTGCTCCACAATACTCACATAAGGACAGAAGAAGCATCAGAACCCACAACGCTTTTGATTTCCCATTATACAAGCACTGATCATATTCCTATTAATTGCTTACTAACCTTTAAGAAACAGTGGCCTGAGTGCCCTTCCATAGTAAATGGAGATTTTAACTGTGTCATTGATCCTGAAAGGGATAGGATCTCTATGGAGAGGGATGTTTCTACTCCACCCCGGGGGTCCCCTTTATCCCGCTTTTGCCAGGAATCTGGTTTTGTGGATGTATGGGGACATTTGGGGCCGGTGAAACAGGTGCATTCTTGTGTTAGTAAATCCGGTAAGTTCATATCTAGGATAGATCTAACTTTGATAAATAAAAAGTATTTGAATTATATAAAACGTATGAAATACAAGGCTAAGTCTCTATCGGATCACCTACCTCTCTCCATTGAGCTATGTATGGTGGAAGAAAGCTTTAAAGGGGTTGTCTAGGTTCAGAGCTCCGATGCGCTCCCTTGCCCTGCTCTAGCTCGCGCAGGGCACAGGCTCTTTTGTCTTCAATAACACACTGCTGGGTGGAAGCTTCCGCCCGGCAGTGTGTTCGATGACGCCACCGGGCTTCCTGGCAGCCCCATGGAGAGCCCGGTTCGTCACCGGAACTCCTGTAAAAGGAGATTTTTGTAAAACTTACCAGTAAAATCTCTTTCTCGCTCTTCCTTGGGGGACACAGAAGACCTTGGGTATAGCTCAGCGCCCTAGGAGGCGTGACACTAAGTGAAAACTGTTAAGCCCCTCCTCCAGCAGCTATACCCTCAGCCTGGAGAGAGAGACTGCCAGTTGCGTGTCCAAGTAGAGAACAAACGTTAACGACCAACAACGGAATCAACAAGTCAACTACCCAACGGGGCCACCAAGACCATAACCGTGTAGAAACCAATCAATGAAGGGCGGGTGCTGTGTCCCCCAAGGAAGAGCGAGAAAGAGATTTTACTGGTAAGTTATACAAAAATCTCCTTTTCTCGCCCATGTTCCTTGGGGGATACAGAAGACATTGGGACGTCCGAGAGCAGTCCAAGAGGGGAGGGACTAACAGCCCCAAGGCGAAACCACCGTAGGAATCAAGGAACCGCCGCCTGCAAAACCAGGCGGCCCAAGGCAGCGTCCACCGAAGCATGAGTATGCACTTTGTAGAACTTCGTAAAGGTGTGCAAGGAGGACCAGGTGGTCGCCTTGTACAATTGTTCAGCCGAAGCCCGATGCCTCTGGGCCCAAGAGGCACCTACCGCTCTGGTGGAATGAGCAGTAACGCCGAAAGGCGGAACCCTGCCCTTAGTGCGGTAAGCCTCAGCAATGGCTAATTTGATGATGCGGGCAATAGCCACTTTGGAGGCCGCCAACCCCTTGCGTGAACCTTCCGGAACCACAAAAAGAGAATCCGCCCGCCGAAAGGAGCTGGTGACCTCCAAGTACATCTTCAAGGCCCTGACAACGTCCAGACGGTGCAGTTCCCGTTCCCTGGAGTGGGAAGGGGAGGGGCACAAGGAGGGAAGGACGATGTCCTCATTGAGATGAAAGGCGGAGACCACCTTCGGAAGGAAGCAAAATGGGATGAAGAACAGCCTTATCCTGGTGAAAGACCAGAAAAGGCTCGGAACAAGAAAGGGACGCTAACTCAAAAACGCGTCGGAGAGACGAAATGGCCACAAGAAACACGACCTTACAGGACAGAAGGCGTAGGGAGACCTCCCGTAATGGCTCGAAGGGGGCAGCCTGGAGCACAAGAGAGCACCACATTCAGGTCCCAGGGCGGAACCGGGGGGCGATACGGAGGAACCGAGTGAGCCACCCCTTGGAGGAATGTCTTGACAGGCCCTAGAGGGGCCAGGGGACGCCAGAAGAGGATAGACAGCGCCGACACCTGACCCCTCAGAGAACTGAGGCCCAGCCCCAGGTCCAGACTGGACTGGAGAAAAGACGGAGAGGGGGAATGCCCTGGAGTCTCACAGAATCCCAAGTAAGCCCTCCAAGTCCGATAGTAGATCCTGGATGAGGCAGGCTTTCGGGCACGGATCATGGTGCGGACCACATCCGCGGAAAAAGCCGTCGCGTTAAAACGGCGGTCTCAATAGCCACGCCGTCAAACGTAGAGAACCCTAAATGCTGGTGGAAGATCGGTCCCTGAGAGAGAAGATCTTCCCTGAGAGGCAGCGGCCACGGCGCGTCTCCCAGGAGCAGCATCAGGTCGGCGTACCAAGACCGGCGAGGCCAATCTGGAGTGACCAGGATCGCAGGAATGCCCTCTGCTGCGATCTTCTGAAGAACCCGAGGTAGGAGGGGAATAGGTGGAAAGACATATAGAAGGGAGAACTGGTGCCACGGAAGAACGAGGGCGTCGACTTCGGACGCCCTCGGGTCCCTTGTTCTGGCCAGGTAGGTGGGGAGCTTGTGATTGAACCTGGAGGCCATGAGGTCCACATCCGGGCGACCCCAACGAAGACAAATGGCCTCGAACACGGCCGGGTGTAGAGACCACTCGCCCGGGTCGATGGTGGTCCGGCTGAGGAAGTCCGCCACCCAGTTTTCCACCCCTGGAATATAAATTGCCGACAAGGCCGGAACGTGAGCTTCCGCCCAGAGGAGAATGAGGGTAACCTCTCGCAACGCCGCGGCACTGCGAGTGCCCCTCTGGTGGTTTATGTACGCCACAGCCGTGGCATTGTCAGATTGAACCCGGACGGGATGGCCTTTTAGCAGGGGAGTCCAGTGTCTGAGGGACAGGAGAATCGCCCTCAACTCCAGGACGTTGATCGGAAGTTTGGATTCCGATAGAGACCAAGTGCCCTGGACGGACCAGGGGGGGAACCCCCCCCCCCACCCTCCAACCTGGCATCGGTGGTAACCACCAACCAGGTCATCGGGAGAAAGGATTTTTCCTGGAGAGGGGTCCCCAACCACCAACTGAGGGAGGCCCGAGCTCGAGGAGGTAGATGGAAGGGCCGGTCCAGACTCTTCGGCGACCTGTCCCAGGCCGAAAGGATCGCCCTCTGAAAGATGCGGGTATGAAACTGTGCAAATGGAACCGCCTCGAAGCAGGCGACCATTTGCCCCAATACCCGCATGCTGGATCGGAGGGACGGACAGTGGTGGAGAAGAAGACTGCAAACTGACCGGTGGAGGGCCAGATGCTTGTCTGTCGGAAGACGGACCTCCGCCGCCTCCGTATCCAGGAGCATCCCCAGGAAGATCAACTGTCTTGAGGGGGTCAGATAAGACTTGGGAAGATTGAGAAGCCAACCGAACCGCATCAAGGTCTCCAGAGTGAGACCCACGCTGTAGGATGCCTGAGAAAAGGAGGGCGCCTTGACGAGAATGTCGTCCAAGTAAGGTGGCAGAAAAACACCCCTGGAGCGGAGCAAGGCCAGGACAGGGGCCAGGATCTTGGTGAACACCCGAGGACCCGTCGCCAGACCAAAGAGGAGGGCGACGAACTGGAAGTGATTGTTCCCTACCGCGAAGCGAAGGAAGCGATGGTGACATGGAGCGACCGGAACGTGAAGGTAGGCGTCCTGTATGTCGATTGAAGACATAAAATCCCCCTTCTCCAGAGAGGCCACCACGGATCGGAGGGACTCCATCCGGAATCTCTGAAGACGGAGAAACCGGTTCAGCCATTTCAGGTCTAAGATCGGCCGCAGTGAACCTTCCTTTTAGGGAACCACAAAGAGGTTCGAGTAGAACCCTTTGAACCTGTCCGTCGGAGACACGGGAGCAATGACTCCCTTGTCCACAAATGAGTGAATGGCGGCCGCCCGCTCGGGGTCCCGTGGAGGACGGTACCGGAAGAAACTATGGGGGGGAGGGACGCAAACTCGATTTTGTATCCGGAGGAGCGCCCAGGCGTCGGACACATGAGCCCACCAGACGTCCCTGAAGAGGAGGAGGCGGCCCCCCACCCTTGTGGGTGGGGGCGCACCTTCAGGCGGAGGGCTGCTGGGCCGTGGAAGGGTTGGCAGGCTGAGACTTGTCTTTTGCCAAGATATTTCTCCCACCCAGCATGGGTATATGTAAAATGACACCCCAAAACACATTGCCCAACTTCTCCTGAGTACAGAGATACCACATGTGTGACACTTTTTTGCAGCCTAGGTGGGCAAAGGGGCCCACATTCCAAAGAGCACCTTTCGGATTTCACCGGCCATTTTTTACAGATTTTGATTTCAAACTACTTACCACACATTAGGGCCCCTAGAATGCCAGGGCAGTATAACTACCCCACAAGTGACCCCATTTTGGAAAGAAGACACCCCAAGGTATTCGCTGATGGGCAAAGTGAGTTCATAGAAGTTTTTATTTTTTGTCACAAGTTAGTGGAGTATGAGACTTTGTAAGAAAAAAAAAAAAAAATCATCTTTTTCCGCTAACTTGTGACAAAAAATAAAAAGTTCTATGAACTCACTATGCCCATCAGCGAATACCTTAGGGTGTCTACTTTCCGAAATGGGGTCATTTGTCGGGTGTTTGCACTGTCTGGCCATTGTAGAACCTCAGGAAACATGACAGGTGCTCAGAAAGTCAGAGCTGCTTCAAAAAGCGGAAATTCACATTTTTGTACCATAGTTTGTAAACGCTATAACTTTTACCCAAACCATTTTTTTTTTACCCAAACATTTTTTTTTAATCAAAGACATGTAGAACAATAAATTTAGAGAAAAATTTATATATGGATGTCGTTTTTTTTGCTAAATTTTACAACTGAAAGTAAAAAATGTCATTTGTTTTGCAAAAAAAATCGTAAAATTTTGATTAATAACAAAAAAAGTAAAAATGTCAGCAGCAATGAAATACCACCAAATGAAAGCTCTATTAGTGAGAAGAAAAGGAGGTACAATTCATTTGGGTGGTAAGTTGCATGACCGAGCAATAAACGGTCAAAGTAGTGTAGGTCAGAAGTGTAAAAAGTGGCCTGGTCATTAAGGGTGTTTAAGCTAGGGGGGCTGAGGTGGTTAAAGGTATCACGAATGTTAGCGATGAGATAACCCTTTGCGGAAGCTAATTTGGACAGAAGTGCTGAATCCATGTCCAAATCCGAATCCGCCAGTTCTCCCTCAGAGGGCGTGTCCTTTGGGGAGGAGAGACCCAACTGAGTTCGCACACGTGGCGGAGAGAGAGACGAATCTGAGGAGGATGCGTGCTCAGCCCTGGAGCGCTTCTGAGAGTGCCGGGCCCTGGAAGATTCACTGGGAGGTAGGGAACCAGTGGGAGCGGCAGAAGCAGTAGTCCCGAAGAGTGCGACAGGGGGTGTGGCAGCCTGCAGGGTAGGCGGCTCGTCTACAAGGCGGCCTACTATGTTGGTAAGACTTCCCACGGCCTGGGACAGGGAACTAGCCCAGTCAGGCGGTCCAGAGGGAATGGGGGCGGCACGGCGGACCCTGCATTGGGGCCTGGCATGCAGAGCAATGCGGATCAGATTGTCCACGTGGAAAGGGTTCCTTACAGGCGGTACAGGCATAGTACCAAGGTTTGGTGGCCCCTGTGGGATCTGACATGTTGGAGGACTGCAGGAGGCAATATACCCAGGAAATGGAGGGTCTACACCCAAACTAGTGCAACTGGCGCTAGGAGGGGGTTAACTGTCCTACCAGGAGCCTCAGGAAGCAATCGCCAGGAGCAGCAGCAAACGGCAGGTGGGCAGCCCAGGACGACTTGAGGTCCCCAGAGCGAAGGAGTCAGCAGCTCTGACCGGCAGAGTCCCAGTCTGCGGAGGCAGGTGCTGCGATGCGATCCTTCCGGTAGCAGAGCGGCGGGAAGAGAAACGAAACACGAGGAGATAAGTCCCGCCCTCTGGCGCTGCTGGGGAGAAGCGAAGCACGGGAGATGAGCCCCGCCCTCCGCCGGCGCTGCAGAAGAAAACCCGGGCACGCGAATAGTAACCCTTAAGGTTCTGCCCCTAATGGAGAGCGCCGGACATGCGGAGCCAGCGATGGAAGACGGCAGCCCGCCGGAATCCGACTGAGCAAGTAAGACGGGGAATGACAGATAAGAGAAAACCCCCGCCTGCCCCTAGCACTAACTTCCAGGCCCCGAAGGTAGGCGTACTGACATGCAGAGAGCGCTGCCGATGAAGCTGTCTTCACCCTTGGTCCATTCTAGCAGGGTCGCCCCTTACCCTTACGCTGGCGGGATGCAGGGCTGGGCTGCCCTGGTCCACCTTGTCTTCTGTGGGGGAGGCAGCAGTGCGGGTACTTCCGAAGGTTATTCAGGTGGTTAACTCTTTCGGTGAAGTTTCGGGCTTTGATATTAACTGGTCCAAAAGAGTGAAAATCATTATTGATGCTTGAATCTATTTGGAAATATCATGGATTGCTTTTTGATTAATAAAATATATTTTTTTAAATATTTCCTTTTCTGATCAGTATCTAACTCTCTAAATCATATTTTTTATGTCCAGATGACCCACTTAAAGGTTGCCCAAGTTATTTTTATTGATGAATTATCCTCAGGATAAGTCATGGTTATCAGATTGGGAGGGGTCCAACACCCAGACCCAGCTGATCATCTGGTTGAAGAGAAGGCATGCTTGTTCCTCCTCCAGTGTATAAGAACCAGTCGACCCATAGAAGCGAATGGGGCGGCTTAGGTGTAATTACACTTGCTCACCGCTGCGGTTGCGATGCCGAGCAGGTAAACAATGAAGAGAAGGTTGCGCTGGCACGTTGCGCACCTTCTCTTCAACCAGGTGCTGGACTCCCACTGATCTGATATTGATGACCTACCCTGAGAAACAGTGCTGAAATACACTGCTCAAAAAAAATAAAAGGGAACACAAAAATAACACATCCTAGATCTGAATTTATGAAATATTTATCTGAAATACTTTGTTCTTTACATAGTTGAATGTGCTGACAACAAAATCACACAAAAATAAAAAAATGGAAATCAAATTGTTCAACCATGGAGGTCTGGATTTGGAGTCACACTCAAAATTAAAGTGGAAAAACACACTACAGGCTGATCCAACTTTGATGTAATGTCCTTAAAACAAGTCAAAATGAGGCTCAGTAGTGTGTGTGGCCTCCACGTGCCTGTATGACCTCCCTACAACGCCTGTGCATGCTCCTGATGAGGTGGCGGATGGTCTCCTGAGGGATCTCCTCCCAGACCTGGACTAAAGCATCTGCCAACTCCTGGACAGTCTGTGGTGCAACTTGACGTTGGTGGATAGAGACATGATGTCCCAGATGTGCTCAATTGGATTCAGGTCTGGGGAAGGGGCGGGCCAGTCCATAGCATCAATGCCTTCGTCTTGCAGGAACTGCTGACACACTCCAGCCACATGAGGTCTAGCATTGTCTTGCATTAGGAGGAACCCAGGGCCAACCGCACCAGCATATGGTCTCACAAGGGGTCCGAGGATCTCATCTCGGTACCTAATGGCAGTCAGGCTACCTCTGGCGAGCACATGGAGGGCTGTGCGGCCCTCCAAAGAAATGCCACCCCACACCATTACTGATCCAATGCCATACCGGTCATGCTGGAGGATGTTGCAGGCAGCAGAACATTCTCCACGGCGTCTACAGACTGTCACGTCTGTCACATGTGCTCAGTGTGAACCTGCTTTCATCTGTGAAGAGCACAGGGCGCCAGTGGCAAATTTGCCAATCTTGGTGTTCTCTGGCAAATGCCAAACGTCCTGCACGGTGTTGGGCTGTAAGCACAACCCCCACCTGTGGACGTCGGGCCCTCATATCACCTTCATGGAGTCTGTTTCTGACCGTTTGAGCAGACACATGCACATTTGTGGCCTGCTGGAGGTCATTTTGCAGGGCTCTGGCAGTGCTCCTCCTGTTCCTCCTTGCACAAAGGCGGAGGTAGCGGTCCTGCTGCTGGGTTGTTGCCCTCCTACGGCCTCCTCCACGTCTCCTGATGTACTGGCCTGTCTCCTGGTAGCGCCTCCATGCTCTGGACACTACGCTGACAGACACAGCAAACCTTCTTGCCACAGCTCGCATTGATGTGCCATCCTGGTTAAGCTGCACTACCTGAGCCACTTGTGTGGGTTGTAGACTCCGTCTCATGCTACCAATAGAGTGAAAGCACCACCAGCATTCAAAAGTGACCAAAACATCAGCCAGGAAGCATAGGAACTGAGAAGTGGCCTGTGGTCACCACCTGCAGAACCACTCCTTTATTGGGGGTGTCTTGCTAATTGCCTATAATTTCCACCTTTTGTCTATCCCATTTGCACAACAGCATGTGAAATTGATTGTCACTCAGTGTTGCTTCCTAAGTGGACAGTTTGATTTCACAGAAGTGTGATTGACTTGGTTACATTGTGTTGTTTAAGTGTTCCCTTTATTTTTTTGAGCAGTGTAAGTAGCTGCTTTGACGGACCACTACTGATGCACATTTAACTAGATGTAGAAAGAATATGATATGATGACACACTAGTGTTTCTTAAATCTGCAGAACTGAATTCCCTTATATGACAGGTAACATACAGGTATAGCAGGAGATGAGAGAAATCATTGCTGCTCTCAGTTCATCAGTAAGGCTATGGCTACACGCCCAACAGTCGCAAGATATTCAGCAGGCCGTGTCACAATCATGGAACATAGAAAAGTTGCAACCTGACCCCAGTCACTTTCATTAGTTGCGATGTAGGCCACACTACATTGTGATCTTTTGTCATGTCATGGCCAAGTCACCATTTAGCCCTAAAGTGAAGGAATTTGTTGTCCAGAGAGACCAGAACTCTACTTATATTCATTTGGACAAAGGAACAGTGTTGAACATCGCAAATGTTATCTGCTGAAGACATGGTGTGGTTTCACCGCAGCACTGAAATCAATTGAAGGACTCAAGGAATGTTCTAAAATGGTTTCTCAGCTTCTGAGAGACAACAAACTGCATACCGTTACGGGATAGTGCATTTTCCTTAGGGAGTCTGTCACCAGATATTGACCTTATAGACCGCTTACATAGCAGTCTAGCATAGCAGTCTATGATTCTAATGGTACCTTTGATGTTTTCTTGTGAAGTTCCCCCAAAAACTGTCTTTTATTCATATGTAAATTAGGGCTCGCAAGTGCCCAGGGGCAGCGTTCACCTCGTTGGTGCCCAGGCTGTTCTGCCTCTTTTCGTCATATCCCCGCCCCAGCCTCTTCCTCTGCTTGCCCCGCTCTTCCTTTGCGTCCCTTCTCTGCAGCGAGATCCCGCGCCTGCGCTATCCATTGCTTGGCCGGGGCATGTGCACTGCGATGCCCATTGTAGGCACGCCATCGCAGTAGATACTGCGCATGCGCCGGCCAATGGCGAGAAACAGCGGCGAGGAGGTGGAACAGAGACACCCACAATGGGATCTCGCTGCAGAGAAGGAGGATGCAAAGGAAGAGCGGGGCGGGCAGAGGAAGAGGCTGGGGCGGGGATATGACGAAAAGAGGCAGAACAGCCTGGGCACCAACGAGGTGAACGCCGCCCCTGGGCACTTGCGGGCCCTAATTTACATATGAATAAAAGTCCGTTTTTGCCTTGGGGAAACTTCACAAGAAAACATGAAAGGTACCATTAGAATCATAGACTGCTATGCTAGAGCACTATGTAAGCGGTCTATAAGGTCACAATCTGGTGACAGACTCCCTTTAAAATATCATGACACAGAACATGTCTATGCCGTTCAAATATTACATTGAATAACCATTTGTGTATCATCAGTATGAATGAAGACTAAACCCTCATGGAATCATGGATGCAACAATTGTACATATCGTGAAGACCAGCAAAGCGGGGAATAACCTGAAATTCTGAACAGATATACTTACCTTCTCTTCAGAGGAATGCCCATGGGGAACCTCATGATCCAAAATAAAAAACTACTCTAACTCACAGATGGTGTGCACTAGGGATAAGCGAATCGACTTTGGATGAAACATAAAACTTTGCATAAAACTTCGTTCTAATACTGTACGGAGCAGCACATCCGAAGTAGAGTTGCATAAAACTTTGTTCTAATACTGTATTAGAATGTATTGGCTCCGATGAGCCGAAGTTATTGCTCTGCAAAGTCTCACGGGACTTCGTGCAATAACTTTATAAATGAACTTGTACTGTAAAAAAGCATTTCCCGAACTCTGGTTAGGTTCCAAGGTACCACTTGGAACCGAACCCGAGTGTCACGGTGCGGTGTGGGGGAAAAACTCCACACCGAACACCGATGGGAAACTGGAACAGAAACTAAGCCTGGACCCTTGGGAAAGGGAGCTGGTCACCTCCTAGAGCAAACCTAATGCTACTCCTGACTAACTATAAGTATGAACAGACCTCGATGGTAGGGAAGTTCATAGACCGCCTTTCATCCGAAGTCGATTCGCTCATCCCTAGTGTGCACCAGTATCACTGGGTAGAGCATCAATAATATCTGGGTAGGTATATTGAAGGTCTTTGAAGCTCCAAAGAATGAAGATCCTCATGGGCCTGAAGTGTCTGACTATTGGATACGTTTCTGATCTGAATCCTGTGATAAGCCTTTTAACTGCTGCCCTAAAAAAATTGGGGAAACTTCTCTGTATCATGATATATTGTTGTTAGGCAGTCGCATACCCTTCAATCACTGAGCCATGCACCGCCACTGAATAGATAATTTAGAGAATTCACAAAACTCCTAGTATAAAAGTCTATATAAAATGTCTATTAATATATACTGTAGATATTAGTGAAAGGGAGGATGACCCTATTAAGAGAAACTTAAGATACCTTAACTCATAGGCCAATAGTCATCCAGTCAAACTGGCCCCAGGCATGGCATGGCTGTGTGTGAAATTAGCGGCACTAATGATATAACAGGAACAACGCATGCCTGGTGCATGGCACAAGGGGGTTTGGTTGTGTCTGAATCTCTGCGTCACGCAGCACCCCATTAGGCTCTGTGCTGGGCATAACAGAATGTATTATTTCTGACCGGCATCTATGTACTATAAAACGGCAATGTAAACAACACCCCTCCACAAATCAGAACATTCAGAAAATAAGACCGTCAAGAAGTATACCTGCTTGTAATCTCCGATGATAGAGCTGTTCTTCTTGATTTCAGATTCTGCCTTATCAAGTTCTCTTCGACACATTTCCTTCAACTGCAAAACAATATAAAAAGAACAGAAGTAGGCTACAATTGTGGTTGCACGTGTGGTTTTGCAGCCACCATGATGTTACAAAGGAGTCCTGAAAGAAGCTATTTTAGATTTCAGGCTTCTGCCAAATGCAGTCGGTGAACACCTTCAAATAGATTTTTTTTTTACATATGTTAGTGGTTACCTTGAGTTGAAAGAAGTGGCACTAAGTTATAGTGTGCAATTTTAATTTATTCGTTGTTAAAACCCAATATTTAGTTTGTACACTGCTCATAGTTTCAGATTTTTCTCATGTGTACATGTCCATCCCAGTAACAGATGCCGGATCGGTGTCTCCAGGATACCGAAGTCTTCTTCCCTATTTAAAGCCTGGGAGAACTTTCCTTCTTGTATCTATCCTCCGTCCACTACTCTGATCTGCTGTGTTTAAACGGTTGCTGCTATCTCTATCACCAAGCAAAGGGAGGAAGAGAGCAAAGAGCTGTCAGAAGCAGGAATTTGTTATTTTCTGTACCACCAGCAGCTACGTGATATACACTCTGCGGAAGCAAAATGGTAGGAAATATTTAAAAGGGTTGTGCCACCATTAAATGTAGTTATTGTAATATAATGCAGCATAAAAAACTAGCTACTTTTTAACAAACATGCTCTAGTTCTGGTGCTTAATCTGTATAGTTATGTGCACGTCCACCTACTTAGGAGGTCGCACATGCTCAATTCCACCAGTCACATCTATTGTTAGAAAGTTACAGGAAAAGAGCTGCTGCTATGGATAATAATTCTTCCCATTGTGCTTCTCTGCACAAATTTATATACGGTACATGTAGAAAATTGGTTGCAGATATTCCTGTGACTGCCCCATTTATATGAATCCATGCATAGGTCACAAAAACAACCATCAACAAATTGCTGCATGTTAATTTACCATTATAAAGAGTTTGGTTGAGAACTAGCACCGGATAAATGGTGTACAAATATGAATTAACCTCAGAATTTCACCCCCACCGCCAAAAACCCATACTTACTAATGTTTATAATGTTGATTAGCTGCGTTTGTATAGTGCAGAACTAGTTTACTTCCCTGCAGGACTTATGGAAGAAACAAGGTGGACACTGATTTATTTACTTCTCAGACTAAGGCCTCATTCACATGGCAGTGACGGCCATCACACAGCTTTTTTTTAAGACCATGGGGCTAGTCACATGGCCTTTTTTTTTTTTTTTAAAAGCCGGTACGTAGGTAGACAGGGATGCACCCATCTGATGGCCATTAAAAACAGCTACAAGGGTCTTTCAGGGGTTAAAAGTAAAAAAAATTTAAAAATTTAAAATAAATAACATTATCCACTTGACTGCATAATTTCACATGATCACGCTGGGAACACAGGTCCTGAAGCATCCAGTGACCAGCAAAACTTTCAATGGCAGTTTTAAAGAGCCGGTAAAAAAACTGCCAGGAAATAGATGCACACAGTAATGCAAAACGGCCATGAAAAACTAACAGTGTATCTGTTTTTAATGAACTTTTCTTTCACTATCGGGTAAGTGAAGTCTAACACTGAATCAACAGGGTCAATAAAATCTATTACAACTGAAAGAAAGAAACTTGGGAGCAAAAGGGTTAACTGATGTTTTTTCGTGGTATTCAGCCTTAATTACCATTTTATTTGATCTCAATGAAATCCATTATTCCAATCATTCAGTCAAGTGATCTCATCTAGTACTGTTAGGGCCACGACCGTTGCCCCTTCGTTGCTGTATTGCGGCCCGTATACGGCGGGTTCACAATACACGGGGCACTGGCCGTGTGCATTCCGCATCAGGGATGCGTACCCGTTCACTTGAATGGGTCCGCAAATCCGGAGATGCGGAACGGAAGCACGGAACGGAACAACACGGAAGCACTACGGAGTGCTTCCTGGGGTTCCGTTCCATACCTCCGCACCGCAAAAAGATAGAACTTGCGTTATCTTTTTGCGGAAGGGACGGATCACTTGAATGGGTCCGCGCTTCGCATGCGGCTGGCCCACGGTCGGTGCCTGTGCATTGCAGACCGCAATTTCCGGTCCACAGCACGGGCACGGAGGGGCAACGGTCGTGTGAACAAGCCCATACCCACATGACTAAAAAGTCAATCTGAAAGTTCTGAACAGTGGTAATTCTGTGCTACTACAGTGAAAACTCTGCACACACTACACTTTTATTAATTGGAGGATACATTTAATTACTGTAAGTGGATGACAAACAAGTAGAAAACCTACACTAACCAAAAGAGTAAGATAATAAAGCTGTTCCATAAAAACACACACATGATCTACTTAGTGGATCTTTTTGGCTGGAGTGTTCCTTTGTGTTATGCCTAGTGCACCATTCCTGTGTCATGCTCGCCCCCTAGGCCCCTTTACTAGGTATAACACAGGATGCGTTTTTTCTGGAGTATTCCTTTTAGCAAGAAAGACGGAAGTCTGTCCACTGAACTGTGGCTGTAGGTGACCACCACACCTCCTGTGTATTTAGGCATACGCAGTGTGTAATATCCAACCCGAAGCAGACTTGTGCTGTACAGACCTCCTTACATGAACCCCCGGAGTCTGTGCTCAATGAGAGTACGGTACTTTGTTAGCAAGGCCTTTCTAAGAGATAGTGTGCAGGGGCCACTGGAGATTTGAATGAAAATATAATTTCACCAAGTTTTTTTTATTTTTTATTATTTAAATCTGCCACCTTCCCGTCCACTATCAGTGGGACCTCTGGAGCAATCCATTGCTGGTTCCAGCTCTCTGGTTGTCTTCGCTGGACTTCCGATCCCCATCTGTTAACTTCTGCATGGATGGAGCCACATGCACTGCTGCAGCCGATGACTTCCCCCTGCAGTGACGTGTCCCTGAGCGGCATGTAACCCAGCAGTGATGTGTCACTTGAGGACGTGTCACTGCTGAAGCCAGGCATTAGATGCAGGGGGAAACATGACTAAGTCCCAGTGCAGAAGTTGACAGATATAGATCAGAAATGCTGTGAACAGCCCAGGAGCAAGAATCCAGTGGTAGGGATCAAGCGAGTATAGATTTCTACAGCAAGGAGGATAGAGGGCGAGTCAACCAAATTCAAAAAGACAAAAAAAATCAAAAATAGACACCCCTTTAAATGTGCGTTGTATAGTACACCAAGTTATTATGTCAAAACCTGTACCTGACCAGACTCTTCTTCTAGTCGTCTCTTTTCCTCTTCTGCATCAATCAATTTCTGCTTCGTCATCAGCAATTCTTTATTTAGGGCATCTGCCTTTTCCTCTGCCTAAAACAATAAAAGAATCTTATCGTTAGTGTGCGTTATGTGTCTTTATTACAGGGATCTGCTGTCATGGTTGTCTAAGTAGAAGTGGATCAGCGCTCGCCCTTTTGATGCTAATAAATCTTCACTTAATTGCCATACACAGAATACAGGCAAATGTGACGCGTTTTGGTTAAACAGCCTTTTTCAAACAGCTTTTCAAAAAAGGCTGCTTAGCCGAAACGTGTCACATTTGCCTGTATTCTGTTTAAGGCAAAGTGAAGATTTAGTAGCATCAAAGGGCGAGCGCTGATCCACTTCTACTTGGATGTATGGGCCTGCAACCCAGGATACAAGCCCCACCACCTTCTTCCAGAGAACGGACAGATTATCTCTATGAAAGGGTTGTCTAGTCTGGAAAGAGCCAAGTGCAGTCATGTGGTTCAGTAACTTATGAATGTCAGATGAGGATACCCCTTTAAGGGTCCATTCACACGTCCGCATTTTGCGGAACGGAATTGCGGACCCATTCACTTCAATGGGGCAGCACGATGTGCTGCCCGGACACGGAATTGCGGACCCGCACTTCCGGGTCCGCAATTCCGTTCCCGAAAAAAATAGAACATGTCCTATTCTTGTCCGCAATTGCGGACAAGAACAGGCATATTCTATTAATGCCGGCAATGTGCGGTCCGCAAAATGCGGAACGCACATTGCTGCTGTCCTTGTTTTCGGATCCGAGAACACCTTGCGGACGTGTAAATGGAGCCTAAGATTCATTCACATAGGACTGGACGATGTTTGGTCACATGGGACGTCACTGTGATGCTCATGGCCGCACGAGAGGAGTGCAGGGACCTTGTGAGAGGCAATCACCTGTCGTCCTGAGCTATGGGACTTGTAAGAATAAGCAAGAACATGACGGGGACAATGTCATATGAGGAGAGGAAGCGCCAGAAGCCACAGATTGTGGAAGAAGGGCATCAAAACAAGGTTAATAATCAGTGACACATTAAAAAAGGAGGCTACAAGAACTTTCAGAAAGGCAAAGTTCAGTAAAGTAAACTAAACTAAAGGTGCCCATACAGCTTTCACACGACCGTATGTATTCTGCTGTCTGCAAAATATATGGATGATGTTCGTGTGTAGCGTCCGTGTTACATCCGCGGATCCATTGTAAACATGCCTATTCTTGTTCGCAAAGCTGCTAATTTGTGTATGATAGAAAAAGTTGTCTGCTTCTTTTTCTGGAAACAGCACCACTCTTTCCCCATAGGCCAGTTATGGTATTGCAGCTCAGCCCCATTCAAGTAAATAAGGATAAGCTGCATTACCTGACACAGGTGCTGTTTTCAGATCTCTCTCTAATCTCATACAATCCTCCCAACCCCCTCATTTCCAACCAGGTAAATATTCTATAGTGAAGAATATATATTTAGAATAAGTAATCTCTGACCTTACCATATATGATACGATGGCGCAGTATGCTGTAGAGCAGTGGTCTCCAAACTGTCGCTCTCTGGCCGTTGTGAAGCCCTGAGCATGCTGGGAGTTTAACTGCCCAACAGCTGGTCCACCACTGGATGGAGAGAGGCTCCTGCAGGGTATTCCGAGTAACTTAAAAGGGGTATTCCCATCTCAGACAATGGGGGCATATGGCTAGGATATGCCCCCATTGTCTGATAGGTGTGGGTCCCACCGCTGGGACCCGCACCTACAACGAGAACGAAGCGGGGAGCTCTGTGGCTGGAGGACCCCGGGGTCCATCCACCACCAAGCGCTGCTCCCAAAGAAGTGAATGGGAGCGCACCACGCATGCGCGGCCCCTGCTCCCATTCATTTCTATGGGGCAGACGGCAATAGCCATTCATTTCCCGGCTCTGTTCTCATTGTAGCGATATGCCCACTGTGAAGGAGCCCAGCACCACCCGCATCCTCAGAATCTCCTCCTTGCTCCCCTGATGTCACATAGTTGAAGCGCCGTAATCTCGCGCGTGCCGGCTACTGCATGCGCAGTTCGTTCCCTGAGGCTGATGCCAGCACAGGGAATGACCACCATACCGGCAATGCACATGAGCCACCTCGCGCATCGCGAGATTACGGCGCTTTAGTTCTGTGACGTCGGGGAGCAAGGAGGAGATTCGGAGGATGCGGGGGCGGTGCTGGGCTCCTTCACAGTGCGCGTGGCTGGGCTCCAGAAACATTAGTAACAGCCCCTTGGGCTTCTTACTTGCCTCATTTACATATACCATATATAAAATAGTTTTTTTTAGCAAAATAAAAGCACTGAGAGCTATGGGGAATGTATATTGCGGACGTGCTAGCGGCGATCTAGCAGCACATGTCCGCAGCTCTATGCCCAAAATCCAGGTGACAGTGTCCCTTTAACACACATGACCGATGAGGCCAGTAATTGGCCGCAGTGATCACAAGACCGAGCCACTTCATGTCAAACAGGGACAATGGCGCAGTCGGATCTTAAGGGTGTATTAGACTGTCAGATCCTCTGACAGAAGATCGCTAACGAGTGTTCCTATGAACGCTTGTCAGCGATCGTTTGGCAGTCTAATACTGCCTCCAAATGCCCAATGCATGCTTACAATGGGTGCCGGTGGCAGATTGCGCTGTGTAATAGCGATCTGCTGTCTGCAAACTGGTGCCCTGGATGTGGACAAGTGATGACATAGTGATCGCTCCTCCCCATGCCACGGAGGACATTGCTGCATGTAATAGCTGCGGGGTCCTCAGCTAGCTATCTGACGATTGCCGGGAGGGAACGCTACAATCCTGACAATCGTCTGCGGCATTGCGGTGTCTAATAGACCCTTTAGATTGGGCAAACAATTTAAGCAAACAATTGGGTCAAAGAAAGTAAGTGTTTTAGGCTACTTTCACATATGCGTTTTTTAGCATTCAGAACAGATCCGGTTCTATTATATCGAAAATGAACATGCCGGATGTGGCACAACGGAACGCATTCTGGAGCACTCCGTTCTGGTTTGTTCAGCTTTGTCCCCATTGACAATGATTGGGACAAAACTGAAGCTTTTTCCTCTGGTTTTGAGATCCTCTGCCGCATCTCAAACCCGGAAAGGGAAACGCAGATGTGAAGTAGCCTTAACCAGATTCTCTGTCACCAGTTTATGTTAATCTTAGACAAGGCAGCATCAAACTGGTGACAGATTCCCTTTAACGTAGTTCCCAATCAGCATCATTCTTACAGGTCCTTATAATATGGGACTAAGCATAGGTCTATGGAAACGTTACAGGTGATTAGTCAAAAATCAAAATGTGCAAGTTCTATACTGGCTGAGAGATATACAAGTGTCAAGGGTAGAGATAAATAGCTATTGTCCTTACATTATCCAGGTCCTTACGCAGGGCAATCTTGCTGGTAACTAACTCATGAGCCAAATCATCATTTTCTTGCTCCAGCCTCATATTTGCCTCCTGGAGCCGCCTGTTTTCACGCTAGAAAAACAAGAGAGAGTTTTTAGATTTGCCAAAAGTCTTAAGCTTTGGGTGTTTGTACAGGAGTGTACTGTATGTTGTGTTCCCCTCGTATACAGAGGCGGTCAGGATAGAATGAGTAATCCAAGCTCCACCAAGCTTTGTTAGAGATGTAGTCAACCTGAACAAACGTATAACTGGACGCCAAGGGTACAAACTAACTACACTAGGCTGAGTGATGTGAAGACAGTAACGCGCTGATCACATCGATTTAGATTAGGCTCAACAGAAAAATAATGAATATAGTAAAAGCATGTTCCATCAGGTCAGTTACAAGCAGTTCAATGTTAATGTATGCTGAAGATGAACATCCCCCATTTATTAATATATCCTTTCTTTAAGTTGTGCACTATTTTCTTAAAGGGGTTGTGCAGCCAGTACATGTTGATGACCTAGCCTCAGGAGAGGTCATCAATATCTAAAAATTGGTGGGTGTCCGATTCCCGACACCCCCGCCGATCAGCTGTTTGAAGAGAAGGCGGCGCTCGTACGAGCTCTACTTCCTCTTGAACATCATACG
Organism: Bufo bufo; assembly: GCF_905171765.1. NCBI lineage: Eukaryota > Metazoa > Chordata > Amphibia > Anura > Bufonidae > Bufo > Bufo bufo. The sequence goes on from NC_053396.1 coordinate 38,635,003, forward strand.
GCGGCATCGTCTCTGAAGTCTCGGCCGCGCACTTTAATTAAAAGTGCTTGTTCCATTCACATTTGCTGCAAGCAAGATGACGCACTGTGTGATCTTGAAGAGGAAGTAGGGCTCATATAAGCACCGCCTGCTCTTTAACCAGGAGACGGGTCTCCACGCTATCAGATATTGATGACCTATCCTGAGGATATGTTATCAATAGGTAGCTTCTGCACAACCCCTTTAATTTTTTAAGCCATACCCTCACCCTCTTGTTCAGCAAGCCTGCTGTCCCATCCGCACCCGGCTCATGCCCCAGCGATGGCTGCCGATGGAGGGGCATGTGACCATACATAGTACTCCACTGCTCTGGATTTATGACCAGAGCAGTGTGTCTGAATCATGGAGGCTGAATGACGTGTATGGTCATAAGCCCCTCCGTCAGCAGCCATCTTGTGGACATGAGCCTAGTGCGGGAGAGATCGTAAGAAGGGCATGGCTTCAAAAATTAAAAATCAAAGCAGTGATGGACAATGGTTGACATTGCACATTCCACCTCGTCTATTCCGACAACGGAACATATCGTATATACTCGAGTATGAGACGAGTTTTTTGGCACATATTTTTGTGCTCAAAAAGCCCCCTCGTCTTATACTCGAGTCTAGGTCTGTATTATAGCCCACGGGGCCCCCCAGGAGATAATGAGTAAAGCCCTGGATTATTTATTTGGATATCTTACTTTGTCTTAGCTCTGGTAATAGCAGGCAGTGCGGGGGGCGGCGCTCACTCACTGACGTCACGCGCCTGCTCCTCCCACTAGGTGGCGCAGGCGCGTGACATCAGTGAGTGAGCGCCGCCCGCCCGCCCGCACTGCCTGCTATTACCGGAGCTAAGACAAAGTAAGATATCCAAATAATCAGAGTAAAGAGCTCAGCAATGAGCAATGATTAAAGTTAAAGTAGTTACTGATTAGTTTATAAATATACTGCTGTGAGCGTCGGGGAGGGCGATCTGTGGATGGCACTGTAGGGGGATCTGTGGATGGCAGTGCCATCCACAGATCCGCCTACAGTGCCATCCACAGATATCCCCCCTAAACAGTGCCATCCACAGATCCCCCCTAAACAGTGCCATCCATAGATCCCCCCTCCCCTAAACAGTGCCATCATGGCACTGTTTAGGGGAGGGGGTATCTGTGGATGGCACTGTTTAGGGGGGGATCTGTGGATGGCACTGTTTAGGGGGGAGATCTGTGGATGGCACTGTTTAGGGGGGAGATCTGTGGATGGCTCCCTGTATTTAATGCAGAGTGTGTGTGTATATAATGCACACACTCTGCATTAAATACAGGGAGTCAGAGTCAGACTCCCATCAATCTGAGTCACCCTCTTGCAGATGTGTGTATATAATGTAGAGTGTGTGCATTATATACACATACACTCTGCATTATAGCTGCATTTCCCACCCTGGTCTTATACTCTAGTCAATAATTTTTCCCATTTTTTGGGGGTAAAATTAGGGGCCTCGGCTTATATTCGGGTCGGCTTATACTCTAGTATATACGGTATATGAATTACATATAGCATTCTGAAATATGTTCTACATTTTCCCTACAATGTCTCTGTGGAAACACGCCTACACTCACATACTGGGCTAGAAAATAGAAAATACTTGGGGCTTTTCTGGATTGATGCACATCAATAAAGGTAAATCCATTCTGGTTGACGAGTGTAACCGTATAATATTCTATGAGGTGTGAAAAAAATGAATGAAAGTATAACACATGCAATTACTCACCTCAAATCTTTCAACTGGGTCTTCCTGCTGTGCTTGCTGCTCTCTCATCATGTGATACTCACGCTCGTATTTTTTTAGCTTTTTCTGACTAATCTGAAATGTAAAATATAAATGTTAAATCATTCGGAATGGCATTTATTTCCCCATAATGTTTCAAGCTGAAAAAACTAACAAAAAAACACATTACACACATTAACCCTTTAAGGACCGGGCCATTTTTCACCTTAAGGAACTGATTTTTGCAAATCTGACACGTGTCACTTTATGTGGTAATAACTTTGGAACGCTTTTACTTATCCAAGCCATTCTGAGATTATTTTCTTGTGACACATTGTACATCATGATAGTCATAAATTTGAGTCAATATATTTCATCTTTATTTATGAGAAAATCCTAAATTTACCAGAAATTTAGAAAAATTAGCAATTTTCAAAATTTCTATTTCTCTGCTTTTAAAACAGAAAGTGATGCCTCATAAAATATTTATTACTTAAAATTCCCCATATGTCTCCTTTAAGTTGGCATCATTTTGGAAATGTCATTTTATTTTTTAGGACGTTAGAAGGCTTTAGAATTTTAGAAGCAATTCTTAAAATGTTTAAGAAAATTTCCAAAACCTACTTTTTAAGGACCAGTTCAGGTCTGAAGTCACTTTGTGGGGCTTACATAGTGGAAACCCCCCCCATAAATGACCCCATTGTAGAAACTACACCCCTCAAGTTACTCAAAACTGATTTTACAAACTTTGTTAACCCTTTAGGTGTTCCACAAGAATTTAAGGAAATGGAGACCTTTCTAAATTTCATTTTTTTGGCAGATTTTCCATTTTAATCCATTTTTTTCTTTAACACATCGAGGGTTAACAGCCAAACAAAACTCAATATTTATTACCCTGATTTTGCGGTTTACATAAACACCCCACATGTGGTTGTAAACTGATGTAAGGGCACACGGCAGGGCGCAGAAGAAAAGGAACGCCATATGGTTTTTGGTAGGCAGATTTTGCTGAACTGGTTTTTAGATGCCATGTCCCATTTGAAGCCCCCTCTGATGCACCCTTACAGTAGAAAACTTCCAAAAAGTGACCCAATTTTGGAAACTAGGGGATAAGAAAAAAATCCAGAAAAATCAATTTTGAATGGATTTTTTTTTTTCGCCTGTCGCATCACAGTATGTCATGTCGCAGTGCAAATCCATAAACTATCATTACAAAAATTGTCGCACGACATTAATGCGACAAATGTCGTTGTGTAGACCTAGCCTAATACGATGACGGCGATACCAAACTTGCATAGTTTTTATTCTGTTTACTTTTTTCTTTTTAAGTATACAGCCATAACTCTTTTATATTTCAATCTACAGAGCTGTATGGCTTGTATTTTGCGTAACGAACTGTAGTTTTTATTGGTAGCATTTTTGTGGTATGTACGACTTTTTGATCACGGTTATTCAATTTTTTCCCATTACAGTGTTCACCGCACAGGAAATTTTTAAAAATATTTTAATAGTTCAGACATTTTTGGACGCGGTGATGACTAATATTTTTTATTTGATTTTTTTGTTGTTGTTGTTGATATTTATATGTAAAATTGGGAAAGGAGGGTGATTTAATCTTAATACTTTGCTGTTTTTTGTTTTTTTTTATAAACTTTTTATTTAATAACTATTATCCGCCTTAGGGGGCTAGAACCTGGGATCTTTTGATCCCTTGTCCTATTCACCCTAATAGAGATCAATTAGGGTGAGTACGATTCATACACTGTTCCTGCTGAGCTGTGTCTCGTGCACAGAGCAGCAGGGAACTTACCATGGCAAGCCTGGAGCGCTTCAGCAGCATCCAGGCTGCCATGGTAACCGATTGGAGACCCGCGATTTCACTGCGGGGCCTCCGATTAGAAAGCAGAGGGAGCAGTTACCCGTCACTGTGGCTGGGTGCCTGCTGTATGAAACAGCCGGCACCTGCCGAGTATGGAGCGTCATTATGCGTTAAGGGGTTATAACCCCTACCTACCCCATGATGTAACAGTACAGTAATTAACAGCTGGCATCCCATTGTAATGGTCAGGATCAGAGATAACTGTGACCAGGGCCACCAAAAAGTGTAGTGTAATCTACAGGCAGAATGTTATAAAGCAGGAGGAGCTGAGCAGATTAAAATATTGTTTTATGGGGGGAAAAAATCTGTAAAACTTGTAATTTAAAGAACATCCCTGTGTACAACTATCAGTGAGTGACAGTTATCTCTGTATACACACTTAGGGCTCATGCGCACAAAAGTATTTTCTTTCCGCTTCCGTTCTTGTTTTTTTGGCGGACCATATGCGGAACCATTCACTTCATTGGGGCTTTAGAAAATACAGAGGTTACTCCGTGTGCATTCCGTTTCAGTTTGTCCGCATGGCTGTTCCGCAAAAAAGTTGTGCATGTCCTAATATTGTCCGCAAATCACGGTCCGAGCCCACATTCAAGTCAATGGGTCCGCAAAAAACCCGAAACGCACACGGAACACATCCGTATGTCATCCGTATTTTGCGGATCCATACTGTAGAAATGCTATGCTATTGCTCATGTGTTTGGTAATTAATAAGTTACTGTTTCTCTATACGATCCACAAAAAACGGATCGCATACAGAAATCATACAGATATGTTTTGTGCAATAACGGAACGGAAGAGGACTTAAATCAGAGGAAAAAAAACTCAGATATTGAACAACGGATCCGTGAAAAACGGACCGTAAAACAACAATGGTCGTGTGCATGAGCCCTTATACAGAGAATGCTATCAATCGCTGATAACACCTCCCCATGTACAATTATCAGAGACTGACAGCTACCTCTGTATACACAAGTACACGGAGAATGTTATCAATTATTGATAACACCTCCCTCGTGTACAGCTATCAATGACTTATAGCGATCTCTGTATTTACACTTACACAGAGAATACTATCAATCACTGATAACTCCCTGTGTACAGATATCAGTGACTGACAGCTATCTATGTATACACACTTACATAGAGAATGCTATCAATCACTGATATCTCTCTGTGTACAACTGAACTCAGAAAGAGCTGATATTTAAATGTATAAATTACAATTTTTACTGAATATTTTCCCACAAAACTATATATCAATCTGCTCAGCTCCTCCTGCTCTTTAACATGCTGCCTGCAGAATGCACTAAATTTCGCATTATAAATTTCGCATTAATAGGTCCTTTTTAAATGCTACAGATATCGCTGCATTTCTAATGGCCCATATAAAGCTATGTACAGTGAATGGTGTAAAAAAAAAAAACAATGGCAGATGTAGATGCTTTTCACCTCCCATCTCCCCAAAAATTTATGAAAAGTTTAACAATACAACAAGCTTTGATACTGCTAAAAAAAAAAAATGAAAAATTCACAGCTCATTGTATGTGAAAATTATTTTAGAGCGATATAAAAAATATATATATCAAAAAAAGTGCCGTTTATGCACCTATGACCTATCAATAATGTGAAAGTCATGAGCAAATACACAGCATTAATTAACATACTGTACCGTGCTATATAGTGTACACAATTCTTCACTTTACTCTACCTTTGCTAAACTGAGGGGGCAGAAAGAAGACGTAAAACCTGACTGCAAGCTAAGCACAGGATTTTGTGTCAACCAAGGAAACACAAAGGTCTGCAGAGGAGCTGAACAAGACGGTCGGATATTTTAAAAATAATATTGCTTTTTTTTTTTGGATGAACAGTAACAATTAAAAAATGTTGCAAATATGTATATAATCATTAAAATATAAAAAATATTAACCTAGAAAAGGATGTTTTACAAGGGTTACCCACAGAAATGAATTATCATCTATCACTAGGACAGGTGATAAATATCGGATAGCAGGGGTCCGACTGCTAGGAGCCACCCTCCCCCCACAAGTCTCCTCTAGTAGTGCACATGTCTGTCCACTGCTCCATTGACTTTTATGAGGCTGACGTAGACAGCGTTCCATCAGTGCCATGGAAGTGAATGAAGCAGTGCACTACCGCTAAGTTCAGAGTGTCACGGGATGGCGGACAGCCTTCTTGTACACACACTGTGTGAGTGGGGTAATCAGGACTCTCACTGTGTTCCCGAGGAGTCCTGTCAGTTCTGTAAGGATTTATTTGCTTTTTACACCGAAATCCTGCCCCAAATAATATAAACCTATATATTAGAGCCCAGACTACCTATTGTATCCTGTTCTCAGGAAAGGACGGCATAAATTATCTGACACATTCACTTTAAAGGGGTTGTCCCACCAAAAATATTCTGCAGTTTTCAAACCAGCACCTAGATCTTTTGTAATTGCATGTAATGAAAAATGTATTATAGCTACGGAGTTACTCAATGAAATATTATCTGTATTGCTCTTTCTAATTTCTCTGTCCTGCTCACCGAGACGTGCTCAGTTCCATCCTTCAACTGCCACCAGCTGCAGCAGAAAGGACACGCCCCTGAGAAAGGACACACCCCTGAGAAAGGACACGCCCCCGAGAAAGGACACGCCCCCTGATCTGACAGCTTGAAATAAATCTAGCAGAACAATTGGAGCAATGAATGGGAAGATCTCTGGTTCCATGTGAGGTACAGGGCTGGTTCTAGATTTAGTAGAAAGAGGTCTTCATGTACTAGCCCCTTTAAGCAAGCAAAGTTCCATCCAAATCAGTGTCAATCTGCTTACAATGTGGTGTAAGAAATATCGGAGTTAAACCAAAGGGTTATAATCCTTCTGCAGAACCCTTTCATTCTAGAAATCAACGCTAATGTGGTCTTCTCCCACTTACTCTGACTTATCGGATGACGGATTTTATGGGATTTCACCTTAAACATTAAAGAGGTTTTCTGAGATATTTTTATTGATGACCTATCCTCATGACACCCTGTCCGACACCCAGCCCCCCGCCGAACAGCTGGTTGAAGAGAAGGCCGCGCTCTGTGCGAGCGCAACCTTTCCTTCATTGTTTACCTGCTCGCCGTCGACATCGCAGCGGCGAGCAGGTGTAATTACAAGCCGTCCCATTCACTTCTATGGGACGGCTCGGTAGTATACACTTGAATAGGAAGGAGCCGTCCCATAGAAGTGAATGGGACGGCTTCTTGTAATTACACCGGCTTACCGCTGCAATGTCGACGGCGAGCAGCTAAACAATGAAGGGAAGGCTGCACTCGCACAAGCCAGGCCCTCTCTTCAAACAGCTGATCGGCGGGGGTGCCGGGTGTCAGACCCCTGCCAATCTGAAACTGATGGAGAGGATAGGCCAGGGGTCAGCAACCTCCGGCACTCCAGCTGTTGCGAAACTACAATTCCCAGCATGCTCCATTCATTTCTGTGAGAGTTCTGAGAAGAGCAGAGGAAGTATGCATGCTGGGAGTTGTAGTTTTACAACATCTGGAGTGCCGGAGGTTGCCTACCCCTGGGATAGGCCATCAGAAGTGAAATCCCAGAAAACCCCTTTAAAGGGACTATCTAATCAAGATGACCTCTTTTCAGATTGAAAAATGTCAGTGATTGCAGTGGTTCTGGATTCAAAACTCCCCTGCTGCAGACCGCCAAATAAAGCATGGACGGGCCAGGTCCGTCACAATGACAGCAATTTTCCACCTGGATAATCAGAGGAATCCCGAGTGGGAGACCACTCTGACTGAGTCCATACATCCTAACAGGACATATGAAAAGTGATAGCCATCTAGTAATACAGAAGTATTCATCATGTCTCATTTACAAATAAACACCCAGCAAATTATAGCAAATGCTCATCTACATATTACTAATGCTAATAAAATGTACATTTCAGAGGTTTTCATGCACTTTTTGTATCAGTAAGTCATCGGTACATACAGTTTTTCCAAGCTGTCATTCAATAGATGAAACTTGGGAAATGAACAGGGCCCAAGAGGACTGGCCTAGACTGTGGTAACGGGGGTCCTGGAACGGTTCCATACCGTTCTAATCTCTAGGACTCTATGTTCGGCTATAAATTGCTATACACCAGAAGCATGTGAAAAAGTCTGATAACTGGGAAAAGGATCCCCAATGACACAGATAAGAGACAGAACGCAGCAATCTGCAGGATACTTACAAACGTGAATCAGCAAAGAGGAGCCGCCAATGAATGCAGCTTTCCTCGGGCATGCTAGGAGAGCAGACAGGATATCCTTGGATGGAAACAAAACCTCCTGCATTATTAACCACTTTCCAGAATAGCAGGGCTCGCCAACGGCAAGAGCTAAGCAAACCATTACCGATCCTGATCACAGGGCAGAGAGTTAAATGCTGTACGATAGGCACCGCAGATCACCCAATACATGGTGTCCTATCAAAGCCTCTATAATGCAAAAATGATTTCTGATGATCGTTATGGGCTTTAATGTCTGAAAATCGGATTATGTCCTAATATATCAGCCTTACTCTGAGTGGTGTGTACCGACAGCAAAAAGTAATACTTATCCAGAAGGACCACTAAAGCATGAAGTACGGGAATGCTTCTGGAGATCATACGACTGCAGACGAAACACGGGAGGGGGATCCTGCTGCAGCCAGAAAGATCAGTCAAACATGTGTATAGCAAATAACAAAACCAGGCCAATGTATATTCACTACACTAGTTCAGGGATACCCAACCTGTGGCCCTCCAGCTGTTGCAAGACTACAACTCCCAGCATGCCTGGACAGCCGACAGCTATTAGGGCATGCTGGAAGTTGTAGTTTTGCAACAGCTGGAGGGCCACAGGTTGAGCATCCCAGCACCAGTACAATATAACATTGGTCTAAACAAAATAAGGCAACATTGAGGGACGCGGCACAGGAACATGGAAGGCTGTTCCAGCAGAGAACTGGAACCACATAGCCAGATACTGCCACGTGTCCGTCAGATCTCATTGACTATAATGGGAACCTTAATGGGATTTAACTGGACAAAAACTGTTGTGTGCAGCAATGGAATCCTTGTGGAATCCCGGCATTTTTGCCAGGGAGCTCCCAGATCACTGCTGCTTCCCATAATAGTCAAGGGGGTCCAGCAGGCACGCGGCACTATCCAGTTATGCTGGATACAGGAGAACTCCAGGAAGCCGTGTTCTGCCGGAACAGCCTACAGGACTGCTGTGCCACATGTGTGAAACTAGCCTCCGGCACAACGGTCCTCATTTATGAAACTGCCGTTTCAAAACGGTAGTGCCATCCACGACAACCATTAAGGTTCTCTTGGCGGCATGGTGAAAAACAGAGGCTATAGTTGATATTTTTGTAGCACCAACAATGTTAAAGGGGTTGTCTGGGCTACAGATATTGATGACCTATTTTAAGGATAATTCATCGACCCTAGATCGGCGGGGGCTGCCTCCTGGAAGAGGCTGTGCTACTCATGTGAGCATCCTCTTCAATGTGTTCCAGCACGGCGACTCCATTGTAGCGGCAGTGCAGTGTAATTACAGCTGAATTAGCCGCCCACCGATCTGATGCTGAAGACCTATCTTAAGGACAGCAATAAACAAATGTAGAAGCAGCACCACACGGTCCTTATTGATGTATTCTTATAGATGCAACAGCCTCACCAATGGCCCTGGATCCAACGGCCGGAACATATACACTGCTCAAAAAAATAAAGGGAACACAAAAATAACACATCCTAGATCTGAATTAATTAATTATTCTTCTGAAATACTTTCTTCTTTACATAGTTGAATGTGCTGACAACAAAATCACACAAAAATAAAAAAATGGAAATCAAATTTTTTAACCCATGGAGGTCTGGATTTGAAGTCACACTCAAAATAAAAGTGGAAAAACACACTACAGGCTGATCCAACTTTGATGTAATGTCCTTAAAACAAGTCAAAATGAGGCTCAGTAGTGTGTGTGGCCTCCACGTGCATGTATGACCTCCCTACAACGCCTGTGCATGCTCCTGATGAGGTGGCGGACGGTCTCCTGAGGGATCTCCTCCCAGACATGGACTAAAGCATCTGCCAACTCCTGGACAGTCTGTGGTGCAACGTGACGTTGGTGGATAGAGCGAGACATGATGTCCCGGATGTGCTCAATTGGATTCAGGTCTGGGGAACGGGCGGGCCAGTCCATAGCATCAATGCCTTCATCTTGCAGGAACTGCTGACACACTCCAGCCACATGAGGTCTAGCATTGACTTGCATTAGGAGGAACCCAGGGCCAACCGAACCAGCATATGGTCTCACAAGGGGTCTGAGGATCTCATCTCGGTACCTAATGGCAGTCAGGCTACCTCTGGCGAGCACATGGAGGGCTGTGCGGCCCTCCAAAGAAATGTCACCCCACACCATTACTGACCCAATGCCAAACCGGTCATGCTGGAGGATGTTGCAGGCAGCAGAACATTCTCCACGGCGTCTCCAGACTCTGTCACGTCTGTCACATGTGCTCAGTGTGAACCTGCTTTCATCTGTGAAGAGCACAGGGCGCCAGTGGCGAATTTGCCAATCTTGGTGTTCTATGGCAAATGCCAAACGTCCTGCACGGTGTTGGGCTGTAAGCACAACCCCCACCTGTGGACGTCGGGCCCTCATATCACCCTCATGGAGTCTGTTTCTGACCGTTTGTGCAGACACATGCACATTTATGGCCTGCTGGAGGTCATTTTGCAGATCTCTGGCAGTGCTCCTCCTGTTCCTCCTTGCACAAAGGCGGAGGTAGCGGTCCTGCTGCTGGGTTGTTGCCCTCCTACGGCCTCCTCCACGTCTCCTGATGTACTGGCCTGTCTCCTGGTAGCGCCTCCATGCTCTGGACACTACGCTGACAGACACAGCAAACCTTCTTGCCACAGCTCGCATTGATGTGCCATCCTGGATAAGCTGCACTACCTGAGCCACTTGTGTGGGTTGTAGACTCCGTCTCATGCAACCACTAGAGTGAAAGCACCGCCAGCATTCAAAAGTGACCAAAACATCAGCCAGGAAGCATAGGAACTGAGAAGTGGTCAGGTCACCACCTGCAGAACCACTCCTTTATTGGGGGTGTCTTGCTAATTGCCTATAATTTCCACCTGTTGTCTATCCCATTTGCACAACAGCATGTGAAATTGATTGTCACTCAGTGTTGCTTCCTAAGTGGACAGTTTGATTTCACAGAAGTGTGATTGACTTGGAGTTACATTGTGTTGTTTAAGTGTTCCCTTTATTTTTTTGAGCAGTGTAGATGAATGCAAACGGGATCAGCAGCATCTCACATCATCGACTTTTATTAGGACTTCACTACTGTGTGCGCATGTACGCACAGCTGTCCAATCAACTACGTCATAGTCTACGTTACCTCCGATGTGTCCGCCTCTCAGCATCATATCGCTCCGTCCTCTGCTGTCGACGTCATCGGGCCGTGACAGGCGCACCCAGCTACATCATCACTGCGCCGACTCGCAACCATCTGACCTCACAGAGGGCGGCCCGAGGTTACCATGATAACCCACAACGCCATCAGAGGCATCCAGGTGTCTACAAATGCCCCATAAACATAAACTCCAATCAGCCACCTATGTATATATACCCCAAAGTAGTAGCGATCCACACTATATAATATAGATTGAGGGACATAAACGCCAAACTACCCAAATAATTATTCCACATAATCCAGCAATGTCAGACCCATGAGTGCGATCAGGGCACGTTATTTATGTCCCAATATCAAGAGGCACTATATAAATTAATTTATATATAACCTAACATATGCCTTAATTCTGTTCCGCCAAAAGTACGTGCGAGCATAATCGTCTGCTCTGCCGTCCCAGCAAGACAGAATTACCATACACCCCCCCCTCAGATAATCATGGATGGGGGAAAAAAGGCCACTGCATGTAAAAACAATATGAGGTCAGATGGTTGCGTGTCGGCGCTGTGATGATGTAGCTGGGTGCGCCTGTCGCGGCCCGATGACGTCGACAGCAGAGGACGGAGCGATATGATGCTGAGAGGTGGACCCATGGACACATCGGAGGTAACATAGACTATGACGTAGTTGATTGGACAGCTGTGCGTACATGCGCACACAGTAGTGAGGGACGCCGAACGGTTTAATTGATGTTATGATCTACACACATTGTTCAGTGATGTCGGAAGTCCTAATAAAAGTCGATGATGTGAGATGCTGCTGATACCGTTTGCATTCATCTATCTTAAGACAGGTCATCAATATCTTTAGCCCAGACAACCCCTTTAAGACCACAGTTTACACTCAAGAGGCCTCAAGGAGCTACACTCAGTTTTTTCTGCCATTTAAAGCCAGATAGTGACAAATATCCATTTTTCTAATGTTTTTATTTTCAGATTTTTTTTTTATTCCATTTTTTGAATGTGATTATGGGGGCAGCAATCTTGCTTGAGCTGTTAACAGCATTTAGGGATATGCTTTACAGCAACCACCATGGGCCTTAACAAGGTTTTCCGGTAGTAATTACATTTTATCTAATGCCTGCTTCCAGAAACAAAAGATTTATACTTACCTGCTTCCGCTGCTCCGGTCCTCTGGGCTGCCTCTGCCATCATCTTCTGTTCCCCGCACGGTCTACATGAGGCCGTTCGGAAGCATGATCAGAAGTTCTGCTGCAGCCAATAACTGGCTTCAACAGTGATGTGCTGCTTGTGGCCAGTTATTGGTTGCAGCAGATCACGTGACCATGCCCATGCACTACCGGATGTAAACAGTGCGGGAACCGGAAGATGAAGACAGCGGAGGCAGCATGAAGGACCGGAGTGGTGAGCAGCAGGTCAGTATGAATCTTCTTTCAGGAGGCAGGCTGTGGACATTATATAAAATGTAATTATTACAGGAAAACCCCATTTAAACACTGGAGGGGACTTACTGACTACGGGAGCGTTTGCTCTGTGACCTCTGCAGAGGAGGGAGTAGACAAGCTGTGATATCAGCCGCTGTGAATGGTGGATCCTATGGTGCAGTTATTTTTATATAGCTTTAACCTTTCATTGTAATATTGCCAGTGATAATAATGAGATGACTGCTTAAAAGTGATCTGTACATACCGAGAAGTGGCGTCTATTAGGTTTATTGGCTTGTGCAAATACTGATTGTGACACAGACAATTTAAAAAATAAAATAAAAATATCACAAAAAACCCTATAAACACAGAAGAAAATCAGCCGGCACTCCGTGTGTATAGTAAGCGGTGCGCGCGTCCAGGGTCGGCGTCCCATCAAAGAACAAAGAAGACCGGCACTCGCTGTATTGGATGCAGCTTTTATCCTTTTATTTGCACATGGAGGAACAAAATTGACGCGTTTCGACTGAAACATGAGTCTGTCAACCTGCTTGACAAAGACTCATGTTCGAGTCGAAACGCGTCAATTTTGTTCCTCCATGTGCGAATAAAAGGATAAAAGCTGCATCCAATACAGCGAGTGCCGGTCTTCTTTGTTCTTTAAAAACCCTATAAAAACATTTATGTTTAACATAACTTAATTTAAACAATAGGTTATTTTCTGATGGCGCATTCCCTTTAATTCCGATGACTTGCATGGTACCAATAGTTTGGCGTAAAGCTGAAAGCTGCTCATAGTAAAAACAATTAAGAAAGCATCTGTCAAACAGACCAACAGGTATAGTATGTACGGCCTTTGCTCAAATATTCAACAATCTCCAACCATATTCTAGATCTGTGCCTGGTCTGCATTTTTTGCAAATCTCACAAGGTCCCATTTATTTCTATGGGTGCTCCTCCCCAAAAAAGACAGCAGTGATACGTCACATTTTTATATCAATAGGGAACAGGAAGTAGAGACCAGCCCTACATCTCACATGGATCCAGAGATCTCCCCATTCATTGCTCTGCGAGATTTATATCAAGCTGACAGCTCAAGGGGAGTGTCCATGCTCTCCCTATCACAGCTAAGGGGGCGTGTCTCAGCTGTCCCTATCACAGCTCAGGGGGCGTGTCCATTCAAGCTGCAGCTCTCTCCCTATCACAGCTCAGAAGGATGAAACTGAGCATGTGCGGCCCTCTCAGTGAGCAGGAAAAAAAAATATAAGAAAAAAAACACACAGCAGGTGGCGCTATACAGATACATTTTATTAGCTCAGTGTCTATAATACATTTTTAATTACTGCAATTATAAAAAGTATTCAGATCCAGGCGCTGGTTTGAAAGCTGTAAGAATTGGTGGGACGACCCCTTTGATGAGTAAACAAATATGTCATCATGTGACATGGCGTGTGATGATCTCTTCATTCATAGATGATTGCTATGCTTTATGGGTCCAATTGCTATTACCCAACCACTGATCAATGTCACTTTTTTTACAGACATAGCTATAGCCCATGTAAACAGATTTTTTTCGGTTAGCCAGTAAGGGTATCAATTCTACAATACTTTTGTAATTTTTTATGTAAAAGTATTTAACATCCCATAGCCATAGCCCATGAATAAGACGAGGTCGCTGTGCTCTATAAAGCGCCATTTCCCTTCTAGTTTCTTATTCAAGTGGGGGTCTTAGCACCAATGACACTATTTTGGCAGTTTTATGAAGCATTCCCTAATTTTTTACAGAAAAATTTAAAATTCTATTGCCTATAGTATCTCAACATATAAAATAATGTCTTGAGAATGACCTTTCAGTGCTGTGGTGTACAGCTACTTGTCCCCATTAAATACATTACTAGACAAGCAAGGACTAGCTATTTACACCATTTTCTGATTTTTAGGCCTCTTTCACACAAGCGAGTTTTCCGTGCGGGTGCAATGAGTGAAGTGAACGCATAGCACCCGCACTGAATCCTGGCCCATTTATTTCAATCTGTCTGTGTACACGAGCGTTGTTTTTCCTGCATCAGATCTGCGTTGCGTGAGAATTGCAGCATGTTCTATAGGCTACATGCACACAAACATTGTGTCCGTTCCGTTTTTGTTTTTTTTTTGCGGATAGGAGCGGGACCCATTCATTTAAATGGGTCCGCAAAAAATGCGGACAACACACAGTGTGCTGTCCGCATCAGTATGTCCGTTCCGTAGCCTCGCAAAAAAAAAAAATAGAACATGTCCCATTCTTGTCCGTTTTAGGCATTGTTACAATGGATCCGCAGAAAAATATTTAAAAAAACGGATGGCATACAGATGTCATCAGTTTTTTTTTTTTTTTGCGGATCCGCAATTTGCAGACCGCAAAACACATACGGTCGTGTGCATGTAGCTATTTTCTGCGTTTTTCACGCAGCCCTGGCCCCATAGAAGTGAATGGGACTTCAGTGAAAAAAGCATTGTATTCGGATGCAAAGCATTTTTCACTGATGGTTGGTAGGTGATGTTGTTTGTGAATCTTTAGGTTTTTTTTCACGCGCGTGAAAAACGCATTAAAACTAATTGCACCCCCATGGAAAAAACTGAAACACTGAATGCAATTGCAGACAAAACTGACTGAACTTGCTTGAGAAATGGTGCGAGTTTCACTGAACGCAACCGGACACGATCTGTATAGTTCGTGTGAAAGAGGCCTTACAATGAACTCCCCAGACGCCATAATCAGAATATACGATGATCCGGAAAACTGAACTACCCTGGAAATTGTCTTATCAGATGGGTTTATTGTCTGATCACGCACTACAAGAAATATTCATGTAGTCAGGAAAACCTAAAAATCCCCCAGAGGTACAAAGGACGTCACAGTGAAAGTAAAACTCATCCTTGTGATCAGTAATGTGCAGTGCGCAAATCTAAATAACCGGTGTCGTTATGTGCGGCAACTACAATCTGAAGCTTTGAGCTGAGTCAGCAGTATGTTACATCAAATAGTGCAAACCCGAAAATATATCTGGAATCCATAATCAAAAGTGTATTAACCCAGTGGGTGGACTGCAATGAATAAAGTGTCGGAGCATCATAAATCAGAGTCAGCCATGACATTTACCTTTAGGCTGCAGGCCAGTTCCATTAACTTTTTCGCATTGTCCTCCGAGCGGTATCTCTTTGGAAGCTGGACGCGGAAGAATTTTAGAGCACCCTCAAAATCTGTAAGGAGCAGATCGTCCTTAGAGGTCTAGGAGATATGGAAGCAGACAGGTTTTTGTAAATCTAGCCGTCCAGGTTACTGCTACTTGTTACTATGATTTCTTATAGAAAAGTACACCTACCTTTAATAATCCCAGTGCAACGTTAAAAATGACGCTTATTCCCTGTGGACAAAAACAAAAAAATCATAATGAAATTATTGATAGCACACTACTAATCAAACGCATAAAGCAATGGCATCCTGCTTATGTCTGGTGGGGATCCGGCCTCTGTACCACCCCAATCCTGAGAACGAAGGGGACGCAGCACTGGGTTAGCACAAGGAACTGCAGCCGTATGAAGTGGAGCATGCTGTAGTTCTCAGGATAGACCTCTGGGACCCCCATAGCTGATAAGGCCATGGTTTATCCTAGTGGTATGCTATCACGATCTAGGACATTTATGTCACTTTTAAGACCCCAACCTATCAGGAGAACAGGTGTCCCCTGTGGATATGCCACAAATGTCGAAAGGTCTGTTTGACACAGGCTCATCATCATTATTAACTCGTTGCTTCCCAATGATCTGGACGATAACGGACTTGTGTAAATGAAGAAAAAGATGAGCAATATGTGATTATTTCCATTTGATCTTCATCAGCTGGACGGCTGTGAAAAATGTCTTTACTGGCAGCAAGATCTGAGAATGGAAATTCTACTTGCAGCAATATTTCCAGAGAGCAGTGCTGCTGAAAGGGGGTTTTCTGGGATTTTAATATTGATGACCTATCCTCAGAATAGGTCATCAATATTAGATCGGCAGGGGTCTAACACCCGGCACCCCCGCCGATCAGCTGGTTGAAGAGAAGCCTGTGCTCAGTGCAGGCGGTGCTGGGTGTCGGACCCCGCCGATCTGATACTGATGACCTATCCTGAGGATGGGTCATCAATATTAAAATCCCGGAAAACCCCTTTAAGGCCCTCATACACATTAGAGGATTGGTGGCTGAACTATCGGGATAGATAAGAATCGGGAAAATTAAACTTCATTACATTTTTATGTTCCTTTGGGATGTAAGCCACCGTCAGAGGTTGCCTCAGCCAAACCCAACAGATATGTGTGTATGTGGGAAGAGTCAGCAGTCGGCCGAACATGCATTTGGCTGACAGCTACTAAAGGCGTATGGGCACCTCTACAGTTTCAATAAGGAATCATGCCCACGAAGGTATGGGCTCCGTGCCTGTGCTGTGGACAGCAAATAGCAGCCTGCAATACATGGGCACTAGCCGTGTGCACTCCGTTCTCCGGATAAGGCCCCATTGACTTGAATGGGTCCGCAATCGGCAAGATATGGCAAAAGATAGGAGACGTCTTATCTTTTGCGGTGTGGAGACATGGATCTGAAAGCCCACGGAAGTGCTTCAGAGTGTTTCCATGGGCTTCCGATCTGTGCCTACGCTCCGCAAAAGATAAGACATGTTCTATCTTTAGCCGTATCTTGCCGATCTTGGACCCATTCAAGTCAATGGTTTGTGGTCTGCAATATGGGCAACAAGCCCTTACGTTCGTGGGCATGAGCCCTAAATGTCAAGTTAAGATATTGGTTGAAACTGCAATATTACACATTAACCTTATAAAAATATATAATAGACATATTCAAGAGTTTGAGCTTTACCACACAAACACAAATAACATTTTTTTAATGACAAATATCATAAAAATGTGTAAATGTTAAAATAGGTGCAAGCATTGCACCATACAAAACAATTACTGCTTTAGCCCAAGGAGAAGCTCCAATTCCCTATATTCCAGCGCACTGAAGAAAACATTTAACACTTATACAGGTTTCAAATTCTATTCTGAAGTCTGTGAAATCTGGCTATCCAGCATCATAACTGTCCTGAGTATATACTGTATTAGCAGACGTGTGGGTGAGCACTGGACGTATGAGCTAGGATATTTCTTATGCCACCAGCAGAGGGCAATGCAGGCCAATAAATCAGGACCATAGTGCTAGAGCTCATTGTTCTGTGCCAAGCGGTTATACCGTATCTGCCGATGTATAAAGATCTAGCAGAAGATTGTTCAAAAACATTTCATTTCCAGTTCCACACATCACTGCACTGATTGCATTAGGCGACACTGAAACATGCCCCAGATTGTCAAAGATGCTTTAGATGGGATGCTATCTTTATTTATTTTAACTGACCTCTAGCAATAAGATGATCATGCAGTGTCCCACCGCTGGTCCCTAGTGATCTGTGGGGGAACCCGGCAGCAACTGTTTATTTCCACTGCACCATCATTGCAGGGAAAATATACCAATACATAGTTCTCATAGAAATTGTGCTGTTCATCTAAATGCAAGAGATGCTCATTCTAGCTTTATCTAATTTTGTTTAATAGATAAGGGTCCTAAATGCCCATCTAAAATGTCAGAATGACCTAATTAATTTTTGAAAAATGATCTTGTGAGCTAACCAACTTCTTAAAGGGGTTGTCTCACTTCAGCAAATGGCACTTATCATGTAGAGAAAGTTAAAGGGTTTTTTTTAAACGAATGATCTATCCTCTGGATAAATCATCAGCATCTGATCGGCGGAGGTCTGACACCCGGGACCCCTGCTGATCAGCTGTTTGAGAAGGCCGCGGCGCTGGCAGTAGCGCCGCGGCCTTCTCGCTGTTTACCGCAGGCCCAGTGACGTCACGACAAGTATCAATGGCCGGGGCGGGGATAAACTCTGTTCACTTGAATGGAGCTTAGCCGCGCCCAGACCAGTGATACTCGTCGTGATGTCACTGGGCCTGCGGTAAACACTGAGAAGGCCGCGGCGCTACTGTCAGCGCCGCTGCCTTCTCAAACAGCTGATCGGCGGGGGTCCCGGGTGTCAGACCCCCGCCGATCAGATGCTGATGATCCAGAGGACAGATTATCAGTTTAAAAAAAACTGCAGAACCCCTTTAATACAAGGCACTTAACTAATGTATTGCGGTCATCCATATTGCTTCCTTTGCTGACTGCTCACAATATACACTGCTCG
Source organism: Bufo bufo (assembly GCF_905171765.1). NCBI lineage: Eukaryota > Metazoa > Chordata > Amphibia > Anura > Bufonidae > Bufo > Bufo bufo. Next base: position 38,653,805 of record NC_053396.1, read on the forward strand.
TTTACAGGGGTTATGACCACCTCTGCAGCGCAGATACGAGGTGGCCGGGACGGGAGCTGCTGTGCATGTGCCTATGTGCACTCCCATGGTTTGAGCGAATCAAGGTTCGAATCGTAGATCAGAAGTCGATTTGTTCAAAAACTTTGATGTTAAACGATTTGATACATATGCAAATTAACCTGAGATGAGTCCTGTCCCTGACTCATCTCACGTACAGGACTCATCTCAAGTAAATTTGCATATGTATAAAATAGTTTTTTTACACAATAAAAGCACACAGAACTATGGGGACTGGGTATTGCGGATGTGCTAGCGGCCATCTAGCAGCCCATGTCCTCAGCTCTATACACAAAATCCCGGTGACAGGTTCCCTTTAATGCAGTTTCTGTACACCATTAAAATGTATAGGCTTCGTGGAGACAAACTTCGTCTCGCCCAATGTGGCACAAGACTTTGGTGAATTACTACTGTACTCATATCTGTGTATTGAAAAACATTTTAAAATCCGCAGATACGAACATAGTAGTAATTCACTGAAGTCTAGCATGACTTCGGGCGAGACGAAGTTTGGCTCCACGGAGCCAATACATTTTAATGCTCTACGGAGACAGCATTAACATAGATGTTTTATGATCCCAAACTCGATTCACTCAAGCCTAGTCCTGGCCATCAGAGGCCGACACTTTCTCCTATAGTGTGCAAGCACGACCACCGCTGCTGGATTGCAGGGTGGTCGTAACTCCAGGAAACAAGCAGTGTATAATGTGAAGAAAAAATGAATCAAGCCAGCAAAGGATGCGATATGGACAATAACAATACATTAGTTTCTGGTATTAACTCTCTCTACATGATAAATGCCATTTGCTGAAGGCTGTGTTCACATCCACATCAAAAGGTTCTGTTAGGAGCCTTCATGGTCAATTCCATTACAATATCCAGACAAGATAGTGCAGCATGCTTCCAATTAATTTTATTTTTTTGTAAAATGCCAGGCTCTCTGATGGAAGCACGACAGGCACCATTTGGTTCCATCATGCGAAGGCTGCTTTTTCAGTTTTTCGGTTCCTAGACTGTAACAAAAAAAGCCTTAAGAGACAAGATGCTCAGGTTTTGTTCTTTATTTCACTTTTGGTTAATTAACCCTAAATGATCAGTAAGATCACACCTGGAAGTGTCACATAATATTGCCTATTGTACCTACCTCACACAAGAGCAAGTCAATAATGTGGAAGACCATGTAGAGCGGGAACTTGGCAGTAAAGAGTGTCAGAAACCATTGGGAAGCGTACATGTGGGCTTCAAGGCTGATCTCCAGGAAGTGAGAGTACAGGTCTGCAATATATTCCTGACAACCGGGGAAAAAAAAGACTAATTGAAGGTCCTCTGATACTAAACACATGATGTTACATGAATGATGGTATCTACAGCGGAAATGCAACACATGCAATAATTACTGAACACCAATCATATATAGGGGCTTCCAGGCAGGAAGAACTTGCCCCAAAGGATGGTAATGGTCTACCAAGGAGGCCAGAAGCGCTCGCATGTTGCCAGGCTGCATGGACAGCACGGTGGCTCAGTGGTTAGCACTGGTGCCTTGCAGCGCTGGGGTCCTAGGTTTGAATCTAACCAAAGACAACTTCTGCATGGAGTTTGTATGTTCTCCCCGTGTTCGCATGGGTTTCAAACAGGTTCTCTGGTTTCCTCCCACAATCCAAAAACATACTGAAAGCAGCCATGTTTTTCTACTCCTGGACAGCCCCTTTAATATATTAATTCATCCCCTTCCAGGAAAAAAAAATAGGAAAACTACTTTAAAAAGACAATCCTGGTTTTACGTTGCTAATGATATTTATCTGCCTGCACTAATGAGACCCAAAAGGCTGGAGCACTTTTCTGTAAACTGTGGTATTCTAAAATTGCTGAGAAACAGACTCAGGCTTCATGCACACGACCGTTACGTTTTTTGTGGTCCGCAAATTACGGATCCGCAAAACATGGAAGCCGCCCGTTTGCCTTCCGCAATTTGCGGAACAGGCGGCCCATTGTAGAAATGCCTATTCTTGTCCGCAAAAAGGACAAGAATAGGACATGTTATATTTTTTTTTTTGCGGGGCCTCGGAACGGAGCAACCGAAGCGGACAGCACGCGGAGTGCTGTCCGCATCTTTTGCGGCCCTATTGAAGTGAATGAGTTCGCACCCGAGCTGCCAAAACTGTGGCTCAGATGCGGACCAGAACAACAGTCGTGTGCATGAGGCCTTATAGGGCAGCGGAGAACACTGTCCTATGCAGGTGATTTGCTCATCTGAGACAGCGCTTTTAAGGGGGGGAGCCGCCACAAGTATCAAAGACACCCATCAGTCACCTGCGGCCGGGCAGACACTTCCCAGCAGAGCAGAAGCCTCAGCCGGTTAGCGGCTGTCCGCATGGCTCATACAGAGGAGTGATTCTGAACAGTTTTTTCACTTTAAAGAGAAGCTGGTTTGAAGGCCATTCGCATGACCATTAACAGCAGGACTGACACACAAATACAGCAAGGGGGCCAGAGAAATTTCAGCCAGCCAGCACGCTGGATAGTCTGTGTCCCATATACAAGCTACAAACATAGAAGTCTATTGGGTGCAATAAGAATCCACCCTCATCAAAAGTGCAGTAGTTCCCTAGAAAAACAATAATATAACATTGAATAAGAAATCATTCATTTTGCAGTGCCATAGCACTGTATGCAAAGCTCCAAGCAGAGGTTCCCTGTGGTACGCAGAGGACTGGCGACATCTTTCCAGGGCTTACCCAGAAATTCTTACATTTTAGAGACTCAATGAAAAGTTAAAACAAAAGTTTCCATATTTTTGGGAGAAATTCAACTATTTCTGCTGCTACTAAGAATAGCCAAGCTAAACAGGAACGTCTCCAGGTGAAGAAACACTGATAGGCATCGAGACGGCCGGACCGCAGGGCACCAGCTGTGTCTGAACCAGACGTATTACTGGGACAGTTCATAAGCGTCAGGTAAACTGAGGATCAAACAAGTAGGTGTCATACGACGGCACAAGGGTAGATTTCTAGGGAGATGATGAGTAAGGTCTTCATGTTTTGTCATGTATCTTCCATTTTTTTTAAACTGAAACCAAGCTCAACCACGCTAAATCCTAGATGATATTTCTATGGGCAGCATGGTGGCTCAGTGGTTAAGCACCGTTATCTTGTAACCGCTAGAGCTCTGGGTTCAGATGTGACCAAAAGTAACATCTGCATGGAGTATGCCCGTTCTCCCAGTGTTTGTGTTGGTTTCCTCTGAGGAATCTGGTTTCCACCCACACTCCAAAAATACACCGATAGGCTATCTGGCTTCCTATGACATTGTTCCTGATGTCCGTACGTCTGCAGCTTAAAACTAAATTAGGAACAGGGACTGATGACAACTTCTGTACAATGCTACATAATATAATGAGGTTATGTAAGCGACAAACAAATACAAATGACTGAATTTGTAAATATTTATACCAGTATAAGTGAGAATATGTAAATAATAATTTTGTAATATGAATGTTGAAATAGAATAGAAAAAAAAAAAAAAAAAACACAGACGCAACAGAAATAAATACAAATGAATGGACCGTATTCTGTATTAGAGTGATAAAAAGAAAAAGAAAACAAAACGAGCGGCACTCACCGTTGATAGGCAGGTTACTTTATTCCATGGCAGGAGGGGGGTGCAAGGGTTGCAGATACAGCAGCAAATAAGCAACAGCCGTTTCGCGCGTGTATGCGCTTCTTCTGAAGAAGCGCATACACGCGCGAAACGGCTGTTGCTTGCTTGCTGCTGTATCTGCAACCCTTGCACCCCCCTCCTGCCATGGAATAAAGTAACCTGCCTATCAACGGTGAGTGCCGCTCGTTTTGTTTTCTTTTTCTTTTTATCACATATGCTCACTGCAGCTACAAGCTGAGCACCTCCGTGAGGCACCACTCCTCGGCAGTCGCATCCTGACAATTTTAGGTTTGGTGTAGTGCCACTGGTTATCTGCTCTACATTTTACATGTATTCTGTATTAGATGCAAAACTTTAAGGGCATCTGTCAGCAGGATCAGCCCAGCCAATAAGCCTGGTAGGGCTGACACTGCTGATTAAAAACATACGGTACCATTGTTCCCGAGATCAGTTGCTATGTTTAGGAGAAAAGTGTGTTTTAAAGGGTTTACTGATGATCTAACCCGGGAACCCTGCCGATCAGCAGTTAGAAGAGGTCAGGTGCTCAGTGAGCGCAGCGGCCCCTTCCTACACCATGTGAGGTCACCATACCTCGGTCACAGGGGCTAGTTGCAGCTCAGTCCCACTGAAGTGAATGGGGCTGAGCTGCTGTACTATGTAAGGCGCTGTGCTTGGGAGAGATGGCGGGAGCCTGCTGTGCTCACCAGAGCTCCGGTGAGAGTGGCGGCTCCCTGTAACAGCTGACCGGCAGGGGTGGCGGCGCTCGGACCACCGCCGATCTGATAATGGTGACCTATCCTGAGGATAGGTTATCATAATATATTACTCTACCCATTTAATGTATATGCAGGCTTAAGTGCACTGAAGGTGGGCCCTAGCTATGCGGTGCACCTTAGCCCCTCTGTTCTGCTACCCTAGATACTCCTCATTTCACTTGATTAACAGGTACAGTCATCTAGGTGAAGGGTGGACAGTCTCTTGCTACAGAGCTAAGGTGCACAAAGTAGGAATTGCTTGCACTCAGTGCACTTATTTCAAAATTTTTAAAAACACTTATTTCTCCTAAATGCAGCAACAGAAGGGAGACAAAAGGTATGCTTTTAATCAGCGGTGTCAGCCCTAACAAGCATTACGTCTGATTCAGTTGGGTTGCTCCTGCTGACAGATGCTCTAGAAAGGGGTTGCCTGAAAGATTAAAAAATCTCCCCCAAAGTCCCTAAATGCGTTAAAATAATACAAAATTGTATACTCTGTACCAGTTAATGGCCCAGCCATTTCCAATTATGTGGGAATAAGTAGTGAGTGTAGGATCTTTTATTATTTTACCATATTTAGGGATTTTGGGGAGATTTTCTAATTTGTTATACCCCATTAACTTAAGAATTCTAAAAAGTGGACCTCGCTTATTGTGCTGATGACACTGGAATGAGCGTCTCAAACAATATATAGAAATATTATAGAAAGGCTATTCTCTAGATTAGGGTTAGGCAACCTCCGGCACTCCAGTTGTTGTGAAACTACAACTCCCAGCATGCATACTTGCTCTGCTCTTCTCAGACCTCCCATAGAAATTAATAGGAGCATGCTAGGAATTGAAGTTTCATAACAGCTGTAGTGCCGGAGGTTGCTGACCCCCCTGCTCTAGAATGTCACTATACAGGATTGTCCTTCACAAGAACTAAGGGGCTTCAAGTGCATTGTAAAGGTTGAAAACCTATTAACGGATTAAAAACTCACAGGGCAAGTCTGTTTACCCTAAAGGTTTTCCCCACAGTGTGTGGATCTGATTTCTGAAATCTCAGCCACTTCGCTGCTGCTGCAAATGCTGTGGATTTTCTGCATTAAATTCTGATATGGAGAATCAACAGTATTTACGCCGCGTCTGGCCAGAACCTTAGCACTTGATGTCCCCACTCAGAGTGATCTACCAGTTCCTGGCTCTCCTGTGGTTCTTCCTCGATATTTTAAAAGGTCATTAACTTTTTGCTAAACTTTTGATATGTTGTACAGACTAGGGCTGCGGCAAACGATTATTTTAGTAATCGAGTATTCTACCAATTATTTTTACGATTAAATCAAGTACTCCAATAAAAAAAAAATTTTATTAATAGACTGTTTTCCTTTATAAAAACTCATTAGACCCCCTGCCATCAGTCCCCGACACCCTTTGTTCCCCCCGTGCGATCATCCCAAGTGCATCAGCTTCGTTCCCCGCAGTGCCATCAGCTCCACTATCCCCCAGTGCCATCAGCTCTCCCCCACCCCAGTGCCATCAGCTCCACTATCCCCCAGTGCCATCAGCTCTCCCCCACCCCAGTGCCATCAGCTCTCCCCCACCCCAGTGCCATCAGCTCCACTCCCCCAGTGCCATCAGCTCCACTCCCCCAGTGCCATCAGCTCCACTCCCCCAGTGCCATCAGCTCCACTCCCCCAGTGCCATCAGCTCCACTCCCCCAGTGCCATCAGCTCTCCCCCACCCCAGTGCCATCAGCTCCACTCCCCCAGTGCCATCAGCTCCACTCCCCCAGTGCCATCAGCTCCACTCCCCCAGTGCCATCAGCTCTCCCCCACCCCAGTGCCATCAGCTCCACTCCCCCAGTGCCATCAGCTCCACTCCCCCAGTGCCATCAGCTCCACTCCCCCAGTGCCATCAGCTCCACTCCCCCAGTGCCATCAGCTCCACTCCCCCAGTGCCATCAGCTCTCCCCCCCCCCAGTGCCATCAGCTCCACTCCCCCAGTGCCATCAGCTCCACTCCCCCAGTGCCTTCAGCTCATTAGACCCCCTGCCATCAGTCCCAAACACCCTTAGTTCCCCCCGTGCAATCATCCCAAGTGCATAAGCTCCGTTCCCCCTAGTACCATCAGCTCCGCTCCCCCCTTGTGTCATACTCTCTGCTCCCCCCTTGTGTCATACTCTCTGCTCCCCCCTTGTGTCATACTCTCTGCTCCCCCCTTGTGTCATACTCTCTGCTCCCCCCTTGTGTCATACTCTCTGCTCCCCCCTTGTGTCATACTCTCTGCTCCCCCCTTGTGTCATACTCTCTGCTCCCCCCTTGTGTCATACTCTCTGCTCCCCCCTTGTGTCATACTCTCTGCTCCCCCCTTGTGTCATACTCTCTGCTCCCCCCTTGTGCCCTCCTGCGATAAGACCCCCAATGATCCCTGGGACAAGCAGAGAAAAGCATGCATATAGCCTATTCTCCCTCCCTGCTGCACAAGACGGGCTCCAGCGTGTGCTTCCCTTTCCCTTCTAGGTATCATGGGGGTCTGCCCCACAGATCAAAACTTTTGATATGTCTACAAAATATTAAAGATTTGCAAAACGTTAGTGACCCTTTAAGTCTACAATAGCAGTAGCTGCTATAAGAAACTAACCTGCTGGAAAAGTGGAACCCTTTGGCACTGTTGCTTCCAAGGCTTCGCACTTCTTGGGAGATACCTCTCTGCATATTCGTTTCCCATGGAGCATTGCCAATAAGTCTCCATACCATGGAGCACTTCCAGCAAGCCTCTATACAGGACTGGTCTCTTCAAGGATATTCAGCACCATGCCTAAGCACTGACATTGACTAAGCTCTGGGAAATGACCCATGGCTGTTTGCACGTGGTTTCCACAACTGTGCACAAATCACAGGAAAATCTAAATAAAAACTTGCTTTTGGTGAGAATTTAACGTAGAACCTTGTTCCGGGCAAGCTATTTTCTACTTGTAAAGAATAACTTTGCCTTGAATATATAAAGACCTCCAGCTTAAATTCAGCGTTTCTACATGCTGACCTGCATCAGCCGTTCCAGCTGGTAGAACTTGCAGTGCAGATCTTCAAAGTTCTGTTTGAAAAGTTCCCTGAGTCCATAATCGAACATGATTTTGACCAGGACGCTGAAAGCTTGTTCTTCAGGCATCTGTGGAAGCAGAAAAAAAAAAAGTGTCATCTTCCTGCCGGATCTCTTCAATGTAAACACTGCTGCTATTCTCCAGACACATGTTTTTATAAAACATCCCAGATGAATAAGATCACAAAGGCCATGACAGGTCAGGTCTTCAGTATCGGCATCGCTACACACCAGCATAACAATATAACGCGTCCTACCTGGTTACTGGCAAGATGCACTGACATGCGTTGGCAACACAGCAAAAAACCTACATCCCTTAATGACCAGTTTGGAACTCAAAAGGATTTCTCCATTTCAACCTTTCATAGCCAAGATGTGAATAATTACAGTGCTAGTGGTACACGGACAGGCATAATAGTAAGGTATCGATGGCAGCATGATGCCATGTTGTAGGGTGCCAATGGACTGGCGGGCACTGTCAGAGGAAGCCCCCTTCCTCTCTCAAACATTTTTCATGCCATGTCATGCCCCCTCCACAATCTCATGGATACACTAGGCACTTTGCGCAATCTAGACACTCCTGTAATGTGAGGGAAAAGGCAGCACGGATGAATCCCCCGGATCTGGGGTCATGAGAAACTATAGTGACAAATTTTCAATGGATCCAGCGCCTTGGAATTTAGGATAAAACGTAAGTTTTATTTACATGATTTAAAGAACTCCATGGTGTCCTCGGGGGAGGCGTTTCGTGCAGATGGCGCTTCATCATGGAGTTCTTTTAATCATGTAAATAAAATTTACGTTTTATCCTAAATTCCAAAGTGCTGGATCCACTGAAAATTTGTCACTGAACACCCACAAGATCACTGTGATGGATATATCCACATGAAGAACATATCCATCATTCGTCTTCGTTAAAGGGGTTGTCTCACTTCAGCAAATGCAAGCAGTGTACAATGCGATGGAAAAATCGACTCCAGCCAGCAAAGGAGGCAATATGGACAATCACAATACATTAGTAAGTGCCTTGTATTAACTTTATCTACATAATAAATGCCATTTGCTGAAGTGAGACAACCCCTTTAAAGGGTTAATATACAGTGTCCGACCCATGAAAATGCAAGATTTACCGAAACAAACACGAGCGTAAACCTACGTGTAGCAAGAGAACTGCAGCGAGGAAGGACTGTCCTTGACAATACCCGATCTCCTCATCGTACACAGAGTAGGCCTGGAAGAAGAAGACAGCAGACAGATGGTCATAACATCCTCAAACAAGTCGGAAACTTTGAGCAGAGCCAATAGTAGTACTATTGAGATACTCACAGGCTCGTGAATCACAAGTACATGGCAGGCATCTCATTCTCTGATTTATACTGTTTATAGAAGTGAATGAACGCTCACATACTAGTCATAACGGTGGAAAGACACATGGGAGCCATACGGGTAGTCAGATCAAGGACATACATCGCACAAGAGGGAAAACACAGTGAGAGACAAAATCCATACTGTATGTGGTTTTTTCCCAGAGCTACAGGTGAGTTCTCGACATAGGTTCAGTGATGAAATGATGAGGCCAGGGCAATGCCTTGAAGGGTGCAGCAGTGTGTTCCTTAACGAGGTCCCTGCAGGCTGGATAGCACCCAGGATCCCTGACGACTGCCCCTTACAACTGAACTCTCATCCTTGGGAGCCACCACTGCTTTTTTCTGTCGCTCTTTTAGAGGGAGCTGAGCGCTTCTGTCCACAGCATGTCGGGCCGCCCGCGGGGCTATTGTCCTGCACTCATATGATCTTATGAGTGGGGGACAATAATCCCGCAGGCGGCCCGACCTCCACAGCATCATTGTAATCTATGCAGCTGTATACTCCTGTGCGCACAATCAATGTCGCTCCGGGACATATGGCCCGCTCACGGACCGTATATCTCGGAGGGCATACGGTCGTGTGCAAGAGGCCTTACAATGAGAAATGACACAGGGAAAAAGTATTGAACACAAGAAGAAAGAGAGGTGCAAAAAGCCATGGAAAGCCATGACACCAGCTGAACGCTATCAGTAATTAGAAAGCAATCCCTATACTGGTTCAACTGATGGCCTATAAAAAGGTGTCTCATTACCAAGGTGCCACATGAGAAACATGATGGGTAAAACGATTGAGCTCTCTCAAGACCTTTGTAACCTTATTGTTGGCCTTGGTTACAGAAGATACACACACAAAAGGCACTACATATCAACCCAAAAACACCATACCAACAGTGAAGTTTGGAGGTGGGAACATCATGGTGCGGGGCTGTTTTTCAGGATACGGCACCGGCAAACCTTTATATAATTGAAGGAAGGATGAATGGACAAATGTACTGAGACATTCTTTATAAAAAATCTTCTGCCGTCTACCAGGATGATGATGATCCCAGCCATGTGTTCCCTCATCCTCATACAGATTCATGGTTTCTGACAGCACGATCTTCTGCCCTGATTGGTAGTGCCTGCATGAACGGTAGGATCACTCGACGAACGAGCGAAACGCGGCACATTTACATGGCCAGATTGTTGGGAACGGCAGTTCGCAGGAATAGACATTCGCGATAATCTGCCTGGTTCTCAGGCCATCTAAATGCACCTTAACCCCTTAGGGACCACCCATACACCTTTTTACAGCAGTCACTAAGGGCCTTAGGCTGGGCTGCCTCTTTTTTACGGGGCCCCCGTCTAAGCGCTGCACGGGTCTTTGAGAGCCACAATCCTGCTCTAACAGCCCCCCATCGGCACCCCGCAAATGTGATCACGGGGTGCCGATTTGTGTAAAGGCTGGCTGGGGTCTGATGTAGGCCCCAAACCCGCCTGCTGGTCAATGTTAGTACAGCACTCACATTAAAATGCGATGCACTAAAGAGACAGTGCATTGCATTTTAAAATCAATCAGAATATTGTCTGTTATAGCCCCCTCGTGGGACTATTAAGTGGTATAAAAAAAAAAAGTAAAAAAACAAAAACGAAACACATTTATTAAATAAAAAATAATTCCAGTAAAATTAAAAACATGCTTTTTTCCATAGAAAATACGATTTTCAATGAAAAATAAAACAAAACAAAAAAATCTCCCCCTTATGTTTTGTATCGCCGCGTCCGTAACGACCTACACTACACAAATTATCATACTTATATTATACTTAGTTGCCACTGAAAAAAACGTGACAAGTGATTAAAAAAAATAGTAATTTACTCCAAAATGATACCAATGAAAACTACAAGTCGTCCCGTAAAAATCAAGCCCTCACAACTTCATAGAAAGAAAAATAAAAAAAGTTATGGGTCTTGGGAAGCGGTGATGCAAAAAGATTTTATTCCCTTTTAAAAAAAAAAAAAAGGGGTTTTATTGAACAAAAGTAGTAAAATAGAAAAAAAAAATACATGTATTTGGTATCGCTGTAATTGTACTGACCCAGAGAATAAAGATATTATGTTATTTATCCAGAAAAATTAACGCCGTAAAAACAGGCTGTATGTGTGCCCCTGTGCTCCTTAGGCCTCATACACACGGGCGTTGTTTTGGTCCGCATCCGAGCCGCAGTTTTTGCAGCTCGGATGCGGACCCATTCACTTCAATGGGGCCGCAAAAGATGCAGACAGCACTCCGTGTGCTGTCTGCACCCGTTGCTCCGTTCAAAAAAATATATATATAACACGTCCTATTCTTGTCCGTGCTTTGCGGACAAGAATAGGCAGTTACATTTAAGGCTGTCCCTGCCGTTCCGCAAATTGCGGAACACGCACGGACGCCATCCGTGTTTTGCGGATCTGCGGACCGCAAAACACACCATGGTCGTCTGCATGTAGCCTTACACGGGTACACGGCACATATAGTGTACTACAGGTCTAACGTCAAGATGAGATAAAATTACATTTTATGTTTTCTATGATGCATGCATTACCTTGCAGATTTTGTAAAGAGAGTCCTGTCCATCTCCTCCAGTATCTTTGAAGTAGTCATGGGCTGGGAACGTCCTGTTGATATCACGTGTGATGGCGCTGTCCTGTGGAGACTCCTGAGAAAACAAAACCATATCATATCAAGTCCCCAAAGTTTTACCTTCAATAACCTTACATTCATTCTTCTCCTGAAGAAGGCAGAGGGGTAAAATTAGTACATTTGTGTGTATCTGGCATGATGTATACAATTCACCAACAATTATAAATATAAGGGATCATTTATCAGACTGGTGTAAAGTAGAACTGGCTTAGTTGCCCATAGCAACCAGATTCCTCCTTTTATTTTAGACAGCTCCGTTGGAAAATGAAAGGTGGAATCTGATTGGTTGCTATGGGCAACTAAGCCAGTTCTACTTTACACCAGTCTGATAAATGACCCCCAAAATGTGTAAATATAATGAATTATAGGGCATTTGGGTCTAATGTAATATATACAAGGATCCTGCCCTACTATTCCTAACGGATATACATATGTGTTAGCAAAATGCACTTGAATTGAGCTCCACACATTTTGGAACAACGACAGGCCCAACCTGATGAGCACTGCACCAGTATGAATGATCTTCTCCAAAGTAGTTGAAAGTCATGTGCAGCTGGTTATCAGAATACATAGTCATAGGGTTTAGAGCTTTTTCAGTCGCAGAGCTCCAAATCATCTGCTTCCCTTCACACAGCCATTGAGATATCTGGTAAAATGATATCTACCTGCAGCCAGGTAAGGGTAGGTTCACACTAGCGTTAAAAGAAACCACCAGGCTGTCCCAAAAATGGGGTCTGGCGGTGAACGGCAGGATCCAGTTACGCCAGATCCGGTGAACTCCGCCAGGCTGTCCCCTGCTAAACACAAGTGTAAACCCCCCCCTAAATCACACCACAGATCTAGGCAGATTTCCCATTCAGAAATCTAGGACAGTTGGGATACTATGTTGTCTGTCACTCAATTTTTCGAGAAAAATATGCAACCAAAAAAGTCTACTCGCCCTTTTCTACTCACAATTTAGAAAAGGTGCTGCCAAGTTCTCTTTAAAAAAAAGTGTACCTGTGCTTAAAGTGTAACTGCCATTTCACTACCAAAAATGAAATTCCTAACATATGTGATGCTGAAAGGAAGATATTCATGAAGCTGCATTTTTCAGCTAATTTTACCTTTCTGATGTCTGTATTCAGCCCTTAGCAACCATATTTCTCTGTGCCTCTATTTCAGCAACTTCCTAAGATGGCCTCTGCTGCTCTTCCTGTGATGATCTTTGCCCTTCCTCAAGGCCATCCTGTATTTCCCTCACTTCCCATAAGCCCTTGCTCTCCTCACATGAACTAGCAGGATAAATCAGAACGCAGATAACTTCCCACAGTACCCAAAGCAGTGTGTATCCTCACATACAGCTAACCAGAGACAAGCCCGGCAATTACATTAAATCAGTAAGCATTTCTTTTAACCTCTTAATAGCCAGCTGTCCCTCATTCTCTTCCAGACTGACTTCTTATATAACTTCTTATATCTCTGGTTTGGTACCAGCTAGAAATATGGGCTTTGTATTGTCTGAAAGCTGACATTCCAAGCTTTCAGACATAAATCTGTTCAGTACAGGGGAAGATATCAATGATAGCAATCGGGATGCTGTGAATGAAGCTGAAAGTAAAAGCCGATTTTGCCCGCAATTATTCCCGCCTCTATTTCTAACAGCGATTTCTCCTCTGTTGTTTGGACTAGAGCGGTCCTTCTGGTCTTGTATGAAAGGACTGTCAGCTTTTAAATAAGACCAGTTGCATATTTCTAGCTGCTACCATTGAGAAGATATCACCATCTAAAGCAGCCCTCCCCCTCCACTTTCTGCCTCAGCCCAGCTCCAGGCTGTCAGGGCTAAGCTCCTCCTCCCAGAGCTCACCCGTCTCTTGTTAGTTATAATACTGAGAAGTCTCCTGTCAGTTCCCGCACATTCCTGCAGATGATCAGATGACACAGGTCCTTCCCATAGGGGAGCCGCTAAACAGTATAAATTTTTTTGGGCGAACATTAGAAAACTGTAAGGGCCAGTTCACATGACTGATTATGAAATACACGCTTAAAAAAAAAATCAGCGCGGAATACATGTCCTTTTTAAAGAGCGGGGGAAAAAGTGTGCTTTTTCGTGCAATTTTTTACGCATCTTTTTTTTTTTTTACCAGTGGGTGTTCACTTCAATATAAAGCAGTTTTTGAAGCAGATCTTTGCCAAAAATGCATGGACTTTCACGGAGCTGTTATTTTCTGCTTTCTATTTATTTCAATGGGAGATTCAGCGCTGCTTCTGCCCCCCGATAGGGCGTGCTACTTCTTTTTTTTAGTCTTCTTTTTTAGTACGTACTGCTTTCTATTGAGATGACTGGGAGGCTGTTTTGAGGCATTTCTGGAGCGGATTTGAAGCTGATTTTGAGGCAGAAACGCTCCAAAATAAACGCCAGTGTGAACTGGCCTTAAATTACACTATATTAGACATTATTATTTTGGGAAAACACAACATAAATTGAACTTTGAGAAAAAAAATGAATACTCGTTAACTAAAATATTTTGATATGTCATAGTGAATTATCAAGTTTTTTCTTGGTGGGGGTCTGAATGCTGAGACCCCTACTGATCTCTAGAACATGGAAAGAGAAGCAATCATCCAGAGTGCTCTCTCTCCTTGCTCCAGGAGACAGTCTAATGGGGAGATTTATCAATCAATCTGCGACAAAATTACATGCAAACTAAATGGTGCCAAATTTATCACATAGCAGAAGTAATAAACAGTAAATAAACAGTAATTTCCACAGTACCCTTAACAGTGACCTCCACAGTAACCCGCTCCCTTAACAGTCACCTCCACAGCAGCTGCCCCTTTAATAGTGGCCTTTACAGTCCCCTGCCAACTTAACAGTGACCTCCACAGTGCCTGCCCCTTTAACAGTGAACTCCACAGTGGCCTGCCCCCTTAACAGTAACATCCACAGCACCCGCCCCTTTTAACAGTGACCTCCACAGTGGCTGTCCCTTTATTAGTGACCTCCACAGTACCCCATCTCCTTAACAGCGATTTCCACAATAATCCGCCCCCTTATCAGTGACCTCCATAGCAGCTGCCCCTTTATTAGTGACCTCGACAGCCCCCCCCCCCCTTAACAGTAACCTCCACAGCGCCCACCCTTTTAACAGTGACCTACACAGCGACCGCCCCTTTATTAGTGACATCCACAGTATCCCGTCTCCTTAACAGTGATTTCTACAATAACCCGTCCCCTTAACAGTGACCTCCAAAGAGCTCCATTCCCTTAAAATGTGACCTCCACAACACCCCACCCCCTTAACAGTAACTTCTACAACACCCCGCCCCTTAACACTGACCTCCATAGCAGACCGTCCCCTGCCTCCAGAGCGCCCACCCCTTTAACAGTGACTGCCATAGTACCCTGCTGCCTTAACTGTGACCCCAACCGGGACTGCCCCTTTAATGGTGACCTTGACAGTCCCCTGCCCCCTTAAAAGTAACCTCCACAGTGCCCTGCCCCCTTACTAGTGACCTTCACAGCGCCCGCCCATTTATTAGTGACCTCCACAGTACCCCCGTCACGATGTGGTGTGGGAGGAGAACTCCACACCAAACACTAAACGGAGGGAGAAGGTACCAGGCCTGCAAACTAAGGAAAGGGGGAAGGTCACCACCTAATAAATCCCAACCCGAGCCCTGACTGCTAACAGAATGAACAGACCCAGATGGTAGGACTGTTCATCCGCAGGAACCTAAGCCTGGCTCACCCTAGAAGGCCCTGAAGATAGTGATTGGGGAAGAGTCTGCCTCAGGTCTGGTACCAAAAGACAGGGAAATAATCACAATACAAACAGGAAAGACACTTAACTCTGGGTAAATAGAAAGCAGGAACTCAGCCGAGATCCAGACACCAAACGAACCACAACCAGAATAAGCCATCAACCGCAAGGAGTGATGGGTAAAGCCAGACTAAGGAGGGAGTAGTAATGATCACATGATCTACACCTGAAAAGGAGGTGTGGACATCCCAGCAATACATGGACAAAGTGAAACCAAAAGAAGCTGTCAGATCACTGACGTGCAGCTAGTCTTTCAGATCTTCTACCACCTGTCAAGGGTGTGACAACCCCATGTCCTTAACAGTGATTTCCACAATAACCCGCCCCCTTAACAGTGACCTCTACAGCACTAAGTGCCTTAACACTGACCTCCATAGCGGACCGTCCCCTTAACTGTGACCTATACAGCACTCCTCTCCCTTAACAGTGTCATCCACAGCACTCTGCCCCTTTAAAGGTGACCTACAGCAGTGAAGGTTATGGAAAGGGTTATGGAAACCTAGTGTAAAACTGCGTATGGCAATACTAAGGGCCTGCAAGCTTCTACTGGCTGATAAGGGTCATGTGACCGTGTGTATGGCAGTTGGGATATGAGTGAAAGACATGCAGGCTTCTACTGGCTAATGCAGGTCATGTGATGGTGCCATATTAGCATTTTTTGGGAATATCTCATGATCGGTACGTCCTAGAGAGCTGAGACCTGGCCTAAAACCTTCACCAGATGTACTTATGTCCCAAATTTGGTTGCGCATAAAGGACAGACGGACGGACAGACAGAAACTCATATATTATATTATATTATATATTTATATTTATATGAGATTAGTATTCACTCCAAAAAGGATTCACGCCAAAATAAAAACCTGCAGAGAAAAGTAAGCGTGGTTAATTAAATGGCATCAGGACTGGTCACATTAATGATTGTTTCAGAGAAAAGGCGTAAATAAAGGCGATGTTGTAAGCATACCCCGGACAAACCTAAACTCATGTAAAGTCATATGCTACAAGCGAAACTGTAACTTTCCTGCAGAGCTAGCCATATTTAATACTTTTTGTTCTCCCACAAAATGGCGTGAAAACATGTTGCAATTGCCGTCAATATGTCGCAAATCTGCACTATGATAAATTTAGTCTCAAATTTCACCACTTTCATCTCCAGTTCTAAAAGTTAGTTAAGGTGCAAATTGCACCAACATTGCTAAATCTCCCCCATTGACCTCAGCTGGCTACAACCAGAAGAATTATATAAAAGAACATACAACATACACTACTCACAAAAATTTTGGGATATTTGGCTTATGGGTGAAATTTCAGGATGAACCTATAATGCCCTCTAACCTTTACAGGTGAACTTAATGTGACCTTCTCTAAACTTTTGAATGCGCATTTCCAACTGCTCAATGTTTCAGTACTTTTTGCACATCTTGCTGTTCTCTAAAAAGGAGCTTAACGGCAAAATTCACAACAGGTGTTTGATCCATGAATCGCCCAATAAATTTCCTGGTTCAATTAGGCTACTTTCCCACTAGCGTTTTTGCTGGATCCGGCAGGGCTCAGCAAAAACGCTTCTGTTACTGATAATACAACCGTCTGCATCCGTTATTAATGCATCAGGTTGTATTATCTTTAAAGGGAACCTGTCACCTGGATTTTGTGTATAGAGCTGAGGACATGGGTTGCTAGATCGCCGCTTGCACATCCGCAATACCCAGTCCCCATAGCTCTGTGTGCTTTAATTGTGTATAAAAACCGATTTGATCCATATGCAAATTAACCTGAGATGAGTCAGAGCTTAAAAAATATGTGACTCTTCTCTGGTCACACAAGTAAGATATGACTCTTATGTTAATTTGCATATGTATCAAATTGTTTTTTTTACACAATAAAAGCACACAGAGCTATGGGGACTGGGTATTGCGGATGTGCTAGCGGCCACCTAGCAACCCATGTCCTCAGCTCTATACCCAAAATCCAGGTGACAGGTTCCCTTTAAAGGGAGTCTGTCACCTCCATATGGCCATATACAGTGCTTACATGGCTCTGTAGCACACCTATACAGGATTGTAACGGTACCTTTGTTCTTTTCTTTAGACTTGCACAAGCAGAAAAAACGAAGTTTAATTCATATGCAAATGAGCACTCGCAAGTGCCCAGGGGCGGCGTTCAGTGTGTAGGTGCCCAGGGGCGGTGTTCAGTGTGTAGGTGCCCAGGGGCGGCGTTCAGTGTGTAGGTGCCCAGGGGCGGCGTTCAGTGTGTAGGTGCCCAGGGGCGGTGTTCAGTGTGTAGGTGCCCAGGGGCGGCGTTCAGTGTGTAGGTGCCCAGGGGCGGCGTTCAGTGTGTAGGTGCCCAGGGGCGGCGTTCAGTGTGTAGGTGCCCAGGGGCGGTGTTCAGTGTGTAGGTGCCCAGGGGCGGCGTTCAGTGTGTAGGTGCCCAGGGGCGGCGTTCAGTGTGTAGGTGCCCAGGGGCGGTGTTCAGTGTGTAGGTGCCCAGGGGCGGCGTTCAGTGTGTAGGTGCCCAGGCTGCTCTGCCTTCTTTTCACTTTATTCCTCCCCAGCCTCTTACTTTGCCCGCCCTCCAAGTCCTTTATGTCATCGCTAGGTCCGGCCAAGATCCCACGCCTGTGCACTGCTTCGCCGGGCTGGGGCCTGTGCACGGTGATGCCCATTGTGGGCACTGCATCGCTTCACCTAGTGCGCATGCCCTCGGCCGGGCTTATCAATGAGGCAAGAGACTTGGAGGGCGGGCAAAGGAAGAGACTGGGGAGGAGTAAAGTGAAAAGAAGGCAGAGCAGCCTGGGCACCTACACACTGAACACCGCCCCTGGGCACCTACACACTGAACACCGCCCCTGGGCACTTGCGAGTGCTCATTTGCATACGACTTAAACTTCGTTTTTCCTGCTTGTGCAAGTCTAAAGAAAAGAACAAAGGTACCGTTACAATCCTGTATAGGTGTGCTACAGAGCCATGTAAGCACTGTATATGGCTATATGGAGGTGACAGACTCCCTTTAACATAGCAATGACTGATCCGTCATGAACACCATTGAAAGTCAATGGGGGACAGATACGTTTTCTATTGTGTCAGAGAAAATGGATCCGTCCCCATTTACTTGCATTGTGGGTCATGCCGGATCCGTTTTGCTCCGCATCCCATGACGGAAAGAATACCGCAGCCAAACAGAACAGAATGCTTTTTGGCAATTTGGCAATGGGGACAAAACGGAACCGTTTTTCTCCGTTATTGAGATCCTATGACAGATGTCAATACAGGAAAATAGAAAAGCTAGTGTGAAAGGAGCATTAAAATCTGTATTTAAACAGTCCTCCTCATCCCAATTTTGACATCATGAGACCAAGACATCACCTAACAAATGATCAACACTACCTTGCCATTGCGTGGCTTCAAGCCAGATGTTCTCAGACGGAAGAGGCCACCGAGCTTAGAGCGTCACAGAGAGTCATCAGCAGATTGTATCAGAGATACAGAGACACTGGAAGAGTTACTGAAAGGCATAGAAGTGGACATCCTTTGGCCACATCCCACACTGATGACCGCTTCATTGTGAACAAGGCCCTGCAGAACCGGATGATGAATGCCACACAACTCCAGGCACATTTAAGGGAGGCGAGAGGTACCCAAGTGTTATACCAGACCATTTGCAACCGTTTACATCAGCATGACCTGCGTACTAGACGACCTGCAAGGGTATCTGACCACACCATCAGGCACATGCGTCATCGTCCTGCATGGGCAAAGGGACCAGTGGGTCTCAGTGCTGTTCACTGATGAAAGTTGATTCACGCTGAGCAGAAATTATGGCCGTCAACAATGTTGAAGACATCAAGGAGAGCGCTATGCATCAGCCACTTTTTTTCCTGTGGTGGTGGTGTTACAGTGTGGGCAGGTGTGTCTAGTCAATACAGAACTGTCCTTTACTTTGTGAATGGTACAGTGACAAGCCCATACTACTTGAATAACACCAATTTTCCAGTCATTGTGCCTCTGCATGAACACCACAGGCCTAATTTCATCTTCCTGGATGACAATGCGCCAGCTCATCGATGTCGCATTATTAGAGAACGGCTGCTGGAGACAGGGGTACCGCAAATGGAGTGCCCTGCACTTTCTCCAGACCTGAATCCCATTGAAACCCTATGGGAACAGCTGAGTCGCTGTGTAGAGGCTCTTAACTCTGTACCCCAGAACCTCACTCACTGACATGAGGGCCACCCTTCAAGAAAAGTGGGATGCCATACCTCAGCAGACAATAGGTCGACTTGTGAACAGCATGAGACGTCGCTGTCAAGCTGTAATTGATGATCAAGGCCACATGACAAGTTATTAAGACATTGACATTTTTGTGGGGTTATACCCACCACTGGTGTTGGCTTTTGTTTCAATAAATTGTTTGAGATGAGGAAATAAACACTGCATGCTTCTACTTAAATGCCCTACTCTCATGATATAATATCATTGTAGCGTGAACTTTTTATGTTTTCCATCTATTTCACCCAAAAGCCAAATATCCCTAACTTTTTGGGAGTAGTGCACCGGTATCTAAAAATATATTT
Organism: Bufo bufo; assembly: GCF_905171765.1. NCBI lineage: Eukaryota > Metazoa > Chordata > Amphibia > Anura > Bufonidae > Bufo > Bufo bufo. The sequence continues at coordinate 38,673,762 of NC_053396.1, forward strand.
TAAAAAAAATTTACCACCACAAAATGAAAACATTGTATACAATAGAAACCTTACGTAGGACTGTATATGTCCTGACATAAAAGCGTGCGCACCAGTCCAAAAATGAGGACAAACCTGAGTGCCCAGACAACTACTGCCTGAGGAAGCGGGTTATTCTAGCGATACGTATGGGGCTAGGCTGGTGCGCCTACATGGACCTGGAAACTCACTTTAACATCATGTGTATACTTGGATGTCATGTTTTAGCATCTTGTATGTATTTATTGCCTTATTTTTGAGTTGTCTGGGCACTCAGGATTGTCCTCATTTTTGGACTGGTGCGCACGCATTTATGTCAGGACATATACAGTCCTACCTAAGGTTTCTATTGTATACAATGTTTTCATTTTGTGGCGTTAAAAAAAAATGTATACATTTTTACATATGTTGGATGTACAGCTTTCTTTTATATAATCCTTCTGGTTGTGGAATTGTATTAGTATTAGTAACAGGGACTATTGGCTAGCACTCTATTACATTTGGTCGTTATTTTTCTATTGATCCCATCTCCAGCATGAAAGAGATCGCTCTATGTGACGGCTTCTTTCTCCTGGTTTCTAGCATCAATGGGGGGGGGGGGGGGGGGGGGGGGGCAGTATTCTCCCACTAAGCAAAACCTTTGATATAATTTTAAATGATTTTACATAACGAAATCTTTTCAAACTTTTGTATTTCCAGGAAAAAACATGAAAATATGTATTTCTCCTAAAAGAGTTCTATAAATAATTAAATCACAGTAAATCAGTCACATCCGTGTTACCTACATCTATAGCTTGAAAGCTAACAAAGTGTCTCCTAGTGCCCTTTATTAACTTCCTTCAAGAACCACATAAAAACTGTGAACATCTAGAGCAATAATGACATCATCGTTAGAAGAGGAGATTTTAAAGGGACGTGGTGCGTTGCCATTGAAAAAATACTCATTACACATAAAGGGAATTATGCATGAAATAGGGATTGTTCCATCACCTCACGTGCACCAGTCCCGGCTCTGAGGAAACTCGGCCAGAAGTCTCACGTGTGGTTCTTTCTATTCGATCCCATCTTGAGGAAGCGATAACAACACAGAAATGATTTAAACAAAGAGCATGTTATTCTAAGCTGGGTCCGCACAGAGGACTGTGCCATAGGCATCGGCTAACCTCCTCCTATTTTTATACCTTTCTGTGAGAACTGGCTCCCTGGGCAATTTCTCAAGCTTGAAGGGGAGTGGGAACCATAGGAAACCCTTCAGAGTCCACACCCTGTGTAAACGCAGGCTCAGAATGGCAGGAAGATAGGGAGAGCAATAAACATTGAAGGAGCCATGTGAAATAAGCTTCGTAGTACAGGCTTATGTTCCCATAGCAAGAAAAAAAAAGAAAAAAAGTTTAATATAGAAGAAAAGAGAAGAGGAGCAGAGCTTCATAACAAACATCAAAAAGGTTCCTCAGACAGCTCACGTCACAGAACAAGCCAAAACCCTCAGTGTCATCAATATCTATTAACTTCTGCATTATCCCTGCCAATTAGGGTTTATGTGAGCAGCCTGACCCTTTGTGGGGGTAATCCATGCTAAACTAACTGCTGACATGCCACAGCCCCATGTCAGGAGACATTATCATGGGGGTCTGCGAGAATGCAAGAACCGTGTCAGATTCCAAAGTTAACCTATGACTGTGGCTACTGGGGTGTAGGCGCTTATGATCCCCTAGATCTTAGGAAAAGTGACTGAAACATCCTGAAGATGAGTTGGCATGGGTTTAAAGGGGTATACCCATCTAATAGAAGCAACCCTCACCAAAGTCAACAGAAAAGGGCTACCACCCATTGCATCCAGAAGGAGAAGGAATGGAAAGGTGAATTATTCCATTCAGGTCTATGAGAACACAACATTTGGCTGAATCGGTAACTCCCACAGAACAGAATGAAGAAATGCGCATAGTTGCAAGGCCTCCTCTCAATTTTTTCTCCACTTTGATATGATGGTCAGCAGCCACCTTATTAGGCAGGAGGAGGGTTGGGTGCGGATCCTAGAAATGGACATCCTAGGATTATACCATAAATCTCTGAGATGGGAATACCCCTTTAGAATGTACTTCCAGGAAAAAGTGCTTTTAGATCCTCCTGTACAGAAGCTATGGGAAGTAATTTGCCATGTGTGCATCTGTCTACTATGGCTCGTAATTCACTAAGAGGAAGTTGTCAGTGCCGTGGCTAATCACTCCTCTCCCCCCCATACTGCAGGAGATGGCTGCCTCCTTCAATCAGTGCCAATGCTGCCATAATCACAGGATTCCATAGGCTGCAAGTTTCCTCTGCCGACAAACAGGCAGCATGCAATTTCTTATTCAGGTAAGATACTCAAGATACTTTAGCCATCTATCTTTCTCGGCAGGGTGGAAGTAAAGGGCTGATGTAATTCAAGTCATTTCCTACTTGCCCTATACTGAAATTACTTTGAAATGCATTTTGCAAGTGAATGAAATCCAACTTCATACAGCTTAATTTTTTTAAATTCTAGACTAAAAAACTTACATTTACAAGTTCAATGTGTCCCTGTACAATGTCTAACCAGCGCATACCAAGTCAGGGAATGGCCACAGGACGCAGACATGCTGCAGTTGGGACGCAGTGCCCTGTGGCCAAGTGCCGCACAGTCATAGAAGGTGCTGCAAGATCAAATTAACAACTTACAAGATAACAGTTTATCTGTTTATTGTGCATCCATTAATAATGAACACCAAATAAACAATTTGGTTCTAATTAATTAATTCTGCAGCGGTTTCTATGGCTCCACAGTACTCGTCCACAAAGCACCTCATCCTAACTGCAGCATGTCCAGTTAGGAGAATGCTAACAACCAGTTACACGACTCAATGTTTCCCCAACCTCCACTGTGGTCTCAAAGTCTTCATTGGGCCCCAATTGCCGAAACAACCCATCAGAACCCTGTAATAATTTTGTGCGGGGCTGACGGGGGTGTATGCACAGTGGCAAAGCTCTTAGATGTCACAGTTGCTATTGACGGCAGTATGTAAGGAGTTGGGGTCCATTCACACGTCCGTTCCACAATTTTGTAGAACGAGGGCGGACCCATTCATTTCAATGGGGCAGCACACAGTGTGCTGTCCACATCCGTAGTTCCATTCCGCCTGCCCGCAAAAAGATAGAGCATGTCCTAGAGCATTTCTTTCATAATGCCGGCCATGTGAGGTCCTCAAAATGCAGAACGCACATGGCCGGTGTCCGTGTTTTGCGGACCGCAAAACACTTGCTGACGTGTGAATGGACCCTTAAAGAGTTGGGATCCAATTATCTCCTATCCTGGCCGTTGCTGCAAGATGTCAGCTCTATGTAATGGCCGACTTCCCCTGCTGCTGCTGATTACATCATTTGATATAAATGTATGAAGGGTTGCGTGAACTACCCGCCTGCTGCACCATAAACAGATGGAGCAGTATGTGAATGGGTTAAAGAAGCTTTCGGTGTATTTTTGGGAGGGATAATGCTAACTCACCAGCAGTATTCTAGCTGTATGATTTGGGTAATTCGAGCTTGGCTTATGATGACCTTGGCTTATTCAGACACGCAAATTTTAAATCAGGTTTTTGAATGCAGTTTTTGATGCCAAAACCAGGAGCGGATCACAAAAGGAAGGACCAATACTATTCTTTCTCAAAGACTGTACATGTGAATATGGTGAAAAATGAAACATAGTTGAAAAATGCTTTCATTATACAGCGTTATAGGGCGGGGAAATCATTGTTATAACTTACATGTACTCTGGAGTTAAAGATGAGTACTTTATAAGTAATAGCCACCTTCCTCCCATTGCCTGCAGTCAGACAATCTCTCAAAGAGGCCTCTTTCACACGAACGATACAGATTGGGTCAAGATCTGTTCAGGATTTTGCATGGAAGTTCAGTCAGTTTTGTCGACGACTGCTTTCAGCGTTTCGTTTTTTACCGCGCAGTTGCAATCAGTGATAAACACATTGCATCCGGAATGCATCCAGATGCAATCCGTTTTTCACGCAAGCCCCATTCACTTCTATAGACACAGGGATGCATGAAAACCGCAGAATATGACATGTGCACAGACCCAATGAAATGAATGGGTCAGAATTATGTTTCACGCATCGCTCCCGGATGGAAAACTCGCTTGTGTGAAAGAGGCCTAAGGGTAGAGGTGGGAGGATCGCTCCCCCTGTAAATACAGTGGACGGGGGACTAGCCTTGGATATCTGCAACAAACCCTCTTGAAAAATACACGTTAGATTTGTCAGTGGCTAACCTGAGACATGTACTCATACCCTTACATATCCGTGGTACAAGGCCACAGTAATCTATGGGGCCATATTGTAACATATTTGCATTCAATTTTTAAACATCGAAACAAGATTTTATTTTTTCTGAAAACTGCTTGAGAATCCGGAAAAAGCCAAGGGAGCCAATGGTGGCATGCAGCACTGCATAAATTAAAGGGAATCTGTCAGCAGTTTTGACTATGCTAAACTGAACAGTACAAACATAACTTTTGTGGATTTTTTTTTTTTATGATCAGGAGTAGTGTGAACTTTTTATTCTGGCAGATCTTACTCCTAGAGGAGTGCTTCACTGTGAAGGGCCCTTTACACCGGCCGACAATTCAACAGATTATGGCAAACACGTTCGTTAGCAATTATCTTGCGGTGTAAATGTACCGCCGATTACTTGATGAATGAGCAAAACGCTCATTCATTGGGTGATTGGATCTTTTGTGCAGCACAAAAGATCATCTTTCCCAGTGGCAGATCGTGCTGTGTAACCATCATCTGCTGCCGGGAAACAACGAGCTAGTATGGGGAAGAGCGATGGCATTAGCCATGTAAATGCACCGGTCTTCTCCGTTAGCGATCAGCAGATTGTCGGCAAGGAATGCTTACTTCCTGACAATCTGCTAGATTGTCGTCCCGTCTAAAGGGACCTTGAAGTGCTCTCTGCTTTGAGCTGCTTTAGAGCCCCCCTCTGCTCTCAGTGACAGCTGTAGTGGTCTCCTGGTTTGATGCTACAGCTGTCATTTAGAGTAGGGGGGGCGCAGTGAAGCAGCGCAATTTAGAGCACTTCACAGAGAAGGTCTGTCTCAAGAACACTTGCATGATCAAAGCCTTGCAGAATAAAAGCTCACACTCACACTACTCCTGATCATAAAAGCTCCATAAAAGGTAAGTTTGTCCTGCTCTCCTCAGCCCTTAACTAGTGCTTTTGGCAGTTTAAAGGTGTTATCCAAGACTGAATAATCCCCCCCCTACGACGGCCGGACCAGTCATATTGACAATACTTACCTCGACGCCAATTTCCTCCCAGATCGTTCCACGGCAGCCAATAGCAGGCCACGCCGGTGACCTGCCCCCTTGTGTTTGTTTTTTTTTACTCAATATCCATAGAAAACACTTTTTTTTTTTTTTTTGCCACATTTAATTTTGGCAGTACTATACTACTGAAATATAAATATGTCCTTCTTTAGCGGTCAGAGATAAGAGATAAAACTCCTACGTGGTTAGATAACCCATTGTTATCTGCTAGTAAAAGAGTAGATTAGTAGAATTGAGCAGATTGATAAATAGTTTTGTGGGTAAAGATTCAATAAAACTTGTAATTTATACATTTAACCCCTTAATGACTAGCTCATTTTTGTCCGTTTTTGCAACTCCACGTTTAAACATGTTTGTTTCATTCTCATGGCTGTATAAAACCTTTTTTATGCAGGGGTACCGTAATTCCATTTTGTGTGTCATTTAAGAGTACATATACAGGAAATATAATTTATATACATTTTTTTGTGTTGAACATATAGAAAATGGGATTTTGACAGTTTTTTTTTTTTGCTTTATTGTTTACACTGTTTAATCTAACACTGCATAACCTGCTAAATGAGTTGCTCAATTTATTTTCGTCACGTGGATGGCTGATAATTGTAGATTTTTTGCAAGCTATATTTTTTATTTTTTTTTAACATCCCATTAAGGGATTATTTTATAATGTATATTATTTATAATGTATCAGCATAATCCTGTATGTTAATACAGAATGCTTTGTGTCTCTATGGCACAGGTTGCGGTTAGGGCCCTAACAGCGTGACTACTGAGTGTACAGTCTTTGGTTCCTTTGTAGGTCCCCAGGGCTAACTGCAGAGGGCTTACTCAGCCTCTGATCAGATCACTGGGACCCAATCAGAGGAGGAAATCCCCTTTGATCATGACAGACTGCAGCAATCAAATGGTTAAAAGGGTTGGCCCATCCTACACATTGATGGCATATAGATATGCCACTAATGTCAGATTGGAGGCCCAGCGGTAGACAGGAACCTAAGTGAAGGCCGGCACACCGCCTAAGCGTGGCCACCCTCCATTTACTTCTAGGGGTGCGCCATAAAATAGCCGAGTGCCAGCTCTGCTATTTCTGGAACTCCTATGAAGGCGAATGGAGAGATAGTCGCGCTTGTGTGGTGCGTTCTCCAGTCGCTTCTATGGGATTTCTGGAAATAGAGTATGCTCGCTTGTCTTTTTTCAGAAGTCCCTTAGACATTAATGTAGAGCACGTCATGCATGTGCAGCCCATTTGGCGATTATCAGTGATTGACAGCGCTCTAAGTGTGTATGCCCAGATGTCACTGACAACCCTATATACAAATTAACTCTGAAACAGAGAATTAAATGGAATGAGTCATCAGAAAATGACCTGCTGTTTAAATCACTTTTATGTTTAATGTATTTTTAAATAACTTTGGGTTATTTTTAATTTTCCATGTTATTTTTTATATTTAAACGAAAACAAAAAATCCTGCAGCTTTCGCACTGGCCACTATGTGTGATAATTAACATAGTAGAGGTAGAAGCCAATTTTCCTCACTTTAGGGGGAAAAAATTCCTTACCGACTCCAATCAGAATAACTCCCTGGATCAACAACCCATCTTATAAGGGCTTTACACGTGTCAATGCAGCGGCCAATTTTCCAGAAGGAAGAGTTCCTTCCCGACAGTCGGCTGCTCGTTCAGTGGAGGAGACCGCAAGCATTTACATGCAGTGATCTCCTTCACTGTATGAGGAATCACTCTCACAGAATCATGGCTTCTGAGCAGCAGATCCCTGTTTAGACCACACGATCTGCTGCCCAGACACCATGATTGGTGGTACCTGCACGAGGGACAGGATCACCCGATGAACGAGTGTTTCGCGGTATATTGTCGGGAACGATCATTCCCGTTAATCTGCCCGATAATTGGTGCTTCTAAATCCACCTTAATCCTGCCTGTAATGATATCACCTCTGTGTATAGATAAGACAGGATCCTCCATTCACAGTAGGCGATTGTCCGAGCTCATCTATTCCCTCCTTGTACAATGACCTCTGCACAGGTCACAGAGTTGCCCAGAAAACTCTCCCATAGAAGTCAAACCATTGTGTCTATGGACCATGGAGCTGCCGTAAAGCAATTTTCTTAATGCTTTCTAAAGGCGGTTAAGAACAGCTCAGGCAAGATGGCCGCCCGCACAATCAGAAAATAAAAACGGATTAAAAAAAAAAAAAGGATGTGTTACTATCCGATTTTAACTTTAACATTTTTGTGACACATTTCCTTTAAACGTATAAAGTAAAAGTTTTGCTGAATCTTTACCCACAAAACGATCAGTCCGCTCCGCTCCTCCTGCCTTGAGATTGCACTGCATTTTCATGGTGTCAGGTTCTCTTTACAAATCACTTTACAGAAGTATAAAATAGTGAACTGTAATCTATATAAAATCAGATAGAACACAACCAAATAAAACCTCCATGTGCTCGAATGAGTCATTCACTTTCTACCGCGCCATTCCGTAAATTATTAATAAGGGACTGCTCATAAATTATGCCTGCAGATGAAGGGCACATTACTTAATGATAACGCAATTAGTGAACCTGCTAAACGCTGCCCTAGTTAACGAATCATTATATTTAGGAGTCCGACCTTCTCTGTCTGGCACAGAATAAACACAACAATGTAGCACTTTTTTAAAATCCTTCCACTTCCGGGTTTTGTCTGTGGCTCAGACATTTGTATTTGTCCGTCTCCTATCTCCATTTTTAACAAATGGGCAATTAATCTGTGCCCCAATTGTTATGAATTGCAAATCCTAGTCCAACGTCTGGAGTCTGATGCGCTGTGCTGGTATATGGAGTCGAATCTTTTATCCATAGTGTTATTATAGCTTGCTTCTAAAAATAACAGTCCCCTGTGAAATTGGCTTCCTCAGACATTTCTTCCCTTTTATGGCTGATGTTGCCCCACAGGCAAGTTCCTTCAGTGTTCTTTGGCAATAATATAACATCACGTAGAAAAAAAATAAATATGATGAAAACCGTGTGGTCAACATTTTCACTGCATTATGGAATGTTAATTAGATAGGAGAATACTTTAAATTCTGGGGAAATGCACCACTCCTGACCTGCGATGGCGGCAGAATCGTATAATGGAGGGGATTAGCAGTTTTGTTCACATAATGAGGACATTCTGACACTGGCCTAAATTATTATCATGGAATAATGGAAATGAATTAGAGTCTTCCTCTGTAATTACAGGCATGGAAATCAAAAAGCAAGTTCATAAATTGAGATCCGCCAAAAGCTAATAGGGTTTTTAACTTTTTAACTGATGTAGTCTCCATCTGATCGGTGGGGGTCCGACACCCGGGAAGTGAACCAAGCTGAGCTGCAATACCAAGCACAGCCACTAAAGATTGTATGGCGCTTTGCTTCGTAAGCTGCGACAAGGCCATGGTGCGTACAAGAGCCTTGTCAAACAGTTGATGAGCACAGGTCCCAGGTGTCGGACCCCACCTATCAGATACTGATGACCTATCCAGAGAACAACCCCATTACACTCTATCCAGTACACATTACATCACAAAACTTTTACCAGTTGCTGAACAGGGATTTTATGAGGGCAACTATTATTTTGTATTCCAGAGAGGATGTAACTTTTGAGCTCTGTTCATCCTGGAGTTTTTTTTTTTTAAGGCTATGTACACCTTTGAAGGCAATTTTGGTTTATGATTGCATTTTACTCATTTTTGGCTAAAAATCTTATTTTCAATTGGCCTTTATTAAAAATATTGAGCCATTCTGCAACAAAGAGTTAAAGAGGTTCTGCAGTTTTTTAAAACGGATAGATCATCAGTTTAAAAAAACTGCAGAACCCCTTTAACTGTTTGTCTAGCTGTGTGACTGGTACTTTTACTTTGTGCCGGTCATCTAATAACCCTTATTTAAGCCACATTCTTATCAGTAAGACTACTCTCACACTTGCGTTTAACTTCTCCGGTGTTGAGATTCGGCAGAGGAAAACGCTTCCGTTTTGTCCCCATTGTCAATGGCGACAAAACGTAACTGAACAGAACAGAGTGCTGCAAAATACATTCCGCTCCATTTGGTTGCGTTCCCATACCGGAGAGCAAACCGCAACAAGCTGTGGTTTTCTGTGCGGCATGGAATGCGGAGCAAAACAGATACAGCATGACACACAATGCAAGTCAATGGTGCCGGATCCGTTTTCTCGGACACAATAGAAAACGGATCCGTCCCCCATTGACTTTCATTAGTGTTCATGCCGGATCGGTCATTGATATTTTAAAGATAAGTTTTTGCCTGATCCGGCAGGTTGTTTTAAGTGTGAAAAAAGCCTTAGATAAGGATTGAGCTTTGATGAGGGTTTATAAGGTCAGAGATCAGAGATAAGGAGTCAGTCTGCTCCCCAGATGACGGAAAAGAAGGATAATCCACAGGCAGCTAGTACGGCATCTCAGCTATGTACAGAGAAATGGATTTCATATTTATATTTAAAAAAAAGTTTAGCTAGAAATAATAAAAAACTGCCCCCCAAAAGGTATATGTAGGCTTTAAGGTTATCTTTAGACCAGATGTCCAACTAAGAGCTTGAAACTCTATGTGCTTACCGTATGTTTACATTCTTCAGCGATGACTGGCTTCTTTTCAGATCTGATTCTAATCTCCACACTGTATCATCATGTGGTTTTAGGATCTACGCTGAATAATTCCTTTATTTGCACTTATGGTTAAAACTAGAAGATGACTGAATCAAATCTAAAATTCGACCCAAATGCAACAAATCCAAATTTTGTACGATTCGATTCGGAAGAAGAGAGAGAGAGAGAGAGAGAGAGAGAGAGAGAGAGAGAGACAGAGACAGAGACAGAGACAGAGACAGAGAGAGAGAGAGAGAGAGAGACAGAGACAGAGACAGAGAGACTTTTTCAGGCTATTGGGCCACTTTTGATTTGGGTCAAATTTATTCAGACCCGAATTGGAAATTCTGAATCGAATTTTAAGAAGTTCGCTAATCTCTAGTCAAAACAATGGAAGCTGCAATTCAATGTTTTCAAAAGTAAAATCAAGCCATAGGGAGAAGGACTCCTCTGTCGGAGTCTGAGATTGGCAGTTCTGTGTTATCCAGGACTTCAAAAGAGAAGGATTTAGAGGACTGATTTCTTCAAAATGAGTGCACAGTGTAGGCAGCAGAGAAAGCAAATAGGATGCCGGGCTGCATTGCTAGAGGTATAACCGGCAGAAAGAGCGAGTGTATGACCCTGCTATATAGAGAGCTAGTGAGACCACATCTGAAATATTGGGGGATATTTATGAAAACAGGCGATTTAGACGCCGGTCTTCATCCCTCCTGCACTTGTAGTTCATCCTCCTAAGTTATTCACAGGCGCCGGCCTCTACATAATTAAGGTGGCCTTTACACTTGTCTAAATCTAGGCCAGCTCCCTTGCTGGCGTAGATGTAGACCATTTTCTACGTCTAAAACAGGTGTAGAAAATGATCAATAAGACAAGCCTGCTGGTCCGCCCTTTTTCCAGCCCACACCACACGCCCTTTTTTTTTTAGGGGAAAAAGTCGCAGATTGCGGTGCAAATTACCTTTGCTCTTCAATCTGCAATGGATATACGCCAAAAAGTGGCTTATATCTGTTCGTAAATGAACCCATTGTGTTCAGTTCTGAGAAGCTCACCTACCCACTACTCATAAAATAGAATGGAGCCAAAAGACAGGCTATAAAAATGGTGGAGAATCCCAAGTATGAAACATAGAAAGAAAGACTGAGGGCCCATTCACATGGTATCTGCCACGTATACCACTGTAATGCTGGGGACCCACTGAAGGGAGCTAACCCACGAATGGACACCCGCCGCAACTTCAAGCAGCATGCATCCAGACACCGCGCTAAGAAGGGACATATCCGGCTGTAAAATGCCAGCCCATTAACTACAGCACTACAGGTAGATAACATGCAGCGGCAGGCAAAATATTACAGTGGTGTTCATGTCAAAATTCTGGCTGGCGAATTCCGTAATGTGAATGTGAAGGACCCCTTAGTTCGACTTTTTTTTTACCCCCTGTACACCAGAAAACTGGCCCCAAAAAATTTGGTGCATGCCATACTTGTGTAAAATTTTGCGACTTTTAGGTGTTTGGAGCACCACTCGCCACTTACAAAAAAAAATAAGTCCAGCTCAGCCTGCCTGTCAGATTTGTTCAGGACTGTGAAGTCAGTAAGCCAAAGTTCTGACGCCAACTTCTGCTATTTATCAAAATTTCGACTTCTTCATAAGTGGCCAATAATTTAGTAATAACACATTTACAGTAGTAAAAAAGCGACGTCTGGTTTATCACTCACATCACTCACATAGAGGCCCTAGGAGCACTTCACACTTGCGGCAAAGCTATCTGGCAGGCTGTTGCGGCTGGGCAAAAAAACACTGCATGCAACGACTTCTGTTTGGTCAAATCTCGGTTTTTATACCGGGGAGCGGACAGATCCCATTATAGTCAATAGGGTCCGGCAGTATCTGGCTATTCCGGATCCGGAGAACACCAGCAGGCTGTTCTCTGCCAGAACAGCCTGACAGCTTTGCAAGTGTGACGTTAGCCTTAGATTGACATAAAATATATTTATTAACATTTCTGAACATTTCTTTATTTATATGAAAGTTAATATATAATAACAGATAATATTCTTTTCAAGCTGGCGTCAGGACATTTCTACCTACTTCACCCAAAACTAGCTTGACTCTGACTCAACAGCCCTAGATTTGCTATCATCTACACCAGAGAACTCCCTGCTGGTGTAAATTTCCACTTTGATGCATGATGCACAATTATTTAGAGGTGTATCTGACGACAGAAGGGGACAGGTAAAGACTGGCGTGTAATACGCGAGTCTTAGTAAATGTTCCCTTCAGTATATACGGCCTTGAGGAAAGAACCCAGGACGCACAATCTTGGGGGAAGATCAGACACATTGTCAGAAAATATTATTTTCTCCAAATAGTAGTAGATGCTTGATACAACATTTCAGCAGATGTGGTTGGAAAAGCAACGGTAACTGAACAAATAAAAAGATAAATATAAAAAGGCAGTCTAGATGGACTATGTGGTCTTTTTCTGCTATCATTCTTATATTTCATAAAAAAATTTGAAACATGGATTTCAAAGGTTCTTCAAAATATACTATGTAATCAAATGTGCATCTTTATTGCCGAGGTCTCTGAACGTACGGCTGTATTACACCAACAGATTATCTGACCAATTTCTGTCCAATCAGACCAATAGTTGGTGTATGTGTATAACAGAAAGAGCTGCGTGTGTAAACGGTCATCTGATCAATGATTGATCAGAAAATCTGTCAGTGTAATACAGCCCTAACAACGAACGTAAACAAAAGACGCTGACAATCTGGTTACTATGCCTACGTCCACAGACATTTTATTTACATTAATATATACCGTATTTATCACCCTATAAGACCCACTTTTTTCCCCAAAAGCTCATTTTGGAACCTCTGTCAAAAAGTTCATCAAAAATACTGTAGAGAAAAGTCCTTTATTAAGGACTTTATCGACTAAAAAAAAAAAATGTTCAGATTAAAAACTGAACCGATCCCATTATAAATGGGACGTTAAGTTATATGCCAACTCCAGCATTTCGGTTATTTCTGTTCTTCTGCCCCTATAACGGAGCAGAAGAAGGGAAAATAATAGCGACGATGTGAACAAGCCCTAACACGACCAACTAAAGGTGTAAGAAAGGAGAACTGTGCAGCTTTTAGGCTCTGCTCACATCTGCCTTGTGGCTTCAGTTATACAAAGAGACCTTGACAGAGGGCTGGATAAACCCCATGACCGCCACCACCAGCGCCTGACAGAACCCACTAACTTACAACTGGGTCCATCAGGTAACACTGAGTTGCCTGTAGGGGATAACCATGCTTTGCGCAGCGCTATTCTTCAAATGTGATTGCATCCATATCGAAGATCCGCAGTACGCAGACCACAACACAGATATGGTCATGTGCACGGGGCCGTAGGCATAAGAACTGTAGACATGAAACAAAAGAACTATTTTGAATCAAGACTATTTGACAAGTTGGTTATTCTCTTATTCTGGATGCACAAGTCCAAATAGTTAACATATCGGGGGACATGAAGCATTACGTGCTATTTATTAAAGCAGATTTCAGAGAATTTAAAGAAAAAAATTAAAGCTAAATCCCATGTTGCTCCAGTGATGTTGGGTGTTCATCTACCCACATGACCACTGCAGCCGATCACGTGGGTAGATGAACGCGTCATTACCAGAGACTGGTGTGTAAGTAAGTGGTGAGGGATTAAACAGTTAGTATTGATTTTATAGATTATTTTTTTTCCCGTTTTTTATTTTAGCACAATTCCTGCCACAGTTTTTACATTCGCAGAAGGCCCCTTTAAATAGGAAACATACATTGGTCCCACAGAAGTCAATGGGTGCCAAATTACTGCTCTCTACAAGTGGAGGTTGTATGAAGCAGTAAGGGCTCTTTCACACGAGCGGATGCCATGTGTGGAATCCGCTGTGTGAAAGACAGCCAAGCCCCGCTCCGGACAGCAGAGACTCGGAGCATTAACATGATTGATAATGCTCCATGCTCCTCTATGACCTTTTTACTACAAAATCACGGTGACCACTTTATCTCATTGTAACTTTGTAGTAAAAAGGTCACAGAGGCACAGACCATTATCAATCATGTTAATGCTCCATGTCTCTGCGGTCCGGAGCGGGGTTTGGCTGTCTTTCACGCAGCGGATAACCCGCACAGCATCCGCTCGTGTGAAAGAGCTCTAATATAGCCATGCGCATTAGCCCCTTATTTGTCACCATGGTACTCAAATACACAGGCACAGAAGCGAGTGCCTCGTCTCATAGACAATGGCCTTTCTCATTAAGCCCCCCCCCCCCCCCCCCCCCCCCCCCGGCATGCTCAATGGTGGGGCTTAATGAGAAAGAGGATGGGTCTTAAGATGCGCCAATGTTGTGCCACAATTACGTAAAAATCTGTCTCATAGTAAACCAACCAACAGTAGAGAAAAGTGTCCATCCCTGCAGCAGATTTATCATCCAGCAGGTCTAGGCGGCCTGTGTAAGCTTAGGCCATCTACAGGATTAGTAAATCTGGGCCCAGAGTTGGCTCTGCATGTTTTTTAAAAGTATTTTCAGCCCTATTAACTTTAATGGTGCTCAGCGTCATACCAAGCACAGCTGCTATTCAATGTACGGCGCTGTGCTTGGTGAGCACGGAGAAGGCCGCGGCACTCCAGGAACACTGGTACCTTTTCAAACAGGTGACCGATGGGGGTCAAGGCTGTCGGACCCCCACCGATCCGATACTGATCACCTATCCAGAGGATAGGTCATCAGTAGAGATGGGCGAAGTATTGTAAATTCTATTCTATTTTCCTGCGCTGCTCCCCGTCATTGTACCCCTTAGATGCCAAAATCATACATAATCGTGGAATCGGATAGTAAAAATACAGTGTAAAATTAAGAGAAAAACTAATTAAAACATACTTACCTTCTTTATTTGCTTGCGACAGGCCGCCCGCTGCCACCTTGCTTGAAGACATACGTCACCGTGCACAGGATTTCGTGCAAGATCTTCAATCCAGATGGCGGCGGCCCGCCCATCGCGAGCAAATGGAGGAGGGAAGTATGATTTTTTAGTTTTTTTACACTATTTCAGGTTAAAATGATTTGCTACCACAAAGCACGAGGAAATTAGTCTTTGCAGTGAATCAAATTTAGCCTTTAGTCATTAGTATCGAAATTCTGGAAAACCCCTCTAAAGGTTTTTTTGTACATAATGTTGTTTCTAAAGGTCAGGCCCTAATAAGGAAGGCTGGATGTATAAGGACCTTTTAACTGCCGATGATAAAAAAAACAAAAAACAAAGATGCAATAACTACATCTGAGAATATTTCTATTATTTTTTTTTTGCATTTTTACAGCTTTCAGTCTAAACAATACATTCATGTAGTATGGGACATCACAGCATTAACAGTTTTGCTGCCAAGATAAATTGCAAGGCAAAAGTTTAATTAAGAAGACTAAGTGCAGGCCATGACTGTTCAGCTTGTGCGAAACTACTACTCTCATGGTCAGGAAGTAGTACAACACTCGCTGACAAGTCACACTGTACCATTAGCCCCACTTAACGCACACCTGGCATCTAGACACAGTGATCACTAGATATTATATTATTTAAGGGTGTCTGATATAATTCATGAGAATAGAGCCCCGCGGTCTTCTGGAAACCTTACATGATGAAGTAGTCAGGCTTCATACACATTAGGCAGCGGTGCAATGTCCTCCTTCACTTCTAGCAGACGGAGGGGTTATGTACTGGTTCGGGTCACCACAAACTCTCCAAAATGTAGGTACCAGACACACTCACATGGCCGCCCTAACATATGACTATTACAAACATATTAAGCGAAACATTCTTAAATTACACTTAAAAAAATTCCAGTGGTCAACAGTTAAATACCGATAATATATTCTTTTCCATTTAGAAAAATATTGTATTACATTTGTTTGGAACCAAATTAAATACCTATGCATGTAAAAATGCAAATATATTAAAATAGATGGGCTCGGCATGATGGCTTCCTTATGGAGACATGGGGGGTGGTCATCATGTTTGTTTAAAGAACTCCCAATAAGGATAATCCATTATGCTAACAACCAGATCCAGCTTAAGTGGAAATCCAAATATTTGGCTCCAGAAGTGGCGCGGTTTGGAGACAGAGACCGCTCGCCGGTAACATTTCCACTCTCGGGAGATGAATCCAGTGGCGTCAATGCATCCCCAGGAGCGTGGAAGTCACTAAACAGATAGAAAAAGCAGCTGGATCCTCAGGGATGGATCTTAAGTGATAATACGGGAGCAAGTTAGGAAACCACAACCTAGAAAGCCACAATCTCCAGTAAGATTATTACAGCTACATGTTGGGTCCACAATAGGACTAAAGCACTCGATATATTCTGGCATCACTGATGCTGTTCAAATGCTCCTGGTGGAGACTCCATAATACTGTGAACACATTTCCTAATGCTAGCGTACTAAATGTACTAACATTTTTCACATTACACAGTTTGGGTAGACGTGGTTTGGGTTATTTAGGGATTGCAGTCAGGTGTGGGTCTCTTAGGGGCAGCACCAGTATCGTCATGACCTTCACCTTGCCTGGAGCAGGAAGCACAAACAGCCCCAGAAAGGTGCTTCAGACCTTTCTGGAAGACACTGTTGGACATGCTGTAGATGACACAGTTGCAGAAACTGTTGCTGATGGCTAGCCAGGTTGTCAGAAATGAGGCAGTCTGATTGGAATAGACCCTGGAGCTCTCCAGGAGGAAGTAGATGATATAGGGCAACCAGAGAACGTAGAAGACACTGGTAATGCGGAAAAGTACAGTTGCATAGCGCTTCTCCGGACTAGGATGTCCCTGGGCAGGTTCACTGTCAGTGGTGCTGAAACGCACACGCCTTTCATTTATCTCCTTGGTGTGCTGCTGGCAGATGCGGAAGATATTGAAGTATGTGAAACAAACAGTCGTAGCCGCTGGGGCATATAGCATCACCACAATAAAGGAAGTGAAGTATGGACTGGTGTGCCACGATTCCGCACATGACTGAAAGACATCTCCATGGTACCCTGGTTTTCCCCATCCTAAAAACGATGGCAGGAAAATGGCACACGAGTAGATCCAGAGCAAGAGGATGCAAAAACGTAGACGACATGCGGTGACTAATGTGTTGTACATGAGCGGTTTGGTTATGGCGATGTACCGGTCGATGCTGATACAAGCCAAGGAAGTCATGGAGACGCTCTTCAGGACAGACACTACATAACCAAACATTTTACATACAATCTGTTCTGGAAGCAGGTCAGTCTGATGAAGCAGAGTAAACGATGGTACCAAGCAGCTGACTCCAACCAAAAGGTCCGCATAGGCCATGGTCTGAATGAAGTAACTTGTGGTGTGGTGGTTCAGGAGGGGAGCACAATGGAAGACAAAAATAACTATCAAATTGCCAGAGATGATGAGAACAGTCAGGAAGATGATGATCCCCACTTCCAGGAGGCAAACAGGAATGGCTTCATGAGATCCCAAACCCAAAAGGCAGAATGGACTACTACTGCTGCTGCTGTTAGTTCCTTCAAAGGAAGAGTTCATTTTCAGATCTCCAAAGATATCAGAGTCATGCCTGCGTCTCTGCTGTCCTTCAGCTAGAACTCCAGCCGTGCTGCGTCTGTAATGTGGACCCCCTTTAACTTCAGCAAAGAGCAACGCCGTGCCAATTTCCTGCCATGGCAGAAAGAGAGGAGAAAAAGCTCGGGAAAGGAGCTTGGGACAAAAAGGTGCAGTCATCAGGAAGCTAGGGTCATGTGGGTTCTCTGTCCTCTATCCGAGGCAATCCCACTCCATCATTACGCTTCCACACAAGACATCAGAGCAGCTGAGAGGAGAGAATGTGACATTGTTTGTACATTATCCAGCCCATCACTGCATCTCTTACACTTTTTGCATCCCCGTGCTTTATCACATACATAAATAGCCATTTTTCAACGTCCTGAGATTTAAGGACATACGACAATTCCCATACGGTGCAGATCTGCCATCCCTGAGCTACAGACGACACAAATTGCATTAATATAAGGATATCAGGAATGGGAGACTGACAATAATTTTAGCATGCGGTCTGTGCCTTCTCCCAGTGACATTTAGAAGCCCCACAGTCTACATCTGCAGCCCTGCGCTGTTATCCACTGCAGCCCTAGGACAGAATAAAGGACACAGACTGCCGGCATTAACATCCACCCCGCAACTCAGCATCTACACTAATCTAATATCCATCTACACCGGCATACAGTCTATTACATGTACATTAAGTAATACCCTGACTGCTGCTTCAATACCCTCAATGCTGCAGAAATAAAAGCCCAGACCATTTACCTGGTAATGCACATGGGTCGCAGGCTCTGTAGAAGTCCCGCAGAAGGACTGCAGCTCACTTTGCTGCAGAATGGAGAAAATGTCTTTGTGAGTGTGGTCCTCTGCAAACCCTCCTCTCCTCCTCCCTCTCATGCATTGCCAAGATCAGCCAGGATCCCGGACTGCACTACAGTACCCAGACACGGGGTCTGCAGGCATGGAGGAGCAACGTCTGCAGCCAGATAGGCAGAACAATGTAAGCTTTACACGTATGATCAGACACAGGGACCTGACGAGGCTTATTGTTATTATGTTCAGTCTTAAAAAGGTCAGTGCAGAAGGCACAATTGGAGGCTCTCGGGCTCAGAAACACAGGATATTTACTACAGATGGCATGACGGGGATATAGATGGGACATCAACACTTAACAGCCTTGGAAATCGCATCATTCGTGCATCCTCTAAATCCAATCCTCATTGTATGTGGGCTATAATGTGCATTTAAAGTTTATTCTTTTAATTACTGTAATTATAGTCATTTTGTAACAATGCACTTTCTATGTTACATCATCTGCCGATAAAATCATACACATCACCCAAATGATATCCGTTTCTGTTGATTCGCAGCATGACCAGACACATTGGAGCGGTAGTATATAAACTGCACTTTCCTACAAGCAGACATGGACAACTCCGGAGGGTGTCGGGGTACTACTAGCAGAAGATTCTTACATTTACACAGGCATTGCGGATTCATCAAATAAAAGTCATTCTACGTATTATGAAGAGTAGCGCAATTTCCAATATATGTTCTACATCAATCCCTCCATTTTCAAGGTCTCTGCTTGCTGTCATTCAATAAGAAACACTGCGTACTTCCTAGGGATGACACGTCTTGGCCATGTGATGGCTGGCTCGCTATCAGAACTGTGTCTTTGAAAGAGCTGGGCACCGCCTAATGTAATGTGCACAATGTGTTCAGCTGCCCACAGACTTAAAGGGGTTGTCTCACTTCAGCAAATAGCATTTATTATGTAGAGAGTTACTACAAGGCACTTACTAATGTACTGTGATTGTACATATCGCTGGCTGGATTGATTTTTCCATCACATTATACACTGCTCGTTTCCATGGTTACGACCACCCTACAATCCAGCAGCGGTGGCCGTGCTTGTACACTATAGACAAAAGTGCAGAGGCCAGCACTTTTTCCTAAATTGCGCAACCACGACCACCACTGATGAATTACAGGGTGGTCGTAGACATGGAAAAAAGCAGAGTATAATGTGATGGAAATAAAAATAAAAATCAATGAAGCCAGCAAATGAAGCAATATGGATAATAACAATACATTAGTAAGTGCCTTGTATTAACTTTCTCTACATGATAAATGCCACTTGTTGAAGTGAGACAACCCCTTTAGGATGTTGGGAGAACCACCAGCTAGCCCTCCTATGTACATGTAAGTCCAAGCATGCATGTGTTCTGGTAGCTGAGAACAAAAGAATAACACACTAAATAATCCAGCTACCCAATACTCATCTCCCCGAATCCACCATTTGTAGAAATTTGTGACACCTCCACACACATTAAAGGTGGATGTTTTCCACAATCACATTTATAGGTTAGAAACATTTCTCTACACTCCGAATGACACAAATAGACTAGGGCCAACTTCATCAGGAGCCAATTAACGTGCCAGTGCGCTAAATACTGTGGGAGGAAATCAGAACATCAGAGGAAGTCCTTGGGAGCACAGAAAATATGTACAATATGGACTAGAAGAACGCAGACTGATATCAGAGAGCGGTCCTTTCCTTCATTAATCCCACAAACATGGGTCTGGCGTACCAATCCAAAGACAACATAAAAGCAGAAGGGGTGGAGGCAGCGGTGCAGGTCACTGCTACTCCGGATCATACAAGCGCTGAATATTGTGGCTTACACATCTTGCACGAAAGTAACTTCTCCTAATAAGAATTACAACATTAAGAATGGTCTAAATTGACAGGAAACACTAGTCAATTATTCAACCAATTTTCTGGTACAAGTGAATATATATATATATATATATATATATATATATATATACACATATACATATATATATATACACACACACACATATATATATACACACACTGCTCAAAAAAATAAAGGGAACACTTAAACAACACAATGTAACTCCAAGTCAATCACACTTCTGTGAAATCAAACTGTCCACTTAGGAAACAACACTGAGTGACAATCAATTTCGCATGCTGTTGTGAAAATGGGATAGACAACAGGTGGAAATTATAGGCAATTAGCAAGACACCCCCAATAAAGGAGTGGTTCTGCAGGTGGTGACCACAGACACTTATCAGTTCCTATGCTTCCTGGCTGATGTTTTGGTCACTTTTGAATGCTGGCGGTGCTTTCACTCTAGTGGTAGCATTAGACGGAGTCTACAACCCCCACAAGTGGCTCAGGTAGTGCAGCTTATCCAGGATGGCACATCAATGCGAGCTGTGGCAAGAAGGTTTGCTGTGTCTGTCAGCGTAGTGTCCAGAGCATGGAGGCGCTACCAGGAGACAGGCCAGTACATCAGGAGACGTGGAGGAGGCCGTAGGAGGGCAACAACCCAGCAGCAGGACCGCTACCTCCGCCTTTGTGTAAGGAGGAACAGGAGGAGCACTGCCAGAGCCCTGCAAAATGACCTCCAGCAGGCCAAAAATGTGCATGTGTCTGCTCAAACGGTCAGAAACAGACTCCAAGAGGGTGATATGAGGGCCCGATGTCCACAGGTGGGGGTTGTGCTTACAGCCCAACACCGTGCAGGACGTTTGGCATTTGCCAGAGAACACCAAGATTGGCAAATTCGCCACTGGCACCCTGTGCTCTTCACAGATGAAAGCAGGTTCACACTGAGCACATGTGACAGAGTCTGGAGACGCCGTGGAGAATGTTCTGCTGCCTGCAACATCCTCCAGCATGACCGGTTTGGCATTGGGTCAGTAATGGTGTGGGGTGGCATTTCTTTGGAGGGCCGCACAGCCCTCCATGTGCTCGCCAGAGGTAGCCTGACTGCCATTAGGTACCGAGATGAGATCCTCAGACCCCTTGTGAGACCATATGCTGGTGCGGTTGGCCCTGGGTTCCTCCTAATGCAAGACAATGCTAGACCTCATGTGGATGGAGTGTGTCAGCAGTTCCTGCAAGACAAAGGCATTGATGCTATGGACTGGCCCGCCCGTTCCCCAGACCTGAATCCAATTGAGCACATCTGGGACACCATGTCTCTCTCTATCCACCAACGTCACGTTGCACCACAGACTGTCCAGGAGTTGGCAGATGCTTTAGTCCAGGTCTGGGAGGAGATCCCTCAGGAGACCGTCTGCCACCTCATCAGGAGCATGCACAGGCGTT
Organism: Bufo bufo; assembly: GCF_905171765.1. Classification (NCBI taxonomy): domain Eukaryota; kingdom Metazoa; phylum Chordata; class Amphibia; order Anura; family Bufonidae; genus Bufo; species Bufo bufo. The sequence continues at coordinate 38,695,535 of NC_053396.1, forward strand.
GTAGGGAGGTCATACAGGCACGTGGAGGCAACACACTACTGAGCCTCATTTTGACTTGTTTTAAGGACATTACATCAAAGTTGGATCAGCCTGTAGTGTGTTTTTCCACTTTAATTTTGAGGGTGACTCCAAATCCAGACCTCCATGGGTTGAAAAATTTGATTTCCATTTTTTTATTTTTGTGTGATTTTGTTGTCAGCACATTCAACTATGTAAAGAACAAAGTATTTCAGAAGAATATTTAATTAACTCAGATCTAGGATGTTATTTTTGTGTTCCCTTTATTATTTTGAGCAGTGTATATAAAGACTGTGAAAACCTTACAGTATGTAAAATCATTTTCCATGTGTAGGTTAGCGACTTTCTTGGGTTAAAGAAAAAAAAAAAAAAAGTTGTGCTGTTTTAGTCTGCAGTCTTCATTCAGGCCCCTGCCATTCAGTTTACAGCCTGCTCCTCTAAGGCTCGGTTCACACACACGCTTTGAACTTCGGCAGTCTGTTTCGGCGGAGGAACAGACTGCCGGAATTCACTGTATCCGGACCAGCATACATGCCGGCTTTCAGCTGGACAAAATATACTACACACAGCAATTTTTTGACTGGCTGAAAGCCGGCATATATGCTGGAAAGGAGCTGGATCCCTGCCGGATCACATTACAGTGGCAGGGGACCCGGCAGTGCACGGTGGTACCCAGCTATGCCGGGTATTCCTCTGACGGAACAGACTGACGGAATTCACTGTATCCGGCTTACGTGGCAGGGGACCCGGCAGTGCACGTTGGTACCCAGCTATGCCGGGTATTCCTCTGATGGAACAGACTGCCAGAGTTCACAACACACATGTGAAGAGTGGTCATACACATTAGTCTAAAGTTGTTCAAAATGGATGATTTCAACCAAAACACATCTGTCGGTTGAAATTTAACAACAATCGTTTTAGATGACTGATGGCAAACCATTATCATTTGAAAAGAATACGGCACCTTTTATATTTCCATCCAATAGATCTTTCGTTGAAAGAAAGAACGTTTGTAACTGAAAGATCTTTCTTTGAAAGAAGGTTCCCAGAAAGATCTTTCGTCCATCGCCCAATTTCATTGACATGTATGGCCAGTATGAACAACGGCCGATATGGACTCGTGTGTAAGGCCGTGTCCACGAAATAATCGTTGATCAATGACTGTTTAACCCCTTAGCGACCAGCCTGGTTTTGGCCTTACTGACGAAGCATTTTTCTTCCTTTTTGCATCGTTGCCTTCCAAGAGCCGTATGCGGGACAAGTTGTAGTTTTTAATGGCACCATTGTGGGTAACACATAACTTTCTGAATAACTTTTATAAACTTTTTCTGTGAGGGAGATGTGAAAAACACTAAGTTATAAATTTTACAGCGTTCATTTTTCTGTATAAAGAACATAATATTTTTTTTCTCTGGGTCAGTATGATTACACAGATACCAAATATATATGTTTTTTTTTTTTTTTTACATTTTACACTACTTTTGTGCAATAAACCCCATTATTTAAAAGGAAAAATATATATTTTTTCATTGTCATTGCCAAAACCAATAACCTTTTTATTTTTCTTTCTATGGAGTTGTGTGTGTGTGTGTGTGTGTGTGTGTGTGTGTGTGTGTGTGTGTGTGTGTGGGGGGGGGGGGGGGGGGGGGGGGGGCTTGATATTTGCAGGATAACTTGTAGTTTTCACTGGTATCATCATTTTGGAGTGAGTCTACTTTCACACTCGCGTTTTGGCTTTCCATTTGCAAGATCCGTTCAGGGCTCTCACAAGCGGTCCAAAACGGATCAGTTTGCATTCTAATGCATTCTGAATGGAAAAGGATCCGCTTAGAAAGCATCAGTTTGCCTCCGTTCCATCTCCATTCCACTTTGGAGACGGACACTAAAACGCGTTTTGGTGTCCATCTGACGAAACTGAGCCAAACGGATCCCGTAAGTCAATGGGGACGAATCCGTTTTCTATGACACAATAGAAAACGGATCCGTCCTCCATGGACTTTAAATGGTGTTCAAGACGGATCCATCTTGGCTATGTTAACCCCTTCAACCCCGGGCCTGTTTTCACCTTCCTGCCCAGGCCATTTTTTTGCAAATCTGACATGTGTCACTTTATGTGGTGATAACTTTAAAACGCTTTTACTTATACAGGCCATTCTGAGATTGTTTTCTCGTCACATATCATACTTCATGACAGTGGTAAAAATAAGTAAAAAAAAAATCATTTTTATTCATAAAAAAATACCAAATTTACCATAAATTTAGGAAAGTTAGCAAATTTCTATTTCTCTACTTTTATAATAAATAGTAATACCTTCAAAAATAGTAATTACTTTACATTCTCCATATGTCTACTTCATGTTTGGATCATTTTGAAAATGACATTCTATTTTTTGGGGACATTAGAAGGCTTAGAAGTTTGGAAGCAAATCTTGAAATTTTTCGGAAAATTTTCAAAACACACTTTTTAAAAGGGATTCTGTCACCAGGTTTCACCCCTGTCAGCTAAACATATGCTGATGTTCAGGGCCTCATCAGGATTCCTAATGTGGGCTTCTAAATGTGATCCGTAGCCTTATTTTGCTAAAAAACAGGTTTTACTAACCTGTCACTCAAAGAAATAAGGTGCCCAAGGGGATGTCAAGGGATGCAAGGTGCCGGCCGCACCCACCGCCGTTCGTGCCCAGCGCCGCCTTTCCGGACTTCTGCGCCGCCTCCTAATCCTCTGTGCCGCCTCTCGCTCTCCCTCCCTCCTGTAAGATCTCGCGCGTGCGCACAGGGCTCTGCCTGATGCGCCCGTACGGACTTCTCGATTTGGCTTCTTAAAGCGAAGTGCGCATGCGCCGGCACTTCGCTCAACCCAGGTATGACCTGCACTCTGGCGCCATCCTCTCAGAGCCCTGTGCGCACGCGCGAGATCTTACAGCAGGAGGAGGGGGGAGGGAGAGCGAGAGGCGGCACAGAGGATTAGGAGGCGGTGCAGAAGTCTGGAAAGGCGGCGCTGGGCACGAACGGCGGTGGGTGCGGCCGGCACCTTGCATCCCTTGACATCCCCTTTTTTTTTTAATGTATTTCACTTTAGCACAATAATAGCAGTTTTGAAACAAAAGAAAAGACGTTTTAGTGTCTCCATGTTCTGAGCTATATTTTTTATTTTTTTTTGGGCGGTTGTCTTCTTAGGTAGGGGCTCATTTTTTGCGGGATGAGGTGACGGTTTTATTGATACCATTTTGTGGGAGTCAGTGGGACATACGCCTTTTTGATCACTGTTTTTTTGTGATGTAAGGTGACAAAAATGGCTTTTTTTACACCGTTTTTTTTTTATGGTGTTTATCGAACAGGGTGGATCATGTGATGTATTTATAGAGCCGGTCATTACGGACGCGGTGATACCTAATGTGTGTTTTTTTTTTTCCTGTTTTTTATTATAAAATAAGGGGAAAGGGGTGTTTTTTACTTTATAAATTGTATTACTTTATTAATTTTATGTAAAAAAAAAAAAATCTTTTTTTCTTTATTTATGACATTCACTTTTGGGGGTCTGATCCCCTCTGCAATGCATTACAATACATCTGTATTGTAATGCATTGCAGAGGGGACTCGATGCTATCACTCACCCGACACAAACCCCTTCTATGTCGCGGTCAGCGTGGACCGCTGCATAGAAGGGGTTAATCCGTCGGCATCGGCTTTTACAGAGATGCCAGGGGATACAGCAGGGGCCCGGCTACCACGGACTGCCAGGCCCCTGCAGTGATCGCGCAAACACCGCTCCGATGCCCGCGCGATCACTATGACGTACTATTACGTCAAATTGCGGGAACGCAGTGGTTCCTATGACGTAGTAGTACGTCATAGGTCGGGAAGGGGTTAAAAATAATACAAACGGATCCGTTCTGAACGGATGCAAACGGCTGTATTATCTGAACGGATCCGTCTGTGTAGATCCATGACGGATCCGCACCAAACGAGAGTGTGAAAGTAGCTTAAACTACACTTTTTGATCGCTTGTTATTAAGTGTTTTTGGTGGCAACTAAGAACAAATTAGCAATTCTGTAATTTCTTTTTTATTTTATTTTTTTACGGCGTTCACCGTAGAGGATAATTTACATGGTATTTATGTAGTCCGGGTCGTTATGGACATTTTTGCTATTTTTTTCATTGAAAAGTGTATTTTCAATGGGGAAAAAAAGCTTCTTTTTTTTTTCTTGAATTCTTTTATTTATTTTTTTGTTTTTTTACCACTTAATTGTCCCACAAAGGGACTATAACAGGCAACATTTTGATTGCTTTTAAAATACAATGCACTATCCCTATAGAGCAGTGATGGTGAACCTTTTAGAGACCAAGTGCCCAAACTGCAACCCAAAACCCACTTATTTATTGCGAAGTGCCAACACAGCAATTTAACTTGAATAGCAATCCAGTATATCTTCCATGTACTTTATCATTTAGCTATAATAGCCTGCCTACATTCAATGCGCTGCCTGTTCTGTTCATAGTGCACCCTGTACTGCTGAATGTCAAGAAAAGTCTAAGGCATATTGGTACACCATAGACTTTTTCCAGGGTGCCCACAGAGAGGGCTCCGAGTGCCGCCTCTGGCACCCGTGCCATAGGTTCGCCACCACTGCTATAGAGCATTGCATTTTAATGCCTGTGCTATACTGACATTGACCAGCAGGCTGTGCCAGAGAGGCAGGCTTGGGGCCTACATCAGACCCCAGCCAGCCTTTACACACAATCTCATTTGTGGGGTGCTGATGGGAGACAGTGGAAGTACGCTCCCTCTGTCAGCACTTTATATGCGGCGGGAACCATGGCCCGCAGCATGCAAAGCGTTAAACAACCCAGATCGTCACTCCTGGCAGTCTAGGCTGTTAGAGCAGGACCGTGGCTCTCATGTGAGAGCCTGGTCCACGTGCAGCTCTTAGGCCCGGCTGCCGTGAAAAAGAGGCGGCCCAGCCTAAGGCCCCTTAGTGGCCGCTGTAAAAAGACGTATAAGTGGTCACTAAGGGGTTAACTGCTGTTCAACCAACAACCATCTTCTATCTAATGTGTATGGCCAGACTTTTCTCATATGGTTTTCCCTCCCAGCAATACATGCAGGATGTGAGGTATGTGTGTCCCGGATGGTGCTACTTTCACTAGGTCTCCATCAGCTCAGCTTCATTTATGGACTGGTTTCCCTTTCTACAGCTCATGAGGGATCTCCTCCTCTCCCTTGTCTGGACAATTACTGATACTGAGGAGTACGTGATTCTTCTTTCCCCTGTAGAGTTTGGCTATGCTTTTATTCTACACTTGTACACAGCCTATGTGATTATCCTCTTGCAAACTACCTTGTGTGTGCTTTATCTCCAGCCCAAGTGAGCTGAGAGATGGGAGGGGGAAGACAGAATGAATAGTCATAAACAAAAACACAGTCCTGACAGATTTATGTTAGTTTCTGCAGCAGCTAGGTGAAGGATGTACACACACTCTACAAAAGAAAAACGGAAACGGGCAAATTTTGTATTTCAGAAGAAAATGTACACAAAAAAAATAAAAATGTTTGTAATCTTTAGCAAAATGATTAAACATACCATTTGGCTGAAATCCTTAAAGGGAACCTATCACCTCTACTATGCTACCCTCACTGAGAATTTCTAAATTTTCATTATGTTACCCTAAACATATAAATAACACTTTTAATTTCATTTGCAGACGAATTCAATAAGTATTATGCATTTTTGTACTTCCAGTCATTTATTTATGCAAATTAACATAAAAGAGTCCCATCTTACTTGTGTGACCAGAGAAGAGTCATATTTTCAAGCTCTGACTCATCTCAGGTTAATTTGCATATAAACACACAATAAAAGCACACAGAGCTATGGGGACTGGGTATTGCGGATGTGCTAGCGGCCATCTAGCAACCCATGTCCTCAGCTCTATACCCAAAATCCTGGTGACAGGTTCCCTTTAACATGTTAAAGACCTCTACCTGTCAATGAATGGAAATATTTACAGCCAAAGTCTGAATATCTTTCTTGATCACGTTCTGCTAGCACAGTAGACATTGTTTACCAAATGATGAAGCACGAGATTATGAGATACATGTAACAGATTTTGGGTGGTTACAGACATCTGACTCTCTATACCATACACACATTAGTAGTTTATTGCCTAGAGAACCTATATTGGATACATGAAGAAAAGGTAGACAGAGGAGCTCTGAAGTATAGTACTGAATGAAATCCCATACCAGATCATTAGCTATTGTTCCCCAACAAGTCCTGCACATACAAGAGATGTCGGCATTACCTTGGCACGGACAGGTAATTACAATTAAGCAAAGATATACACAATGCAAAGGACATGAAGCCATCCTGTCCGGGCTATGAAGTACATCTCTTCATAACAATCCGATTGTGCACACGAATCAAACTATTAAATGAATCAAACTGTAGTTTCAGCTTTACGTTTTTGACCCCTTTAAAGTGCATCAGAAAGGAACATAAAAGATGACGTTAGCATATGCAATGACAGCCCAAGCTTTTTGCTTAAAGGTGGATGCATTAATATTTCAGTGCTCTATAACTCATGATTTGTCACAGCAGGAAAGCAGTCAGCAGGCATCAGAACTGCCGCCACGCTGGAAGCCAGGGACATGTTCTTGTCAGAGGGCTTTCTGAATAGCGTATCCTTCAGTTGCGACCAGCACTGGTCAGCGGCTATGGGTTACTGGTGACCCCTTTACAGTGGTAATACCACTCATGTTGAGCTGGGCCTATTCGCTGTGCTATTTCTGTGACATACTACCTTATGTAAATGTGACGCCGTGTTTGACAGACCATATAATGTGACTTATGCTGCAGTGAGACGCCAGGGTTGTCCGCTGCTTTAACCCCCAGGATACTTTAGACAAAAGTGGTTGAACGGCGCTCCTCTTTGGAGATAGGCGGTGCTCAGCGGTAAGAAGGTGCCAACAGTAGTAGTAGAAACCACGGCACTCGCAAAAGATTTTACTGGCCAACGTTTCGGTCCAACACGGACCTTGTTCACGGCCGTTCACTTAGTGTTATGGACATCTCAGGTGGCAGATGGTCCATAATACTAAGGCCATGAACAAGGAAATGAAATAAATAAGAAATGACTACAAAATCTTTTGCGAGTGCCGTGGTTTCTACTACTACTACTACTACCCCCAGGATAGGCCATCACTATGTGATCGGTGGGGGTCCGACACTCCGCACCCCCGGTGATCAGCTGTTCTGCAGTAGCTTCAGCACTGTCTGTTGTACAGTGGTCAAAACTGGAAACTGCAGAGCTGTTCCCATTCACTTCAATGGGAGCAGTGCTGCAGTAACCAGCTCCAGCCACACAATGGACAGACCTGTGCATTTCTGGTTTGACAGTTGGCTACGACAGGTGTGCAGGGTGTTTGAGGAGCTGCACTATAAATTGCTGGCATGTGCCCAGAATTAAGGGGTTAAACGTCAGACTGCAATGCTGGGCCGAGTCAGGGGTCAGAAATGATGATTACACTTACCGGTAATCAGATTTTCTAGACCCCACAACAGCACCACATAGAGAGAGGATCCGCCCCCAGGGACAGGAAACCTGCAGAACAAAAAGGCGGAGCCTCTCGCCAACCTCAGTGGTTTACAGAGCAGGAGAGTGACTCCAAAACTAAATATATATATATATTTTTTACACCCTGTGCAACTTAAATCAAGAACCCAGAAACACCAGGGAGGGAATAAGGAAGGGTGCTGTCGTGGGGTCTGGAAAATCCGATTACCGGTAAGTGTAATCCTCATTTTTTCCCTTCCCCCACGACAGCACCACATAGAGAGATTTACAGGGAAGAAAACCCCTTCCTTTCGGGAGGGGGGACCACCACTTGCAGAAATTTTTACCGTCAGAAGAACATAGGCAGAATTTAGCTGGAGCCGATAGAGACGGTAAGGTAGAAGGAGAAGACCACGTGGCAGCCTACAGGTTTGCTCAATAGAAACATTTAGCTTTCCTCACCAAGAGGTAGACTACGCAAGTAGAAAGTGCTACAGGAGAGATGCAAGTCAGAGGAAAAAAAATTACCTAAGCTATCTGGCAAGTGAACTCTTCGAGGCCGCCTTACCCTTATTTATGCCAGAAAAAAAGGGAACAAAAAGGCTCAGAGGACTTTCCCCAATCCTTAGTTACCTCTAGGTAACATATAAGGCATCTCCAAATGTTCAGACAGTGGCATCTTATTCCTTTTGATCCCTGGGCTTATCAAAAGTGATAGAAAAGTAATCAAAGCTAAGAAATCCCAGAAGGAAGCATAGGGAATCCAAGCTAACTAGAGGTCCGAACTTAAAGAAAAAAGTGGTCGGATCAAAAATCTCCTAGAAAATTTTAATACCGGAAATTATACTTAAATCTAGCCTAATCTTATAAGAGAAATCTCATATAGGTTTCTCATTAAGTGTTTATCAAAATAATCATAACACATTTTAACAAAACATCTTAGAGAAGTACTCATCCTGACAAGGAATGACCAACTGAAGATGACTGCTGAACACCTATTCCTTTAGTGCAGAATATATTGCGAGACAGATGCTTTGAGCTAAGATCCACTGGAGGCCTTGTGTTACATCTACCAGAAGAACTTTAGACATCAAATCTCAAATTTTTCTTGCAATCTGGCATCCGTAGGAGCTCACGGGTCTGCCGCAAGTGGTCCAAAGAGCCCACTGGACCCTTGAGCCTGGGAATTATTTATTGGCGGGAAGTATTTATAGAGTTTGCTGGTGCGCCTTACCTCCTGTAGGCCATCTAGACTAAATGTTCCAGTCCATCTATTACTCCAAACCAGGAGCCATATAGGGTTGTGTTGATATGCCATTCATACTGTAGGCTTCTCACTCCTCATCAAGAGTATAATAGGGCTTTGTTGGAGTGCTATGCCTATTGTAGACTATTAAACTACAAATTGACAACTGAACATAGCCAGAGAACTAGTTCACCCTGCATGCATAGCCACCAAGATAAACCGCCACAAAAACATGGGGGCACCCCAGGCCCTGCTGGTCATTTAGACACCCACTCAGAGACAAGTTAATTTATCCAGACATTGCTGCATGAGCGGTCAACTATTTAGACATGGCAACAGAAAACATCAGCCATGCAAACACGTCCGCCAGGAGCCATCCCCCATGCAGACACAAGCCGTAGAAGCCATCGGCCATTCTGAGCTGTCCACTGATCAACACAACCGCACTAGATAAAATCAGCAGCAGAAGCAGACAGTAGGAGCAGTCATCCCAACAAGCATAAACACAGAAGCAATCAACTCCCTAGGTACATGAGGCCAACCAGGCAAATACTAAAATGTAGCCATCAAGGCAGCCAGCCAGACAGGCAGGCACAGGCTCAAAGGCAGCCAGCCAGACACAGTCTCACAGGCAGCCAGCCTCCCACAGGCATAGTGTCACAGATAGCAAGCCTCTCACAGGCATAGTGTCACAGGCAGCCAGCCAGCCTCTTACAGGTATAGTGTCACAGGCAGCCAGCCTCTCACAGGCATAGTGTCACAGGCAGCCAGCCTCTCACAGGCATAGTGTCACAGGCAGCCAGCCTCTCACAGGCATAGTGTCACAGGCAGCCAGCCTCTCACAGGCATAGTGTCACAGGCAGCCAGCCTCTCACAGGCATAGTGTCACAGGCAGCCAGCCTCTCACAGGCATAGTGTCACAGGCAGCCAGCCTCTCACAGGTATAGTGTCACAGGCAGCCAGCCTCTCACAGGCATAGTGTCACAGGCAGCCAGCCTCTCACAGGCATAGTGTCACAGGCAGCCAGCCTCTCACAGGCATAGTGTCACAGGCAGCCAGCCTCTCACAGGCATAGTGTCACAGGCAGCCAGCCTCTCACAGGCATTCAGTCGACCAGACATCAACTCTACAGGCATTCATAAATGCTACAGGTGTTCAGCCAACTAGTTATATGCTGTAGGTGCAAGCCAACCAAGGTATAATGCAAGACATTCAACCAGGCCCGGGAATGACCCCGAAGGTGTCCATAGTCTTTAAAATTGGGCAAACAGGTACATAACAAAATAGTTGAAAGAAATGCAGCAGAACCTGTTTTTTTTTTTAATCTGATCCGAGACCGGTTATTAGTACTTCTAGAAGAACAGGGTCAGCATAGCTAAGGCAATTCAGGCAGTTAAAAAATGCAGGGACCCAATTCATTGGTGACAACGATTGGCCTATAAGACATTTTTCCAAGTCTCACAAGTCCGCTGTCTTTAAAATTACCTTCATGCCACCTAACATGCCGAAAATCGGCCGGACGGAAACCACTGCACGCAGTGGTTTTCAACCGGCCGGTTCTCAGCATATTTGCTGGATTGTAGCCGGATCTCTGCCGGTGCCAATTATAGTGAATGGGGTCAGACAGAATTTCTGCAGAACCCGATCCAGTAGGCTGTTTCCGGGCGGGACAAACTGCCGGATCTGTCAAATACAGATGTGAGGCCTAAGCGACGTAACGTATATAGCGAGCTATGGCGCCATTATCACAAAAATGCAATCCTTCCTATTTCTTACAGAACATAGCACTCAGCTCTATCTGTACACAGATCTTCTGAGCAGTTCTGGCCTCGTCTACTTGTAGTCAGCAAGAAATTTGCAAGCGTGTATATCTGCATTCTACAAATAATAATATAGATGGGCACCACTTATGGGCTATAATAATACAAGAAACCTCTAGTGACTGTACGCAATTATGAGGAAACCTGCAGGCTACTCTGTAATAAGGTAGGCACTGGTGTTTGCTGATCCACAATTACGTGTATACCTCTGACATGAGGGCCGACAGGCTGCAAAATACCTACGATTAGAGGAGTGGAGGGGTGCAAGTCTGCTACTCAAACTCCCAATTATATATTAACCCTGCTGTGCTTGTGGCTGAATATCGCAGTGGATTGTAAAGAATCATTCTGTACATTATAATCAGGCATGCAGAACGGGATTTGTCAGTCTAGCCTCGAAACTGTACCAAGTGCAAAGGGTCACTGAAGAAACTGGTAGACACTGAAGTCGTCCATTATATTACAAAATAGCATTATGGCTACGATACAGGATCTTATTGTATAGCCCAAAAAAAAAACTTTTTTTTTTTTCTTTTTTTTTTTTTTAAACTAAGAGTGACCTAGATTTGACTCCAGGTGTATCATATAGTTGTAAATGTTCTAGGAATTAAAAGGGTTGTCCAGGGTTAGAAAAACATGGCGGCTTTCTTCTTGAAACACAGCCACATGTGTCCACCGGTTGTGTAGGATATTGCAGCTCTTCAGTGGAGCCTAAGGCCTCAAGAAAACGGACAAACCATATTTTGCGGTCCGCAAATCGCAGATCAGCAAAACACAGATAACCGGCCGTTTGCATTCCGCACTTAACGGAACGAGAGGTCTTGCCCTCAACAGACCAGTCCTATCCTAATCCGTGATATAGACAAGAATAGGTCATGCTTTATCTTTTTTGTAGGGCTGCAGAACAGAGGTACGGATGCGGACAGCACACGCACTGAAGTGAATGGATTCGCAAAAAAATGCGGCTCAGATGCGGATCCAAACAACGTTTGTGTGCATGAGGCCTAAGGCTGGGTTTACTCACGGAGGAATCATTTGGGGCCACATCAGGACATTTTAAATCTATTTATCTTTTCAATAATGGGCAAGGATTTGTTTTTTTTTCGTGGCGGCTGGCTTTGGAGTCTGATGGACAGTGGATCAGGGCGATACTATTTTCACACTGCTGCCGGCACCTGTAAGGATCGCGCGTGCACGATCCCTCACATTAGCCGGCAGCCAGACGCAGAGGGAGGGGGGCGGGCAGACCAGTGGATGAGGGCGATGTTCTCTCACAAGGCTGCCGGCACTGGAAAGGATCGCACATGCACAATCCCTCGCAGCCAAACGCAGAGGAAGGGGGCGGGCACACAAGGCTCTGACATTTCGTGTACAGAGCCAGGCCACTCCATAAGGCATGGATAAGCCTGTACACGAAACATCAGCACAGGGAGCTGGCTGGATGACATTGGGGGTCACGTGACCCACAACGACGCTGAAGAAACCCGATCATATAGATGATAACACTACATTAGAAAAGTATTATGTGGTAAGTTATAAGGCACATTGTAAGAAGTATATGCAACTCGGATAACCCCTTTAATGCGAGGCACATGGTTTTATTACTTTAGTACCTCCATGTGCCGCATATTAATAGTAACAGTGACCCCATCATGTACCTCATATAACGGGCAACATGGGGTTAATGATGGTGTCACTTACTATAATTATATAATTCTATTTGAACATGGAGGTTTAAAATTGATAACATCAGGTGCCTCACATTAATACTAACCTCATCATGTGCCTCCTCACATAAATGGAGAACATATGGTTAATGTGAGGTACATGATGGGGTTACTTACTATTAAGGTGAGGCACATGGAGGTCCAAATTAATAACGCCACGTGCCTCACATTAAGGGTGCATTCATACGATCGTGTTTTGCGGTTCGCAAATTGCGGATCCGAAAAACACGGATGGCGGCGGTCTGCATTTTGCGGGACTCATATGGCCCTCCCTATATAGAACTGCCTATTCTTGTCCGGGACATGCTCTATATTTTTGTGGCCCCCACAGAACGGAACTACGGATGCGGACAGCACACTGTCTTCTGGTCCTTCCCTTCCTGCAAGCTGCACATTGATCTCTAAAAGCAGGCATTAGGGCAAGAAGAAATATACATTACTGTATGATGGCCACAAGACTATTATACTGAGGAGGGGGGCTTCAAAAATTGTTGTCCTGACTCCTTACAGTATGTCTCCTTGTGGCCCTCATACAGTATAACGTCTCCTTGTGGCTGCCCCCATACAGTATAACGTCTCCTTGTAGCTGCCCCCATACAGTATAATGTCTCCTTGTGGCTGCCCCCATACAGTATAACGTCTCCGTGTGGCTGCCCCCATACAGTATAACGTCTCCTTGTTATATACGCGGATGATGTACTTTTGTACAGCTCGAACCCTCATGTTTCCATCCCATCCATATTAAAAGAATTTAAAAAATGTGGGCGCCTTAGTAACTTTAAGATTAACCTCAATAAAAGTGAAATACTGAACATCACATTATCAGAACGCGAGGCCTCACTTATACAGTCCAAATTCTCTTTCAAATGGCAGACCACAAGCATTACATACTTGGGTCTACAAATCCCGGCACAACTCCATCTCCTCTATCCACCTAACTATCTGCCTCTTCAAAATAGAACGGTAACAGATTTGGGGAGGTATTCTCTTAAGACTCTATTGTGGTTTGGTAAAATAAACGTGATTAAAATGGATATACTCCCAAGATTCCTTTACCTTTTCCAAACCATTCCCATTTGCGTACCCGGGAAATTTTTTATTACCCTGACCAAAGCTATGACACGCTTCATATGGGGTTCTAGCAAGTCTAGATTGAGCAATCAGACATGGACTAAAGCCAAACACAGAAGAGGTATGGGCATGCCGGACCTGACACTTTATTATGCATCGGCATTACTCATGCGGATCCTCAATTGGTCAGAAGGATCAGGTGCGAAGCTTTGGGTTCAATTGGAGTTTGATCTCTCTCCCTTGGATCTAAAAACAGCACCCTGGTTAAGGGTTGCAGATAGACCTCAGATGGAGGAGTGGCCCTTTTTAGTGCGACATACCCTCACTCAGTGGGATAGATGGCTCCTAAACTCTCAATTATCTCATAGACCAGGTCCAATGACCTCTTATGGCCAATCCCGCCTTTTCCCCCGGGTGTCAAGTGAATAGATTTCTGAAATGGCTCCAATCCGCGTGTCCGAGAGTTAGGGATGCCATGACGGATTCTAAATTGACTCGGTTTGATGCCTTGGTGCCTTCGGATGTGAGACAAGGGAGTGGTTGGCTCAAATATGCTCAGCTGAAAGCATTTGTTGAAGGATTATTTGCACTCTCCTCATATCTGGCAATGTCAAACTTCGATTCCCTCTTTCTCAAACCCGACACACGACAAAATCTTACTGAAACAATGCAATGATGATCTAGCGCCCCATTTCCAAAAATGGGAAACGGATCTCCGATTGTCCTTCTTACCCGAGGAGGTTGGCAAAATGTGTACATTCTCTCATGTATTGTCCATAGCAACTTCAGCCCAGGAAAAAACTTCAAGATACTTTCTAGATGGTACTACTGTCCATCGACCCTTCATAAAATGTTTCCTTCTACTTCCAATTTATGTTGGAGATGTAAGGCAGATGAAGGTACTTTGTTACATATTTGGTGGGCTTGCCCTATGATCAAAATCTTCTGGGACAAGGTGCTACGGGTCTATAAGAAGTTCTCTGGGAAGGAAGTTGCAAATACCCCCAAAATTACCTTTCTTTCGCTGGTGCCTGGTTCTTTGGTGCAAGTGAAGAAGAATGCGCTAAGATTCTTCTTCACAGCAACCCACATGACGATCCCGAAACTTAGACATTTACTGAGAATGGAAGAACTGATCGCTCTTTTGCATGAACAGGGAGAGAGATTTGAACGAAGGTGGCGTCGTCTTTCTGAATTCCTTAGCTCCTCTGAGTTCTCAGTGGCACTTGATGAGGTTGATGATGCTACACAGCCACGGAACCTTTTCTAATTCTAGATGAGATTTAGTGCTTCAACATCCGAGATTGTTCAATTATACTCCGCCCCCCCCCCCCCCCATCATCTTCCCCTCCCTTCATTTTTCCCCTCTCAGCCTTTCCTCCCCCCTCTCCCCCCCCCCCCCCCCCTCATGTTTGTCAGTTTATGTGTAAACGCTCCGATGTCAAGACAGACCAGGCTGATTTAGAAAAGTGAGTTTATTACTGATTGTAGCTTACAGCAACTTTTTAATGGTCTCGAATGCAGAAGTTTAAGTTATGGGGATCCTAAACGACTTATCTATACATTCTCAAGAGATTGTCTTGCTGTTTGTCATCTTATGAAAATAATAAAAAACTGAGTAAACATAAAATGAATTTCTCTCTGTTCTTTATGCACGGCCAAACAACTGGACAGATCTACACCAAATTTGGCACATAGGTACACTGGGTGCCTGGGACGGTTTTAAACCGGCGCTCAGCTCTCTAGGACGTACCGTTCCTGAGATATTCCAAAAATATATTAGCCAAAAAGAGTGCGCAGTTTCACTTAAATTCTAACTGCCACACACAGTTACATGACCCTTATTATCCAATGGAAACTCGCAGGTCCTTCAGTCTTGACATACACAGTTACACCAGGTTTCCATAACAACTCTGCTTTTCTTCGCTGTTAGAGGTCACTGCTAAGGAGGCGTGGAGGTCACTGTTAAATGGCGAGGTGCTATGGATGTCACATTTTAACCCCTTAAGGACCCGCGCCGTACGGGGCTGGTGGACGTGACTTAAGGACCAGCGCCGTACGGTGGGCTGATCGTGTGGGTGAAGGAGCTGCGCCCCCCGATCAGCAGCAGGGGCCTGGCAGTCTCTGATAGCCTGAGCCCTGCTGTATGCGCCGGCATCGGTGAAAACATAGATGCCGGCGCATTAACCCTCGCACTGCCGCGGCACGTGCAGGATCCTGATGGGTGCGGAGTGGCCATCTGGTCCCCGCGCTGCTGTGACAGCGACCCATTGGCAGGGAAGGCAGCCACGATGCCTAAAGAAGCCCCCTGGATCTCACAGGCAGTAAGGCTGTAAGTGTATTAGGGCTCTTTCACATGAGCGGATGCCGTGTGTGGAAACGGCTGCGTGAAAGAGAGCAAAGCCCCGCTACGGACAGCAGAGATACAGAGCATTAACATGACTGATAATGCTCCGTGCCTCTCTGTGATCTTTTTACTACAAAATCACAGTGAGATGTGTCTGTGCTGTTTTTGTTTCAAAAACGATATGGTGTAAAACAAATAAATAAAAAAAAGTATACATATTAGTTATTGCCTCGTCCTGCTCTATAAAAAATATCACATGACCTAACCCCTCAGTTAAACACCGTAAAAAAAATAAAAAAATAAAAAAAAAGTGTAAAAAAGCCAATTTTTTGTCACCCTACAAACAGTGTAAAAGCAAGCGATCAAAAAGTCATACACACCCCAAATACCAAACAGTCATCTCATCCCGCAAAAAATTAGACCCTACCTAGGACAATCGCCCAAAAAATAAAACCTATGGCTCTCAGAATATGGAGACACTAAAACATGATTTTTTTTTTTGTTTCAAAAATGCTGTTTTGTGTAAAACTTTAATAAATAAAAAAAAGTATACATATTAGGTATCGCCACGTCCGTAAGAACCTGCTGTATAAAAGTATCACATGACCTAACTCCTCAGGTGAACACCGTAAAAATAAAAATAAAAAGTGTGTCAAAAAAAGACACTTCACATTTGTCACCTTACATCACAAAAAGTGTAATACCAAGCAATCAAAAAGTCATATGCACCCTAAAATAGTACCAATCAAACCATCATCTCATACCGAAAAAAAAATTAGCCCTTACATAAGACAAAAAAATAACAAAAAAAATACAGCTTTGGAGACACTATAAAAAAAAAAATTTTTTCCAAAAATGCTTTACTTTTTTTTTTCGTTTTACATAATAGTCATATTTGGTATTGTCGTGTCCGTAACAACCTGCTCTATAAAAATACCACCTGATCTAACCTGTCAGATGAACAATTTGAATAAAAAATAAAATTAAAAAAAACTGTGCCAAAACCGATTTTTTTGTTACCTTGCCTCACAAAAAGTGTAATATAGTGCAACCAAAAATCATATGTACCCTAAAATAGTACCAACAAAACTGCCACCCTATCCCGTAGTTTCCAAAATGGGGTATTTTTTTGGAGTTTCTACTCTAGGGGTGCATCAGGGGGTCTGCAAATGTGACATGGCAACTTAAAAATAACGTGAAATCTGCTTTTCAAAAACCATATGGCATTCCTTACCTTCTACGCAATACCGCGTGCCGTACAACAGTTTACGGCCACATTCGGGGTGTTTCTGTAAACTACAGAATCAGGGTAATAAATATTGAGTTTTGCTTGGCTGTTAACACTTGCTTTGTGGCGCATTGTGGCATGACTTAAGGGGGCGGGCCACTGCGGAGGTCACTTATAAGGGGGTTGACCACTGAATAGGTCAGTGTAAAGGGGGCAGGGCACTGTGGAGGTCAAAGTTAAGGGGGTGGGGTTCTGTAGAGGTCGCTGTTATGGGGAACACTGTGGATATCTTTTAACCTCACACACAGCCAGGTCATCCTGCCAATATGCTATAAAGTTGGGGAATGATATGATGGGGGATATAATGATGGGCAACATATCTATAATAATTTAATTTCCTCAGTTTTAGAGATATGATTAATATGGCCTGTAAGGTGGCAGTAGCTCACATTTTGAGGAGGAGACTGCAGCCTGAGATTGACAAATATTCTACATGGAGCAAAGGGGGCATGTAGATATTCCTCCAAAATAAGAGAAACTGCATGGGCGACCTAGCTGGTATAGGGTTGAGCGGTAAACCGGTGTCAACGATCTAACGCGGTATTAAGAAACAGAGATGTGGCCGATATTGCAGTTTCCAAATAACTGCAGTATTTTGTGATGTCATAGGAGCGGTCATATGTGCGCTGACCGCTCCTAAATCTGTGCCCGCCCCGACATTGTGCATATGCGTACCGTACATATTACTTCCTGCAGCGGCCGCCCCCGGCTCCTCCTCGCTCCCGTATTCAAGTCTCCACCCACTAGCCGAGCACAGGAGTGAGGCGGGCAAAGTCGGTAAGCAGTCCGTGTCCAAGCCAAGGTGGGGGAAAAGGAGTGAGAGACCCTAATGGCCCGGGTGTCATAAATAAAGGTTATATTGTCTATGTCTTCTGCGGCCCTGGCCCTGCCTGCAAGCTGCACTGCACATGGTGATGGCACTTGATCTCTCATAGCAGGCATTAGGGAATAATATACAGGTCATCAGGAGTCCCATCAGTAGAATAGCCTCATACAGTATAACGTCTCCCTGTGGCCCCAATATAGGAGCAGCAAGAAGACATTACTGTATGGGGGCCACAAGACATTATTATACTGATGGGGGGGGGGGGGGGGGTTACAAACTGTTGTCCCATACAGTATGTCACATTATGGCCCCCTTACAGTATAGTTCCTGAGGTCAGACAGTATAATGTCTCCTGGTGGCCCCATGCAGTATAGTGACTCTTGTAGCCCACTGCCTGCCCAGCGGCCAGCCCATCAGGGCTGTGAAGTCTGAGTCGGAGGCAATTTTGGGTACCTGGAGTCGGAGTCTGCAAAAAATGAACCGACTCCGACTCCTACTAGATTTAAATTGGAATAAAAATTTAAAAAAAGCAAGTTTAAATGTCCCAATTCACAAAAAGTTATAATTAATTACCGTATTTTTCGCCCTATAAGACGCACCAAGGTTTTTGAGGAGGAAAATAAGAAAAAAAATATTTTGAACCAAAAGGTGTGCTTTTGAACTAATGGTGGTCTGTGGGTGGCACTGTTATGGGGGATCATTGTGGGGGCATCTGTGGATGACACATATATAGCATCTTATGTGTCATCCACAGATCCCCCCCATAACAGTGTCCCTGTGTAGTGAATGGGGGCCAGCATCTGTTTCTGTAATGGTAGCAGGGCCCCGTGCCTGGTTCATTCATAAAGTGGGCGGAGCAGGCGCGTGACGTAGTGAGCTACGCTACGAGCACCCATCCGGCCTCCTGACTGCCAAGAAGTTAGTAGTAAGTAGTACAGCGCTAGATTTAAGATGATTGGAATACTTTAACAATACCCACAGGTTAGATAGGATTACCGTATACTACAGTGAGCGGGGCCCGGTGTAGTAGAATACAGTGAATGCACCGGGCCCCGCTGCCATTACAGAAAGAGATGCCGGCCCCCAGCCGCTCCTCCCTCTCAGCCTATTCACCGGACGGTCGCAGCATTCGTCCCCATAAGACGCACTGCTATTTTTCCCCCACTTTTGCGAAAAATAGGGTACTTCTCTACTGTAAGAATAAAGGCCAATGCATGCAGTGCGTCACGTTACCGCAAAACGAACACGTTAAGTGACCATGAAGAAGCATGCTTTTCATATGCTTCACTATATGGCACGCAACGCACAGTTAAGGAGAAGCAATACTTATACTTTCCATTGTGTTGTGTTCCGATGTTACAGGGAACACAACGCCCATGGTTAACCTCGCCTCTCACTGATAACTGATTAAGTAAATATGTTTTTTGCAGGACTAGAGACACTTGTATAACTGAAGGGAATGGATAGTCAATAGTTCAAGACTGAAGCTGTAAACCATTTGAAAAACTGCTGTCATTCAGCTAAGGCTATAAAAACTTGTAAACTCAGATTGTTAGCTTAAACTTTAAACATGACTATGGGATTCTACTAGGGAAATCATGTTTTACAATAAATGCCCCTTCCCCTGCCCCGTCCTGGATCCCCCCACTGCCTGATCTTCAGCAGAAGATCAGCACACAAAGGAGAAGGCAGCAGCTTCCTAGCCAGTAGTTCTGTGGTAATGACATGTATGTTGCCTTTCTTTCCTTTAAGGAATGTATAAAATACATTCGCATATTAAATACAAAGGAGTCGGAGTCGGAAGTACCAAAAACTGAGGAGTCGGAGTTGGACCATTTATCTACCAACTCCACAGCCCTGCAGCCCATACAGTATATATTGTCTCCTTGTGGCCCCCATACAGTATAAGGTCTCCTTGTGGCCCCCATACAGTATAAGGTCTCCTTGTGGCCCCCATACAGTATAAGGTCTCCTTGTGGCCCCCATACAGTATAAGGTCTCCTTGTGGCCCCCATACAGTATAAGGTCTCCTTGTGGCCCCCATACAGTATAAGGTCTCCTTGTAGTCCCCATACAGTATAATCTCTCCTTGTGGCCCCCATACAGTATAATCTCTCCTCGTGGCCCCCATACAGTATAATCTCTCCTCGTGGCCCCCATACAGTATAATCTCTCCTTGTGGCCCCCATACAGTATAATGTCTTCTTGTGGCCCCCATACAGTATAATGTCTTCTTGTGGCCCCCATACAGTATAATGTCTTCTTGTGGCCCCCATACAGTATAATGTCTTCTTGTGGCCCCCATACAGTATAATATCTACTTGTGGCCCCAAGTTATTTTTTTTCTAAATGGGTATTTATCGCTATATATTTATATCGTTATCGCAATAAATTTCTTAATATCGTTATCATGGGAATATTTTTGATATCGCCTAACCCGAAGTTGGTAATGGAGGTATAGCAGAGTACTTGTGGTCCACATACTGGGCTAGAACGTTAGATCCTCACTGGTTTCAACCTTACTGTTCTAATCAACATAAGTGTTTCGAAGAAGATTTCCATAGGATCCCACTATGGTTACGTGGAAAGCAGTGGATTCTATTATAGGACTCAGCAGTGCTCCAAATTAGGCGTGCTGCTATTTTCATTGCTACAGATGGCTTTCATTTAACGCTTCATTTGCTTCTGCTCATCCTATGCTACACGTCGTCTTATATTGTTCTATTATATGCACTAGGACAACAGAAGAACATGGCGCTCAGAGTGAAAATTACTAAACATACAGAACCTGAAAAAAACAAATCATGAGCTATAACAATAAATGCAACTATGGCTGAAACGATTACTCGATTAAATCGAGTAATTCGACACAAAAAAATTTGCATCAAAGATTTGTTTGTGTCATGTGACCAAGGAGCAGGAGTGAAGCGCTTGCTATTACTCGCGCTCCGTGGTCTCTCGCTGCGCTTAGAATACTCCCCTTTCAAGCAGGGGCCTCCGGACACTTCACAGCACGTCCATGCTCCCGTGCTGCACTGACCTCCTGACGTACGCGTGCCGTGACCTGACGCGCTGTGTGACGTCAGGCGCAGAGCAGCGCGGAACACCGGAGTGTCGGCGGCGTCCCTGCTGGAAAGGTAAGTTGGTGAAACCGAGGGGGTGGGGGCGCCCGGAGTGCACAGCGTCATAGCAACCAAAGACTCTGGTGTCAGGAGGAGCAGGGTAGCAGAGACTATGGCACTGGGGTGGGAAACAGCTGATGGCACTGGGGTGGGAAACAGCTGATGGCACTGGGGGAACGGACCTGATGGCATGGGGGAAAGCTGATCGCACTGGGGGATAGTGGAGCTGATGGCACTAAGGGGAACTGATGCACTTGGGCTGATCGCACAGTGGGGAACGAAGGGTGTTGGAGACTAAAGGCAGCTGTTCTTATGAGTTTCTATTAAGGAAAACAGACTAATAATTTTTTTCTTTTTCTTATTAGATTACTCGATTAATCGTAAAAAATAATCAATAGAATACTTGATTACTAAAATAATCGTTTACTGCAGCCCTAAATGCAACCAATATCTGTATCAGCACAAGATACAGTTTAACCAAGGACTGAAGGGTTTTTAGTCGGAATGTGATTTGTAAAGCAGTTCAGTGACCTGCTACCAAGTCTCCCATTAATAATTTAAGTCATGCATTAATATATAAAGACATAATTTTTTTTTCCACCCCCAACCTTTCACACACACACAAAAATTAGTCATTGCACTTAGTAGAAATAATGCAGCTAGGTGATATGTTACCGCAGTAGCAAACTCCTATCATCTGTCAGAAAATAGTTTTACACCAAATCACAGGATACATGATAAGCATCCGATTGCTGGGCGTTCAACTGCTGGGACCACCAGCAATCATGGCAATCGGAGTCCTATATCCCCCATTCGAATAAAGTAGCAGTTGTGTATGCAGGCTGTTGCGCCATTCAGAAACTAGAGGACTACAGCATTTGGCTATCTTTATTAGTTCCACAAACCTGGAATGAAGTAGCGCTATGCAAGCAACACAGCAGCTCCAAGAGGGGACACAAGTCCTCCAATCTAGTAATTAGTGAGGGTTCCAGCGGTCGGAGTTAAAGAGGTCATCAGAATTGGGCAAAAATTGCCCAAGGGGGAGGGAAAAGTGATAATAAAATGAGCAATACTAAGATGTTTATTACGCCACAGTTTTTTTTGTGTACCAATGCGACTGCTGAAGGCAATCACTGTCCTTCAAAAGGTATATGCAACAAGACTACTGAAGCCAGAGATTGACTGCAGTAGAAAAAAGGGGTATAGGGGCACGTCATCCCTGCAGCCATGTGAACAGAGACCCAAGGGAACAGCAGGGGAATAAAGGAATAAGTAATACTTCTCTTAAGTTATCATGTTTCCCCAGTTAGGCAATTTTTTGTCCAAATTGAACAAACTCTAGAGGACAGTCCCAAATTCAGAACCTCCATCATGTGTAGAACAGCTACGTAAAACTTCTCTCACTGGAGACTACCTCTGTCCATGCATCACGTGAACATCCCATAGATATCAATCAACACCTTGTAATACTTTATGTCTCCTGTGGTGGTGCTGCAGGGGTACTGAACAATGGCTGCCTGGTTCTCCCAATTATACCTTGCCACTGAGGGTCTGGGCGGCATGACAACCCGTGATTATTTTATTTCCCATAAATTAAAAATTGTACTTTTCAAGTGGACAACCTCGTTAAAGGGGTTGGCCACTGAGGCTAATAAGGTTCTACTGTGCAGGGTAAAGGAGACATTGTGAATTGCTGCCTGCACAGTACAACCTATCGGGCCGCAGCATTATAAAAGAACAGGGGAACGATTTTCTCAGGTGCAGAATACGAGCGAGTTCAGAAAGCCGGTGCACACTCTCCAGTCTGACGCCAGCACAGAGGAGAGAACACCACTATCTTCTACTGTGCAGACGGGCCACTCGTCACAATCACTTGCAAATTTCATGTGTCACAGTTTCACAGCATTCCAGATCATTTAGATTTCACCACAAGCATCATGGACTTACCTTTGTGATGAGCAGCCTATACTTCTCCACAAGGTAATCATTATTGTGACATCCTGCAAGGAGTTGCCAGACTTCTCCTCTTAATGCCTCTGGCACGCCGCTCCTCACTAGTGTGGAAAGCTGCTTCGGACGCACACTCAGATTCAAGTGCCTGAAATATTAATGATGCTAAATTGAGACAATGTATGGCAAAAGTCTTTGGAAAAACATGTCACCGCTTTATGAAAGTTACTAAACTACATATGTGCACAGTACTAGAAAGTGGAAGCATCTGGTATGTTAATAGCCAATATGATTCAATTGTTTTAAATCTACAGGGTGGGCCATTTATATGGATACACCTTAATAAAATGGGAATGGTTGGTGATATTAACTTCCTGTTTGTGGCACATTAGTATATGTGAGGGGGGAAACTTTTCAAGATGGGTGGTGACCATGGCGGCCATTTTGAATCCAACTTTTGTTTTTTCAATAGGAAGAGGGTCATTTGACACATCAAACTTATTGGGAATTTCACAAGAAAAACAATGGTGTGCTTGGTTTTAACGTAACTTTATTCTTTCATGAGTTATTTACAAGTTTCTGACCACTTACAAAATGTGTTCAATGTGCTGCCCATTGTGTTGGATTGTCAATGCAACCCTCTTCTCCCACTCTTCACACACTGATAGCAACACCGCAGGAGAAATGCTAGCACAGGCTTCCAGTATCCGTAGTTTCAGGTGCTGCACATCTCGTATCATCTGAAGGCAATCGTCTATGCTGTGAAGATACGAGATGTGCAGCACCTGAAACTACGGATACTGGAAGCCTGTGCTAGCATTTCTCCTGCGGTGTTGCTATCAGTGTGTGAAGAGTGGGAGAAGAGGGTTGCATTGACAATCCAACACAATGGGCAGCACATTGAACACATTTTGTAAGTGGTCAGAAACTTGTAAATAACTCATGAAAGAATAAAGTTACGTTAAAACCAAGCACACCATTGTTTTTCTTGTGAAATTCCCAATAAGTTTGATGTGTCAAATGACCCTCTTCCTATTGAAAAAAGAAAAGTTGGATTCAAAATGGCCGACTTCAAAATGGCCGCCATGGTCACCACCCATCTTGAAAAGTTTCCCCCCTCACATATAGTAATGTGCCACAAACAGGAAGTTAATATCACCAACCATTTCCATTTTATTAAGGTGTATCCATATAAATGGCCCACCCTGTATATAAAATATTGAGTAACATTAGAAATACTTTTGCCTACAGCCACCACTAGAGGGAGCTAAGGAACCTGCTGCATACTGTCTATACATTCAACTCAGTATGGGCACATTCACTCCATCTGAACGTCATTGGATGTTTCTCACTAGTATCTCCAGACTTACACCTTCCATATGCCATGGTATAGGCATTAAATTTAAACCCCATGTTAATAAAATACACACCACACAATATACCATAATTTTTTCATTTATTTAATGGAGCTCTCATACAATAGCTTTGTTGTCTACATAATTCTATACAGTCAATGTACACCGGCCTGACAAATGCCAAAAGAACACCCTTTTGGCACTCATCTGGTTAATAGGCATGGTACATCAAAAACACCATGCAAACGCAATATAAAAACACCTTGATTACACATCATGCCCTGAGCTCTTAAACTCCCTCTAGTGGAAGATGCAGGCAGCCAGCTTGAATCTTTACAACAGGATGTTGTACCAAAAAATGCAATTTTGAGAAAATAAAAATGGAGACTCGAGAAGACAGGTCATCTATCGTGGACAGAGTAATGCAGTAAGCAGTGTTTTTCTGTCCGCCATGTGGTGCGGAGCAAGATGTCCTGACACACAATACAAGTCAATGGGGACGGATCCGTTTTCTCTGGCACAATAGAAAATGGATCCGTCCCCCATTGACTTTCAATAGAGTTCATGACGGATCCGTCTTGGCTATATAAGACATAATACAACCAGATCCATTCATAACGGATGCAGACAGTTTTATTATAAGAACGGAAACGTTTTTGCTGCTCCATGTCGGATCCAGCAAAAATGCTGGTGTGAAAGTAGCCTTAGTCTGTCAATAATTGCCAAAAGATCTGTAATAACCCTATAATAACAGCTTTCATTAATAACCACTGTCCCTTTCCACTGGTCCCTTAAAAGACCGTTGCCAGGGCTTATCTGTCTTCCCTTTAGTGTAAACAGAACACTGCATGCCTGCATTAGGCTTCAGAGTGAGGAGGCGTGTCTCTCAGTAATCCAATCTGATTGGCTGGCAGTAAGCTTCTAGCTAAAGCAAGTGTGTACGTGAAGTGAGGGAAGGCAGTTTTGGCCTCAGAGAACTAGCAAAGGAGGCATCTTGAGAAGGTCCTCATATTGTAGGGTTCGATCATAACTAAGGCAAAAGCTCAAGGAAAACAGTGGTATATGAAGAAACTAAAGATTGCTTTATGCATAATGCTGCTGCAGCAGTAACATATGCTAAAATTGATTTTTTAATGAGAACATGACAGTTACACTTTAAAGAGGTATTCCAATATCAGAATGGACCAATATCCCCCACCCCATTATCTCCTCCTGTCTGGATGCAACTGCCACCGGTAGTCGAACTACAAAACTAAGCCAAGTGGTTGTGCTACTGTTTCTATGACTCATATTGACTTGTATGGGAACTCCGGAAGCAACACAGCACAGGCAGCTCGGCTGTTTCCGTAGTTCTGGTCACATCTGGCTGTTGCATTCAGACAGGAGGAGGTCGTGAGGGCCCCTTTTAGAGATGGGTGCGAGTTCTAGAAGTGTTACCCACATCTGTCAGGCATTTATGTCATATCTCATGGATATGTCATAAACGTTTGAAATGGTAATACCCCCTTAAAGACAAGAAAAACAAATGTGGAGCCAAATGGGACAAGCTCTGCAAATCTATGAATCAAAAGCACATGGGTAAATAGTAGTTTCCTAGAGAGGTCTGCTTTAAACCAGGGGCTTTTAGCAAAGGCGTCCACCGTAAGACGGTCCTTGGTATGGTGTATGGTGTACAGCAGAGGTAGGCAACCTCCGGTACTCCAGCTGCTGTGAAACTACAACTCACAGCATGCACACTTGTCATACTTCTCAGAACTGCCATAAAAATGAATGGAACATGCTGGGAATTGTAGTTTCACATCTGGCGTGTCGAAGGTTGCTGACCCCTGAAGTACAGCATAAGAAACAGTGGAATGGGCCAAAGAGCGCTCTAGTGTATTGTCACTGAAAGGACAGAAACAAAATTTCCAAACTATAACTTTCCCCTTACACTAGATGTGCAATATTGCCTGCAAGAGTTTTACAGCAATCCATACTGCTATTGATAATGCCCCGAAACGCGTTATCCGGCCGACACTGAACTAATAGAGAAACCTTCTTACTGGACATCTTGTGGTTCGCTGTAAACTCTTGTGGGTTACATAGTGTTGAACACCGAGAGTTACACTTTACAATGATACTACACTAGGAGCGCTCTTTGATCTTTAAAGGGGTAATCCACAGGATAGGGGCTAAGGATTAGATCGGTGGGGGTCCTACCCCTGGGAACCGACCAATCACAAGAACGGGGGCCCCTTACTCCCTGCAGCCCCTCTGGAGATAGCCAAGCGCTGTACTCTGCTATCTCTGAAACTTCCATAGAAATTAATGGCGCGGCGGCACACAGGCCCAACCGGCCTCTCTGTTCATTTCAGGGAAGCTGCAGGGGGTATAGGCCGGGGCCCCTGTTCTCGTGATCGTTGGGGGTCCCAGCAGTAGGATCCAAACGTCAACTCTTCATCTGATGCAAAACTACAGGGCGACATGAAAGAGAGCAACCACTTGGAGACCCCTGATCTATACTATCCTGCCCATTAGTTTTTATTAAGAAATATCCATTATCTTCATCCACTGCTTGAAACATTGTGTTACTGCTTGTGAAAATATTTGTTTGGGAAACAGGTTTCAGCAGTTACAATAACTGGAGGGATGGGAAGGACAGGAGAATGCTTTCTCTTAAGAAACACATTTATGATTCACATTTATTTGGAAATCAACTACTGCTTTATGCCCCGTCTACCCCCCTATGTTCTTAATCACACATCCTGCAGTTGGTAATGTGTTCCGCCTCTCACTTATCAGGTCTAAGCCACACTTCTTCTTACACACTTATCCTTTTTCCTAAAATTGTTCGGTTTCGTTGCGTTTTTGGAAAACTGTACAACCAGGTGCTAACTCTTTCTCCGCATGCAGGTCCACACTAAAGCTATGGATAGCGGATGGCGACATGACAAACTAAATGGCGATGATCTCTAAGGCTACTTTCACACTAGCGCTTGATCGGATCCGTGTGTAGCCTAACCTGTAAAAGTACACTGCTTAGAAAGCTTGAACACTCTTATATCCAATGTCTCCACAAGCAGAAGGATGACACATAGACGAATAGAATGAAAGCATGTCTAGCACACACATGTACTACCCGCTAAATGTCTACTGCACAGCCCTTGGCAAGTGAAGCACCCTCAAAACACGATGCCAGCGAATCAGACTTATGGCCAAAAAATAGCGACCCAACAGGGAGGAAGGGACTGGAATTTGGTATTGAAGAACGTGCAGTATTTAGGAAAGGGTCACAATGTGACAGCTTCCTCCTGCAACTCTGCAAGTAACATTACTGCTGAAATGGGGCACCTGGTATAATGTCACTTGTTTCACTTACCATGCCACTTAGAACTGAAGAAAGACCACAGTAATACATGGCCATGTTTTCAAATCCTACTCATATCCAGAATTCAGATTGGAAATTTAAAAAGGCGATGTATACCTTCTGGAGCAATTTTTTTAGGGATGCATTTTACTAATTTTGGGCTTAAAAACATTTTTTCTATTGGTCTCTATTAAAAATATTCAGCAGCTTTGTCATAACGGGTTAACTTCTGCCTAGCTGTGAGAATCATATGTTTACCTTGTGCTGGTCATCTAATAACCCTTATCTTTAAATTACTAACCGCAGAAAAAAAAAAAAAAAAAAAGAATGTGGCTTAAATAAGTGTTTATCAGTACGATACGATTTGAGCTATAATGAGTGTTTATAAGGTCACAAAATAGAGATAAGGAGCAAGCACAGTAAAAATACAGAGCATGCTACTAGAGAATGTCAAGGCTGGACAGAGAAAGGGGCTCAAAAAAAGTAAAATGCAATAATAAATAAATATTGCCCCCAAAGGTGTCCATAGTCTAAGTCCCTTTCCAGCTCCATGATTGGACATTCATTTTGAGCCTTAATAGAGTGAGGAAAGCAGCGTTCCTCATGAATTTTATTCCAGCCCAATGCTTCAGAAAAAAGTGGGCAGGCAGGCACTGGATAAGGCCTCTTTCACACTTGCGTTGTCCGGATCCGGCGTGTACTCCACTTGCCGGAATTACACGCCGGATCCGGAAAAACGCAAGTGTACTGAAAGCATTTGAAGACGGAACCGTCTTCCAAATGCGTTCAGTGTTACTATGGCACCCAGGACGCTATTAAAGTCCTGGTTGCCATAGTAGGAGCGGGGAGCGGGGGAGCAGTGTACTTACCGTCCGTGCGGCTCCCCGGGCGCTCCAGAATGACGTCAGAGCGCCCCATCTGCATGGATGACGTGATCCATGTGATCACATGATCCATGCGCTTGGGGCGCCCTGACGTCACTCTGGAGCGCCCGGGGAGCCGCACGGACGGTAAGTACACTGCTCCCCCGCTCCCCGCTACACTTTACCATGGCTGCCAGGACTTTAGCGTCCCGGCAGCCATGGTAACCACTCTGAAAAAGCTAAATGTCGGCTCCGGCAATGCGCCGAAACGACGTTTAGCTTAAGGCCGGATCCGGATCAATGCCTTTCAATGGGCATTAATTCCGGATCCGGCCTTGCGGCAAGTGTTCCGGATTTTTGGCCGGAGCAAAAAGCGCAGCATGCTGCGGTATTTTCTCCGGCCAACAAACGTTCCGTACCGGAACTGAAGACATCCTGATGCATCCTGAACGGATTACTCTCCATTCAGAATGCATGGGGATAATCCTGATCAGGATTCTTCCGGCATAGAGCCCCGACGACGGAACTCTATGCCGGAAGACAAGAACGCAGGTGTGAAAGAGCCCTTAGGACATCACCAGCCTGCCCTATTCACTAGATCATTCTGGCAATTAATTACAGACTGTCACACACTCTCGTCATCCACGAGGAGGTGTCGCGGTGGGAAATGTGGGAAATGTGGGAAATGGGGGAAATGGGGGAAATGGGGGAAATGGGGGAAATGGGGGAAACCCCCCCCCCCCCCCCCCACCGTACAATGTGGGGAAAATAAGGTAGCAGCTAGGCCTGGAAACAGGGAAAAGGGAGCTGGTAACCAACTAAGCATCCCTAAATTCTATCCCTGACCTCCTGACTGTATGAGCCGCCCTCGATAGTAGGGGAACTCACTCTCGAACCAGGGCCCTACTGACTCTAACAGTCCCTGCAATATGGTGTCAGAAGGTGGAGACAACCGATTCCTCCACGAAACGGAGGAACCAGAGTTTTCAACAGGCCTAGCAACAAAGGGTAAGAAAGCAGCCAGCAGTGGACGACACGACAGGTAAGTGTCCAGAGGCAGAAAGCACCACTGCCAACAGGACCAACATGGACACCTACCCGAAACAGCTGTAACAGGAACTCGAGCCGTCCACGCCGCTACCACTGGATCCTGGTAATGCATATAAGCCCAAACACACACACCAGGCAGGACCCAGCACAGCTCCCCAGGAAAGCGTCTCTAAAACCGCGTGGATGTGCTTTTAACAAGGATGTGTTTGTAAGTAGAATAAACCCTTTTAATATTCACGGAGTCCGACAATACTTCACCATTGTGGTGAATCCTTGATCCCTATAGGAGAGTCTAGAAGAGGAGAGACACTTTCCTAGGGAGCTGGATGGCGTTTTCAATGTCCGATGAAAAATAGCCCGTTGTGATTGACGAGGAGATTCAAATTGGTGTACAGCAGAGCGGTCTGTTTGATTGTATTGCTTTTGAAGTGTGAGACGTACCGACGTCACAGTTTGGACTGCAGCGCTGAAATATATAACGACGTATCGTAGTTGCTTTGTATTTTTTAAGGACCCAGCACAAACACCAAACACAGAATCCAGTAGAAACAACCTGGACCACCATGAGGCATGAACCATGGCGGCACCAGGCCGAGCTGCTTGTAGTTCCCCCTGCGGGGAACTCCAGGGACCCCCTTTCGGAGGTGAGGACATACAAAGGATATGTCTGGCATCCATGCTGACCTAAAACACCAAACAGGCCAGACATGAAACACCAAACCAGACATAACAACAAACCTCAAACATAAACCCACAGCAAACATACAACAAGTGAGGTAGGGTAACAGCAACAGACACAAAGGGGTGACATCAGAAGACATCAGGTGACATTGATGTCCCATAAGGTGGCCCTCAAGGACTGGGCACATGGAATAGCACCAGCTCCTCAAGACAATGAAGACAATCTGACCTCAGGCTCACAACTCAGAACAATAAGAGCCAAGAGGCCACACCTAGCTCTATATTGCACACACCTATTAACCCCATACACACCAGAAATGGGAAGGGAAACAGCCTAAAAGGGGAAGTGCACACGCATGCATAACAAACAACGCGTTGCCATTGGCAACTATCATGCGCGGCGAAAGAGTCACAGCAAGCTACCACCAAGCGGTCACAGGAGGGCAGCAAGAGTGTTTTACAAGAACGCATGAACCCCTAGTGCAAAAATAAGGGCTGAACATAGCTAAGCAACCCATGAAATCCTACTTAAACTGTCAATGCAGACAGTCCCTTTAAAAAGAGCAAATCACCAGTTTTGTACTGCCCTGTCTGAGGGAGGGGAGAGCTGGAAGCACATGAATATGAGGACACCTTGGCTTGTGCTCTGTACTGAGTAGACCCCAGCATTGGAGCTGTTCAGTACGGGTCTTAGCAAAATGCTGGGTCAATTTAAGTAAGTGATCCACTTGCTTGCGGTGTCAGTCACTAGTTTATGCTGCCCTCAGATAGAGCAGCATAAACCTGGTGGCAGACTCCCTTTAAATCACTTCTTTTAATCAGATTTTGAAAATTTGCAAACAATTCTTCACATTTACAGATGGGCACATCTTTGCACATTAAAGGGGTTGCCAGAGTTATTTTTTTTATTCTTTGTATGTTTGTAACAGAAAATACTTTATAATTCACCTTTATCTCCGGTGGCTGGTTTCTCAGATTTCACTGAGGGTCACATGACCTGTGATGTCAGCTTCTCTCCCTGCTCTGATAATGATTGGTGCACAAGCATGAGAGAGCTGTACACCAGACGTCACTGTGCTTGCCACGCCACCCTGCACTGCCGGCTGCTGCTTATTGCTCTCTCCCTGGATTCTTAACCCCTTCAGCAGCACAGACTCAGGGCTGAAGGCTTTACTGAGTAGCTGCAGGCAGTGAGGAGACAAATGCTGGGCACAGGAGCTGACAGAGGAGTTCTGCAAAGCATTGCACAACAGGTAGGGGGAAGATCCTGTGTGTATCAGCAGTGTCATTGTACAGCTGGGACCTGTAGTCCTACACACACACACAACACGCTGCTGAGTCTCCGAGCAGGCAGACATGTCACTCAGGGCAGACTTATTCACTCCCTTTGCAAAGCAGGGGGAGGGGCAGAGATTGTTTTTATTGCAGGTAAACAAAGGCCCAGAAGAGAACCAGGGAAATGAGGAAAAAATATTTTTTTTAACCTAAAACTTGCTTAGCTCAGTTATATATTGCTGTCCATCAGATTTACAGTGCTATATATATTTTTTTTTTTTTTTCATAACTCGGACAACCCCTTAAACACCATAAACCCGGTCATGACATCAGGATCTAGCTTGTACCAAAAGAAGTTCTGCTCCATTAAAACCTAATGGCCAGCTCTATGATCACCTCACTACACACTGTCTACACCAGACTGATACTGACTAGATGTTCTCTTACCATTTGGACAGGAGATCTCCCCACGTTTCCAGGATTTTCTCTGCACATTCTTTGGATACATCGCCAGAACCACTTAAAAGGGGCTCATCATTATCTAGAAAAAGGAGAGAGGTTTTCAGGAATACATCACCAGGAACAATAATGTAAAGTTGACCATACACATTAGACGTATGTAGGCTGAACCCGCCAACTTTGGCCAACCATCTAAGGCTACATTCACACAACCATATTTTTGGATCGCATGTGGACCAATTAATTTCTATGGGGCCCAAACAAAATTCGGACAGCACACAGATCTGTGTGTTGGCCGCACTCGTGTGGCCGTATCTGGACGGTATCCATATTCTGCGGATCAGTGGTTTGCGGACCGCAATAAGGATACGGCTGTGTAAATCTAGCCTAATGTGTAGATGATGGGAGAAAAGAAGAGTTGGAGATTCTGGATTTCAACAAGTCCAATACTTATGGTCTCAGGAAAATTAGCCACTGCCACAGGTGTCTGGTAGCGGCTTTCTCCCTTCTTCCATTCACAGTGCATGCATGCTCAGCCAAGCCGAGCATGTATGCGTGTAGGGGGCTCAAGAAAAATACCTGTAAGCCAAACACTGGTTCAGCTGACAGTTATCTCAAATGTGTGGCCAGCTTTTTTGACACAAGATACTGAAAATGTATACATATTTGGATGGCTCTCCAGAAGACATACAACAATAAATAACGGTAGGCCATCATCCTCTCTGTACTGCAGCAGGGAACTTTTAGTAGCATATACCCCTCTGACCTATTGCGTCTGGAACATCAGATATATATGGGACCATAAATCTGGTAGCGTTACTCATAGGCAGGACCATGAGCAACCATGGCCCTTGTAAACTTATATGCATTATGCATTGATAGTAAAAAAAATTATTGTGAACTGGAAGGTCACTTTAACTTGCAAGTCGGCTTTTGATGTGATTCACTGACAGTAGGATGGACTCACATCTTTATAGGTGATGAGACATGGGCACTTCTCATCCTAGCTTAACAAAAGCTTCAATACAATTTTACCAGCTGCCAATAAAATGCAGGGCTCAGAAGACTTTTATGCTACGACGCCAGTCAGTATGAGAGGAGCCGGGATCAGAGCGTAATCTGAAAAACGTGAACACCTTTCCTACTTCCTACAGGCAGTGGCTGAATCCACTTCTTCCTACAGTGTGCGTGTGACAACTTACATCAGCACTTCACTGATTACAAGAGTGAAAATAATAATCTAAAGGAAAGCGGTCCTGCAAAAATACACAAATTATGAACCAAATTGTTCTTATGAAAAATAACACAAAACCTGGAAACCCTGCAGAGTTTTTCTGCTGTCACTTCTCGGAGGCTTGGAGCCACAAGATCTAAATAAAGTCAGTCACCAGAAGACATTGGGCGCTTTAGTTATTTATTGCAAAGTGACTTTTGCACAAAACACATAAAAAATTCATACCCCATCCCCTTGCCAGAGAAGCCAAGGGGAAACACGTGTAAAATAGCACGCTCAGTATGATGATAGACTGATTCCGCTTTCCACTTCCAAGTCATGCGGCATATACTGGGGTATACTCCACCTTTAGTCATGTTCTTTAGCACATTAAAGGGGTTTTCCAGGCTGCTAATACAGATGACTTATCCTCCGGAGAGGTCATTAATATTTGATCAGTGAGGGTTCAACACCCAGCACTCCCACCAATCAGCTGTTCTCTGGAAGTGTAGTGGCTGTGCCCGGTTAATGCAGCTCGGCTGCCACGGAGGTGAATGTAACCTGGCACAACCACTACACTTTGTACAGAGCTGTGCTTCCGCAAAACTGCTGATCTGTAGGATTGCTGGGTGTTGGACCCTCAACAATTGGATATTTAATGACCTCTCCTGAGGACAAGTCAATATCAGGAGCTTAGAAAACCCCTTTAATGTTCAAGCGGATAGTAGGTAATGGGGTTGTAGGAGGTTGTTTGAAGCGGTAAAACCTGACTGGGGTTCTAGTTTCTGAGCCTGAGATCGCCAACCTATGTCCACAGTAGGGAATGTACCACACAAAAGGGAAACTAGGCAGGTCCGGCCAATACTTGTCACTGCTGGTTGCAAGCCTGCGTGTAACACGTGAGCACCCTCCATAAGTCTGCACAACCTAAAGGAGCAGTGCCAGGCATCAGGGAAGTCCATGGTTGGAACCCGTACGGTGATTGTTAGGTGTTCTGACTGTGACTGGCATGCGTGTCTGACCCTGACCATAACCAACTCTGTCCACAGCGTAAACAATCTTGCAAAGGTCCCTGAGCAATCAAAGGGCCCTTTAGGCATCCGTCAGCAGAATTCTAACTATGAAACTGGCTGACTTGTAGCATGTGCATGGCAGCTAAAGTCATCTGTGTTGGTCCCATTTCCATATGTGCCGGCATTGCTGAGAAATATGTTTTCATATCTAAAAATGAGCCTCTAGGAGCAATGGGGGCGTTACCATTACACCGAGAGGCTGTGCTCTCTCTCTGCAACTACTGATCCTTCTCCACTTTGATTGACTGGACAAGGCATGATGATGTTTTCACTGCTTGGTCCTATCAAAGTGGAGAGGGTGCGGTAGTTGCAGAGAGAGCAGAGCCTCTAGGGTAACAGCAACAGCCCCCGTTGCTCCTAGAAGCTCATTTTCATGTATTAAAACATCATTTTTCTCAGCATTGTGGGCACATATGAAGATGGGACCAACACAGATGCCTTCAGCTGCCAAGTGCACATGTAACAGGTCAGCCAGTGCCATAGGTACAAATCTGCTGACAGATGCCCTTTAGGGAGCCAAAAGCGATCCTTTCTGACAGCAGAGAGACAATATTTGGTACAATGGGGAAAGTAATTGTCAATTTAGAATATGAAAGACGTTTGACAAGGTCGGATCATCTTATAAACTCCCCCGGTGGTTTCCGATTCCTGATAGCATTTCTTTTCTTTCAAAGTTGCACCTGTATAAGGGACTTCCTCCAGATGCTGCACAGGAAGGCCTTTGTTATACAGATGCCAGAACCTGCATGAATCTGATGAATCAGACTCTCCAGGAAAAGCAGCAATTTCACTTTTCTATTAAGTCTTTCCTGTTTCTTCCTTATCTTCCACCCTCAGGCGATAAGGACAAGAATGTATTCGCAACCCTTACGACCGCTAGTTCCTAATAACTGTACTGCCTCATGATTGTGTAATCCTTGGATGGTTCTCAACCTTATTTTGTTATTGCTCTAAAAAGGGCAGCATGGGAGATTTAATACAGATGTCAGTGAGGTCAATCTTATACTTTTTATGAGGTATTGATCAGCAGGAAGGCAAAAACAAGCCCGTTCTCAGGTAGTTGTCACTTTTTGGCCAAATCAATCGGGTATCCATATGACAGAGAGGAATATGGTTAAAGTAATGGCAAGAAACTCTGGAAAAGAACGGCTATATTTAGGCCAGACTGTGGTTAATGCTGCTGGCCGCAGAGGAGCAGGCAATGTCTGATAGAGGAGACACTTTGGTGTCAGAAGGTTACACACGACAAGCAAATTTAGGAGACTTCAATGGTCAGACAGCAGAGTAGAAGGATGGATCCCTACACAGTCCAATGACTATTAAGTGCAAAAAAAAAAAAAAAAAAAAGTAATATTTGGTCACTACCGATAGCGTTCAGTGAATAGTATTAGACTACTGAGCTCACCCTCCTCTTCATCATCCTCTGGGGGTGAGGGTATGCTGGTTGCTTGAGGCCCACACTGTGAAAGGCGGATTGATGGACTTGCAGTAGTTTTCCTCCTCTCTCGTTCCGATTCACTTTCTAAGCATAACACCTCATAGAAAGTATCGCAGTTACTTTTCCGCTCTTTCCTTTCGATCTGTAACAGAAAGCGTCATGTTTCAGATACAGAAATAATAAAACCTTGGCCGATACTGGTGTTTTCTATCAACCCATCACTCTAGCTCTCTCTCACACTTAAAGGAGTTGTCCAAGTTCCAGATTTTGATGATCTCACCTCAAGACAGGCCTTTAACATAAGATCAGTGGGGGTCCGACACCCAGCACCCCCAACAATCAGCAGTCGCCGGTGCCAGAAATAACACAATGGAAGGAGCCAGACGCACAAACCTCCATCCACTGTGTAGAGGCCAGGCCGAGTTACTGAAGAGGACAGCAGTTTCTTACCATCACCAGCTATCGTCCTTTCTTCCCCCAAAATGTAAGCCCTGACACTCAACAGCATTTTACTGATTTTAGTTCCTCCGTGCCTGTGTAAACATTGAGACAAGTGCGGCAGTGCCATCATTATGCTGATCGGCAGGGGTCCCAAAGATCAGACACTGATTGCCCATGCTAAGAAAAAGTAATCAGAACCTATTTAAAAAGGGGTCACTCGACCTTATAAAAAAAAAAAGAAAAATAAAAATAAATAAATAAATAATAATAATAATAATAATATATATTCCTCCTGTGTCCTTTCATATTTTTCACAAAATTCAGGTTGGTCCAGCTCCATTATAGCGTCATTAGTCACAGGCACCACAATTACAAACAGGGTGGACCCGCTGCGCAGAAGCACCATTCTTAAACTACACCCTCCCTCCTTAGACTCATCACTGCCCCCGCCTCAGTTCAAATGTTACTCCCACTGAAGCCTGTATCCAGGCTCATGGTCACCCAACATGATGCTTCACCCAAAAGCAGAGGGGCGTTGCATTCAGAGGATGCTCAAGCACATGATCAGTGACATTTTATATTCAGAGTAACGATCATAAAGTAGATGGTCATTGATCTGGTCAGGAAATAGCGCCAGTAGGGTCACATGACCGGCTTACACAATGCTGAAGCGGGGCATCAACCCAAGAGACCACATATTAGTACCTGCTTTATACTAACGTGATGGATTAATTACAATAAACTTTTCAACGGATAACTCTGCTAATGATACAGATGTGATGTACAATGGAAGAGTCAACCAGAAACTACCCCAGCAAGACTAGGCTGCAGTGGTGCTCCTGCGGTCTGGAGCATTCATGGCAGGCTGGGCTGCTGGACGCAGAATATTGGGGCTCAAGAAAACATCTACAAGTACAAGCAGAGCTCTACCCTCATCAGGAGGATTTCTGATAAAGTAGGCCGATTAATTATTTAGATGCGCTGTGCAGAGTCCACATAAGAAGTCAGGCAGCGCCGAGCACAGAGAAGTGATTGATAAACGAGAAGGCTTTCAGATGTCACACTGTGCTAAGCCTTCACCGTTTAAAGGGTCATATAATTGCACATGAATACGAATACAAGACCACGTGTACAGAGCTAAACTGCTCATATACTGTGTGTTATAACCTTAGACATTTATGACATATCCACAGGAATCTCGGAAACGCCATAAATCTTTGCTCGGCTTACAAGGAGAAAGGCTGACACGGTCAGTCACCTTTCCATTCAGAATGGGTGTCGGGGGACCTCTAATGTTTTTATAAGATGATTTTGAAGTGGTGGCTATCCCAGAAATGTGCAAAACTGCCTTTAACTGTTCCTCTTAACACAGTAGGAACTACACCCGACTTTTGGTGTCACCAAAATCTCTCTCTTGCAATCTAGCAGGAGCAGGTCAGGTGCCGGCTGTCTGACACAGCCAAAGACCCAGAGGAAGAGAGAGAAGTGGTTTATAATGGCTTCTATCTTCTATTGTGAAGACTAAATAGCGCTCAATGAGGGCAATGTAGTGAATAGAGGAGGTGATAGTGCTGCTGCCTCTACCAGACCCAGATCAGCCTGGCTGTGACTATCCCCGTGATAGAGGACTGTTTTCCCCTGTAAATGGAACTCCTATGGATACAGTGAAAAATGCCCAATAAAAAAAAAAAATAAAAGACATATGATATGATAAAATATATACAACATTAAGGAAAAATGCAACAAAAAATTTGTAAGAAATAAAATAACCACGTCTTGCCCCAAAAAGAAAGTGAATTATAAAACACATTTACTTGTGCAAGTATTACATTACCAAGTGCAGACAGGCAAAAACAAGACACATGATGCTGATCACTAAGGCCCTTTCAGGCCTGATCACTGAGGGGTTAAATCATGACCATAGTTTTTAAACATTTAGTTTGAAGTCATTAAAAGGGGATGGCCACTTTAGAAAAAAAAAAATCTGTAATGGCCATACCGTGGATGCTGTAACAGAATGAAGCCACAGGACACTTATAAGTCACCTGAACTGGATGTCCGTTGCTTGTGTAAACACCACAGTGCCAGGGCCGCTGCAGCCCTGGTAGGCAAAATCGTGGCAGGGATTTACAGGAAACCAGTAAAAATCCAATAGACTGCAATGGTGTACTATTGCAGTCCATGGTATAAGCAATCTGGGGATCATTAAGGGGACAAAAAATTAGCGTAGAAAAATATATATATATTTTAGCAATTTTACATTAAAAACAATAAAAATAAGGATAATTGGTATTGCTGGATCTGAAAATGACCAAACTATTAAAATATAAAAACATTTATAAATATTTTTCAAATATGTCCTGTGAAAGCTGCAATAGAAAAAAACTGAACGATTTGCAGTTTTTTGTGGTCACCATGCAACCGACCACCCAAAAAGTGATGAAAAAGTTGTTTGTACCCCAAAGTGGTACCAGTAAAAACTACAGCAAAAACAAGCCCACAAACAGCCCTGTAGCTACAGAAATACAAAAAAGTTCTAGGTGTCAGAATATGACAATACAAAGAAAAAAAAAATTTCTAAGGTTTTTTAAAAGTAGCAAAACATAGTTAGGCTACTTTTACACTTGCGTTCAGAGCGGATCCGTCTGGTGTCTGCACAGATGGATCCGCTCCTATAATGCAGACGTTTGGATCCGTTCAGAATGGATCCGTCTGAATTATAGTTTAGAAAAAATTCTAAGTCTGAAAGTAGTGTCCGGGTGTCCGCCTGCTGAGCGGAGGCTGAACGCTGCCAGACTGATGCATTCTGAGCGGATCCGCATCCACTCAGAATGCATTGGGGCAGTACGGATGCGTTCGGGGCCGCTTGTGAGAGCCTTCAAAACGGAGCTCACAAGTGGAGCCCCGAACGCTAGTGTGAAAGTAGCCTAAACATTACATTAATTTGGTATCACAGTATTTGTACTGACCCACAGAATAAGATCATGTCAATTTTAGAGAACAGTGAATAACAAAAACAAAACCCCAAAAAACAGTGGCAGAGTTCTGTTTCTTTTTCAAATTCACCCCACATAGAATTTTTTTTTTTTTCCGAAACAATATATGGTAACTTGAAGGGAACCTGTCACCGGGATTTTGTGTATAGAGCTGAGGACATGGGTTGCTAGATGGCCGCAAGCACTTGCATATGTATCAAATCGTTTTTTTTTTTTTTATACAATAAAAGCACACAGAGCTATGGGGACTGCATATTGCGGATGTGCTAGCGGCCATCTAGCAGCCCATGTCCTCAGCTCTATACACAAAATCCTGGTGACAGGATCCCTTTAAACAGTGCCATAAAAAATAAAATAAAAAACTTGTACCGCAAAACACAAACATTTAAAGGGCTTTGTGAATGGAAGTGTAAAAAAGTCATGGCTCTTGGAAGGTGTGGAGGAAAAAACTAAAATGAAACGGTCCTAAAGCGGTTAATAGTTCGGACATTTTCAGAAGCAGCAAAACCAGTTCTGCTTAAATTTTATTGTTTTATATGTAAAATTGAGAAAGGGGGATCGGAATATTAAATATTTATATTTTTTTAAATACATTTTGAACTGTGATTTTTGGTCTCTTTAGAGACCAAAGATTGCTTATAACATGGGCTGTAATAGTATACTATTGCAGTCTATGGGATTTTTACTGGCTTCCTCTAAAGCTCTGCCGCCATTTCGTTGCAGCTTTGGCGCTGCAGTATTTAAGGCCATTTCAGAAATATTCTTCTAAAGTGGCCAGCCTCTTTAATGACTTCATTTCCTTCTTTTTGCCTGTCTGCACATGGTTGTTTAATACTAACGGACTACACTACAATTATAAAAAAGTCAAAATGTGCAGTAACTCCCACATGTAAACATTACTGTTTCTTTGATTTCATTTTCAGATCATCCATCTACTGTGCCCAGTGTTGGTTAAAAGAAAATCCTTGCAGTGCAGTAACAAATTTAATCAGTTTCTATGAGGAGGTAAGTTCTAGACTTGACAGCGGCGAATCAATGGATGTCGTATATCTGGACTTCTCCAAAGCATTTGACACTGTACCGCATTAAAGGTTAGTATATAAAATGAGAATGCTCGGACTGGGAGAAAACATCTGTATGTGGGTAAGTAACTGGCTCAGTGATAGAAAACAGAGGGTGGTTATTAATGGTACACACTCAGACTGGGTCACTGTCACTAGTGGGGTACCACAGGGGTCAGTATTGGGCCCTATTCTTGTCACGGGTAATTGGGAGGGGATAACACCAAATGACGCACAGAAGGAATAGACCGGTGTCTTGGCCTCAAAGCTAAGGCAGAGGGATGGTGACCTCCTAGGAATCCCTGACTCCTGCCAGTACGATTAGACCCTAAAGGTGGAAATACTCATACACCGTAACCTAGGCCCTGAAGACCTAGGAGTAATTATTTCAGAAGACTTAAAGGTGGGAAGACAATGTAATAGAGCAGCACGAAATGCCAGCAGAATGCTTGGGTGTATAGGGAGAGGTATAAGCAGTAGAAAGAGTGAAGTGCTTATGCCGCTGTACAGAACACTGGTGAGACCTCACTTGGAGTATTGTGCGCAGTACTGGAGGCCATATCTCCAGAAGGATATAGATACTCTAGAGAGAGTTCAGAGAAGAGCTACTAAACTAGTACATGGACTGCAGGATAAAACTTACCAGGAAAGGTTAAAGGACCTTAATATGTATAGCTTGGAAGAAAGAAGAGACAGAGGGGATATGATAGAAACTTTTAAATACATAAAGGGAATCAACTCGGTAAAGGAGGAGAGCATATTTATAAGAAGAAAAACTACCACAAGAGGACATAGTTTTAAATTAGAGGGGCAAAGGTTTAAAAGTAATATAAGGAAGTATTACTTTACTGAGAGAGTAGTGGATGCATGGAATAGCCTTCCTGCAGAAGTGGTAGCTGCAAATACAGTGAAGGAGTTTAAGCATGCATGGGATAGGCATAAGGCCATCCTTCATATAAGATAGGGCCAGGGACTATTCATAGGATTCAGATATATTGGGCAGACTAGATGGGCCAAATGGTTCTTATCTGCCGACACATTCTATGTTTCTATGTTTCTATGTAAGACCCTGGAAGGCCCTAATAATGGTGGCAGGAAATGAGACTACTGGTCCCTTCCCAGATGAAGGAATCAGCATCTCCCTGAGGCCTAGACAACACAGACAAGCGAACAACAAAATGCAAGACAAAATGCACTTAGCTTAAAACAGAATGGAGGAGCAGGAGATCCAAAGGAACAACACACCAGCTCAACCAACTCCAGCAGGAAATATCAAGGTAAGCAGTGTGAGTCAGAACTAAATAGCCTCAGTAATGACCATCAGCTGCACCAGACAATAGGTGTGGTCATTACCAAACACAACACTGAAAGGAGAAAACAGAGAGACTGTCAGATACCCTCACATGCCACCAGTCTCTCCTCTGTCGTAGGAGGGACAGTGACAATTCTCTTCAATATATTTATTAATGATCTTGTAGAAGGCTTGCATAGTAAAATATGAATTTTCACAATGACACTAAACTATGTAAAGCAGTTGACACGGAAGAGGACGGTATACAGCTACAGATGGATCTGGATAGATTGGAGGCTTGGGCAGATAAGGTTTAACACTGATAAATGTAAGGTTATGCACATGGGAAGGAATAATGCAAGTCACCTGTACATACTAAATGGTAAAACACTGGGTAACACTGACATGAATAAGGACCTAGAATTTTGGTGAACCGCAAACTAAGCTGAAGAAACCAGTGTCAGGCAGCTGCTGCCAAGGCCAATAAGATAATGGGTTGCATCAAAAGGGGCATAGATGCCCGTGATGAGAACATAGTCCTACAACTTTACAAATCACTAGTCAGACCACACATGGAGTACTGTGTACAGTTCTGGGCTCCTGTAAACAAGGCAGACATAGCAGAGCTGGAGAGGGTCCAGAGGAGGGCAACTAAAGTAATAACTGGAATGGGGCAACTACAGTACCCTGAAAGATTATCAACATTAGGGCTATTCACTTTAGAAAAAAGACGACTGAAGGGAGATCTAATTACTATGTATAAATATATCAGGGGTCAGTACAGAGATCTATCCCATCATCTATTTATCCCCAGGACTGTGACACTGACGAGGGGACATCCTCTGCGTCTGGAGGAAAGAAGGTTTGTACACAAACATAGAAGAGGATTCTTTACGGTAAGAGCAGTGAGACTATGGAAATCTC
This sequence comes from Bufo bufo, assembly GCF_905171765.1. NCBI lineage: Eukaryota > Metazoa > Chordata > Amphibia > Anura > Bufonidae > Bufo > Bufo bufo. Next base: position 38,737,971 of record NC_053396.1, read on the forward strand.
TGCCTGAGGAGGTGGTGATGGTGAGTACAATAAAGGAATTCAAGAGGGGCCTGGATGTATTTCTGGAGTGTAATAATATTACAGGCTATAGCTACTAGAGAGGGGTCGTTGATCCAGGGAGTTATTCTGATTGCCTGATTGGAGTCGGGAAGGAATTTTTTCCCCTAAAGTGAGGAAAATTGGCTTCTACCTCACAGGCTTTTTTTGCCTTCCTCTGGATCAACTTGCAGGGTAATAGGCCGAACTGGATGGACGAAGGTCTTTTTTCAGCCTTATAAACTGTGTTACTATGCTATAAACTGTGTACATGAACTACTGCGCATGTGATCAGCGCTGGTGGGCACACAAGGTGGAAGTTCAGAAAGGGAATAAAAAGAACAGTAGGGGGCGCCCTAACAAACATGCAATAGCTAGACACTTGTAAAATAGCTATATCTTGAATGACCGAAAAGGGAAGTGTAATATTTACTTGTGAGTTTTACTGTACAATTTGACTTATATATGCTTTTCATTGTAATTTTACATATTTATAGTCTAGTCTTGAGGTATTAAACTACACTCAAATATATCTTCATATAGTTAAAGGAAAGACTCCCAAAGGTGCTACTATGTGGGTATGGGAGATGGTTCAGTGCAATCAGATCCTGTTAGCTCAGACTTTCCATCTGGACTCAGGCCAGGGGACATGCATTAGGCGACTTGGCTTTATTGTTACGATCAAACTAAGGGCTCTTTCAGACGAGCGTGTACTGAGCGGAATCACGGTCCGTGTGTAGGAGGGATTTCCCATTATGGACATTGCTTGTTTTGCAGTAGCGCAAGGAATTATACCGATTTATAATGCTGTGTGTTTCTGCATGACCTCTCTTCTACGGAATTATACTGACATAACGTTGTCAGTATAATTCAGTAACTACAGGTCATGCAGAGACACACAGCATTATAAATCAGCATAATGCCATGCACTCCTAAGAAATGAGCAGTGTCCATAACAGGGAATCAAGCTTACACCTGGAGATTAATTTCCACAAATCTGAAACTAGCCTATTGTCCGTGTTTCATATTTCCCTGCTATCTTGACTTAGATTTCGAAGTGAAGCTGCATTTTGAGAACTAGTTTGATATTTCCCTGGTCTGGAAAATAACCTTAGCCTGGAGCCGTGATGAGCCCCTTTAGCAAATACAAGTCAAAGAAGTGCTTATTCGCCTCCCTTTCAAGGACAGGCGTATTATAGGTAATTTTTGTGGTATCCAGTAACTAGTAGAGAAAAAGATTTCAGTTATCTGCAGACTGTGACTGATCTTGGTCCTGTTGGTCACAGATCATATAGTTACGCATATTTAGCCTTTTATCTGTTTTAACAAAGTTCTTATTATTTAATGCCGAAAAATGTTACACATTGAAAGTGGTGACTAATCATGTTAGGTTACAGCCATCACTTAACTCTCATGTTGTCCCAAGGTCTGGAGATGATGGCGTTGTAATGTTACTTCTCCAAACAAAAAAGCAACTAGGACAGCATTCATCTATGTATATTTGAATACTTGAAGCTAAACACTGATCAAACTGCATCTTGCATAAACTTAAAAGGGCTGTCGGTTTCGGTCCGTATCCAATCTGCATTTTTTGCGGAATGGATGCAGACCGATTCACTTCAATGGGGCCACAAAAGATGCAGAGAGCACACCATGTGCTGTCCGTTCCGTAAAAAAAATATAAATAGAACGTGTCCTATTATTCTTGTCCTTTTTGCGATCAAGAATAAGCATTTCTGTCACAGGACAGAATGTTCTGATCAGAAAAGCATGTGGCCGGTATCCGTGTTTTACGTCATGTAAATGGACCCTTAGGCCTATTGCACACGAACGTGTGTGCTCTGTGGCCATATTGCGGATCCGCAATACACGGGCACCGTTCCATGTGTATTCTGCATCACGGATGCGGAACCATTCACTTCAATGGGTCCGCAAATACGAAGATGCGGAATGGAAGCACAGAACGGAACCCTACGGAAGCACTACGGAGTGCTTCCATGGGGTTTCGTCCCGTACTTCCGTTCCGCAAAAAGATAGAACTTGCCTCACTATTCTGGAGGGGACCTGAAACGGTTGGAATGGTAGACACGGCACTGGAACGGCTTGTCTGTGAACAGGTGGGTGTTTTTTTTTCTTAAGGTACATATTCTGGCCATTAAGGCTACTTTCAGACTTGCAGTTGCCTTTTCCGGCAGGCTGTTCCGGCGGGGGAACAGCCTGCTAGATCCGTGCTACCGCAAGTCAACCGTGCTGCCGGAAGTCCACTTCTGCCCATTCACTATAATAGGGGCGGGCCGCAGCATGGCAAACATGCGACATCCGGTGACACAGTGGACTTGCGGTAGCATGGATCTGGCAGGCTGTTCCCCCACTGGAATAGCCTGCCGGAAAAGGCTACCGCAAGTGTGAAAGTAGCCTAAGGGTCCATTCACACGTCCGCAAAATGGGTCAGCATCCGTTCACCAATTTTGCGAAACGGGTGCAGACCCACTCATTTTCAATGGGGCCGGAATGTGCTGTCCGCATTTGCGGATCCGCACTTCCGCATCCGTGCTTCAGTTTCCGCAAAAAAATAGAACATGTCCTATTCTGGTCTGCAATTGCGGACAAGATTAGGCATTTTCTATTATAGTGCTGGCGATGTGCGGTCCGCAAATTGCGGAATGCACATTGCCGGTGTCCGTGTTTTGCGGATCCGCAAAACACTTACAGACGTGTGAATGGACCCTAAAATTGGATATCCTCGAGCATTTCTTGGCTAAATAATCTGTAATATCACCCATTGCGAATGGTGGATCTTGTGTTACCTATATATAGGTGTTAGCTGTCATTTTAATCCTGCCTGTAATGATAATAATATTTTTTATATAGCGCTAACATATTCCGCAGCGCTTTACAATCAGAATCATATATTACATAGTAACAAACAAGTCAACAATGAAAACAAAAGGAATGAGGGTCCTGCTCATAGGAGCTTACAATCTACGAGGAGATAGGGGTGACAATAGGTAAAAAGTGCTGGTTGCAGAGTGCTATTGCATTTGTGTCTTTTTCTTTGTATATGTATTTCGCCATAGCGATGTGCACCTGCATATAGGGTTGTGCTGATTGAATCCCCCACATTTTTTCTTAATAGGTAAAAAGTGCTTGTTTTGTACAATGGTCTGACCATCTTAACACAAACTTTTAAAAAAGACTATAGGGTTCAGAGTCAAGTACTACAGAAAAGATTTTTGGAGAAAGGAGAATTGAAAGAACATAAAAGTTAAATATTGAGGAGAGTAGAGAATTAGGGGGGATAAAAGGAAAGAAAAAAAGATAGGGATTTTCGTTTTGCCTTTTTAACCCAATATAGTACAAATGCGGTTTTCATAAGGAATGCAATAAAAAAAAAAAAAAAAAACTGGTCCACACTGAAAAATGACCCCGTATTAGGGAAAGTAATACCGGTTCGTCCGGATATTATTTATAAGAAAGCTACGGACACGCCTGGTACAGAGCTCCATTCGGCCAATAGCGGAAAAGAAGAAGAGTATCAGTAGATTCACATGGTGCGATTTTTGTATAGCTTGTAAGAATAGAAGCACCGCGAATAGGTGCAAACACACTGAAGTTATAACATCAAAGGCTAATGGACAACAATTTAAGGTAAAAGGAGGCCTTTCTTGTGAAAATGAAGGGGTTATATACCTATTGGAGTGCCCGTGTGGCCTCCAGTATGTGGGGAGGACATTGAGAAAATTGAAGGTACGAGTCCAAGAGCACATAAGAAATATAAAAAAGGGCCTGGTCACACACAGCGTTTCGCTACACTTTAAACACCATGAAAAAAGCCAAAAGGGCTGAGATTTACGAGGATTGAATTGGTGAGAACTTATTGGTGAGGGGGAGATCCGGTAGCTCAAATAAACCGTAGGGAAGTAGAATGGATCTATAAATTGAATACTCTCCAGCCAAATGGATTGAATATAGAATGAGACCTGAAACTGTGCTTGACATGAATAGGTTTATCTTGTTATCCTTGTCGCATATATTGTGTAGTAATGGTGTATGCGAGAAGAACGCTGTGCCTCCTTACCTGTGGAAGAGAAATGGCAAGTTCACGGGAGTTCATTGAATGGAAACCAGGTCGATCATGGAAGCGCATTGAATGGAAATCTAGCTGAGGACTGTTTGCGATGGACTCGTTTGAAAATCTCGGATTGGCTGAGAAAAACATGTGACCATATTATGAATGAAAGGGGGGGAAGGGTTTGGTGTAGTAGGAGAGCGGTAGTGAGACAAGTGCTTGAAATATACAAAGGGAGAAAGATCCTAAAGAATGTATTTTATGTATAGGGATTTTTACATATGTGATTATTATATACTTGTACTATTGGATCTGGATTGTTTTATAAATATGTTGGTGGTTTTAAGTATAGCCTGGAGGGTGACGTGTTTCCTCTAGTGAGCTGGGGGAGGGTTTGGGTTTAAATAGACATGGCTCATTATAGCCTTAGATTTCGCCCCTGACGGAGCCTTGTGCGAGACCCGGGTTGGGCTGCGATACGAAGGAGAAAATATTGTATTTTAAGATATGCTATCAATAATAATAAAACCCTTATTTATTCAATTGCACTGAAGGCACTTCACTAGTGTGTGATTTTGCTGCTCTGCTGTATCAGTATCTTGTGTCGGAATACTGGGTTTACTGCATTAGGAGGATAGTGCTATTTGCACCAACTGAAGCAGCGCTGTCCCAAACTAACGCATTCATTTTATGAAACCTGTCCAAAAGGTAACCATATCGGGGCGTTATGAAGCACATACAAAAGTTGGGGCATCATCACCATTTTAAGGAGGTTCACTCTACTCACAATGGAGAGAAACAATTTACTCCACACTTTAGTCTTCTTTCTAAATTTCGCAAGCAAGGGGGATAGGTTTAACTCTTCAAAGTCTTTAGTCCTGGGTGAAATCTGTATTCCTAGATATTTAATATTGTTTACACAGGGGATATTATGAGCGTTGGCAACCTCAGATACCTCCTGGCCATCAATAGGCATTAGCGCTGATTTTTGCCAGTTAATATTAAGGCCCGACAGACTGCCAAACTTGTCCAACAGAGACATAGCTGCAGATAGGGAAGATGTCGTATCTCCCTAAAATAGAAGAGTGTCATCAGCGTATAGTGCAATTTTATTATTTATCAGCCCATATTGGAACCCCTTTATGTCTGGTAGGGATGTCCCGCTACCGATACCAGTATCGGGACCGATACCGGGCATTTGCACGAGTACATGTACTCGTGCAAATGTCCCCGATACCACTGCCGATACCTGTGCGCCGCTTCTATGTGTCCGTCCGCGGCCCCTGCATCTCGCACAGCTGATACAGCTTCAGAGGCAGCAGCAGGAAGTCTAATAGGAGCCTAGAGTGGAAGCTAGGCCCGCCCCTCCCCGCCCTCCAACCAATCAGAGGCAGCCAGCACTGACTCACAGCACAGGGAGCGTAGTGCAGAGACTCAGAGAATCGTCTGACAGTTTATTAGTTAAAGGGTTTCTATCACTTCGTTTCACCTATTTAGCTTTCAGACACTAGCGATCCGCTAGTGTCTGCTTTATCTAACCATCCTAATATAAGAGCTTATTGTCCTGCCGTTTAGCTAAAAAAAAGAACTTATATAGATATGCAAATGAGCCTCTAGGTGCTATGGGGGCGTGATTAGCACCTAGAGGCTCCGTCTACCTTAACAAACTGCCGCCGCCCAGCGCGTCCCTCCAGCCCGCCCATCTCCTCCGGAGTGCGATGCTCCTCGTATTCGGCGCATGCGCAGTAAATGTCTGATCGCTTCCCTGCTCAGACATCTCCACTGCGCCTGCGCCGATGACGTCATAGTGCTCCGAGGAACAGGCGCAGTGGAGATGTCTGAGCAGGGAAGCGGTCAGACATTCACTGCGCATACGCCGAATACAGACGCGCACAAGGAGCATCGCATTCCGGAGGAGATGGGCAGGCTGGAGGGACGTGCTGGGCGGCGGCAGTTTGTTAAGGTAGACGGAGCCTCTAGGTCAGTGATGGCTAACCTCCGGCACTCCAGCTGTGGTGAAACTACGACTCCCAGCATGCTCCATTCATTTCTATGGAGTTCTGAGAACAGCCAAGCAAGTGTACATCTTGGGAGTTGTAGTTTTACCACAGCTGGAGTGCCAGAGGTTAGCCATCACAGCTCTAGGTGCTAATGACGCCCCCATAGCACCTAGAGGCTCATTTGCATATCTATATAAGTTCTTTTTTTAGCTAAACGGCTGCCCAATAAACAGTTATATTAGGATGGTTAGATAAAGCAGACACTAGCGGATCGCTAGTGTCTGAAAGCTAAATAGGTGAAACGAAGTGATAGAAACCCTTTAAAAGAATCCAATGAGTCACAGACCGTGTCACCAAGTCCCCGCCAGGCTTCCTGCTCCGCGGCTCCCTGTAAGTCCGTCCGGGGGGGAAGGGGGGGCATTATTAGCATAGCATGTAGTGGAGCTGTGTGTGTACAGGGTGCATGTAGCAGAGCAGGAAGTCTGGGGTGACACAGTCTCTGACTCATTCGATTTGTTTTAACTAATAAACTCTCAGACGATTCTCTGAGTCCCTGCAATAACTATAATTACATCACAGTCTGCTCCACTGCATTCACTGCAGCAGAGCTGTGTTTGCCAGGAGCGAGTCCCTCTAAAAGTGATAGTGTCTGTCTTCTATGGCCCTGGTCCTTCCCTTCCTGCCTGCAAGCTGCACATTGATCTCTAAAAGCAGGCATTAGGGCAAGAAGAAATATACATTACTGTATGATGGCCACAAGACTATTATACTGAGGAGGGAAGGGCTTCAAAAATTGTTGTCCTGACTAATTACAGTAGCGTCTCCTTGTGGCCCCCATACAGTATAACGTCTCCTTGTGGCTGCCCCCATACAGTGTAACGTCTCCTTGTGGCTGCCCCATACAGTATAACGTCTCCTTGTGGCTGCCCCATACAGTATAACGTCTCCTTGTGGCTGCCCCATACAGTATAACGTCTCCTTGTGGCTGCCCCCATACAGTATAACGTCTCCTTGTGGCTGCCCCCATACAGTATAACGTCTCCTTGTGGCTGCCCCATACAGTATAACGTCTCCTTGTGGCTGCCCCATACAGTATAACGTCTCCTTGTGGCTGCCCCATACAGTATAACGTCTCCTTGTGGCTGCCCCATACAGTATAACGTCTCCTTGTGGCTGCCCCCATACAGTATAACGTCTCCTTGTGGCTGCCCCCATACAGTATAACGTCTCCTTGTGGCTGCCCCATACAGTATAACGTCTCCTTGTGGCTGCCCCATACAGTATAACGTCTCCTTGTGGCTGCCCCATACAGTATAACGTCTCCTTGTGGCTGCCCCCATACAGTATAACGTCTCCTTGTGGCCCCCCATACAGTATAACGTCTCCTTGTGGCCGCCCCATACATTATAACGTCTCCTTGTGGCTGCCCCCATACAGTATAACGTCTCCTTGTGGCTGCCCCATACAGTATAACGTCTCCTTGTGGCTGCCCCATACAGTATAACGTCTCCTTGTGGCTGCCCCCATACAGTATAACGTCTCCTTGTGGCTGCCCCCATACAGTATAACGTCTCCTTGTGGCTGCCCCATACAGTATAACGTCTCCTTGTGGCTGCCCCATACAGTATAACGTCTCCTTGTGGCTGCCCCCATACAGTATAACGTCTCCTTGTGGCCCCCCATACAGCATAATGTCTCCTTGTGGCTGCCCCCATACAGTATAATGTCTCCTTGTGGCTGCCCCAGTGCCCCATACAGTATGTTTCCTTGTGGCTGCCCCCATACAGTATAACGTCTCCTTGTGGCTGCCCCCATACAGTATAACGTCTCCTTGTGGCTGCCCCCATACAGTATAATGTCTCTTTGTGGCCCCCATACAGTATAATGTCTCTTTGTGGCCCCCATACAGTATAATGTCTCCTTGTGGCTGCCCCCATACAGTATAACGTCTCCTTGTGGCTGCCCCCATACAGTATAACGTCTCCTTGTGGCTGCCCCCATACAGTATAACGTCTCCTTGTGTCTGCCCCATACAGTATAACGTCTCCTTGTGGCTGCCCCCATACAGTATAACGTCTCCTTGTGGCTGCCCCCATACAGTGTAACGTCTCCTTGTGGCTGCCCCCATACAGTATAACGTCTCCTTGTGGCCGCCCCATACAGTATAACGTCTCCTTGTGGCTGCCCCCATACAGTATAACGTCTCCTTGTGGCCCCCCATACAGCATAACGTCTCCTTGTGGCCCCCCATACAGCATAATGTCTCCTTGTGGCTGCCCCCATACAGTATAACGTCTCCTTGTGGCTGCCCCCATACAGTATAACGTCTCCTTGTGGCTGCCCCCATACAGTATAACGTCTCCTTGTGGCTGCCCCCATACAGTATAACGTCTCCTTGTGGCTGCCCCCATACAGTATAATGTCTCCTTGTGGCTGCCCCCATACAGTATAATGTCTCCTTGTGGCTGCCCCCATACAGTATAACGTCTCCTTGTGGCTGCCCCCATACAGTATAACGTCTCCTTGTGGCCCCTATACAGTATAATATCTCCTTGTGGCTGCCCCCATACAGTATGTTTCCTTGTGGCTGCCCCCATACAGTATGTTTCCTTGTGGCTGCCCCCATACAGTATAACATCTCCTTGTGGCTGCCCCCATACAGTATAACGTCTCCTTGTGGCTGCCCCCATACAGTATGTTTCCTTGTGGCTGCCCCCATACAGTATAACATCTCCTTATGGCTGCCCCCATACAGTATAATGTCTCCTTGTGGCTGCCCCCATACAGTATAACGTCTCCTTGTGGCTGTCCCCATACCGTATAATATCTCCTTGTGGCTGCCCCATACAGTATAACGTCTCCTTGTGGCTGCCCCCATACAGTATAATGTCTCCTTGTGGCCGCCCCATACAGTATAACATCTCCTTGTGGCTGCCCCATACAGTATAATGTCTCCTTGGAATGTTATAGTTCTGTTTTAGGGCCTTTTGGTTGGTCAGTGTTTAGAAAATACATGTGTGTGTATTTTATTGTTAAAATTAGTATCGGTAATTGGTATCAGTGAGTACTTAAATAAAAGTATCGGTACTCGTACTCAGTCTTAAAAAAATGGTATCGGGACATCCCTAATGTCTGGGGACCTACGCACCACCGCCGCTAAAGGCTCAATGGCTATCGCAAAGAGGAGGGGGGATAGTGGGCAGCCCTGTCTGGTACCCCTAGCCAGCTGGATGTAGGTAGACACACTCCCGTTAGCCCTAATACGTGCTCTCGGATCAGAATATAGGACTTGCACCCATTTAATGAACCGTTGTCCTAAGCCCATACAACTCAACGTACCCCAGAGGTATCCCCATTCCACACTGTCAAAGGCCTTAGCCACATCAAGAGACAAAACGGCCCTATCCCCACAGTTATCTGCCGGGATTTGTAAACTAGTATATACTCTGCGAATGTTGATAGCTGTAGATTTTTGGGGCAATAGGTCGTTTTCTGATGACACATTACCTTTACGAATAAAACGTTTTCAACCAGAATGCTGGACATATAGAATACCTGTTTCAGTTTGAGGAAGAAGTTTTCTGTAGAACTCCTCTTGCTAAATGGCCAGTACAGGCGTTCGCTGGCTGAGCAGACTCGCACCTTTGTTTCTAATAGGAATCGCACAGGCTCCTGCACTTCTGTAATCACCAGGTCTACTGCGGTGGTCATAAAAAGCACCTTGTCTGTGGGAAAACACACAACAATTCAGAGAAAGTTTTCCACACTGAAATAAAAATACTGTACACCTACAAAGACAAGGGTACTTTCACACTAGCGCTATTCTTTTCCGGTATTGAAATCCAGTAAAGGGTCTCAATACCGGGAAAAAAAACGCATCAGTTTTGTCCTAATGCATTCTGAATGGAAAGCAATCCGTTCAGTATGCATCAGGATTCCGTTCCATCCCTTGTACTGTATTTGACTGGACAAAATACCGCAGCTTGCTGCTGTATTTTCTCCGGACAAAATCCCGGAACACTACTGCCCTTGCCGAATCCATAGAGATGTATTAATGCCGGAACCTGTACTAAGTGTTCCGGAAATTGCCGTGTTGCCGGATCCGGTTTTCCGGTCTGCGCCGTAATATAGGAGGAGCTAATTTTTCCCTTTGATCTTTAAAAAAAATGAAACACCAGATCCGTTATATCACCGGATCAGTCTAACAGATCCGGAAAAAAATGCTTTCCGTTTGCCGGATCCGGGAGGCAGTTCCGTTGCCGGAAAAGCCTGCCGGATCGGAACAACGCTAGTGTGAAAGTACCCCAATATTGGCAATTTCTTTAAAGTTAAAGGGATTTTCCCATTTAGTTGAATGATGCCCAAATGATGTTTGTCATGTACTGTTACTTTTTATAATGCAGTGTTATAAAGTTAGCCACTCACTTATCTCCCCATGAGCCTCCTTTTTTTATAAATCCGGTAGCATCCACCCTCAGCAATCCAGTAAAGGTGGTCGTGCATGCGCAGGATTGTTTAGTCTCCTGCTCTCTATTCAGAGACTGTCAGGGCTTTATTGGTGCCACTGGGCATGTGCAAGCACTGCTACTACATTCTCTACCCTGCTGCTTTTGACTGGGCAGTAGAAAGATTAAGGCTAGAGCTGCACAATGTGCAGTCAATGGTGGCGCACTGTGATGTGACAGTCGCACAGAAATCCAACTTTGATGGATTTTTTTAGACTGTTGTGTCGCAGGTCGCAGTGTGGCACCATTGAGTTTTATTACAAAAAATGTTGCAGTAATGTTCTGCGACACGTCGCCATGTAGTCCTAGCTTTGGGGGAGATTTATCATCTCCCTTGTGCCTGACAAGTGGCATTAAAAAGTTTCAAACTATGTGCTTGCGACTTTTTCTCACTTTTACGCCACCCTCGCCACTTTTGAGAAAGGAGACGTGGCAAGGGCCAGAAGGGGGTGTGGCTAGAAACCCCGACAAATTTATTTTCATTTATGCCAGTTTTCTGGCACAACTGAAGCTTGTTCGGACTGCAGAAGGATGCGTCCAATTTATTACAAGGCATGTGCCTCATCATACATTAGGCACATCCTCCAGCGGCGCAGAAAGCACCAATCTTCATAAATCTTCCCCTTAGTGCATGGGCGGACCGGCCATAGACCCTACAGGAAATTTCCTGGTGGGCCAACGCCCAGGGGGCCACCTGCCAGTTACACAAAGATCAGATGCTCTCAGAATAAGGCCTCATGCAAACAGTATTTTTTCACGATCCGCAAAACGGGGTTCCGTTGTTCCGTGATCCGTGTCCGTTTTTTTTCCCCGTGTGTTTCCCTTGATTTTTGGAGGATCAACAGACAAGAAAAGTGAAAAAAAAATCTAAGTCAAGTTTGCCTTGAAAAAAACGGACACGGATCACGGACGCGGATGACAATCTTGTGTGCCTCCGTGTTTTTTCACGGACCCATTGACTTGAATGGGACCGCGAACCGTTGTCCGTCAAAAAAATAGGACAGGTCATATTTTTATGACGGACTGGAAACACTAATCACGGACGGATGACAAACGGTGCATTTTCAGAGTTTTCAACGGACCCATTGAAAGTCAATGGGTCCGCAGAAAATCACGGAAAACGGAACAACGGACACACACAACGGTCGTGTGCATGAGGCCTTAATGTAGGAGGAGCATTATGCACTGGGCCAGCAGCCGTAAATGCCCTCCTGAATTCAACCAAATTGCCGTCCTCATGACACTAATACAGTTTCATACTTTGGTGTGGGTGGCAGCATTTCGTGCTGCCCTGCGCTATCTGGTTCTGCTGGGGCAGCATTTCGTGCTGCCCTGCGCTATCTGGTTCTGCTGGGGCAGCATTTCGTGCTGCCCTGCGTTATCTGGTTCTGCTGGGGCAGTATTTTGTGCTGAATTGCGATATTACTGGCCCCACCTACTTCTGTTGTCCTGCCTTCTATTAGCTTGTTTCCACTTAAAACATGGGGCCACTTTTATTTTTATTTTTTTCAGGGCCACTTTAAAGGCTATGTGCACCTGGTTCTGCTGGGGCAGCATTTCGTGCTGCCCTGCGCTATCTGGTTCTGCTGGGGCAGCATTTCGTGCTGCCCTGCGTTATCTGGTTCTGCTGGGGCAGTATTTTGTGCTGAATTGCGGTATTGCTGGCCCCACCTACTTCTGTTGTCCTGCCTTCTATTAGCTTGTTTCCACTTACAACATGGGGCCACTTTTATTTTTATTTTTTTCAGGGCCACTTTAAAAGGCTATGTGCACCTTTGAGGGCATTTTTTTATTTATTATTGCATTGTTCATTTTGAACTAGAAATAACTTTTTCGTTACTTCCATCTTCTCCTTTCACTTCCACATCTTGTATAGAATGTTGGGCAGTTAGTGGTTCAATGTAGAGGCACGCTCCCACCACTCCCCCGCCTCACATGAAAGATAACAGATCCTATCCCCCTGGCAGAATAGGTGGCAAGACATTTCCTCTTCTCCCTGGAATCATCCTAGCATACAGATTTTCCAGGCACGAGAAGATGTCTTTAGTGTTTTTAGAGTCAATTTTTTAATGATTGCATTTTACTCTTTTTTGGCTAAAAATCATTTTTTCAATTGGCCTTTATTAAAAATATTGAGTCGTTCTGTCACAAAGTGTTAACTGTTTGTCTAGCTGTATGACTGGTACTTTCACTTTGTGCCGGTCATCTAATAACCCTTATCTCTAAACTACTAAGAGGTCATAAACAATTATTTAAAGGGGTTATCCAACAGGGGCAACAGCTCTGCCCTCGTTGCACCTAGAAAGTAATTTACATAATATAAAAAGTTTATCTTTCAAGACCACTGGAAATCTGTACAATGAATGGGAAGTGATGTCAACCTGACTACAGAACGTCATCATACAAGTGTCTCTGCCCGATATAAAAGACTTGAAATGAAATTGTAATTTGACTTCTTATTGTGGTTTTACGCCATTAACACATACCATAACATGGGCCAACATATCCTTGTAATTAAAGGGGCTGTCCCATGACAAACACTATCCACAGGAGAGGGGGATAAGTATCTTACAAGTCGAGGGGGGGGTGTCTAGCCACTGAGGACCCCACCAATCACTGTGCTCCCCTACTTGAATGGGGCAGCGGTCATGAATGCGCACCACTGTTCCAAGTCAACTCTACAGGACGATCAACCCCCACCAATCAGATACTGCTGTCACCAATGCTGGGGATAAGTGTTTGTCATCACCCCTTGATGCTAACAGTAAGATACAGTATCATATACCCCAACAACAAAGAATTTAAATAGGCAGGTAATTAAGCCTTAATTGGGCCCAACACTAATAGATTCCCCAGTGATTTCAAACACAGACTTTGCTCCTTGATGCACATCACAACTGCAACCTCCAAATGTCACCCTGAAGATGAAACAGAAAGGGAACCACATTATTGGGTCTGACACCCAACACCCTTGCTGATAAGCCTTTTTTAGTAGTTCCAGCACTGGAGGCTGTCTCTGGAGCTACTCAGCTCCATGGTGTAGTGGACTGCGCTGGTTACCATTCACTTTGATAGGAGCAAGCCCGGAGAACCCTTTTAACAAGACTAAAGGGCTTTAAATAAAAAAAATAAAAAAAAAGGGCCAAACATTGACTTACAGGATCACTGCCTCACATCTGGTGGCATTAGAGGCAGAGCTCATTAAGAGCTGATTTCCACACCCTCGTCTCAGAATTCCAGAGGAGCATGTATGGCTTATAAGGCCTCTTTCACACGAGCATGACGGACTGGCTCCGGATGCGTTCAGTGAAACTCGCACCATTTTGCAAGCAAGTTCAGTCAGTTTTGTCTGAGATTGCGTTCAGTTGTTCGGTTTTTCCGCACGAGTGCAATGCGCTTTGATGTGTTTTTCACGCGCATGATGAAAAACTGAAGGTTTACAAACAACATCCCTTAGCAACCATCAGTGAAAAACGCATTTGAAATCCACCCTTGCTTCCGGATGCAATGCGTTTTTCACTGAGGCCCCATTCACTTCTATGGGGCCAGGGCTGCGTGAAAAACGAAGAATATAGTACATGCTGTGTTTTTCACGCAACGCAGAACTGATGCGTGAAAAAAAACGCTCATGTACACAGATTCATTGAAACGAATCGGTCAGGATTCAGTGCAGGTGCAATGCGTTCATGTCACGCGTTGCACCCACGCGGAAAACTTGCTTGTGTGAAAGGGGCCTAAGTCTTCTCACGCCATTTAAGGCGTTCTCTATAAGGAGATCTTGTATCTCCCATATGCCTGGAAAAAGCACATTTGTCAGCGAAAAAATATAATTCAATGCAGTTATTTGAAGCCAAATTTGCTGCTTCATCATGTCAGCCACTGATCTGAACAGCTTTTGCAGCCCGATAGTTTACGCTGTTACACAAGGATTTAGTATATTACCTTTTGGTGTCTCCTCATTTACAGCCTGGAAATGTGGGGATTTTGTGTTCCAGCTCCCAGTGATGATATAGGACTTTCCATCTGAGCTTTTACCCATGGACTCCTAAATGTCATGACAATATAATGAATAAAGAAAACGATTCTGAATTTGCATTTTAAGTTCGGTACACACCTTTGTTTTTGGTATTTTTATGCAATTTAAAAAAAAAAAAAAACTTAATGCAATGACTAAAGTGAATTTTTTCCCTGTCAAAAGTGTTTGTTTTTATCAAGTTAAAGGGCTTCTGTCACCCCACTAAAGTGATTTTATTTTATTTTTTTTGGGCTAGTTAAATTAGTTATATTGCGATATATGAAAATATAATGGTGTTACTTACTTTGAAACAGCAGTTTCTTCCAAAAACGAAGTTTTATAATATGTAAATTAGGTCTCTACCAGCAAGTAGGGCGGCTACTTGCTGGTAGCTGCTGCAGAAAACCGCCCCCTCGTCGTGTTGATTGACAGGGCCAGCCGTGATCTCCTCCTCCGGCCAGCCCTGTCGGCATTTTAAAAATCGCGCGCCTGTGTTCATTCTGCGCAGGCGCTCTGAGATGAGGAGGCTCGTCTCCTCAGAACTCCCTCAGTGCGCCTGCGCCGATGACATCACCGAAATAGAAGACGTCATCGGCGCAGGCGCACTGAGGAGACGAGCCTCCTCATCTCAGAGCGCCTGCGCCGAATGAACACAGGCGCGCGATTTTTAAAATGCCGACAGGGCTGGCCGGAGGAGGAGATCCCGGCTGGCCCTGTCAATCAACACGACGAGGGGGCGGTTTTCTGCAGCAGCTACCAGCAAGTAGCCGCCCTACTTGCTGGTAGAGACCTAATTTACATATTATAAAACTTCGTTTTTGGAAGAAACTGCTGGATCAAAGTAAGTAACACCATTATATTTTCATATATCGCAATATAACAAATTTAACTAGCCCAACAAAAAAAATAAAAAAATAAATCACTTTAGTGGGGTGACAGAAGCCCTTTAAATGCTGGAGTCTGCAGTTTTAATTCCTTCATTTCCAGAACCCATGGTATTTAGTTTGCAATCGGCTCCTAGTTTTAGATTTTTTTTCTCGTGGGTACATTGCTCCCTGTAATACATACTAGATGTCTGGTATGTGTGTTCAGCATGCTGATGCCTTCACTAGCTCTCTTGTATCAGTGCATCTTAAAGGGGTAATCCAGCTTTTCGATATTAATAAATCAGTATCAGATTGGTGGGGGTCTGATCAGCTATAGTGTCTACAACAGAGTGCTGCAGCTCAGTTCCCATTAAACTGTATGGGAGCCAAGTTGCAGTATGCTGGAACAGCTAATAAACAATGGATGGAGCCTTCTTCTTCCAGCTCCGGGAACAGAATACGTTCTGGCACACCTGGCTGCCAAAAACTCCTGATAGGAGAATATGCTGGGTGTTGGACCGTCAACAATTTGATATTAATGACCTACCTGGAGGATAGGCCATCAATATCAAAAAGCTGGAATACCCCTTAAATTCCTGGACCAATTTCCTCATTTACAGCTCATGAAGGATCTCCTCTCACGTGTGCTGGCAATCACTGATCCTGAGGAGTACACACTATTCCCTTCCCCTTAGGCCTCATGCACAACATCCGTGCAGCAGGCCGGACCCATTCAAGTTGAATGGGTCCGTTGTCTGTCCGCACTGCAAAAAAATATGACATGTCATATTTATTTGCGGTGCGGAACAACGGAAAGAAACACCACGGAAGCACTCCATAGTTCTTCCGGTGTTCCGTTCCGTGACTCCGTTCTGCATCTCCGGAATTGCGGACCCATTCAAGTGAATGGGTCCGCATCCGTGATGCACACGGCCGGCGGCCGCGGATTGCCGACCCGCCGTTTGCAAGCTGCAATATGGCCACGGCCGCGTGCATGAGGCTTTAAGGTTCACCATGGGTGCTTTGCTTTCTCACTACTCTTACACAGCCTATGTGATTCTCCTCCTTCAAACTGCCTTGTATGCAATTTCCTCTCTATCTATAGTCTGTATGAGCTGCCCTCCTTGGTTTCTTCACCCCCTCTAGACCCACATGTGCTGTGGACAACCTCACGCAGGACTTACACAGACTCTGAAGAAGTAAAATTGTAGGAAATGTTTAATAAAGATTATTGAGAAATGTATTTCCTTTTGCATTTAAAAAGAAATGCAAAATTAAAATACATTTCAGTGCAAAGCTTTTTATAGTCTTTAAGACGTATGAACATCCTAAAGGAAGATCCCCTGCTAGGACCTTATAGTGAGGGGCCACTAACATACAGCGCCTTTTACTTGGCTTACCATTCACTTACCAGCTCTAGTAAGTGCATGTCACTATTCCGTACATCTCTGCCAGGGCTAAGGAGGAGTCCAAAACACCTGCAGCAGAACATACAAAAGTAAAAAATGTTACGAAAGGTTATTGATTTCTTACTTTCACTGCTTCACTTGCACCAGTCAGTTTACTACAACATTTAAAAGGTGTTGTCTCAAGAAGACAAGCCAGTATCTCACTTTATGAACCACAACAGGGAATTGCATCCATGTATTACATACAGCCATTAAAGTGGTTTGGTCAAGTATAACTAACTGATGAGTGGGGGTCTGAGCATCCCCAGTGATCCTAAGAATGGGGATCCCACGTTCCCATCCTAACGGCAGGCCGAGCATGCATCCTGCCACTCCATTTATACTCTATGGGACTACCGGAAATAACAATACTGTACTCGGCTATCTCCAGTAGTCCCACAGAGAATGAATGGATCGGAAGGGAACATGCTCAGCCTGCAGCTCCATCAGGACAGGGACATGAGATCTTCGTTCTCAACTCGGTGGGGGTCTGACTATTGGTTAGTTATCTCCTATCCTGTGGATAGGGGACAACTTTCATACTTGGCACAACCTTTTTAATTTCTGCCATGTAAAGTCACAGCTTCCACACAAAAAAATGGGTTTCCTTAATTATACAAAAAAAAAAAAAAAAACAATTTGCACAACTGTAATAACTACATACTTCAGATTTTGCACCACAGTCACTGCATACAGGCTTCACTTACACCAAGTAAGCTTTCTGTCACATGTGCAAGAAAAGACCTACGCTAGGGCTACACAGCGACATGTGTTGCACAACAAAAAAGGTACAACTACACTGCGATATGTGTAGCCAATGTCCCCCGACATTTTTTGTAATGATTGTCAATGGTGTTGCACTGTGACATATTGCGACTGTCCAACTTTGATGGATTTTTTGCGACTGTTGTGTTGCAGTTTCAGTGCGACATCATAGACCATCATCATAAAAAATGTTGTGCGGCTTTTCTGCAATGCGTCACGGTGTAGCCCTAGTCTAAAGGGCTATTTACACAGGCCGAGAATCCCACAAATAATCGCAAACAAGCGTTTAGAAAAACACTTGTTACGATTATCTGACGGTGTAAATGTACCGCTGATTACCCTATAAACAAGCAAAATGATTGTTCATTGGTTAATAGATCATTTGTGCAGTAAAAAAAAAAAAATTATCGTTTGCCAGCAGCAGATCGTGCTGTGTAAACAGCATCTGCTGCCGGAAAAAAACTAGTCAGTATGGGGATGAGCAATGGCATTAGTGATTGCTCCTCCCCATACTGTGGAGGAGATCTCTGCACGCTCCTCCAGCGAGCAGGCGATCGTCAGGAAGGAACTCTTCCATCCTGACAATCTGCTGCTGAATTGTCCTGTGTAAAGGGACCTTAAGAAAATGTATTGTAAGAAATTATTTAGCTTGCGGGATGATAATATCAACATAAATTACCTCTCAATTGTTAGTTCTTTGTTGGATGTCTGCTGAACATAGATCACAATCTTCTTGTCAACTCCCTGCCGTAGTCTGAAACACTGCTTGTCCTTATCCTTAGAAACCGCGCTATTAAAAAAAAAATAATAACCTGTTAAATACATCATAATGTAGGCAGTAAAAGAAAACCGGAAGTAGCAAAGACAATGTGTTTCCAAAGTGGTCTGTACCTTCTTACTGACAGCAAATTATTAAGTTAGGGCATCAATATGTGGTCAGTCAGGGTCTGACTACTAGGATCATGCAGATGGCAAGAACTAAGGATATATGGTTCTTTAGCAGTCTGACCAGACGCAGGATCACTCAAATCTGTGTGTGCTGAGCTGCAATACCGTACACAGTGTAAGGAGAAGAGAGAAGCAGAGTCTGCCAAAACATCCCTCATAGCGGTCATCAGTTCCACCAATAGGTTAAATTATGTCATTAGATGAATTCAGCATATAGAGAGGAAGAAGCCATAAAGCCAACAGACTACTAGGCCAGTTTATTGGACGTCTTCAGTAAGGTTAGGATATGCTGTCAAGAAGCAAAGCTCCTCCACATTGTAATGAAAATTTTCACAGCTTTGTTCTAGTGAAAGGTAGAATCTCAGAGCCTGGTCCACTAGTAACAGAGGTGGAGCAGCTCAGGCCCCAACATCATCATGAAGTAGACAGAAGAAACCCATCCACTCGCTGGGATAACGTGATCTACAAGCCATATGTGGTCCATTAGCTGATAAGGGTTACAACATTAGAGGAGGAAACCAGTAACAAAGCACATAAAACTAATCACACTTCAGAACCTACCTGAAGTAGCCCTTCCCATCATCCTCCTTAATTTCAAGTGACACAGAAAAAGAGAAGATGTCGCTATCGGGGGTCTGAGGGGGGATGGAAGCGGTGAGAGGCGTCTGCTTGAGTGAACGCCGGAATGCTGTCGCAAAACTGTAGAGTATCCGACTGACCTAATAAAGATATATAACTTAGAATGTACATACTGTACAAAAAGTGTGCACGCAGCCCGTGGTATGTACACAGATGACATAGTAGTAAAGGTAGACAGCATGGAAAATAGGTATAGTCACATCTACTGTATGTAGAACTGTACTGGGCTAAACATCACACATATATTCTGATCCTTTGAAATATCTAAAATTGAAAATATGCTAAAGATTTTAAGGGAACACACTCCAAGATAATCAAATGAAGTGTTTGAAGCCTAATTAAGGGCCTGGTTGTGTAGTGATTGATGTAGGGATACAAGAACACCAAGACAGTCCCCGTGTCAAGCACCACCCCATCAGGCCCTACACTAGGCCTATCCCAATGTATTATGTTTTACCTTGAGTGATCACTTAGGCTACTTTCACACTGGCGTTTTGGTTTCCGTTTGTGAGATCCGTTTCAAGGCTCTCACACGCGGTCCAAAACGGATCAGTTTAGCCGTAATGCATTCTGAATGGATAAGGATCCGCTCAGAATGCATCAGTTTGGCTCCGTTCTGCCTCCATTCCGCTCTGGAGGCGGACACCAAAACACTGCTTCGCCGAGCCGGCGCATGCGCACTAGTTGAGTCAATGCCGTGCCCACAATGGGCATCGCAGTGTGCATGCCCCAGCTCGGCAAAGCAGTGTGCAGGCACGGGATCTCGGCCGGACATAGGGATGACGTAAGGGAATAGGAGGGCGGGCAAAGGAAGAGGCTGGGAAGGAGTAACTCAGAAAGAAGGCAGAGCAGCCTGTGCTCCTACACACTGAATGCCGCCTCTGGGCACTTGCGAGCCCTCATTTGCATTTGAATTAAACGTCGTTTTTTACGCTTTCGCAAGTCTAAAGAAAATAACAAAGGTACCATTACATTCATGTATAGGTGTACTACAGAACAAAGTAAAATGGATGTGGTCATATAGTGGTGACAGACTCCCTTTTAGTGTTTCTGAAAGTGTAGTAACTCCTTAAAGGGATATTCCAATCTTAGACAATGGGGGCATATCGCTAGGATATGCCCCCATTGTCTGATAGGTGCTGGTCCCACCGCTGGGACCTGCACCTATATCGAGAATGGAGCGTGGATCGCTGTGGCTGGAGGACGCCAGATTTCCCGGGGTCCGTCCACCACCAAACGCTAATCCCCGCCTCTCCCATAGAAGTGAAGGAGGGCGCACTGCGCATGCGCGGCCCATGCTCCCATTCATTTCTATGGGGCAGGCGGCAATAGCCGAGCGGCCCCATAGAAATGAATGGAGGGCGGTTGCGCATGCGCAGTGCGCCCTCCTTCACTTTCGGGGCTCCGTTCTCGATATAAATGCGGGTCCCAACGATGGGACGCGCACCTATAAGACAATGGGGGCATATCCTAGCGATATGCCCCCATTTTCTGAGATAAGAAAACCCCTTTAAAGCAAACCTTATGAAGGAATTTAATACAGGACTTCATAAAACTAAAATAAATTTAAAATAAAAAAAACCTGCTCTGAAGAAATCTTACCGCCTCCTGAATCTCACAGCGGAAGACATGTATCCTGAAGAGCTCGGCATTGTAATGACTCTCAGTGAAAGCAAAGCAGTCACTCTCCGGAGTTCCGTCATGGCCTCGGACACAGAACAGAATCTTATATATTGGATATTTTGCTATCTCAGTGTTTGTTTGAGGGTCGAGGAGTCTGTTCATAGTAATAGAAAGATAAAATGCATCAGTACATGGAGCTGGTTACATAGGCTTGCACTTTATGCATGTTGGAAATAAACAGGTCATACCTGACTGTCCCTTCAGACACATTAGGTACGGAGAGAGTAACATCCAGTGCGTTCTGACATTGCCCCCGCAGAATAGAGATCATTCTGAGAGCTTCTACCTCACTCCGCGGAGCATTCACGGAGGCACAGCCTAGGTACGTGAGCTTACTGAACACGACGCTGTCTTCATCAGGAATTGGTGAGTACAAATCAGCCCCATCTCCGTAATCTAAGACCATTAATGGAAACCAATTATTTAATTTGCAACACTAAGTTGAATGCCTCATGCACATGAACGTATTTTGTTTCCATGTCCGTTCCTTTTAGTTTTTTTTGCAGATAGGATGTGGACCCATTAATTTCAATGGACCCCCACCGATCAGATACTTATGACCTATTCAGAGGATAAGTCATCAGTATTAGGCCTCATGCACACGGCCGTGCCGAGCGGCTCGGATGCGGACCCAAACAACGGTCGTGTGCATGAGGCCTTAAAGTCTCGGAAAACCCCTTTAACTTTGTCTACATGATAAATACCATTTTCTGAAGTGAGATAGTCCCTTTAATATCCATGTGGATTACCTTGCTGTGCTGGTTTCACAGGCAGGCTCATTTCTTGTTTCTGCATGCCAACAGATGAAGGGTTAATGGAAGAAGATGAAGTGGAGGTTTCATTTGAAGACTCATCCAGATCATCGGGAAGGGCTTTCTCCACCTCCTCTGCATGCTGCTCCTGGTCTTCACATGGCGTATCCATTAAAACATCTTCCAGCTCCTTCTGAAGTTGCTGTTCGCTCCCATTTCCAACAATCTGGAGATAAAAAAAAACCTGTATATTACAAGAAAAATACACTCCGGTATGAACAGTAGTGATAGTCTGGCCATAGATTGAAGTAGTAGGCTGAATCCTTTATTGGTTACTATCAGTCATACAGGGTATACTATGGAGCACAGTGCGAGATAATTCTGTCAAAATCTCCACTGCTCTGGTCCCTGCTGCAAGAAAGGTAGGATTCAGTCTTATCTTTTGTCAGATACATTTAAAATTGTCAAAATTTGCTATTTATGCATGGAGTACAGAATGAACTAGTAATGGTTCCCTGCATAAAAATAGTAACCTCTTAATATTATGTATGCCTACCTATTTTTATTTCAATTACTGCAACTTTGGTACTAAAAATGCTCCTCAAAAATACTAAGAGGTATTTTTACTCTTCCGGATAAAAGTGCAGTGTGACCTCTGAGCTCATGTACAGCAAAACAAAAATAAAAATATCAGCAACCCTGGGAACTATACCCCATGGAAAACCAAATCTGTATGATATCAGGACACTAGTCAGATGGGAGCATGTCGTACCCTAGCTTCAGTTATATCTATCTCTGGAAAAGCTTGGAGCCACCACACTAGACCACCATGAGTAGTCCCCAGCATTCCCAGCCTCCTACATGGCAAATCTGCGCAGATGTAAGAGAACACTGGATGTTACGCTGCAAATTTAAACTATGCTGCCATTCTGTCATTTTTGGTAAATCCCCCCTCCCCCCCACTTACCCATTTCCTAGCGCTGGCTCCCTGCTACTTCTCTTCTAGGCCTGGGCTGCTTCACTGAAAACATTTGGTCTGACATCGCCGCAGCCAATCACTTGCATCATGTGACCATTTGTCATGACGCAAGAGGAGCAGGTCACCGATGTGGTCAGCGATTGGCTGTAAGCGATGTCAATCCGGATGTTTACAGCGAGAGAGCCCAGTGGCCAGGAGGAGAGGGAGTAGGGAGCCAGCACTCGGAAAAAGGTAAATGAGCTTCCCTTTATAGGCCCAGCTAAATGGGGGTGGAGGGTCCCCCACTTCTTGCACAACCCCTTCAAGGGCTGATTCACAAGACCACACTTGAGCTGTGAAACACAGGCCATGTGTTGGCTGCATCTCCCAGACTGACTGCGGCTTCCCTGACCGGACGTCATCAAAGTAATTCATGATACAGTGAGTTATCATCTGACTGCGGCTCTACTGTGCTGGACTCGCATCATGGGAGTACGGTACAATAAAGCCGCAATCAGATAGGAACTAACTATAGCAAATTACTGTGATGCCGTCGGTTTGGGTCAGGGAAGCTGCGATCGTTGTGCGACATGTTTTCGGTTGTGTGAATCAGGCCTAACAGTGAAATTCCTGGTGACAGATTCCTTTTAAAAGGGTTTTCCGAGGTTTTTATACTGATGACCTATCCTCTGGGCAGGTCTTCAGAATCTGATTGGTGGAGGTCTGACACCTGGGACCCTTGCTGATCAGCTGTTTGAGAAGGCAGCGGCGCTCCGGTCAGGTCGTTCATCGGTCACAAGGCCTAGGAGCTGCTCAGCCCCATTGAAGTGAATGAGGCCGAGCGTGATACCAAGCACAGCCGCTATACAATGTATGGTGGTGTTTCTTGTAAACTGCGAGAAGGCCATAGTGCTCACAGGAGCGCCAATGCCTTCTCCAACAGTCCTGGGTGCCAAACCCTTACAGATCAGATACTGATGACCTATACAAAGGATAGGTCATCAGTATAAAAATCTCGGAAAACCCCTTTAAATTAAATTCAACCTTTTACAAGCAGGCACAAATGACACACTTCTCTCAATGCGGGTGAAATGCAGTAATCATAAATTTAGCTTTTTGCTCTGACCTCACATTAACCCTCCAAACGTATTATATGTGCAGTCATCACCCACACCGTCAACTCCATATAAAATATAAGCCAGTCAACACTATGAGAGATCAATATCTGCCACAAATGCGAGTGCAGACATGAAGCTGAAGGATCAAGGAACAGGCTCAACAAGAACAAAGATTCACAAAGAGAGCACAAAGTGCGAAACAATATGGACACCGGTAGGAAGAAACCTGGATTTCTAGACCACCATCTGCCCATCTCCCCCTTAGACGTTAGCCTCTTACCTTAAGGCCGGTCTTCTCGTCATCACTGCCATTATTTGCAGAATGCATGTCATCACCTTGTTGGTAGACTAGCACAAAGTCCTCGCTGTTCAGGGTGGACACCGAGTCAGAAGACACACTGATCTTCCCCACAGAAGCCCTGTCATCCATGTTTCATGAAGGAAGGACCACTCATGAACGGCTCTCTGGAAAGATACAAATTTTAGGTTGCGTGCACAGGGAAACAGATGCCAGTGATGGCGTCATGTGCTAGAATGCAGTGTTCTGTGCAACCCGGCATAGAAAATGTCACATGAAGAGTCGACAGGGTGTGTAAACTAAATGACAAGGTAGGAAGAAAAAGAAAGGTATAAACAACAGAGCATGCCCCAACAAAGAGCAATTGTGCAACAAAAGGCAGAGGTCGGGAAGGAAGCAGGTGTCTCCAGCACATTCCGAGGAGCTGCTGTCCCGTAACGTCTTCTTAATTAAAACATAGGAAAAGACTTGAGTAAAGTTAAAGAGGTTGTCCGAGTTATGAAAAAGAAATATATAGCACTGTAAATCTGATGGGTAGCAATATATAACCAAGCAAGTTTTAGGCAAAAAAATATATATTTCCTCATTTCCCTGGTTCTTTTCTGGCCCTTTGTTTACCTGCAATAACAAAAACCTCTGCCCCTCCCCCTGCTCTGCAAAGGGAGTGAATACAAGAGCTGCCCTGAGTGACATGTCTGCCTACTGGGAGACTCAGCAGCATGTTGTATGTGTAGGACTACAAGTCCCAGCTGTACAATGACACTGCTGATACACGCAGGATCCTCCCCCTACCTTTTCTTGTGCAATGCTCTGCAGAACTCCACTGTCGGCTCCTGTGCCCAGCATTTGTCTCCTCACTGCCTGCAGCTACTCAGTAAAGCCTTCAGCCCTGAGTCTGTGCAGCTGAAAGGGTTAATGTTTTCCCTCAACAATCCAGGGAGAAAGCAATAAGTGCAGGGGGGCATGGCCAGCACAGTGACCTCTCCTACAGGCACATATCTGCTCTCTCAGGCTTGTGCACGAAACATCATCAGAGCAGGGAGAGAAGCTGACATTACAGGTCATGTGACCCTCAGTGAAATCTGAGAAAGCAGCAACTGGAGATAAAGTAAGCGAATTGTAAAGTCCTTTCATTTGCAGAGTTAGAAACATACAAAGAACAAAAAAAAAAAATAACTCAGACAACCCTTTTAAGAAGACATCCCCCAAGGTAAGGCTGGATGAACCTTGGAAGTCAGAAAGCTCCTGAAACATTTTGAGTTCTCTAAAGAAACTCCACCAGACCACAAAGGATATAAATTGTCCAGCCTTAAAGGGGTTGTGTCACTTCGATAAGTGTCACTTATGTAGAGGAAGTTATACAAGTCACTTACTAATGTACTGTTATTGTCCATATTGCTTCCTTTGCTGGCTGGAAAGTTATTTGCGGAGGTGACACAACCCCTTTAAGA
Source organism: Bufo bufo (assembly GCF_905171765.1). Classification (NCBI taxonomy): domain Eukaryota; kingdom Metazoa; phylum Chordata; class Amphibia; order Anura; family Bufonidae; genus Bufo; species Bufo bufo. The sequence goes on from NC_053396.1 coordinate 38,763,522, forward strand.
AAATGGTGGCCATACACATAAATAAAAGTTGGCTGAATCTTTTTTGAAGGCCGGCCATGCACACCAGAAAGAATGCTCTTTTTGCAGATCCTTCCATACATATGTCTGGCCTCATCAGATGTCATGGGTGAGTCAGGAGGCGCCTTGGCACATTGGATGGTCAGCTGATCCCACCAAAATTGGTAGGTTTGGTTAACATGAATCTAATGTTAACTAAAGTCAACTTAGAGGACATTTATGGCATACTAATAAACAGTCCATCCTAGGACGGTGACCTTCATAGAAAATGCATCAGAATTTTTGTCCCAGGACAACCATGCAATCACAGGGTGCATTCACATGGCCAAGACCATGAACCACAGATCTACAAAATATGGACACCAGTCGTGTGCACCCCACATTGCAGTGTGGACCCACTGGGTCTGTGCTGCTGAGCCAGTTATGATAGGACATGTCCAACATGTGGATCGCAGACCCTTAGGGTGCAGTCACACAACCGTATGTAATTTGCGTTTTTTTGTGGACCCATTGTAACATCTTTGTGAGGGACTGTGGAACGGACATACGGATACAGACAGTACACAGTGTGCTTTCCTCATCCAGTCCGCAAAAAATGTGGATCAGATGCGGACCAAAAAAATGGTTGTGCGAGTGGGGCCTTAATCAGCTCCAGGAGCTATCCCGCTACTAGGAAGGTTATGGAGCTCCTTCCATGGCCACCAAGGGCCCGATGTCACTGCTTCCCTTACAGTTATGCCCCTGTGGGTGCCTCTCACTGTATTTGTATACCCCAGAATCTGTAGGAGGCCGCAGCGCGCCAATAGATACCTCTGCAGACACTTCAAGAAATACTTTCTAAAGTTAAAACTGCAAGTCATACAGCAGGAAAAAGGTACACAGATTTCACAGAAAGTTCCTGTTTCTTCAGCATTTGAGAGTTGTAGCCACAGTTATAACTGTCTACAGCAATGAGGTGGTTCGTAATTAAGCAAAGATAAAATAAAAAAACTTGTGGTGAAAAAAAAAAAAGCTGTGAAAGTTTGTCATGTAAGCTTTAATAGAAAAGCAGCAACTTCTAGATGTGCCACATTTTAAGATTACAAGAAAAAACACCCTAGGAAGGCCGAATCTACTAAAAGTAAAAGATAGGCACCAAGTCTAATTGTCACGGTCCCTCCTGTGAGAGATGAGTAGATGGGATAGACTTGCTGCACGTGAGGCTATCTGACAGGTCTGTTTTCCTCTATGTATGTTGTTGTTTGGCAGGATCTCACCTCTCCTCAGGTGCCGCTCGTTATCAGTGGTGAGGCTCTATTTAGATCCGCCTCACACTGCTGACCATGCTGGTTTGCTTGGATCTCCTGCTTCTCCATACATCTCTAAGCCAAGTACTTGTTGCCTTCGCTGTTTCTTGTTATCTGGTGTGTGCTGTTTCTAGGCCTCAGGGAGACACAGGTTCCTTCATTCTGGAAGGAACCAGCTGTCTCATCCCTTGCTACCTATCCTAGTATTTCCACCATCAGGATCTGCTCATGCTGACAGGAGTTAGGGAAAGGCCTAGGGATTACTAGGAGGTCACCATCCCTCTTCCTTAGCTTTTGAGGCCTAGATTGTTGTCTATTCGTTGTGGTGTGTATTTGGTGTTTTCCCTTCTCCTTAACCTGTGACACATATACAGGGAATATTCTTCTTAGCAAAACCCCACACGGGTGCCCGCAGAGGTGCCATGCAGAACAAAGCTGCAATACTACTGTACTAAAAACATGCAGTGAATTGTAAAAAAAAACTGCAGAACACAACAAAAAGAATGCCCTGAATTGAAAGGAATTAAAAAAGAAGTATTCTCTGAAAATCTAATTTTTAACAACCTTTTCAGTACAGTAACACAACAGTTCTCAATTACTAGTGCCCCAAAGCCACATGCAGCTGTCACACACTCGTCTGAAACCAGTCTTAGGACGGGCACTGGAAGGGCTGACATATGCAGAAAAACAGAATATATCACTATGCTCCAAGTGCGGCAGTCGATACACCCAATAATAATAGGAGCAAGTCCATAAAAACATCAGGTCATTTAATTAAAGACAGTTAACACTTCCGACATGTGTATTTTAGCAAAAAACTAATTACTGATGATGTAACATTTCTGGAGCATTATTTCTCAATATTCTGTAGTGTCATTCCTCTGTTATTCCTTCTGTTAAACAAATGCATAAATCTACAGGTGTGGGTTTTCCGGCACAGGACAAGGCTGACAGTATCAGGCCTCGTCCACATTTCCGTGTCACGTCCGTGAAAAAAAGTGTACGTGTTTCATCCGTGAAGGATCCATGGTTGGTCCGTGTGTCCATTTTTACCATCCGTGTGTCATCCGTAATTCACGGACGTTGCTCTTCAGTGAAAAACGGACGCAACACAGACACAACATGGATGTGTGTCAGTGATTTTCACGAACCCACAGACTTCAATGGGCGTGCTTGGTTTGCATCACAGATCAAAGTAGTGTATGTCTCTGATTTTTTTTTCTCAGTGAGCACTGCAGCCTCTTCCTAGGCCACGAGACATCACATCAGTCACGTAGCCTATTTGCAGCTAAGCCCCACAGAAGTGAATGGGGCTGAGCTGCAATACCAAGCACAGCCACTATACAATGTACGTTGTGCTTGGAAATCTGCTGGGAGTCCGCAGTGCTATCCAGAACTCCAAGGAGAGCAGCGGCTCCCTAAAGCAGCTGAACGGCAGGGATGCCGGGACTTGGACCCCCACCGATGTGATAATTACCTATCCTGAGGATAGGTTATCATTATAATTTTCTGGATACCCCCTTTAAGATAGCAAAGCTTAGACAGGCTGCCTAGGCCTGCACCAGATTTATCACAGAGGCTCGGGCTGGATCATGTCTGAACAAAGTGTAGAAACCCTAGATTCGCCAAATTGCACCACTTTCCAGACAGATTTTTAGGGCAGACACATTAGTAAATCTGAGCCACTCATTTTTGTATATCTCTATGACACATCTGAAGACAACAGGGGGCAGTGTCCTTTACAAAGACCAGTGTTTTACCCCAGTCTTCGATTCACCTCTGCGCTGCCAAAGAATTTGACTCGTCATAAATTAGGCATACCTCTGGCACTCCTCTGTTATGCCAGTTTCCAGGTGTAAAAAACGTTAAATTTGTCGGGGCCAAAGTCCCAGCCCCGGCCCCTCCCAAGGGGCAAGGAGGGAGTGAAAATGGCCATGTAACAAAATACTGTCACACAGGAGTTAAAGTAGCAAAACAGGGTCTTGCAACATTTTTTTTTACGCTAAAGAGTTCCCTCGCCCACTTAGTAAATGCACATGTAGCACCTATCCATATCTGTCTCACTCACTTGCACGCCCGCTCTGAGGAGTTACTAGAAATACGGAAAAGGCCTCCTCACCGTGACCATGCCTATGAGGAGGCGAGGGATGGGGGTCCCCCATTTAAGCAACTGCTGGGAGGATATAGTTAACTGCTGACTACTCCATAGTGAGAACCTGATCAAAGTCCTCTGTGACAATACCTAAAAGGCTGCTATATATTATATATATTATTACACTAACGTTGGCCAAACCTCCTGATTTTAGCTAAACCACCCAATAATCTAACATGTATGGGGGGCTCCCGAGTCTCTGCCAATAGATGTTGAGGGAGAAAAGGACTGGGAGCTTTCCTTTTGTTCTCTCGGGAGATAACCTACCACCACAGGTGTCTGGCAACTGCTGTCTCTTCTCCCCATTGACAACACATACACGGGTTCGGCCGGGCATGCGTGTGCATGGGGTGTCAGGAGAGAGGGTTGCTGATGGCTACTGAAGCTGTGAAGGCTGCCTGCTGCAGAGTAAGAAGCCAGCAGTACTTAATAGCTGGTATGTTAGACAAGTGGGTGGCATGTGTAACCAGAGGAATAATTGCAGGAGATATTACTTACTACTTGGCCAAATGTAAAAAAAAAAAACTGCAAAGCAAATATTTGAAGTAGATAGTGGTACAGCAGCATTCAATAGTATACGCCTAGACACAACCTTGGCTGAAAACTGCCCAGCTTTGTTCTGAGAGGGCAGAGCTGAATTCACACACTGCAGATCTGTTGTGGCTACAGAGCCATACAGCCGCGCAGTAAAGTGCAGCACAAGATTAGAGAATAAGGTTTTAAATGACTCCATTCCCTTTTTGCAGAAAGAAAAAATAATAATAATGGTTCTGCATACGGTTCACAAAAAAAACGGAACTGACAAAGATAGAAAATGTGTTCGTGTGCATGAGCCCTTAGATAGCTGTCAGATGAACGCCTCCCGGGCCAAGCATGCGTGTGTCCTGAACAGGGAGGGAGGACAAGCAGCGAGCAGATGAAAACTAACAGCCCTATTCTTATCCCCCCTCCCCCCACATTTGCCTTGGGGAAGACTTTGGCCCCATACACGTTAGATGCTGGGACAGATGTTTTTGCTAAATCGAGACAAAACCACAGCATCTGACAGCAAATTTGTGGTAATCACAACAGGCCACAATTTGACCACACCATGAGAATAAACCCTAAGGCCTCTTTCACACGGGTGTCCCGGATTTGCTCCGGATGTCGTCGTGTGTGCATTGCGGGAAACCTGCGCTAGTGCGCACGCAATTTCAGTCAGTTTTGACTGCCATTGCATTGTTCAGTTTTTATCGCGCAGGTGCAATGCGTTTTGCACATGCGTGATAAAAAACTGAATGTGGTACCCAGACCCGAACCCAGACTTCTTCACTCAAGTTCGGGTTAGGTGTTCTGTAGATTTTATTATTTTCCCTTATAACATGGTTATAAGGCAAAATAATAGCATTCTGAATACACAATGCTTACTAAAATGTCGATTGAGAGGTTAAAAAATAAAAAATAACTCACCTTATCCTCTTGTTCACGCAGCAGGCATCGTCTTCTTTCTTCTTCTTTCAGGACCTGCAAAAGGACCTTTGACGTAATCGCGCTCACCACGTGGGGAGCATGGTGACGTCAGCGCAGGTCCTGCTGAATGAAGATAGAAGATCCTTATGTTATAAATAAGGGAAAATTATACAGTGAATTTACTTTAATGGGGTTGCTCATCCCTATCATCTCCTAGCAACCATGCGCAAAATCGCACTGCATCCGCACTTGCTTGCAATTTTCACGCAGCCCTATTCATTTCTATGGGGCCTGCGTTGCGTGAAAAATGCAAAATATAGAGCTTGCTGCGATTTTCACGCAACGCACAAGTGATGAATAAAAATAACCGCTCATGTGCACAGCCCCATTGAAGTGAATGGGTCCGGATTCAGTGCGGGTGCAATGCGTTCACCTTACGCATTGCACCTGCCCGTGTGAAAGGGGCCTAACAGATCAAAATACATATGTAGTAGTATAGGAGGGGCACTCAAATATCAAGGAGCCTCGGACAGCAAATACATATACATAATAAACACTAATTAAAACAGAATAGATATCATAAAAATGACAAATATAAATGACATAAAAATGCATAAAATAGCTGAGACAATTAGCAGGTGGCTGGTGTATATGATCACAAATAGATTAGCACATCCATATATGCAATATTGTATTGAATCTGTAGCGCCGTATGTAGCCGTATAGGACCTTGATGGAAAAGTTGTTGCCCAATCGTGAACTAATGTCCCATATGAAGAAGGACAACCATAGACAGACACGTGCCGCTACGAGGTGTACCTCCTATTGGTATGTAACCTTGTGGGGTAGATGAATGTGGGAGTATGTCCGTATCTCATGTGTCAAGTATACCTGCAGAATAACAATGTACTTTACCACCAGATCATAGATCAGTTAATAAGTCCCTTTACACACTGCCGGTTGTGGATCTTACCACCGGGTAAGATCAAAATACATCTCATAATACAGTCCTGATCAAAAGTTTAAGACCACTTGAAAAATGGCAAAAAAAATCATATTTAGCATGGCTGGATCTTAACAAGGTTCCAAGTAGAGCTTCAACATGCAACAAGAAGAAATGGGAGTGAGACAAAACATTTTTTGAGCATTCAATTTAATGAAAACAACGAATAAACTGAAACAGGCTGTTTTTCAGCTGATCAAAAGTTTAGGACCACATGCCTTTAAAAGGCCAAATCTGTGCAAAGATGTGGATTCATTGTCATTTTCTGTCAGGTAGTCACACGTTGTGATGGCAAAGGCAAAAAAAACTCTCCCTTTTTGAACGTGGTCGGGTTGTTGAACTGCATAAGCAGGGTCTCTCACAGCGCGCCATCGCTGCTGAGGTGGGAATTTCTTAAATGTACCTGAGGGTTATGGAACAAAAAAGTCAAGTGGAAGACCCAAAACAATTTCATCAGCACTGAGCCGGAGGATCCAATTGGCTGTCCGTCAAGACACTGGACGATCCTCGACCCAAATGAAGGCCCTTAATGGTGCTGACTGCAGCCCCATAACCATCAGACGGCATCTGAGACTGAAGGGCTTCAAAAACAAAAAACGTCTTCAAAGACCTCGTCTCCTTGAACACCACAGAACTGCTCGTTTGGACTTTGCAAGAGAGCACCAAACATGGGACATTCAAAGGTGGAAGACAGTTTTATTCTCTGATGAGAAAAAATGTAACCTTGATGGTCCTGATGGTTTCCAACGTTACTGGCCTGACAAGCAGATCCCACCCGAGATGTTTTCTACACGCCACAGTGGAGGGGACGCCATAATGGTCTGGGGTGCATTTTCCTTCAGTGGAACAATGGAGCTTCAGGAAGTGCAGGGGCATCAAACGGCCGCTGGCTATGTCCAGATGTTGCAAAGAGCATTCCTCATGACTGAGGGCCCTCGTCTGTGTGGTAACGACTGGGTTTTTCAACAGGACAACGCTACAGAACAAGGGACTTCTTCCAGGAGAATAACATCACTCTTTTGGCCCATCCTGCGTGTTCCCCTGATCTAAATCCAATTGAGAACCTTTAGGGATGGATGGCAAGGGAAGCTTACAACAATGGACAACAGTTCCAGACAGTAGATGGCCTTCGTGCGGCCGTCTTCACCAATTATTTTTTTTTTGGAGGTGTGGTCCTAAACTTTTGATCAGCTGAAAAACAGCCTGTTTCAGTTTATTCGTTGTTTTCATTAAATTGAATGCTCAAAAAATGTTTTGTCTCACTCCCATTTCTTCTTGTTGCATGTTGAAGCTCTACTTGGAACCTTGTTAAGATCCAACCATGCTAAATATGATTTTTTTGCCATTTTTCAAGAGGTCTTAAACGTTTGATCAGGACTGTATTACTGGGGTTATATATATATATATATATATATATATATATATATATATATATAGTGGAACTCACCCCCCCTCCCCCTGGCCACGCCCCTACCCACTCCTATAAGGATCCCCCATCCTATAACAGTGCCATCCACAGACCCCCCCCACCCCATAACAGTGCCATCCACAGCCCCCCATCCTATAACAGTGCCATCCACAGACCCTCCCCCATCCTATAACAGTGCCATCCACAGACCCCCCCCCCCCATCCTATAACAGTGCCATCCACAGACCCCCCCCCCATCCTATAACAGTGCCATCCACAGACCCCCCCCCCATCCTATAACAGTGCCATCCACAGACCCCCCCCCATCCTATAACAGTGCCATCCACAGACCCCCCCCCCATCCTATAACAATGCCATCCACAGACCCCCCCATCCTATAACAATGCCATCCACAGACCCCCCCCCCATCCTATAACAGTGCCATCCACAGACCACCCCCCATCCTATAACAGTGCCATCCACAGACACACCCCCCATCCTATAACAATGCCATCCACAGACCCCCCCCCCCATCCTATAACAGTGCCATCCACAGACCACCCCCCATCCTATAACAATGCCATCCACAGACCCCCCCCCCCATCCTATAACAGTGCCATCCACAGACCCCCCCCCATCCTATAACAATGCCATCCACAGACCCCCCCCCATCCTATAACAGTGCCATCCACAGACCCCCCCCCCCATCCTATAACAGTGCCATCCACAGACCCCCCCCCCCCCATCCTATAACAGTGCCATCCACAGACCCCCCATTTCCGCTCCAGTACAGTTATAAAATGTGTAATTCAATTAATAATGATTCATGCTGCCCCCTCTGTAGTATACCATTCAATATATTCTACAGGGATACTGTTATATCGTAATGCAGGCAGAGTGACTGACTGACGTCACGTGCCTGCGCTGCCTGCTTCATTCATAAAGTAGGCCGGGCAGGCACGTGACATCAGTCAGTCACTCTGCCGCTCGTCTGCCCGGCCGGCATGCATTACGATATAACAGTATCCCTGTGAGTAGGATATATTGAATGGTATACTACAGACCCCATACAAACCACTGAGTTTAGCAGGACCATCTGACCATCTAATGTGCGTGGGAGCCTCCCAACTCCTGAGAGGGATAATCAGATGTTGGATTTTACAGACCATCCTGCAATCCATCAGTAGTGGTCATGCTTGCACACTATAGAAAAAAAATAATAATATTTAGCCTCTCTGGTGTCCAGGACCATGGGAGCACACATAGGCTGGTGCTTTTTCCTATATTGTGCAAGCACGACTACTACTGATGGATTGCAGGGTGGTCGTAACCATAGAAACGAGCAGTGTATAATGTGATGGAAAATATGAATCCATTCAAAGGAAGCAATATGGATAATAACAATACATTGGTAAGTGCTTTGTAATAACTTTCTCTACATGATAAATGCCACTTACTGAAGTGAGACAACCCCTTTAAAGTCTGACATAAAGGCCTCATTCACATAACCGTTTTTGGGTCTGTGTCCGTTCCACATTTTTTGCAGACCCATTATTTTCTATGGGGCCACAAAAAAAAAAAAAAAAAAAGACAGTACACGGATGTCATCCGTGTGTGGTCCGCATCTGTACCACAAATTATAAAACATGTCCTATTCTTGTTCCTTTTGCAGATAAGAACGGCCATTTCTATTATAGGGGCCGAGGAAAGTGCCGGAAACTCACAGCCGGTATCCGTATTTTGCAGATCCGTGGATTGCGGACAGCAAAACGGGATGGCCTTGTGCATGAGGCCTAACCAAAATAAATCCCCACATAAAGAAAAGTTCTGGAACTTTCTAATGTACTTTGGGGGTCATTTATTAAGACCGTCATTTTAGATGCCGGTATTAACAAGCCCCTGCCCTGGCGGTGGATCCGGGGGCACCGCCACTTCTAAATCTAGGCCAGTTCCCTTGCTGGCCTAGATTTTAGACCATTGTCCAAGCCTAAAACAAGCACAGAAAATTATGATCAAGACGGGCCTGCCGGCCCCTCCCCTACCATGCCAAGCCCGCTTTTTTAGACCTGGCATGAGCAGAGAAAAGTGGCAGATTGTGGCGCAAAGAATCTCTCCGCCGCAATCTGCACCTGAAATACACGTAACATAGACATATTTCTGTTAGTGTCTGTCTCAATTTGCTGTCAAGGATAGCGCTACCCATATTGACCTAAAACTTCTAAAATTATAGCCAGTTATCCGCTAGCTAAATATCCCAGCAAAACAAATCTCTCTCCTGTTCTGTTTGCTACAATGTACCAGTGCAGGTAAGACATCTGGAGGCCACAGGTTGGATTCAGGGTGCGTTCACATAGTTTGTCTTTAGTGGTGTTTTCAGCAGTAAAAACGTTAGCGCCACATGTTAGCTGAAGGTCTATGGGGAATATGAAACCCCATCAAAATCAGATCTGCGCTGCCTTCTCTGCTGTTTACCTGCTCGCTGCAGCGACGAGCGGCTATAATTACAAGTATGGCGTCCCCATTACTTCTATGGAAAGGTTCTGCACGTCAGACAGACAGAGCTGGGACGCCACACTTGTAATTCCACTGCTCACCACTGCTGCGAGCAGGTAAACAGAGCGCTCATATCAGCACTGCCTTCTCTTCAAACAGCTGGTCGGCGGGGGGGGGCTGGGAGTTGGACTGACGCGAATCTGATATTGATGACCTATCCTAAAAAGTGGACAACCCCTTTAGGGTAAATTAGGATGATTATCGGGAACAAACGTTCCTACAAAGACTCATTCCTGATTAAAAAAAAACGGTCCGTGTAAAGGTGCCGCTGATCACCGGATTTCAGGTGATTTGGTATAAAAATAGTCGCAAAGGAGATTTTTTTCAAGTATTTTGATGCCTGTGAAACAATATTTTGTCAAACAGGAGTTTATACGCCACAGCATGTGAGCGGGGCTAAGACTCCAGTCCCGGCAAATTTACTACTTTTTCACATGGAAACGGGCAAAAAAAAAAAAGTACCTGAAAACTACACACAGGCAGGGCGCCTAACTTATGACGGGGTGCACACCTCTTCATAAATTACCCATATACTACAGCAGCGCAGAGGTGAACAACAAAGACTTGCATAAAAAGTCGTCTTAGTAAATGTCCCCCATTGTTTCTGGTAGCAGAGCATGGCGTCTGCGTCGTAGCTATCGATCCCCATACAGTGGAGGTGATTGTTGTAAGCAGGCAATTACTGGGAACGAACAGTTTCTTCCATATAATTACCTGCTCAGTCGGTGCGTGTAAATAGAACTTTAATTCGTTTTATTTTGCAGTCTGTGCTTTTTGTTCAATTTGCTGGAAGGGAATGCAGCACAAACACAGAATAAGCCTTTTATTTATGCCTTTACTTTCGCCGCATGTGCCAGCACCCGCAGCGAGGACAGCCCGGGCTTCATACGACTGGTGAAGGCTCTCCGACATGAGAAATATCCGTTCTTGTCAAACCAGTCGATGAGCATCTGTATGAATCCATATAAAGACTCCTTCCATGTAGATCTAGAGAAGCGCGCTGAGGACTGGAAAGCACAATAAATGGGTGATGACTGAGTTCGGCCCAGGGCGTACAATGTATTTTTGTTTTCTCCAACTGGGAAATGCCTCTGCAAACAAGCGCTACAGCAGGAACCTCCATCACGAGGAAAGTCCGGTGACCGCGCTCTGTACATGTTTGGCGTGAAGAGAAATCTAGCCTGCGACATACACCAGAAACACTGCTTCACCCATTAAGGCCTCATGCACACGACCGTTGTTTTGGTCCGTATCCGAGTTGCAGTATTTGCGGCTCGGATCCGGACCCATTCACTTCAATGGGGCCGCAAAAGATGAGGACAGGACTCCGTGTGCTTTCCGCATCCGTTGCTAAGTTCCGTGGTCCGCAAAAAATACATAACCTGTCCTATTCTTGTCAGTTTTGCAGACAAGAATAGGCAGTTATATCAAAGGCTGTCCGCGCCGTTCCACAAATTGCGGAATGCACCTGGACGCCATCCGTGCTTTGCGGACCGCAAAACATACAACAGTCGTGTGCATGAGGCCTAAGCCTCATTCACACGTCGGTGATCATTTCCATCAGTGATTTTGAGCCAAAACCAGGTGCGGCTTTAAACACAGAACAGGAGCAAAAACTAGGATTGGCGCCTCCACATATATAAGGTATAAGACCTGCACCTGATCTGTGTTCAGAGCCGCCCCTGGTTTTGGCTCACAATCACTGAACGAGGCATCAGTTTGTGCCACAGAAGTACTGTAAAGAGTTTCATCATCACTTACACGACACTAATCAAAACCACAATCTATATAAAGCATCACTACAGTGCGGTAATATACTGCACGTCGCTGATAATACCAGCTGCTTGGCTCAGCAGTACATGCGCCCCCTGCTCCGCTGTAGTATATGGCTAATTTATGAAGAGGCGTGCACCTAGTCACACATTAGGCGCAAATCCTAGTCCTGGCGCCACTGGCTGGTGTAGTTTACTGCTGGGGCTGGAGTTTCGGTCCAAAGCCGGCCCATTTGTCATAGGTGGCGTAAAAACTCCTGTGCAACAAAATATTGTTGCACAAACATTTAAATAGTCAAAAAAAAAAAAAAAATGCAGTGCGTCACTATTTTTACACCAGATGAGCTTTAATAAATGACCTACTATGAAATCAGCGGCACCTTTACACGGACCGTTTGTTCCCGATAGTCAGCCTGATACACGTATGGCTATAAATATTCAGGTGCTCAGAAACAAGTCCGGTATATAAAGTGTTCCCAGGCTATGTTCACGTGTCCGTTAGGGCTCATTCACACGACCATATATTTGTGTCCGCATCCGTTTCGCAATTTCACAGAATGGATGCAGACCCATTTACTTCAATGGGGACACAAAAGACGTGGACAGCACACCGTGTCAGCTTCCGTACATCTGTTCTGCAGCCCCACAAAAAAGATAGAGCATGTCTTATTCTTGTCCGAGAATAGACATTTCTATCATGGGGCTAGCCGTTCCGCAAAATGCAGAACGGGCTCGGCCGGTATGCGTGTTTTTTGGGTACCGCAAAAACGGATACGGTCATGTGAATGAGCCCTTAAAGAGATCCGGCAGCCTGATCCTGCACAACTGCCGGCCGGATCTTCTCCAGACCTCACTACAGTTAGTGGGGGAGCTGGCGGTAAAGTACGGGATTCAGCGGGCTACTCTGTGCCACAATAGCCTGCCGAATCTCCTACCGGAGATGTGAACAAGGCCTTAGATCAACTGGGGGAGAGCTAGCAAAACCGAGGCAAAAGTAGAAGAGCGGCACACAGCCTTTCAAAAAGACTGCTGCAGAAAGATCTGGGATCTGACCGACGGCTAGGGCTACATGGCGACACCTGTCACGCGGCAAGGATATGGCTACACAGCGACAGCCTGACAGAAAAATCTGCAAGATGAATAGTCCTCCATGGATTCTAAAGACATTCAGGTCTGTCTACTCTAAAAAATATGTACATATGTGCTCCGCTGCGGAAAACATGGTGGGGGTCATTTATCAAGACAAGCAATTCTAAGCCAGTCCTGATATCCCCCCCGTGTCACTGCAGGATGTGCTTAATTTAGGAGATTTATCAAACTGGTGTAAAGTAGAACTGGCTTCGTTGCCATAGCAACCAATCAGATTCCACCTTTCATTTTGGACAGCTCCTCTGGAAAATGAAAGGTGGAATCTGATTGGTTGCTATGGGCAACTGAGCCAGTTCTACTTTACACCAGTGTCATAAATCGCCCCCTATGTGCCTAGATTGAAAGCCGCTCCAGCTTGTACCTGGCGTAGATGTCAATCATCATTTACGCCAGTAAACCAGTGAAAACGATGGTAAATGTGCCAGGAGACCACTGCTTCGTAAAAACACCACTTACGCCTAAACATTTTGCTTTTACGAGAGAAAACGGGCATGGAGGGAATAGAAAATGATCCCCGATATGTGGTGGATTTTGTGAGGCACAAATTCTCCACAGATTTCAATGGAAAATTATAAATCTGCAATAAAAACAGCACAAACCTAAAAATATGCAGATTTCAGAGTGCATTTCTCTTCCACGTGTGACGGCACCTTACATCTCGCTCCAGTTATAAAAAGTGGTCGGGACCGTGGGTGCGGTTAGCTAAGATACTTAGTGTCAACCCAGATGTATCACTAAGGCCGAATGCACACGGCCGTGGTATCCCGCTGACAGCTGGAGCGCACGGCGCCATTGGTTGCTATGCCATTGTGCGCTTCATGCCGCCGCTGCACTACAGTAATACACTCGTATTCCACGGCCGTGTGCATTCGGCCTAAGGGTGGGCGCACATCACGTTTTTTGCCTCAGTTTGACATACACGGCCTTGTATCCTGCACAGTCTGGTAAAAAAAAAGTATATGTGTTTTTTATAATTGTAAAAAAAAAAAAAGTGCTTTTATTTACCATCACACTCTATGGTGAATGGATGCCGTATGGCATCAGTCGGATGAATGGTGAAAGGATACAAACTCACTCCAGGAGGGGTTTGGAGTAGACAAACTGCAGTGGTATTTCTAGATAAAAGTGTTAGGTTTAAAGGGGTTGTCTGACTTCAGCAAATGACATTTAGGGCTTGTTCACACGAACGTATTTTGCGTTCCGTATACGGGCCATTTTCTGCATTCCGCATACGGAACCATTCATTTCAATGGGTCCGCAAAAGATGCGGACAGTACTCTGTGTGCTGTCTGCATCCGTTGCTCTGTCCCGTGGCCCCACAAAAATTATAAGTCCTGTCCTATTCTTGTCCGTTTTGCGGACAAGAATAGGCATTTCTATAATGGGCCTCCTGTTCCGTTCGGAAGGCACACGCGCGGCATCCGTTTTTTGCGGATCTGCAATTTGTGGATCGCAAAAAACGGCACGGTCGTGTGAACAAGCCCTTATCATGTACAGAAAATTAGTACAAGGGACTTACTAATGTATTGCGATTGTCCATATTGTCTCCTTTGCTGGCTGGATTCATTTTTCTCTCACATTATACACTGTTCATATCCAGGGGTTACGACCACCGCTGTAGAGCACATACAAGGTGGCCAGGATGGGATCTGCTGCGCATGCGTGCCTATGTGCGCCCCCACAGTCCCGGCCACCAGAGAGGCCGACGATTTCTCCTATAGTGGGAAAGCACGACCACCGCTGCTGGATTACAGGGTGGTTGTAACTAGGGATGAGTGAATCAACTTTGGATGAAACATCCGGAAGTTGATTTACATAAAACTTTGTTAGAATACTGTACGGAGCGAGCGTCTGCACAGTATTAGAATGTATTGGCTCCGATGAGCCAAAGTTATTGCTTTGCAAAGTCTCGCGAGACTTCACATAATAACTTCAGAAATTGATTTATACTGTAAAAAAAACATTTCCCGAACTCTGTTTCGGTTCCAAGGTACCACATCGCACCGAACCCGAGTTCGGGAGATGGTTTTACAGTACAAATTAATTCATGAAATTATTATGTAATAACTTTGGCTCATCGGAGCCAATACATTCTAATACTGTACAGAGCGCTCACTCCATACAGTATTAGAACGAAGTTTTACGAGAATCAACTTCGGATGTTTCAACCTAAGTCGATTCACTCATTCCTAGTCATAACCTTTGGATACGACCACTGTATAATGGGATGGAAAAATGAATCCAGACAGCAAAGGAGGAAATATGGATAATAACAATACATTAGTAAGTGCCTTGTATTAACTTTCTCTACATGATAAATGCCACTTGCTGAAGGGACACAACCCCTTTAAGGTGCCTTTACTTGGGCCAATTTTGCAGGCGATTGACAGGACGGAAGTCTTCCTTCCCGATACTCTGCTGATCGCTAGCGGAAGAGACCACTGCGGATCTCCTCCAGAGTATGGGGAGGAGGGATCACTATCGCCATCGCTCTTCCCAAAAAGGACTCGTTTTCCGGCAGGCGATTGTGTTTACAAGGCACGAACTGCTACCGGTAAACGAACATTTTTGTGTACACAAAAACAATCGGATTAGCCGATGAATGAGCGTTTTGCTCCCTCATCGGGTAATCAGCGGTACATTTACACCATCCAATCGCTAATGAGTGCTACTATGAAAGCTCGTTAGCGATAATCTGAGCGATTCTCGGCCCTTTATTTAAGCCACGTTCTTATCAGTAAGATAAGAGCTGGGCTGTAATAAGTGTTTATAATGTCAGAGCAGAGATAAGGAGCCCGTCAGATAAGGCCTCTTTCACACTTGCGTTGTCCGGATCCGGCGTGTACTCCACTTGCCGGAATTACACGCCGGATCCGGAAAAACGCAAGTGTACTGAAAGCATTTGAAGACGGAACCGTCTTCCAAATGCGTTCAGTGTTACTATGGCACCCAGGACGCTATTAAAGTCCTGGTTGCCATAGTAGGAGCGGGGAGCGGGGGAGCGGTATACTTACAGTCCGTGCGGCTCCCGGGGCGCTCCAGAATGACGTCAGAGCGCCCCATGCGCATGGATGACGTGATCCATGTGATCACATGATCCATGCGCTTGGGGCGCCCTGACGTCACTCTGGAGCGCCCCGGGAGCCGCACGGACTGTAAGTATACCGCTCCCCCGCTCCCCGCTACACTTTACCATGGCTGCCAGGACTTTAGCGTCCCGGCAGCCATGGTAACCACTCTGAAAAAGCTAAATGTCGGCTCCGGCAATGCGCCGAAACGACGTTTAGCTTAAGGCCGGATCCGGATCAATGCCTTTCAATGGGCATTAATTCCGGATCCGGCCTTGCGGCAAGTGTTCCGGATTTTTGGCCGGAGCAAAAAGCGCAGCATGCTGCGGTATTTTCTCCGGCCAAAAAACGTTCCGTTCCGGAACTGAAGACATCCTGATGCATCCCGATGCATCCTGAACGGATTTCTCTCCATTCAGAATGCATTAGGATAATCCTGATCAGGATTCTTCCGGCATAGAGCCCCGACGACGGAACTCTATGCCGGAAGACAAGAACGCAGGTGTGAAAGAGCCCTAAGCTGGCCGACGGAGCAGAGAGAACATTCAGATTCCTCTATTAGAGCATCTCAGCCGTGTACAGAAAAAGGGCTCTATATTTGTAATAAAGGGCAATTAAAAAAAAAAAAAGTATTTTTAGCTCATAATGAGTACAAAGCAATAGAAAAAGGCCCCCCAAAAGGTGTACATAGCCTTTAAGGGCTCTTTATAGGGCACACATAGAAACGCTTGTTAGCGATTATCTGGCAGTGTAAAAGGTGCCGCCGATTACCCGATAAACGAGTGAAACGCTCATTCGTCAGGTAATTGGATAGTTTGTGTAGGCACCTAAATCGTCGTTTACCAGCAGCAGATCTCTCATACTGTGGAGGAGATGGCTGTTTGCAGAAGGCAGTGGTGCTCCTGCGAGTGCTGCTACCTTCCCAAACAGCTGATCGGTGGGGGTTCCAGGTGCCGGACCCCCATCAATCAGATACTGATGATATATCCTGAGGATAGGTCATCAGTATCAAAATCTTGGAAAACCCCTTTAAATTTCCACATGACAGCCCAACTGTCATTCAATGGCGCTAATCCTTGTGTTTCCTAACTGAAATAAATAGCGCTAGGGCCACACAGCGATCTTGGGCATTACATGTCGTGCGACCAGGGATCGCAGTGCAGCCATAGAAATGACAACCGAAAACCTCAGAATCGCAAAATACGTATGAGTGGTCCTGCGACCCTATTCATGTCTATGGCTTCCCAGCCACACTGCAATCCTTGGTCGGCCACCACCTGACGCGCCAAAATCGCTGTGTAGGCCCAGCCTAACTGAACGACCTGCACGAAATTCATTCAATTTACCTCTAAGTAACTGAGTGTGGAAATCCTATTCACATGCACAGGATGCAGCAGTGTGAACATACCCCATGCAGAATTTTACGCCATGAAGAAATCCACGTCTTATGTGAATAATATTAGCTGTGGATTTGGAGGCAGATTTCACCCGGTCAAAATCATCCACGCATCCTACGGTAGAAACCAGCTGCCGCTTCGGTGGTGGGTTTTTATTTTCAATGCTGCTGACTAGAGATAAACCACGAGCAGGCTCTTTCCAAAGGGTCCGCACCAAGATGGACGTGCACGTTCCTTGCGTGGTCTTGAAAACCGCACGTGAAAATTCCTGCGGCGAAGCTTCTCATTGAAAACAATGGGAGGTGGTTTCAGCACCGGACCCCTAGTAAAACCTACGCCAAAGATCCGTCATGTGGACATACCAAATTCACATGGAAATCTGAATCCAAAACTTGTGGATGGGCAGCAGATTTGTCCGAGCTGTCATTTCACACCACACAGAACAAGGGACATAGCACTACAAGTTCCAGCATGCTCTGGGGCAGAGAGCTCCCATCAATCCCTCTATTCCAGGGAGGCTTCTCCATGCAGGGCTCAGGCTTCCCCTCCCTTCCTGCAGGCTGGACTGCACCCACACTGCCTGACAGCGCAATTACCTCAGACAGGGCATGTCGTGACTGTCGCAAAGCGACATAGATGAATGCACAGCTGGGAGCCACCGACTCTTCTGCACAGCGCTGTGCACACTGTGACAGGCAGCCTGCCAGCCTATGCACTACGGAAGCCGCACTGTAACAGCTCGAACCGACAGTCCCCCGGCGCTGCCACCCTCCGCGCCATCACACCCGACAGCGCGCCAACCCCCTCCCTGCTTTACTATACAACCCCCTTCTCAGGCTCCTCACCTCCCGGGTCCAGGCCATGAACGGATCCGCGCCGGAAGTGACGACACGCGCCGCACCACGTGACACGAGAAGGCATTCCACTGTAAACATCCGCTGCTTAGTCAATGAACTTTATTGACAGCTGTCAAATAGCAACAAGCGCCCCTAAATAAATATTAAAGCAGTATCGGCATTTGTAGTCCCTGGCAGCTGTCTGCTATAGCTCACAGTGCTGTATTATACATTGGATGCTGCAGTGGTAAGTGGGGAAGTTGTCAAAATGAGTGCACTGGTGTGTGTGATGTTGGCCACAGCAACCAATGAGGTTACTGCTTTCATTCTTGTCAGGCTTTAGGAAAAATGAGAGCTGAAATCTGATTGGATGACTGCTGTGCTTTCTCTTGCGCTGTGTATAGGTGACTGTACACATTAGACAGAAGACCACTGACCCATTATTGTCTGGTGAATGCTTGTTTGTTACGTCCAGGGTCGAACTGGCCCACCAGAGTTCCAGAGGGTCCTCCGGTGGGTCCGAGCTCTGATAATAATGGACTCCTACTAAAACAGGACCCCTAAGGTCCTCTATACACAGAGTGGGCCCTCAGAATCCTTTCTTCAGGTGGGCCTAGGCCCTAGGGGAAACTTATCAACATGGCTGCCGCATGTTCTGACTTGAACAGTATCTGCTTCCTCAGGACCCACATACAGTTGACCATGGTGGTGAAGCAGGGAGCCCTGAGTTTCCTGCTCCACTATTCCCCTGCTGCCAACAATTCGGTGCCTCCTGCCCCAAACCACAGACTGGAACCCAGACCAGACCTGCCTTGCAACGCTCATCATGGGAACCTGGTAGAGGTGATTATTCAAACTAAGGGGCATCACTGTGTATGGGTAAACTTATGGAACATTCATACTGTGTTGGGAGCATTTAAGGGGGCATCTCTCTGTGTAGGGGGGCACTTGTGGCAACTTTCGACTGTGAGAGAAAATTAGGGGTATCATACTCCATGGGGGTTACTAAGGGGAGCATTATACTGGGTCAGGGACACTAAGAGGACATTTTAGCCGGGTATTGTTACTATGTGTGGGGCACTGTGGAAGAGCTCAACTTGGGCCCCCCTTTCCCTCAGGGCTTTGTGGCCAGGGTTACGGAAGCACATTGCCTTTGTGCTGCCTGAGTCAAAAATTTAAATGGCACCCCCCATGCCAAATTCTTGACCTAACCCCTTCCCTCCAGCCAGAGGTGTAACTTGACCAGCATGCACTTTCTATAATACCAGTGTCTTCTTATGTGGCACAAGGGTCTTTGGGCCCCCTCAGGCTCCTGGGCCCGGTAGCGACTGCTACCTCTGCTCCCCCTATAGCTACGCGCCTGGCACTGTTACTGTATGGGAGCAGAAGAGGGACTGGGCAGTACTGGGTGTGAATATATAGGCATAGGTGAGGTTAGAGGCATGGCATTGCTATGGTGTGCCGCTGATATCGTCCCTCCTTTGCCTTCTCAAAAGATGGCACTAGGCTAGGGCGATGGACAAACGGTTGTTCTAGGGACCTTTTTGCACAGAAATACTGCTGCTATAGTATGCTCTCTGCCATAGGATTCAATGAGGAAATTAAAGGGGATTTCGGGTTTGCACCCACATCTTAAAAATAATCACATATGTAGGTCGCTGTAATTTTGTAATGTATTTCTTTTATCTTTATGCCTCCTATCTTCTGTCCTGTGGTCACATGACCATGTCCATGCAGCTCTTGCTTACTTCCTGTGATGTTATGTGCATGGGCATGTGAGTGATAGGAGAGTGTCTATGTAAGTAGCTGGGTGGGAGGAGCTATAAACTAGTTAGGCGTAGTTAGTTGCAGTGCTGGAGCTGTGGCAGAGGAAGTAGCAATGCATCATGGGTTTGGTTGGATACGGCAACAGGAAGTACTACATACAGGATGGAAACAAACCAGAGAGGTTGGTTTACATGGTGAAAATGGGTCAGGAGGGCATATCCTTTAAGTTGTCACACACTTTTCGGGATATTCAGTGATATCCAGTGCTCAAGACACACTCGTTCCCTCTGCAATATTCTGATTGCGGCTGTTAGATTACTGATTGCGGTAAATTGGAAACCTATTGATCCCCCTACAAAACCACATTGGATACAGAAGTGTGATCAGTTATACAGACTTGAACAGATTGCACACTGGGACTCTAGAACCACTCGTAGATTTGAAGAAATTTGGGGTCCCTGGAGTAAATACAGGAAATTCTCTGTCACCTAAAATGACAGAGATTTTCTAGGGATGATGGTCTCCAGTTTGCGGTCTGATATATCTGCGAAACAGATCTCCTCTTTGAGTACAACTACAATATCATACCAGATACACTATACTTACTAAATTACATTTATACAATGCCCTTCTCCCATGAGAACTGTTTCATGTAGTGTCATACCTGTCACAGTACTCTGCCTACAATTGAAACCTACCTTAAAGAGGACCTTTCACCTGGAAAAACATTGTGAACTAAGTATTCTGACATATACAGCAGCGCCCGGGGATCTCACTGCACTTACTATTATCCCCGGGCGCCGCTCCGTTCTCCTGCTATGTCCTCCGGTATCTTCGCTCAGTAAGTTATAGTAGGCAGAGATTGCCCTTGTTCTGCTGGGGGTCTCCTTCTCCTAGGCTTCAGCGCTGGCCAATCGCAGCGAAGAGCTCACATCCTGTGAGAAAAAAACCTCCCAGGCTGTGAGCTGTGCGCTGCGATTGGCCAGCGCTACAGCCTAGGAGGAGGAGACGCCCAGCAGAACAATGGCAGACTCCGCCTACTATAACCAAGAGTCCTAAGTCTCCGCCTACTATAACTTACTGAGCGAAGATACCGGAGGACATAACGGGAGAACGGAGCGGCGCCCAGGGATAATAGTAAGTGCAGTGAGATCCTTGGGCGCCGCTGTATATGTCATGATACTTAGTTCACAATGTTTTTCACAGTGAAGGGTCCTCTTTAAGACCATCCAGGCTTCTAGAAGACCTTCTTCTCACTCCCACCTCCCCCTTTCCCACCCCCACCCCCCTGTTCCCTTAAAGAGGACCTTTCACCAGAGGAAAGCCTCTAAACTAACTATACAGAAGTGTAGAGCGGCGCCCAGGGATCCCGCTGCACTTACTGTTATCCCCGGGCGCCGCTCCGTTCGCCCGGTATAGCCGCCGGTATGTAAGTAGTTAGGCTCCACCCACTTGATCCTGCCGGCGTCTTCTTCTCCTATGCTGTAGCGCTGGCCAATCGCAGCGCTCAGCTCATAGCATAGGAGAAGAAGGATCAAGTGGGTGGAGCCTAACTACTTACATACCGGAGGCTATACCGGGCAAACGGAGCGGCGCCCGGGGATAACAGTAAGTGCAGCGGGATCCCTGGGCGCCGCTCTACACTTCTGAATAGTTAGTTTAGAGGCTTTCCTCTGGTGAAAGGTTCTCTTTAAATCCATTATTTTGTTCATTAATGTTTTGTGTAATTGTATTGCACTATTGGTCTGTTACACAGCTTTATACAGTCCTGTAAAAATGTAATCTTGTTTGTGCAACTTGACATTTCACTGTATTATTTCCAAAAGCTATGTTATCACTTTAATGTCAAAAAGCAAAATGTAAATGCGTTTTGTGACCTAACTTATTGTCTATGACATAAAACAATCAAAATAATTTTACAATAAGTTGTCACACACTGTGGGCAGCACGGTGACTCATTGGTTAGCACATACAGTACAGACCAAAAGTTTGGACACACCTTCTCATTCAAAGAGTTTTCTTTATTTTCATGACTATGAAGGCATCAAAACTATGAATTAACACATGTGGAATTATATACATAACAAACAAGTGTGAAAAAACTGAAAATATGTCATATTCTAGGTTCTTCAAAGTAGCCACCTTTTGCTTTGATTACTGCTTTGCACACTCTTGGCGTTCTCTTGATGAGCTTCAAGAGATAGTCCCCTGAAATGGTTTTCACTTCACAGGTGTGCCCTGTCAGGTTTAATAAGTGGGATTTCTTGCCTTATAAATGGGGTTGGGACCATCAGTTGCGTTGAGGAGAAGTCAGGTGGATACACAGCTGATAGTCCTACTGAATAGACAGTTCGAATTTGTATTATGGCAAGAAAAAAGCAGCTAAGTAAAGAAAAACGAGTGGCCATCATTACTTTAAGAAATGAAGGTCAGTCAGTCAGCCGAAAAATTGGGAAAACTTTGAAAGTAAGGGCTATTTGACCATGAAGGAGAGTGATGGGGTGCTGCGCCAGATGACCTGGCCTCCACAGTCACCGGACCTGAACCCAATCGAGATGGTTTGGGGTGAGCTGGACCGCAGAGTGAAGGCAAAAGGGCCAACAAGTGCTAAGCATCTCTGGGAACTCCTTCAAGACTGTTGGAAGACCATTTCAGGGGACTAGCTCTTGAAGCTCATCAAGAGAATGCCAAGAGTGTGCAAAGCAATAATCAAAGCAAAAGGTGGCTACTTTGAAGAACCTAGAATATGACATATTTTCAGTTGTTTCACACTTGTTTGTTATGTATATAATTCCACAGGTGTTAATTCATAGTTTTGATGCCTTCATAGTCATGAAAATAAAGAAAACTCTTTGAATGAGAAGGTGTGTCCAAACTTTTCGTCGGTACTGTATATTATTTCTTCTTTGGATCTCTATTCTTGATCTGCTTCTCTTTTGTTTTTTGATCTTTATATATCATCGAATAACTACACATCTTGATCATTACCCCCTGATGAGCCGGTGATACGGCAGAAACGCGTCGGGTTGTGTATATTTTATATGTATTCAGTATCCCACATAGGTATATTTAGAGACCGGTAACTAATGGTCCAATCCACATTATGGAATATAGGGTCACTCTAGGGATATACTAGGTTTTAGGCACGGGGACAGGGCACCCCCACCTTCAGGAGGTGTCCCTGGGCTGAGCTAGCTATAGGGTTGTAATTAGGGACAATCTGATCCCTTTTATATCAGCAACCGATAGACTAACTTTAGTGTCATTAATACCCCTTTTTTCCCTATTGTATCTGACCGTCGAGAAAAGGGAGAAAATTATCTCCTTACCAAATTATTTTTTTTTGTTTTGTGTTCTTTCTGTGAATCAACACGGTATTAGTCTGTGTTAAATAGTCTCACTAGGGCAATCTCAGCCCATTACCCATCTATTAAAGGTATTTTTAGCAGTACACGTTAACTTTCTTCAATTTTTGATACCTACGTATGTACAATTTAATATCACATGATATAAATTTAGATTCCTTCTTTGAAGAGGAACCCCCATATAAAAAGCATAAAGAGAATGGACCAGTACTGGGTGGCAACGTACTTAGACCCCCGGTACAAACACAAAATAGTGGACATGTTACCAGCATCACAGAGGGCTGTCAGAATGAAGCATTTCCAGGCCTTGCTGTGAGAGATGCTGCATTCTGCTGGCAGAGGAATTTCCACCCACAGAGAAACAGTTGCAAGCACCAATTGCAGTAAGCCGGATTGGGACAGATGCACACTGGCGCAATATTAATAGTTTTTAGTTCGTGATGCCAATTGCAGCTTGCGCAGGTACTGTAACAGGGCCCTTTAAGATGTAATAGCTCACGTACCAGGTGAGGAATGCCAGAGGGGGATAATGTCTCTGTGTAGTGTCAACGGTGTCTCCTACCTGTAGTACGGCTGGACTCCTGTATCCTGGCTCACATGCAACAAAATTGAGTGTGGTCAATAGGAGTAATTGAGGAACTTGAGTGAAAGTAAATGAGATCCAGACAGGACTATGATCCAACTTGTCTTTACTGAAGGGGTGCAGCATAAATCCATATGAGTAACAGCAATAGTCCTTTAGGTCCCAGCAGGTTTTGGCAATATGTGGCAGGAATCTATATGTATTCTGCATCTGATCATATGCCTAGAGAAACTGGCAGGTATCTATCTTCTGCTCTGTCTGAGGTCTGCTTAGTTTGGGCCTGACTAGCTGAAGGAGGTATTTGGCTTCTCCTGGTCTTTGAATTAAACACTCACAGTTCTGCTCGCAGGGAATGGCTTCCTGGAGATCTGTAAATCTGGAGGTGGCTGCTTGCTTGTCAACCAGCACTGAGGTAGATGACTCAGGCTGGGAAGAGGGATCCTGGGGCCTCAGCCGAGGCTTGGATCCTAGGTTGGGATCCCTGTTTCTGGGAGCTCCTACCAACACAGCCTTCCCCAAGAGGGGGGCTGGTACACACTGGATCTAACTGGTTTCTTCCCTCCCTATGAGGCAGGATGTGGAAACATTCCACTCCTCCTCAAAGAGGGGGGAGCTAGGTTGGAATGAACTATTCCAATCTAGCAATACTAAACTGGCTAAGATCCTGTTACATACGGCTGCCACCTGCTGGTGTACATAGAAATTACAGCAAATACATAATACAGGCCTGGAAAGTACATATGATGAAAATGCACAGTTAAATCACACCTGATGACAATACATAAACACCTAACATGTTGTAGCAGGGGGAAAAGAGTTTAGTGACATACTCTGGGATGTTACTGTCACGGCGGACATGCACAGTTAGATAAAACACCAACCAGGCTCTGGACGGGGGAAGGGTCACCTGCTAATTTATCCCTGACCTCTTTCCCTACAATGCTCAGCCCACAGACCAAATCTTTATGGTAGATTTGCTGTGTCCACCAGCCTATGCTAACAGAACCCTGAACTCCCTGAGATGGTGAAGTGGGGAGAAAGGAGCTGCCAGCTCGCACAGAACCTGGATGGGTAAGATGACATAAGCAACCAGAAAATACACTTATCTGCTGAAAGCAGGAACCAACAGCCAACCTTCCTTCCAAGACCACAATGAAGAGTATAATCCGCTCAGAGCACCTTGGCTGGAGACTATTTAAACTAATGACTCCACCCAGTGCACCTGATGAGGGGCGGATCCAGCACAGCATCAAAACAAATACTAGACTCGTGCTGCAATCCTGGCTGACCTCCGCACATCGTCAGAGTGGGGCATGACAGTACCCCCCCTTCTACGGGTGACCTCCGGACACCCTGGACCAACCTTATCCGGATGGGACCTATGAAAGGCCCTCACCAGACGGCTGGCGTTGACATCTGACGCCGGAACCCACATCCTCTCCTCAGGACCGTATCCCCTCCAGTGAACCAGGTACTGGAGGGAACTCCGCAGAACTCTTGAGTCGAGAATCCTGGAGATCTCAAACTCCAAGTTTCCCTCGACCAGAACAGGAGGAGGAGGCAATGGCGATGGTACCACCGGTTTAACATATTTTTTTAGTAAAGACTTGTGGAAGACATCGTGGATCCTCCAAGTCTGCGGCACATCAAGTCGAAATGCCACAGGATTGATCACAGCAGAAATCTTATATGGACCAACAAATCTTGGACCCAGTTTCCAAGATGGCATTCTCAACTTGATATTCCTAGTGGACAACCACACCAAATCACCCACACACAGGTCCGGACCAGACACACGTCTCCTGTCAGCCATTCGTTTATACCTCTCACCCATCCTCTCCAAATTCCCTTGAATCCCCCGCCAGATAGAGGATAAGGCAGAAGAGAATCTCTCCTCCTCTGGCATCCCGGAGGAACCAGACCCAGAAAAGGTACCAAACTGAGGATGGAAACCGTATGCGCCAAAAAATGGCGACTTACCTGTGGACTCCTGCCTACGGTTATTCAATGCAAATTCTGCTAAGGGCAAGAATGAGGACCAGTCCTCCTGATTCTCAGCCACAAAGCACCTCAAGTAGGTCTCCAGGTTTTGATTAGTACGCTCCGTCTGACCATTCGACTGTGGATGAAAAGCCGACGAGAAAGAAAGTTGAATGCCAAGTCGAGAGCAGAACGCCCTCCAAAACCTGGAGACAAACTGCGTGCCCCTATCAGAGACAATATCCGAAGGAATACCGTGCAATTTAACAATATTATCCAAAATCTGCGCAAGAGTCTTAGCGTTAGGCAGACTTGTTAGTGGTATAAAGTGAGCCATTTTACTGAAACGATCGACTACCACCAAGATCACTGTTCTCCCGGAGGAACTCGGTAGGTCCGTAATAAAGTCCATGGACAAATGTGTCCAAGGACGAGATGGAATAGACAATGGAAGAAGTGAACCAGGCGGTCGAGTATGAGCAACCTTAGACCGAGCGCAGGTTTCACAAGCTGCCACGTAATTCTCAATACTCTTACGCAAACCTGGCCACCAGAACCTCCGGGACACCAGATCACAGGTGGACTTACCACCAGGATGTCCAGCGAGAACAGTATCGTGATGTTCCTTGAACACCTTGTATCGTAGGCCCTCAGGAACAAACAACCTCCCTGGGGGACACGAACCAGGAGCCCCCTCCTGAGTTCCCAACACCTCCATCTCCAATTCAGGGTACAGAGCGGAGACCACCACTCCATCCGCCAAAATCGGCGCTGGATCTTCTGAATCACCTCCCCCAGGGAAGCTGCGAGACAAGGCATCTGCCTTGACGTTCTTGACCCCTGGGCGAAAGGTAACCACGAAATTGAACCTGGTAAAAAACAATGACCATCTGGCCTGTCTAGGGTTCAGACGCTTGGCAGATTGCAGGTAAGCCAAATTCTTATGGTCTGTATACACAGTAACGGGGTGAGAAGCCCCCTCTAACCAGTGACGCCATTCTTCAAAGGCCAACTTGATCGCCAACAACTCCCTATCTCCAACATCATAATTCCTCTCAGCGACCGAGAGCTTCCTGGAGAAGAAGGCACACGGGACCCACTTGCCAGGAGAAGGACCCTGCGAAAGCACCGCCTCAACCCCCATCTCTGATGCATCAACCTCGACCACGAATGGCTGAGATACATCCGGCTGCACCAGAATGGGAGCAGACGCAAAACGCTCCTTAATAGCCGAAAAGGCCTGCAATGCCTCATCCGACCAGACAGAGACATCAGCGCCCTTCTTGGTCATATCAGTAAGAGGTTTGACTAGCGTGGAATAATTCAAAATAAATTTTCTATAATAATTTGTAAACCCCAAAAATCGCATCAAAGCTTTCTGATTCTCCGGTCGGTCCCACTCCAGAACCGCCCGGACCTTTTCAGGGTCCATACGAAAACCAGAATCAGAAAGCATGTATCCCAAAAATGGAAGCTCTTGCACCGCAAACAAACATTTCTCCAATTTGGCGTATAACTTATTCTCCCGCAGGATCGTCAAAACCTGTCTCACATGATCCTGATGGGTCTTCAGATCAGGAGAATAAATTAAAATGTCATCAAGGTAGACTACTACGAACCTCCCCACCAAATGATGAAAAATATCATTGACGAATCGCTGAAATACCGCTGGCGCATTCGTCAACCCAAAAGGCATTACCAGGTTCTCAAAATGACCCTCGTGCGTATTGAAGGCCGTTTTCCACTCATCCCCCTCCTTTATCCTGATCAGATTGTATGCTCCTCTCAAATCCAACTTGGAGAACACCTTGGCTCCAACAATCTGATCAAAAAGATCAGAGATCAAAGGAAGGGGATATGGATCCCGGACTGTAATACGATTCAGCTCCCGGAAATCCAAACACGGTCTCAGTGATCCATCTTTTTTCTTCACGAAGAACAAACCTACAGCCACTGGAGACTTAGATGGTCTAATATGACCCTTTGCCAAACTCTCAGCGACATACTTTCGCATGACCTCTCTCTCGGGTTGAGAGAGGTTGTAGAGCCGAGACTTAGGCAACTTGGCGCCAGGAATGAGATTCACAGGACAATCATAGTCACGATGAGGGGGCAATTCCTGAGCCCCACCCTCCGCAAACACGTCCGAAAAATCTGAGAGATACTGAGGCAAGGCCGTAACGGACACTTCAGAAATAGATGTGACAAGACAATTATCCGAACAAAACTTGCTCCAACCAATGATTTGTCTCGCCTGCCAGTCTATAGTTGGGTTATGTTTAGACAACCATGGCAACCCCAAAACTAT
Source organism: Bufo bufo (assembly GCF_905171765.1). Lineage (NCBI taxonomy): Eukaryota > Metazoa > Chordata > Amphibia > Anura > Bufonidae > Bufo > Bufo bufo. Next base: position 38,791,616 of record NC_053396.1, read on the forward strand.
TGGAGCTGGCAAATCCTTCATGACAAAACAGGAAATAATCTCAGTATGTGAATCACCCACCCTTAAATGAATATCATGAACAACGTGAGTAAGGCTCCCTTGAGAAAGAGGGGAAGAATCAATGGCAAAAACACGAATCTCGTTCTCTAACGTGCAAATACTTAGTCCCAAACCCTGAAGAAACAGAAAGTCAATTAAATTTACCCCAGCACCACAATCAAGAAAAACATCAACAAACACATTTCGAGACTCTAGCGCCACCATAGCTGAAAGGAGAAAACGGGAACTGCAGGGAACTTGCACACCAGTCTGCTCCACCACACTATTCATACCACCAAGTGTGAGGGAGGTTTTTTTTTCTTTTTCTTTTTTCTTTTTCACTCTCCCCTGTGGTTCAACATACGGACAAGAAAAAACAAAATGACCCCTCTTTCCACAAAAGAAACATAAATTGTGCGCTTTACGAAAGTCTCTACTATCCGAATGGAAAGATATCTGACCTAACTGCATGGGTTCCTCTCCTAGGCCAGAATAACAAGCAATATCTCCCTGGGCAGCTGGTGGAACAAAACTACACGCGGGAGGAATCCCCTGCACAGAGGGACCCTTACCCTTCTCTCTGATACGTCTATCCAAACGTATCGCCAAAGACATTGCATTTTCCAAAGTATCAGGGTATTCATGAAAAGCCAGAGCATCCTTCAACCTTTCAGATAACCCCTGACAAAACTGGCTACGTAAAGCGGGGTCGTTCCACCCTGACTCAGTAGCCCACCTCCTAAACTCTGTGCAGTAAACCTCAGCAGTATGTTTACCCTGTAGTAAGTTACGTAAATTTGACTCTGCCATTGAAACTCGATCTGGGTCATCGTAAATCAATCCCAGGGCTTTAAAAAATTCCTCCACTGACCGGAGAGCCAGAGAATCGGGCGGCAGGGAAAAAGCCCAGGATTGCGCGTCCCCTTTCAGCAAAGACATGACGATACCCACCCCCTGATCCTCATTACCTGATGAAAATGGGCACAAACGAAAGTACAGCTTACATGATTCCTTGAAACGGAAAAAATCATCAGTACCCCCTGCAAATTTCTCCGGAAGAGCGACTTTAGGCTCCCCAACAATTTGACCTGTACCTGAAGCCAACACCCTCTGACACTGTGTGACCGTACTACGTAGATCCGCAACCTCCAGGGACAAACCCTGCATGCGGTCAACCAGTGCTTCAATTGACGCCATCCCATAAACACTGAGAAATGGCGGTCACAGTATGGCGGATTATAATGTCACGGCGGACATGCACAGTTAGATAAAACACCAACCAGGCTCTGGACGGGGGAAGGGTCACCTCCTAATTTATCCCTGACCTCTTTCCCTACAATGCTCAGCCCACAGACCAAATCTTTATGGTAGATTTGCTGTGTCCACCAGCCTATGCTAACAGAACCCTGAACTCCCTGAGATGGTGAAGTGGGGAGAAAGGAGCTGCCAGCTCGCACAGAACCTGGATGGGTAAGATGACATAAGCAACCAGAAAATACACTTATCTGCTGAAAGCAGGAACCAACAGCCAACCTTCCTTCCAAGACCACAATGAAGAGTATAATCCGCTCAGAGCACCTTGGCTGGAGACTATTTAAACTAATGACTCCACCCAGTGCACCTGATGAGGGGCGGATCCAGCACAGCATCAAAACAAATACTAGACTCGTGCTGCAATCCTGGCTGACCTCCGCACATCGTCAGAGTGGGGCATGACAGTTACACAATCCTACAGCGCATGCAAGAAGAGGGCAGTTTGAAGATGTGTCGGTCACTTCGGATATCAGATCATTCTTGCAGCCAACCCATCAACAGCCGCCCTCCGGATCCAGCCTCAGGGAATGCCTAGATCGTCAGGTGTCTGACTACATCGGGTTAACGGCCGATGTGGACGCTCTGAGAAGCGAGGAACCCCTGGACTACTGGGTGTTCAGGCTTTACCTGTGGCTCAATTTGCCATGAAACTCTTGGCTTGCCCCTCATCGAGTGTCCTGTCTGAAAGGACGTTCAGCCCAGCAGGGGGGATCGTGACCAATAAGCGCACTCGCCAAGCTCACGACATTTAAAAATAAATGAGGCATGGATCTCGGAGGAATTCAACACCTGTGACGACCACGTTTAATCGAATTTCCTAATGACAGCCCACAAATATCCGCCACCACCCAGAACAAATAATGGTCCCTGTCTTAGGTAAATACAGCGGCATAAAAGGCCTTTTCTGTCCAGTGAATGCCTAATGTTTGGGACCTCGGAGGAATTCAACACCTGTGACGACCACGTGTTATCGAATTTCATCTATTATCATTAGTTTTTTTTTTAAGAGGGGGTATTTCGTTAGCCATATTTTTAATCCAATTTTATATATTTTTTTCTTTTAAACATATGTATTTGACATCTACTTGTACTGGCCTGCAGTAAAATTGATATCCAATGACCGTCTAATATACCTCCAGCCACATAATCACTTAATGTTTTCTGTCAGGTGAATGCCTAATTTTTGGGGCCTGTACTCTTGTGGCCTAAAATAAAAATTTTCTAGGCTCTAGCAGGCCACATTTTTGAGAGTTTCCCTTTAAGATGCATACAAATGGCCCCTGATTAAAATACATATTTTTTGTGGGAATTTTTGCCATTGATCCCCCTCTGGTATGTCACTGTCCATGTTGTGGGATGATTTGTGCACTTCTTGTAAGTATTTGGTGGCTGCAATAATGACCTGAAGGTTTTTCAAGTTCGCCTGCCATTAAAGTAAATGGAGCCTGCCGCATACTTGCGGTTCGCAAACATTTGATCGCGTTCGCGAATCGTCCCGGCCGATGTTCGTCCATCACTTGTGATTACCTTTCGTTGTGCCAAGGCTTCGGGACAATCGTAACCTATCAACAGTCCAACACCAAACTCCTTCAGCAGGGACATTTCATGAGATATGACAGATAGGTGCTCCCATTTATTGGCTGTTTCACAGATAGGTATGCAATCTCGATCTAGAGGTATATCGTCTTTTGTATAAGCTGGAGGTAGATCTAATGTGCAGTTTGAATGAAGTCCTCGAACTCTCAGTCCTTTGACTCTTTGACTGTTCACTAATGTGTCTCTTCCTGTCACTGTGGTGAGTTTGAGCTTCACTGGTTCTGTTGCCACTTGTCATTTCTTACAGATTTCTTAATCAATGAAGGTCACGTCACTCAGGTAGAGTTGAGCGGACACCTGGATGTTCGGGTTCGACGCAATCGGCCGAACTTCACAAAAAAATTTGGGACCCGAACTTGACCCTAAACCGGAACCCCATTGAAGTCAATAGGGACCCGAACTTTGGAGCACTAAAATGCCTCTAAAAAAGTAATGGAAAGGGCTAGAGGGCTGCAAAAGGCAGCAAAATGTGGTGAAGAGCATGGCAAGTGCTCTGCAAACAAATGTGGATAGGGAAATGACTTCAAATAACATAAGATACATACAAATTAAAAATAATAATCTTGATCTTGGAGGAGGAGGTCCATATGGAGTAGGAGGTTGAGAAGGCGGTGGATGTGGCGGTGTAGGTGGAAGCAGCGGTGGAGGAGGAGGTAGCCAACACTGATTTTTTGTTTTTTTATTTTATTTTATAAATTTATTTTTTTTGTTCAAATTTGGGTAGACCCCAAAACATTGGGAAATATAAAAAATAAAACAAAGAGAAAGTGCGCTGGAGTACAACAATGCCTGGGTGAGGCCGTATGCATGTCTATTCTGCACAAGGTATGGACAAGTCCTGTGGGATCCCTGCCTGGTTCATTTTAATGAACGTGAGCTTGTCCACATTGGCTGTGGACAGGTGGCTGCGCTTGTCTGTGATGACGCCCCCTGCCGTGCTAAACAAACGTTCAGACAATACATTGGCTGCAGGGCAGGCCAGCACCTCCAAGGTGTAAAGGGCAAACTCAGGCCATGTGCCCAATTTGGAGACCCAGAAGCTGAAGGGGGCAGACCCATCAGTCAGTACGTGTAGGCGTGTGCACACATACTGGTCCACCATGTCGCACGTCCCCGTGACAATCCAATTGGATATCTTCCCTATCAACTTTCGATGTTCTTTTATGCGCCACCATGGTGATCACGGGTAACGGGGAATCAGGGTTCCAGGCCGGAGAGGGAGCCTGAGAAAGGGATACCACATCCAAGGGAGGTCAAAGGCTGAAATGTGATCGAGCGGAAATTTGGGACAAGTTATTAAAGCAGAAGCATCCAAGTAAAGGAGGGGGCGCGCTGCAATTACCCACTCAAGACTCGAGGAGGTAGTGACGATAATTGGAATGAGTAATAAAAAATTACAGGGAATGTCACTGGGGTATTTTGGATGAGGAAACGTTATACAGGAGAGGCCCTGCTGCCTCTTTGTTGACTCTAGATAACTTCTGCCTGATCGCACGTCCCCCGTGACGTCCACGATCCATTTGGATATATTCTATATCAACTTTCGATGTTCTTTTCTGCGCCTACCATGGTGATCACGGGTAGCGGGGAATCAGGGTTGCACGCCGGAGAGGGAGCGTGAGAAAGGGATACCACATCCAAGGGAGGTCAATAGCTGAAATGTGATCGAGCGGAAATGTGGGAGAAGTTGTTAAAGGGGAAGGATCGAATGAAAGGAGGGGGCGCGCGTCATCTAAAGACGAATTTTAGAAATTTAAGTCCCTGTCACCTATGCAGAGCAGGAGTTTTTCAACTGCAAAAATGGGTTAATGTTACCCACCAATGGAACAGACGATTTTACAAAAATTAGGTCCCTGTCACCTATGCAGAGCAGGGGTTTGTATCACTCAATCTCTTCCACTTCTGGGGCAGGGCTATGTGGAAACCCTGCCAGCAGAGTCATCAAAAAGCAGAAGAGGCTGCTGCATGACTTGGGGCGCAGAATGCTTGCCTGATTTGCAAGGGGGTGAGTTGAAAGACAGATGGCCATGGGCTGTAGGTACCAACTCTTTCAGCAGGAGACTGGGTTTTAGACAATGTGAAGGAACTGGAGGCACTGTCAGCCACCAAATCTACTATTGCCTGTACTTGTTCTGGCCTCACAATTCGTAGTGTCCTAAATGCAGTGTAGGCCGCAAATGTACTTTCTAGTGCAAAAGATGAGCATTTCCACCCAACAAAGACGAATTAGTGAAATGTATTTGCCTGTCCACTAGGTAGAGCAGGGGTATATCACAGCCAAAAATTGGTGAATGTCACACAACAATGTAACAGATGAATTACTGAAATGTATTTTCGACGAATTAGTGAAATGACAAAAAATAACATAAAATACGTAAAAATTAAAAATAATCATCTTGATCTAGGAGGTGGTGGTCCATATGGAATAGGAGGTTGAGGAGGCGGTGGCCGTGGCAGTGTAGGTGAAAGCGGCGGTGGAGGAGGAGGAGGTAGCCAACACAGTTTTTTTTTTTTTTCTAAATTAGGGTACAACCCAAAACATTGGGAAATATAAAAAATAAAACAATGAGAAAATGCGCTGGAGTATAACAATGGCTGGGTGAGGCCGGTATACATGTCTATTCTGCACAAGGTACGGACAAGTCCTGTGGGATCCAAGCCTGGTTCATTTTAATGAACGTGAGCTTGTCCACATTGGCTGTGGACAGGTGGCTGCGCTTGTCTGTGATAACCCCCCCTGTCGTGCTAAACACACGTTCAGACAATACACTGGCTGCAGGGCAGGCCAGCACCTCCAAGGCGTAAAGGGCAAGCTCAGGCCATGTGCCCAATTTGGAGGCCTAAAAGTTGAAGGGGGCAGACCCATCATTCAGTACATGTAGGCGTGTGCACACATACTGCTCCACCTTGTTGCTGAAATGCTGCCTCCTGCTAAGACGTTCCATATCAGCTGGTGGTGCTGGTTGTTGTGGCGTGCTGACAAAGCTTTTCCACATTTCGGCCATGCTAACCCTGCCTTCTGAGGTGCTGGCGGTGCCCCAGCTGCGATGGCGACCTCTTCCTCCTCCTCTGCCTTCGCCTTGTGCTTCCACTATGCCCCTGCTGTCATGTGGGAATGCCATCAGCAGCGCGTCTACCAGCGTGCGCTTGTATTCGTGCATCTTACGATCACGCTCCAGTGACGGAATTAAGGATGGTACGTTGTCCTTGTAATGGGGATCACAGTAATCAGCACAAGTTAGAATGTGGCCAACTCGGCGATCGTTGCGGAGACACTGCAGCATGTAATCACTCATGTGTGCCAGGCTGCCAAGAGGCAATGAAAAGCTGTCCTCTGTGGGAGGTATATCGTCTGTATCCTCTGTATTCCCCAAGCCATGCACCAGTGATGGCCATGAGCTAGTTTGGGTGCCACCCTGCTGTGAACACGGTTCCTCCTCCTCCATCTCCTCCTCATCCTCCTCGTCATCCTCCAGAACTGTGCCCTGGCTGGACAATTGTGTACCTGGCGTATGTTGGTGCAGGAGCCCACCCTCGGGGCCACTTGTGAATGACTGGCCTGTAAACCCATGTAAATGATCCCTCTTCCTCCTCCTCCTGTGCCACATCCTCTTCCATCATCGCCCGAAACATTTTTTCAAGAAGGCATAGAAGTGGGATAGTAACGGCGTCATCGGCACTGGTCATGTTGGTGGAGTACTCAAAACAGCGCAACAAGGCACATAGGAGGCCCACTCATTGGTGGTGAAGTGGTGCTGTTCCGCAGAGCGACTCACCCGTGCGTGCTGCAGCTGAAACTCCACTATCGCCTGCTGCTGCTCGCACAGTCTGTCCAGCATGTGCCAGATGGAGTTCCACCTTGTGGGCACGTCGCATATGAGGTGGTGAGCGGGAAGGCCGAAGTTACGCTGCAGCGCTGACAGGTGAGCAGCAGCAGGGTGAGAACGCCGAAAGCGTGCACAGACGGCCCGCACTTTCTGCAGCAGCTCTGACATATTGGGGTAATGTTTAAGGAATTTCTGCACCACCAAATTCAGCACATGCGCCAGGCAAGGGATGTGCGTCAAACCGGCTAGGCCCAGAGCTGCTACGAGATTTTGCCCATTATCGTAAACCACCAGGCTGAACTTAAGGCTCACTGGCACCAACCACTCATTGGTCTGTTGTTCCTGCGCGGTGTGGGGTTTGTCTCCCAAGGATAAGTTTTAAAACTCAAAAAATGGAGGGGCACTCAAATATCTGAGTATGATGGACAACAATAGATTTTAATAATAAAATGTCAAATATCATAAAATGAGCACATAAATAAACATCATACAATACAATGTATAAAAGAAAATTAAAACATAAAAGTAACCATCCCAATGGATATGGGGTAGACAGTCAGATGACCACTGTAAGGTGACCTGATGAAATGAATAGCCTTGGTACCGTGGCTCACAAGATCAATGTGCAGATGGCAAAGTCTATAATGAAATATTCAAGTGGCACATTCTATATAAATTGAATAGATGGTAGTTAGTACGTTACCGCTCCCTGGCCGGTGTCCACCTTCTTAATCTGCCGCCCGGACCTAGCACGGCGTCCCGTGTGGTCTCGCAGTCAAACAGTGGCGTCCCACGTGACTCGGCAGCGTCTCACGTGATCAAGTAGTAACCACGTGACCGGCGTACAGGATGATGCGTTTTAAAACTGCCTGCTGTCGTTTACCCCTGGCTGTGCTGAAGTTGGTGGTGAAGGTGTTACGCTGACCGGATGAGGAGATGTTAGGGGATGAGGAAGCGGAGTAGGAGGAGGAAGCAACAGGAAGCAAAGAGAAACGCCCTGCAATCCTCGGTGGTGGAAGGACATGCGCCAAACTGCTATCCGTCTCAGGCCCAGCCGCCACTGCATTTACCCAGTGTGCTGTTAGGGAGATATAACGTTCCTGACCATGCTTATCCGTAGTTAGGTGGACCTTGCCACAGATGGCGTTGCGCAGTGCACACCTAATTTTGTCCCCCACTTGGTTGTGCAGGGAAGGGATGGCTCGCCTTGAAAAGTAGTGGCGGCTGGGAATGACGTACTGTGGGACAGCCACCGCCATAAGGCTTTTAAAACTCTCCGCCTCCACCAGACGGAATGAAAGCATTTTAAAGGCCAGGAATTTTGAAATGCTGGCATTCAGGGCCAGGGATCGCGGGTGGGTAGGGGGGTACTTCCTCTTTCGCTCCAGTGCTTGGGAGATGGAGAGCTGAACGCTTCCGTGGGACATTGTGGAGATGCTTGGTGACCCAGGTGGTGGCGTTGCTGGCACATCCTCTGTTTGCGGGGTGGCAGGTGCCACTGTCACTCCAGAGAGGGATGAAGAGGCAGAGACTGCAGCAGAAGAGGAAGCAGGAGGAGCCAGAGACCTTTATTTGTTTTTGAGGTGTCTACTCCACTGCAGCTCGTGCTTTGCACTTAGATGCCTGGTCATGCAGGTTGTGCTCAGGTTGAGAACGTTTATGCCTCGCTTCAGGCTCTGATTGCACAGCGTACAAACCACTCGTGTCTTGTCGTCAGCACATTCTCTGAAGAACTGCCAAACCAGGGGACTCCTTGGAGCTAGCTTTGGTGTGCTCGGTCCCTTGGTGCGGTGGGCAGTAGCAGGCGTACTGTCTAGGGGACGGTGCTCCCCTTTTGCACCCTGCTAACTCTTTTGCTGTGCTGGTGGCTCTACGACCACCACCTCTTCCTCCGAACTACACAGGTCACTTGCATGACCTTGATTCAATGTGGGGTCGAGGACCTCATCGTCCTGCACATTATCTTCCACCCAGTCTTCACCCCTGCCCTCCTTGTCGTTCTGCACAATGCAGAAAGCCAAAGCAGTTGGCACCTGTGTTTCGTCATCATCCGAGACGTGCTGCGGTGGTCCTCCCATGTACTCATCCTGAAACATAAGTGGTTGGGCATCGGTGCACTCAATCTCTTCCACTTCTGGGGCAGGGCTATGTGAAAGACTGATGGCCATGGGCTGCAGGTGCCAACTCTTATCTTTCAGCAGGAGACTGGGTGGGAGACAATGTGAAGGAACTGGAGGCACTGTCAGCCACCCAATCTACTATCGCCTGTACTTGTTCTGACCTCACCATTCGTAGAGCCGCATTCGGCCCTACCAAATAACGCTGAAGGTTCTGTCGCCTACTCGCACCTGAGGAAGGTGTTTTACTTGTGCGTGTAGCTGGCACAGATCGACCACGTCCTCTCCCTGCAACAGGAGCTCCACCAACACCAGCAGCACCACAACTGGGGCCACGTCCCTTATTTGACGCTCTCCTCATTCTTTGCGTTCACCAACCAAACTAACAGATGGTTTATGTCAGGCGACAATGTAACCGCCAATAGTCAACAATTAAGTTCACTGACAGTAAGGCAGTGCCGGTGTCATAAAGAGGAAAAATTTCTTGAGGTCACAAAACAGTGTAACAGGCGAATTTTATACAATTACTTCATGGTCACAAATTTTTTAAAATTTGTCAACCAACAATGTAACTGCAGTATTGACTGGTTGTATTGGACTGTCAGAAATGCAACAAAGGCCGCAAATTTAGTTTCTCCATCACTATTCACTTAGTGGCGTATATCAGTAGAAAAAGAGAAATACATTCGCCATTCGCTGCTGCACGTACAGTACAGACCAAAAGTTTGGACACACCTTCTCATTCAAAGAGTTTTCTTTATTTTCATGACTATGAAGGCATCAAAACTATGAATTAACACATGTGGAATTATATACATAACAAACAAGTGTGAAACAACTGAAAATATGTCATATTCTAGGTTCTTCAAAGTAGCCACCTTTTGCTTTGATTACTGCTTTGCACACTCTTGGCATTCTCTTGATGAGCTTCAAGAGGTAGTCCCCTGAAATGGTCTTCCAACAGTCTTGAAGGAGTTCCCAGAGATGCTTAGCACTTGTTGGCCCTTTTGCCTTCACTCTGCGGTCCAGCTCACCCCAAACCATCTCGATTGGTTTCAGGTCCGGTGACTGTGGAGGCCAGGTCATCTGGCGCAGCACCCCATCACTCTCCTTCATGGTCAAATAGCCCTTACTTTCAAAGTTTTCCCAATTTTCCGGCTGACTAACTGACCTTCATTTCTTAAAGTAATGATGGCCACTCGTTTTTCTTTACTTAGCTGCTTTTTTCTTGCCATAATACAAATTCTAACAGTCTATTCAGTAGGACTATCAGCTGTGTATCCACCTGACTTCTCCTCAACGCAACTGATGGTCCCAACCCCATTTATAAGGCAAGAAATCCCACTTATTAAACCTGACAGGGCACATCTGTGAAGTGAAAACCATTTCAGGGGACTACCTCTTGAAGCTCATCAAGAGAATGCCAAGAGTGTGCAAAGCAGTAATCAAAGCAAAAGGTGGCTACTTCGAAGAACCTAGAATATGACATATTTTCAGTTGTTTCACACTTGTTTGTTATGTATATAATTCCACATGTGTTAATTCATAGTTTTGATGCCTTCAGTGTGAATCTACAATTTTCATAGTCACGAAAATAAAGAAAACTCTTTGAATGAGAAGGTGTGTCCAAACTTTTGGTCTGTACTGTATATGTTGAAAAACCTTTAGTGGAATATATCAGTAGAAAAAAAGAAATACATTCGCCAATTGGCTGCTGCACGTATATGTTAAAAAACCTTTAGTGGCGTATATACGTGGAAAAAGAAAAATATATTCTGCGTTCAGCGCTGCAGTTATCTGTTAAAAAGCCTTTAGTGGCGTATATACATGGAAAAAGAAAAATAGATTCACCATTCGCTGCTGCACGTATATGTTGAAAAACCTTTAGTGGAGTATATCAGTAGAAAAAGAGAAATACATTCGCCATTCGCTGCTGCACGTATATGTTAAAAAACCTTTAGTGACGTATATCAGTAGAAAAAAAGGGAAATCCATTCGCTGCTGCACGTGTATGTTGAAAAACCTTTAGTGGAGTATATACGTTGAAAAAGAAAAATATATTCGGCGTTCAGCGCAACAGTTATGTGTTAAACCGTTTAGTGGCCTATATACGTTGAAAAAGAAAAATATATTCGGCGTTCAGCACTATAGTTGTATGTGTTAAAGTATTAAGTGGCGTATATACGTGGAAAAAGAAAAATATATTCAGCGCTTTTAGGGGTGTTTTCATTTCCTTTTTATTTATTTCAGCTAACAGTATTTCAGACAGAGAAGTGCAAGGGCATACACAGGGGAGTGGCAGAGGCTTAAATGTTTCTGGCACAGGCACAGGTCGCAGCAGAGTAAGGGGGCGTGGCAGCAGGAGTTGCAGCGAGAAGCCTGAGCTGCCGGTGTCATCTAGCGGTTGTGTCTTGACCAGCAACCCAGCGGTTCTTGATTGTTTAACTCGGTCATCCACTTCATCCCAAGTGACATCAGACACCCCCAGCCAAAAGTCGGTGGGTTCGTCAGACGCAACCCTTAGTTGGCATGGCCCGGGAGCAGGCCCTGTTCCCTTACCTGTCCTCAACCTGCCTCTGTCCTTTTCTGTTCCCTCAGCCAAAGAAGTATTATACGCTGTGGGCTCAGCTCCACTATACAGCGAGGACGAGCTACTAGAGGACAGTCAGCAGCTACTGGCCAGCCAAGATGTGGAGGAGACATCCACCGCTTCCTCCTCTAGGCGGGCAAGTAATGGTGAGGAGAGTGACGTGGAAGCTGGTGTTTTGCAATGGGTCAGTGACGTGCAGACAGTACTCGATGATGATGAAGCCGATCGCACTTAGGAGCCGGGTGCAGAAGGGGCCTCATCATCATCAGGAGAAGAGGGTGGCAGCTTGCCTGTGAGTCAGTGGCTGAGCCAGCAAGGTGGTAGCGTGGCCGGGAGTCAGCAGGGTGGCAGCAGTGGGAGGTCAGGAGCCAAACGGGCCTGGGGTAGACCACCCGCTTTGCAGCAGCCTACCTGCCCGGAAAGGAGTGGTGCATGGGTTCACGGAAGCAGCAGCGGTAGAAGTCAGTCAGTGCGGAGTGTTGGTGGTAAAATCACCTACTCAGTGGTGTGGCAGTTTTTTGTTAAGCCGCCGGAGGAGGTCAACATGGTGTGGCAGTGGAGCTGCCAGAGGGACATATGAGGGCCATTAAAATGGTGTATCTCACAAAGAGGAAGCTGGGTGAGAAAAAGAAAGGCTGGGAAAATAGTTTTTTCCCACTGTCTGCAGCAGCTAGGCTGGTAATCAATGTAATTAGCAGCTAGCTGAGGAGCTCGGATAAATGTGGGCTTAGCTCCTCAATCAGGGCTCCCATTCTGGGGAAGGAGCAGGCTGCGTTAAGGCCTGTGGGAGCCGGGACCCTCTAAACCTGTGTGGGGTAAGCACGTGCTGTGTTTTGGGGAGCTGAGTGGTAGACCCAGATCCCGATAGAGATGGAGGACTACTGTATAGTCAGTGGCCAGACGGCCTAGGATTTGTGTTTATGATTTATGTTTGGTCTGCTGTTAAAGTGACAATAAAGCTGGTCGTGGCCAGTTTGCACCCAAATCTGCAGTGTTGGAGTGGCTTCTTGAGGTGTGCCAACCGTCTAAGCGGAGAAGACGCGATCCTGGAGAGCTAAGTGACCCCAAGATGTCACATATGGTGGAGGATGCGGGCATGAAAATGCCACGTGAAGCTGGGTGCTGCAGAGCTTAAAGGGCCAGAAGCCTGTTGTGGAAAAGCTGTGTTTGCAAGGAATTGCTGTTTTGGAGCCTAAAGGGCCAGAAGCCTAATTTAAAGAAACTGTGATGTCTGCGGTGCAAAAGAAATGTGACTGAGATTGTCTCCAGAAAGTGAGAGAGACACCTGGAGGCTGTGCTCGCTGATAAAATGGACTTGCTTGCTGAAAAGTCTGTTACCATGGGTCTCGTGGAAGAATATGTCAGACGGTTGTGGCAGATAAAACGGCAGGAAAACCTGGCCACACAGATGGGATGTACCCAAGCTGAAATTGTGAAGTTTGATGCAGAGCGAGAGGCTTTGGAGGCACAACTGCAGTTGGCCCTGGTGAGAAAGTCTTTAACGCTGAGTGGACACGTTGCAAAGCTCCAAGAAGTTGGTGATGTGTGCCGTTGCTAAGGGCAACCAACGGGAGCAAAGTGAGATGGAGAGCGGCTCTGCTCTTAGGAGTTCATATGTTCCCTGCAAATGTGTACAGTGTCCTGGAGATGCCGTCAAGTGGGAAAGTGTGCAACGGATTGTCCTTTGGTCAGGAGGCCAGAGGAATTGCAGAGCAAGACATGCAAATTGTTGGTGGGTGGAATCCCACTATTAGTGGAGCTGGATTGTCGCCAAAGAGTGTCACAGGTACTTCCAGAGGTACTGATGTTCCTTAACCACCTCCGGACCGCCTAACGCAGGATCGCGTTCCGGAGGTGGCAGCCCTGCGCAGAGTCACGCATATATGCGTCATCTCGCGATGGCCGAGATTTCCTGTGAACGCGCGCACACAGGCGCGCGCGCTCACAGGAACGGAAGGTAAGAGAGTTGATCTCCAGCCTGCCAGCGGCGATCGTTCGCTGGCAGGCTGGAGATGTGTTTTTTTTAACCCCTAACAGGTATATTAGACGCTGTTTTGATAACAGCGTCTAATATACCTGCTACCTGGTCCTCTGGTGGTCCCTTTTGTTTGGATCGACCACCAGAGGACACAGGTAGCTCAGTAAAGTAGCACCACTACACTACACTACACCCCCCCCCCCCCCCGTCACTTATTAACCCCTTATTAGCCCCTGATCACCCCATATAGACTCCCTGATCACCCCCCTGTCATTGATTACCCCCCTGTCATTGATCAACCCCCTGTAAAGCTCCATTCAGACGTCCGCATGATTTTTACGGATCCACTGATAGATGGATCGGATCCGCAAAACGCATCCGGACGTCTGAATGAAGCCTTACAGGGGTGTGATCAATGACTGTGGTGATCACCCCATATAGACTCCCTGATCACCCCCCTGTCATTGATTACCCCCCCCTGTCATTGATTACCCCCCTGTAAAGCTCCATTCAGATGTCCGCATGATTTTTACGGATGCACTGATAGATGGATCGGATCCGCAAAACGCATCCGGACGTCTGAATGAAGCCTTACAGGGGCATGATCAATGACTGTGGTGATCACCCCATATAGACTCCCTGATCACCCCCCTGTCATTGATTACCCCCCTGTAAAGCTCCATTCAGATGTCCGCATGATTTTTACAGATGCACTGATAGATGGATCGGATCCGCAAAACGCATCCGGACGTCTGAATGAAGCCTTACAGGGGCATGATCAATGACTGTGGTGATCACCCCATATAGACTCCCTGATCACCCCCCTGTAAAGCTCCATTCAGATGTCCGCATGATTTTTACGGATGCACTGATAGATGGATCCGATCCGCAAAACGCATCCGGACGTCTGAATGAAGCCTTACAGGGGCGTGATCAATGACTGTGGTGATTACCCCATATAGACTCCCTGATCACCCCCCTGTAAAGCTCCATTCAGATGTCCGCATGATTTTTACGGATGCACTGATAGATGGATCCGATCCGCAAAACGCATCCGGACGTCTGAATGAAGCCTTACAGGGGCGTGATCAATGACTGTGGTGATTACCCCATATAGACTCCCGGATCACCCCCCTGTCATTGATTACCCCCCCCTGTCATTGATTACCCCCCTGTAAAGCTCCATTCAGATGTCCGCATGATTTTTACGGATGCACTGATAGATGGATCGGATCCGCAAAACGCATCCGGACGTCTGAATGAAGCCTTACAGGGGCATGATCAATGACTGTGGTGATCACCCCATATAGACTCCCTGATCACCCCCCTGTAAAGCTCCATTCAGATGTCCGCATGATTTTTACGGATGCACTGATAGATGGATCCGATCCGCAAAACGCATCCGGACGTCTGAATGAAGCCTTACAGGGGCGTGATCAATGACTGTGGTGATTACCCCATATAGACTCCCTGATCACCCCCCTGTAAAGCTCCATTCAGATGTCCGCATGATTTTTACGGATGCACTGATAGATGGATCCGATCCGCAAAACGCATCCGGACGTCTGAATGAAGCCTTACAGGGGCGTGATCAATGACTGTGGTGATCACCCCATATAGACTCCCGGATCACCCCCCTGTCATTGATTACACCCCTGTCATTGATTACCCCCCTGTAAAGCTCCATTCAGATGTCCGCATGATTTTTACGGATGCACTGATAGATGGATCCGATCCGCAAAACGCATCCGGACGTCTGAATGAAGCCTTACAGGGGCATGATCAATGACTGTGGTTATCACCCCATATAGACTCCCTGATCACCCCCCTGTCATTGATCACCCCCCTGTCATTGATCACCCCTCTGTAAGGCTCCATTCAGACATTTTTTTGGCCCAAGTTAGCGGAATTTATTTTTTTTTTCTTACAAAGTCTCATATTCCACTAACTTGTGTCAAAAAATAAAATCTCACATGAACTCACCATACCCCTCACGGAAACCAAATGCGTAAAATTTTTTAGACATTTATATTCCAGACTTCTTCTCACGCTTTAGGGCCCCTAGAATGCCAGGGCAGTATAAATACCCCACATGTGACCCCATTTCGGAAAGAAGACACCCCCAGGTATTCCGTGAGGGGCATATTGAGTCCATGAAAGATTGAAATTTTTGTCCCAAGTTAGCGGAACGGGAGACTTTGTGAGCAAAAAATTAAAAATATCAATTTCCGCTAACTTGTGCCAAAAAAAAAAAAATTCTATGAACTCGCCATGCCCCTCATTGAATACCTTGGGGTGTCTTCTTTCCAAAATGGGGTCACATGTGGGGTATTTATACTGCCCTGGCATTCTAGGGGCCCCAAAGCGTGAGAAGAAGTCTGGTATCCAAATGTCTAAAAATGCCCTCCTAAAAGGAATTTGGGCACCTTTGCGCATCTAGGCTGCAAAAAAGTGTCACACATCTGGTATCGCCGTACTCAGGAGAAGTTGGGGAATGTGTTTTTCAGGGGCCCTAATGTGTGGTAAGTAGGTAAATGACCTGTGAAATCCGAAAGGTGCTCTTTGGAATATGGGCCCCTTTGCCCACCTAGGCTGCAAAAAAGTGTCACACATCTGGTATCTCCGTATTCAGGAGAAGTTGGGGAATGTGTTTTGGGGTGTCATTTTACATATACCCATGCTGGGTGAGAGAAATATCTTGGCAAAAGACAACTTTTCCCATTTTTTTATACAAAGTTGGCATTTGACCAAGATATTTATCTCACCCAGCATGGGTATATGTAAAATGACACCCCAAAACACATTCCCCACCTTCTCCTGAGTACGGCAATACCAGATGTGTCACACTTTTTTGCAGCCTAGGTGGGCAAAGGGGCCCATATTCCAAAGAGCACCTTTCGGATTTCACAGGTCATTTTTTACAGAATTTGATTTCAAACTCCTTACCACACATTTGGGCTCCTAGAATGCCAGGGCAGTATAACTACCCCACAAGTGACCCCATTTTGGAAAGAAGAGACCCCAAGGTATTCACTGATGGGCATAGTGAGTTCATGGAAGTTTTTATTTTTTGTCACAAGTTAGTGGAATATGAGACTTTGTATGAAAAAAAAAAAAAAAAAAAATCATCATTTTCCACTAACTTGTGACAAAAAATAAAAAATTCTAGGAACTCGCCATGCCCCTCACGGAATACCTTGGGGTGTCTTCTTTCCAAAATGGGGTCACTTGTGGGGTAGTTATACTGCCCTGGCATTCTAGGGGCCCAAATGTGTGGTAAGGAGTTTGAAATCAAATTCTGTAAAAAAATTACCTGTGAAATCCGAAAGGTGCTCTTTGGAATATGGGCCCCTTTGCCCACCTAGGCTGCAAAAAAGTGTCACACATCTGGTATTGCCGTACTCAGGAGAAGGTGGGGAATGTGTTTTGGGGTGTCATTTTACATATACCCATGCTGGGTGAGAGAAATATCTTGGCAAAAGACAACTTTTCCCATTTTTTTATACAAAGTTCGCATTTGACCAAGATATTTATCTCACCCAGCATGGGTATATGTAAAAAGACACCCCAAAACACATTCCCCACCTTCTCCTGAGTACGGAGATACCAGATGTGTGACACTTTTTTGCAGCCTAGGTGGGCAAAGGGGCCCATATTCCAAAGAGAACCTTTCGGATTTCACAGGTCATTTTTTACAGAATTTGATTTCAAACTCCTTACCACACATTTGGGCCCCTAGAATGCCAGGGCAGTATAACTACCCCACAAGTGACCCCATTTTGGAAAGAAGAGACCCCAAGGTATTCGCTGATGGGCATAGTGAGTTCATAGAAGTTTTTATTTTTTGTCACAAGTTAGTGGAATATGAGACTTTGTATGAAAAAAAAAAAAAAAAAAATCATCATTTTCCGCTAACTTGTGACAAAAAATAAAAAGTTCTATGAACTCACTATACCCATCAGCGAATACCTTAGGGTGTGTACTTTCCGAAATGGGGTCATTTGTGGGGTGTTTGTACTGTCTGGCCATTGTAGAACCTCAGGAAACATGACAGGTGCTCAGAAAGTCAGAGCTGCTTCAAAAAGCGGAAATTCACATTTTTGTACCATAGTTTGTAAACGCTATAACTTTTACCCAAACCATTTTTTTACCCAAACATTTTTTTTTTTATCAAAGACATGTAGAACTATAAATTTAGAGCAAAATTTCTATATGGATCTCGTTTTCTTTGCAAAATTTTACAACTGAAAGTGAAAAATGTCATTTTTTTGCAAAAAAATCGTTGAATTTCGATTAATAACAAAAAAAGTAAAAATGTCAGCAGCAATGAAATACCACCAAATGAAAGCTCTATTAGTGAGAAGAAAAGGAGGTAAAATTCATTTGGGTGGTAAGTTGCATGACCGAGCAATAAACGGTGAAAGTAGTGTAGGTCAGAAGTGTAAAAAGTGGCCTGGTCTTTCAGGGTGTTTAAGCACTGGGGGCTGAAGTGGTTAAAGGGTTTCTGTCACCCCACAAAACTCATTTTTTTTTTTTTTGGATAGTTAGATTCCTTATAGGGCGATATAGGAGAATATAATAGTCTTACTTACTTTCATGCGGCCGATTCTTTATAAAACGAAGTTTTATAATATGTAAATGAGGGCTCTACCAGCAAGTAGGGCGTCTACTTGCTGGTAGCTGCTGCAGAAATCCGCCCCCTCGCCGTGTTGATTGACAGGGCCAGCCGTGATCTCCTCCTCCGGCCGGCCCTGTCAGTAATTCAAAAATCGCGCGCCTCTGGTCATTCGGCGCAGGCGCTCTGAGATGAGGAGGCTCGTCTCCTCAGCACTCCCTCAGTGCGCCTGCGCCGATGACATCACCGAAAGAGAAGACGTCATCGGCGCAGGCGCACTGAGGGAGTGAGCCTCCTCATCTCAGAGCGCCTGCGCCGAATGACCAGAGGCGCGCGATTTTTGAATTACTGACAGGGCCGGCCGGAGGAGGAGATCACGGCTGGCCCTGTCAATCAACACGGCGAGGGGGCGGATTTCTGCAGCAGCTACCAGCAAGTAGACGCCCTACTTGCTGGTAGAGCCCTCATTTACATATTATAAAACTTCGTTTTATAAAGAATCGGCCGCATGAAAGTAAGACTATTATATTCTCCTATATCGCCCTATAAGGAATCTAACTATCCAAAAAAAAAAATAATGAGTTTTGTTGGGTGACAGAAACCCTTTAAGACGGGTCCAGAAACTGGTAAGATGGATTTTTTTTTACTTTTGTGACTGATTATGGAACTGTACAACATGAACTGTTAAAGTGTGCTGAGCTTAAAGGGACACTGACAGGCCCTATAAACATATTTAGTTATTCCTATGCAGTCATAGGTCTATTAAAGTGTATTCCAATGATATAAGAGTACCCCCTGTCCGCATTGTAAACCATGTAAAAACAACTTTATCACTGCGCTGGGCGGCTCTTACATTCCCCGATCCTGTCAGATCCCGTGCATGCCCGATAGAGACTTCTGGGCATCGGCCTCAATCGGACCATCTGCGTATGCGCCGGATACCTGTATCCGGCACCCTCCCAAGCCTGAAATTGAATGCGCCTGCATCCCGTTTTCTTCTATGCGGCTGCTCTCTGTCTCCTGCTGTGCCTGCGCCGGATCTCTCCTCCAAGGCACTCGTATCCAGCGCTTCAGAGCGCTGATGTCATCCGAAATTCTGATAGTTAATGCGCCTGCGCCGGCCAAGAAACTCTTTTCTCCGCTCTCATTGTGCGGGATCTGACAGGCTCGGGGAATGTAAGAGCCACCCAGCGCAGTGAATAATAATGAGCAGGGTGGCGGTAGGAGAAAAAACGCCCCATGGGCACAAAGGAATGTGATTGACAGTTGAATATAAAGTTGCTTTTACATGGTTTACAATGTGGACAGGGGGTACTCTTATATCATTGGAATACAATTTAATAGACCTATGACTGCATAGGAATAACTAAATATGTTTATAGGGCCTGTCAGTGTCCCTTTAAGGTGGGGTTCATCCTGGGCAGAGACTTCCCGTATTTCTGGCAGTTGTGGAAAGGAGATAAGGTCCCAGATCAGGCTGCAGAGCGTGCTGTTCTGCTACATAAAAGGGAAAAGCCAGAAGACTCTCAGCTAAAAGTCCGTGAGGTAATGGCGGGTGGAGTCTCACTATCAGACAGTCTTAATTGTGACCAGACAAAAATGCAACCAGAGAAGTTGCTAGGAAAGAGTCCTGAGCGTGGGGAGTCCATGTGTAACATCCCAGAGTTATGTTACTAAACTCTTTTTCCCCGCTACTATTTGTTGGTAACATGTGCCTTGTCATCTAATGTGATTTTATTTAATATTCCTCACAAATGTGCATTTTCTGAGCCTGTTACATGTATTTTCTGTAATTTCCATGTACATCAGCAGGTGGCAGCAATGTTTACAAGGGCCTTAGTTCAGTTTAGCATATCTAGACTGGAAAAGTACATTCCAGTTTAGCTCCCCCCTCTTTGAGGAGGTGTGGAATGTTCCCACATCCTGCCTCAAGGGGGGGAAAGGAAGTTGCAGTTAGTGTGTGTCAGACGTCCCAGGGAGCCAGTAGTGGGGTGAGGAACCCACTGGCAGTAAAGAGCTGACAGCCCAGAAACGTGGTACAAGTTTAGGGATAATCCAAGAGGGGTAGTCAATGTCCAATCCGGGTCGAGGCAGGCAGCAAAGGTTCAAGGCGGAAGACAGTCCAAGGGTCAGTAACCAGGAAGGATACAAAGAAACAACAGGCAAATAGGAGGATACGCAGGGAGGCTAGGTGTTCACCATAAGGTGGAATAACTCAGCAATGAGCCAGAGCTCAGGCCAGGTCTTTATAGCCAGGGAAGGTAGGAACCACCCCCTGGTCCCCAAGGCAACCAGGAGGCCTCCCTCCCCGGGAACCAATGGCAGGTGAGCACACCTGACAGCCGGATAATGCAGGATCGCTATGCACCAGGGAATGCGCGCGCAGCCTGCGTACTGCGCATGCGCACACGCCGCGCACCTGCACCTCGGCCACCAGGTGTTCTACCGAGCTGAAGGGGAACCCGTGCCCTGCGCCGTGCCCGCGGTCCCCGAGTAGGGGTAACACCCCCTGCTTCCTGACAGTGTGCCAGAGTAACATCCAGAGACCAGGAGAAGCCAAATTCCTCCTCAGCTAGTCAGTCCCAGCTAAGGAGGGATTGTGTCTCGGCTGAGACCGAAGATCACCATTCCCAGTCTGAGCCCTTCAGCCTCAACTGGGACCAGCAAGCAGCACCTCCAGATCTTCAGGACGAATAATTCCCTGTGAGCTAACTGTGAGTAACATCCAGAGACCAGGAGAAGCCAAATTCCTCCTCAGCTAGTCAGTCCCATACCAAGCAGAAGATTAAAGCTGCAACCAGTAAAGACAAGTTGAATTAAATTTCAAGTCTGGATCTCATTCATTGCTACCAAGTTCCTCAATTACTCCTACTAGCAACACTCATATATTGCAAGTGAGCCAGGATCCAGGAGTCCAGCCGTACCAAGGTAGGAGACACCATTGACACTATACCTACTACTACACAGAGACATTACACCACTCTGGCATTCCTAGCCTGGTACGTGAGTTGCAACACCTTAAAGGGCCCTGAGACTGTACCCTGCGCACGCTGCAATTGGCGTCACAAACAAAAACTATAGACTTATATACCCATATCCGGACCCACTGCATAATTTGGCGTCCGTGTAACCGTACCACCATCCAGCTCATTGCACATGCTGGTTTCTGTTGAGACTGTGGAACACGGACTTAAAAAGTTTAATGGACTCATGGGCAACAACGGGTTAAATGAGAAGGTGTCTGACGAAAAATACACACCAGTGTTATGTGGAGATAATATTGTGATGTTGCATACTATGTCTAACCTGCCTTTGTTTCAGGAAAGATGCACAAAACCTGATCAGGTAAAAGCAGTGTGTGAACTGGCAGGTAAGCCAGCTGAGATGTCTTCCTCACAGGGGTCTGCAGGAGAGAAAGTCACTGCTTTACCTGAATTGTCAGTTACAAGAGGTAACTTTGGGATGGCTAAACTCAGGGATCCAATGCTAAACCGTGTAAGAGGAAGCAAGATAGTGAACCCTGAGGTTGACAAAACTGTTGTAAATTCTGAAGCAGATGTGGTTACTGAGGAAATGTCCAAGGTGGGGATTAGCTCATGGGTGCCCCTAGAGGTCAGGGCTGATAATGACATAAGTGGTACATGTGATGTATGTGCTGTGACTGATAGCAGCCCAGAGAGTGAGGCTGCCATGTCGGTTTCCTGTGAAATTAAGGTGGTTGCTAGTGGCAATTGGGAGTCAGTTGTACCTGATGAGATGAGTGTCAAGTCTGTGAGCTTGATATGGGAAGAGAAAGTATCTGGTAGTGACTGTATGCTGGAAGGGTGTACAGAACCAGTGGTGGATCATGGAGGGACCTCCTTGGAGGCCGCTGATAAGGTCACTGTGTTTGCAGCAGGTGGCTATGCTCAAAAGAGCCTGGATTCTTTGTGTGATGATGGGGAGGTGTGTGGTGCTGAACTCTATATGTCGGCTGCTAGTGTCCTATGTACTGACCCCCTCAGAGCCAGTTAAGTCATAGAAATACTGCCCCCTACAGGTTGTGAGTGGAATGTGGAAGCTGAGACCCCCGCAGAGCTCACTTATTCCCAGGTTGAGAGGGAAGCCACCAAAGGGGATGGCAAGACTGGTCCTGTGGGTGCAGATGTAATGTGTGTCCTGGTTACTGTTACAAGCGATGTAGACCAGGTTGCCTGTGGTAACAATGAAGATGTTATGAAGAATGATCTGGTGCATGTTGTGATAGAGGCCCCAACATATGAGCTTATATGTGAGGACCAGGGGCGTAACGATCGCGGTCGCAGGGGGTGCGACTGCGACCGGGCCCGGCGGGGGGAGGGGGCCCGCTGTACTAACATGTAATGAAGAGCTGTGACGGGGCCCGGCATGAAGTACAGTGACAATGCCAGCCCCGTCAGGGCGCTCCATTACACGTTTAATATTATGAGGCAAGGTGGGGGAGGTTTGCGCAGAGAGGGGGAGGAGGAAGAGGGGGGACGCGCGCACTCACTCATATACACTCGGCCCGGCAGTTCTTGTCACTGCCGGGCTGTCTCCAGATCATCAGTGAAGCAGGAGCTCTAGCGCTCCCTCTGCTTGCCGCACATCGCGCTGCTGGCTGTGGGAGGAGCTCTGAAGGCCCGGGAAACTGCCTTCAGTACAGCCAGCAGCACGATGTGAGTGTGGCAGTGAAACATCAGGGAAGAGGGTAAGTATGTTTTTTTTTTTTTTTTGCAGACTGGGGGCAAAGGGGAAGGGGGGGCACAAAAGTGTGCATCTCTACTGAGGGGGCACCTAATCTGTCATAACTACTGTGAGGGGGGGCACATATAAAGGCATTACTATGAGGGGGCACATATATCAACTACTGTGAGGGGGGGCACATAATCTGGCATAACCACTGTGAGGGGTACATATGTGGGCATATCTAATGTGAGGGGCACATAATCTAGCATAACCACTGTAGGGGGGCACGTATCTGGTCATTACTGTGAGGGGCAAATAATCTGGCATAACTACTGTGAGTGGGCACATATCTGGTCATAACTACTGTGAGGGGGAACATATCTGGCCATAACTACTGTGAGGGGCACATATCTTGCTATATCCACTGTGAGGGGCACATATCTGGGCATATCCACTGTGAGGGGCACATATCTGGGCATATCCACTGTGAAGGGGGCACATATCTGGGCATAACTACTGTGAAGGGGGCACATATCTGGCATAAATACCGTGATCATATTTGGCATAACTCCTGTTAGGGGGCACATATTTGGCATATCTACTGTTAGGGGGCACATATCTGGGCATAACTACTGTGACAGGAACAAAGGTGGGCTTAATTACTGTGAAAGGCCACAAGGTGGGCATTAGTACTGTGAGGGGCCACAATGTGGGCATTAGTACTGTGTGGTAGCACTTAGGGGAAATGTCCTAAATTACCCTGCTATACATTGGCATAGCTCAGTCTACCAGGCCAGCACAGCGCCCCCTGCTGGTGATTTCATAGGGGCAGTCACCATCCCTTCCTTATGTGATTATTCATTTTTTTCTCTATCACCACAGGGACCTTGTTCTGGATCCAGCGGACATCACGCCGAAGCCAGCGACACCCTGGATGAGGTAGGACCAGATTTTATTAGGACTGGGTTAGTGTAGCCATGCATTGGGCTTAGGGCTCTTTAACACAAGCGGATCCCGTGTGGCTAATCCGCTGTGTGAAAGAGTGCCAAGCCCCGCTCCGGACAGCAGAGACACGTAGCAGTAACATAATTGATAATGCTCTGTGCCTCTCTATGATCGTTTTGCTACAAACTCACAGTGACAACTTTATCTCACTGTGATTTTGTAGTAAAAAGGTCACAGAGAGGCACGGAGCATTATCAATCATGTTACTGCTCCGTGTCTCTGCTGTCCGGAATGGAGCTTGGCCCTCATTCACGCAGCGGACTAACCACCAGGGAAAGAGCCCTTCGTAAGAAAATCTGCCGCTTCTTTGTAAAAAGGGGGGGGGGGGGGGCCCCGATCCAAAGTTTGCACTGGGGCCCATAACACTCTAGTTACGCCACTGGTGAGGACCCTCAGGTAGCAGAGCTCGGGGTGAGTCATACTGAGTGTAAAGAGCCAAGTGAGGATAGAGGCTCGGCAATGTCAGTAGTGAGAGAGTTAATGACTGAATGTTTGTCTGGAATTGCTGAAGTAGACATTCCACAAGCCCAGGGTAATGAGCTGTGTAATAGTGATGGAGAGAAAACAGATGATGGACCTTCCAGAGAGAAAGGTCAACAGCCTCATCTAGAGGGGAGGCTCGTAGGTGATATGCCTGACACTGGGGAAGAACCCCACTGTTCTGATCGGCTAAGTAGCCTGCAGGTTATAGCATGCACCCAGCATGGAGATGAATGGAGGGTAATGTCCCAGGAGGGTGTACAAAAGAAAGATGAGACAAATGCAGAGAAGGTAAAGGATTATTGTGCTGCCAACGTTGGGCTAGACCAACTAGAAGGTTTAGGGCAGCATGACCAATATTTGGAGGATGTACTGTAGGGTGCCCTCATACAGGCAAAAGAGAAATATGCCTGTTGTAGTGACACAGTGTCACGAGGGTGTCAAGAGCCACGTCTGACTCCGTTATACCCGGGGTCAGGAAGTCGCAGCGGGTGGCTGCGCGTTCGATGTACAAAGACAGTGCTGTTTCATAATGGTAGCTTTCTGGGTTTGCCTTGCAATCCTTTTTGGCTCACTCAGGGATCCGTAGCTTCTCCTCCTCAGCTGTTTCTTGTCCAGCAATCCCAACCTCCTTATATTCCCATCTCCCACTTCTCTGGTTGCCAGATATAGAGCTTCCTGCCTGGACTTCTATACTGACCCACTGGAGCTGAGTAGCTGAGATCCCTGGTTGTTGTTCCAGAGTGTTACCCTCCGGATCCCTGTTGGGCCTTGGTGGTCTGCTGTTGTCGCCCACCTGGGATTATATGTTTGTCTGTATTGTCTGTCCTCTCCTTGGTGTTTTCCTCTTAGTGTCAGTGGTGCGGACTAGTGATCCCACCGCCCTGTTCACTACACAGGGCTCATCTTAGGGAAAGCCAGGGTTTAGGCACGTGATCGGGTGAGGAACAGTCAGGTGCCAGCCGCAAGGTGAGTCAGGGGTCACCACCTTTCCCTCTCCATTGGACAGGGCCTTCCCATTTCCCTCCCTTTGCGTGACGCCGGTCATTACGTTATATCTGGCACTTATTTTGTGTAGGTAAAAAAAGAAAAATACTTTTTCTTTCTACCTACTTAGAATCCAGTATGGATCCAATTGCTACTTTGTCAAAGCAACTTCAAGGCCTGTCTTTGGAGGTGGCAGGATTGAAGGCGTCGGTCCTCCAGCAACAGCAGCAATTGCAACAGACCGCAAGCCCAGCGGTTGCTACAGGTAACCAGGTTGTTGCGGAACCCAAGGTTGTTCTTCCTGACAGATTTTCTGGGGGAAGGGACAAATTTGTGACGTTCCGTGAGGCCTGTAAATTATATTTTAAACTGCGCCCTTACTCTTCTGGTAATGAAGAACAGCGGGTGGGGGTTGTTATTTCCCTGCTTCAGGGGGACCCGCAATCCTGGGCGTTCTCTTTACCCACTGATTCCCAGGCTCTCCGGTCAGTGGATGAATTTTTTGGGGCCTTGGGTCTCATATATGACGACCCTGACCGAGTCGCACTGGCTGAATCAAAATTACGGAGACTCCTACAGGGAGAGTGACCAGTAGAGGAGTATTGCGCAGAGTTCCGTAGGTGGGCTACGGATACCCAGTGGAACGATCCGGCTCTCAGGAGTCAGTTCTGCTCTGGGTTATCCGAAAGGATTAAGGATGCGCTTGCGCTGTATGAGACTCCCTTTTCCCTTGATGCGGTGATGTCCCTTTCTATCAGAATAGATAGACGTCTTAGGGACAGATTGAAAAATCCGGAGCAATTGGTAACCCCTCTCAAGCAGCAGTTAGTCTGTTCGGACTTAGACGAGCCTATGCAGCTAGGAGGAACTACTCGTCAGGTCCATCCTCCTGAGGCTCGCCGTAGGCGTGGGGTTTGTTTTTTCTGTGGGGAGAGGGGTCATTTTATTAATGTCTGTCCTTCCTTCCTCAAAAACAAAAGACCGTCGCAAAGCTACTAACCCCAGGCTGTGTGGAGGATGTCAGCCGGGGGGTATACGTTTCCTCCATACGAACATCGCAATTTGTGTTGCCAGCGGTTGTTGTTTTTTGCGTTAAGACGGAGACTATTTCTTTTTTTCTAGACAGTGGAGCAGGAGTAAATTTGATAGATGCCCATTTTGCCCACACTATGGGTTTGTCTCTCTGTACGCTACAGAGACCTATTCCTATATTCGCTATTGATTCTGCTCCTCTGTCTCAGAGAAACCTCACTCACATTGTCCATAACTTATACCTTCGGGTAGGGGACCACCATAACGAGTGTCTTTCATGTTATGTTCTGGAGGGGCTTCCCACTCCGGTGGTGTTGGGTCTTCCCTGGTTGGTAGCGCACAATCCAGTGGTGGATTGGCAGGCCAGGGAGATATTGAAGTGGAGTGAGCAGTGCAGAGAAAATTGCTTAAATAGCAATTGCTTAGTCGCCTCCATAGCTACCCTACCCACATTTGTTTCGGACTTTGAGGACGTTTTTTCTGAAAAGGGTTGTCAGAAGTTACCACCTCACCGTCCTTATGATTGCCCGGTTAACCTGATTCCCGGTGCAAAATTACCGAAGACCAGGTTATATAATCTTTCGGGTCCAGAGAGACAAGCCATGAAAGATTATATCTCCGAGAGCTTGGCTAAGGGACACATCAGACCCTCTTCTTCACCCGTGGCTGCAGGGTTTTTCTTCGTAAAAAGAAAGATGGGGGCCTGCGTCCTTGCCTAGATTTTCGCGAATTAAACCAGATAACCATCCGAGACCCATACCCTCTTCCTCTCATTCCTGACCTGTTTAATCAGATTGCGGGTGCTAGGTGGTTCTCAAAACTTGATCTTAGGGGGGCCTACAATCTGATTCGTATCAAGGAAGGGGATGAGTGGAAGACAGCCTTTAACACCCCTGAGGGGCATTATGAAAATCTAGTCATGCCTTTCGGTCTGACCAATGCTCCTGCTGTCCCTCAACATTTCGTTAATGACATTTTTAGTCATCTTATCGGCAGGTTTGTGGTGATATACCTAGATGATATTTTAATTTATTCGTCGGATCTGAAAACACATGAGGTGCATGTCAGACAGGTACTGCAGGTCCTACGGACGAATAAATTATATGCTAAAATTGAAAAGTGTGTTTTCGCCGTTCAGGAAATACAGTTCCTAGGGTATTTATTATCTGCTTCAGGTTCCCGTATGGATCCTAGGAAGGTCCAGGCAATTTTAGATTGGGATCTTCCTGAGAACCTCAAAGCACTGCAACGGTTCTTGGGCTTCGCAAATTTCTATAGAAAATTCATAAAAAATTATTCGGTGATTGTAAAACCCCTTACTGACATGACTAGGAAGGGGACTGATTTTTCTAAATGGTCTGACGCCGTTAAAATTGCTTTTTCCTCTCTAAAAGAGAGGTTTACCTCGGCACCTGTACTAATCCAACCTGATGTCTCCCAGCCTTTTATTGTTGAAGTAGATGCGTCAGAGGTGGGAGTGTGGTGGCTGTGCTGTCTCAGGGTCCGTCTCCTGGCAAATGGCGTCCTTGTGCTTTCTTTTCTAAAAAACTATCTGCAGCAGAGAAGAACTATGATATTGGCAATAGGGAACTATTAGCTATTAAACTAGCGTTTGAAGAATGGCGGCACTTTTTAGAGGGGGCAATCCACCCCGTCACTGTGATTACGGACCACAAAAACCTTCTGTACCTCGAATCAGCTAAGCGTCTCACCCCTAGACGAGCTAGGTGGTCGCTATTTTTTACCAGGTTTAACTTTGCTATTACCTATCGTCCTGGGGCAAAAAATACCAAGGCAGATGCATTATTGCGTTGTTTCCCTGGAGGGGGTAATGTGAGTGATCCGGTACCCATTCTACAAAGAGGAGTGGTTGTCTCTGTGGTACACTCTGTTCTGGAGGGGAAGGTGTTAGAGGCCCAGGGGGACGCCCCAGTCTCTTGCCCCTCAGAGAAATTGTTTGTACCGTTGAACCTGCGTCTCGAATTATTAAAGGAACATCATAATTCGGCACTTGCTGGGCACCCGGGTAGTAAAGCAACCTTGGAGCTATTGTCTCGTCGTTTTTGGTGGCCAAGGTTGCGTCAGGATGTAATGGATTTTGTGTCTTCTTGTTCTACTTGTGCGCGCGCGAAAGTCTCTCATACACGTCCTGCAGGGTCTTTATTGCCACTTGTCATTCCCAATAGGCCATGGACACATCTGTCAATGGATTTTATCACTGACTTACCTTTGTCTGCGGGTAAAACAGTTATCTTGGTAGTAGTGGACAGGTTTAGCAAAATGGTACACTTCATTGCGTTACCCGCACTACCTAATGCTAAGACTCTTGCTCAGGTATTCATCAGTGAAATAGTGAAGCTTCACGGGGTCCCTTCCGATGTTGTTTCGGATCGGGGAACCCAGTTTATTTCTAAGTTTTGGAAAGCTTTTTGTTCCCGTTTGGGGGTACACTTGTCCTTTTCCTCAGCTTTTCATCCTCAGTCGAATGGACAGACTGAGCGTACCAACGAAAACCTTGAGACATATCTAAGATGTTTTGTGTCTGAAAACCAAGAGGTGTGGTCATCATATTTACCGTTAGCCGAGTTTGCCATAAATAATCGCCGTCAGGAATCTACTGGCAAGTCACCATTTCTTGGTGCATATGGTTTTCATCCCCAATTCTGTACTTTCAAAGAGGGGGGGTCTTCTGGGGTTCCCGAAGAGGAACGGTTTTCGTTGTCTCTTTCATTTGTATGGCAGAAAGTGCAAGCTAATTTGAAAAATATGGGAGGTAAATATAAATGCATGGCTGATAAGAAACGGTCGCCAGGTCCGGACCTAGGAGTGAATGACTATGTGTGGTTATCTACTAGGAATATTAAATTAAAGGTTCCCTCTTGGAAACTGAGTCCTAGGTTTATTGGTCCTTACAAAATAGTAGCCATCATTAACCCCGTGGCTTTTCGCCTGGAGCTACCTCAGACTTTTAAAATTCATAACGTCTTCCATAAATCGTTACTTAAAAAGTATGTTCCACCTCTAGAACCATCACCGCTGCCACCCCCTCCTGTTATTGTGGATGGTAATCTAGAGTTTTTTAATATCCAAAATTGTTGATTCTCGTCGGGTCCGCCGTTCTCTTCAATGTCTGGTGCATTGGAGGGGTTACTGTCCCGAGGAAAGAATGTGGGTTCCAGAGGT
This sequence comes from Bufo bufo, assembly GCF_905171765.1. Classification (NCBI taxonomy): domain Eukaryota; kingdom Metazoa; phylum Chordata; class Amphibia; order Anura; family Bufonidae; genus Bufo; species Bufo bufo. The sequence goes on from NC_053396.1 coordinate 38,821,065, forward strand.
AAACGCCGACAGGTTAGTTCGGGTTTTTCATGCCTCTCATCCTGAGAGACCTAGTCCTGAGTGTCCGGAGGCCCCTCGTGGAAGGGGGGGTACTGTCACGAGGGTATCAAGAGCCACGTCTGACTCCGTTATACCCGGGGTCAGGAAGTCGCAGCGGGTGGCTGCGCGTTCGATGTACAAAGACAGTGCTGTTTCGTAATGGTAGCTTTCTGGGTTTGCCTTGCAATCCTTTTTGGCTCACTCAGGGATCCGTAGCTTCTCCTCCTCAGCTGTTTCTTGTCCAGCAATCCCAACCTCCTTATATTCCCATCTCCCACTTCTCTGGTTGCCAGATATAGAGCTTCCTGCCTGGACTTCTATACTGACCCACTGGAGCTGAGTAGCTGAGATCCCTGGTTGTTGTTCCAGAGTGTTACCCTCCGGATCCCTGTTGGGCCTTGGTGGTCTGTTGTTGTCGCCCACCTGGGATTATATGTTTGTCTGTATTGTCTGTCCTCTCCTTGGTGTTTTCCTCTTAGTGTCAGTGGTGCGGACTAGTGATCCCACCACCCTGTTCACTACACAGGGCTCATCTTAGGGAAAGCCAGGGTTTAGGCACGTGATCGGCGTACGGGTGAGGAACCCGTCTAGGGACATCAGGGCAGTCAGGTGCTAGCCGCAAGGTGAGTCAGGGGTCACCACCTTTCCCTCTCCCTTGGACAGGGCCTTCCCATTTCCCTCCCTTTGCGTGACGCCGGTCATTACACACAGGGTGCAGTACTATGTTCTGGACGTGATATTCAGCCAGCGGATGTCCTGGAGACATCTGAGAGAAATGGTGGGTCTAAGAGGGCCAATGAGACTCTGTTAATTGGTCCAGGTGTAGGTCCTGAAAATTATCAACCAGTCTGCATTTAATGGTGAGATCAAGATGACAATCCCCAGCGTGGTGATAGAATACTATGTACAAAAGTTTGTTAGGCCATCAACATGGATGGGTATTTGTGTTGGCGTTAAAACAAATTCTCAGTGGGAATTATACCATGTATGTAACAAGAAAAATCACAAAATTAATGTACGTGTGAGGCGAGTAAGCAAATGGCGGAGTAAGTCCATGTCTGAACAAGTGTCTTGTACACCTCTGGAAGGTGATGTACATGGTATGTCTACTACCGAGGTGACCCCAGATGTTTCCCAACGTAGGAGTTTTGACCCTGGAGGGGGTTTAGGTAATGTGAAAATACCTACGACCTTTATCAGGGGGGCGGGATATGTGGCAGTGGAGCTGCCAGAGGGCCATATGAGGGCCATTAAAATGGTGTATCTCACCCAGGGGAAGCTGGGTGAGAAAAAGAAAGGCCGGGAAAATAGGTTTTTCCCACTGTCTGCAGCAGCTAGGCTAGTAATGAATGTAATTAGCAGCTAGCTGAGGAGCTCTGATAAATGTGGGCAAAAATAGCCAGGAAACTTTGCACTCGTACACCGCAAAGCACACCCTCCTTGAGCTGCAGCAGCAGAACGGCATCCCCCGACATAGGCTGATATGCGACGTTTCCACATGTTGGAATTCCACCCTCCATATGTTGGACTGACTATACGAACAGAGAAAGGCCATCTTGATGATCCAAGCGGATGGGAGTACTCCACTGTGTAACTTCGATGTCAGCCACTGGCAGCTCATGCAAGACGCCTGCCGTTTCCTCAAGCATTACGCCACGTTATTTGTCAGTTGCCAGGACTACGGGATAAACAACTTCATTCCACTGCTTCATGTCCTGGAACAGATGCTGGTAACAATGGCTGGTTAGGGGACTGGAGAAGTGGCGCATAGATCTCAATGCCACATGAGCCCTGTGGGAGTTGAACTGGGAGAGGAGAAGGAGGGGGAGGAGGACATTGGAGCACAGGGAATGTGTAGCGGAATGGGTGTTTTTTCTACTCGGGTGACAGGAGACGAGGAGCAGGAGCAGCCAGAGGAGCTACAGGGCGATGTGGAAGACGAGACAGAGGACCCAGACACAACGTGGCAATATGCAGTGGAGATAGAGGCAGGGAGTCCCTCTGAGTCACTTGCACAAATGGCCCGATGCATGCTCACTTGCTTGTGTAGTGACAGTCTGGCTCTCCACCTTGTTGGATCCTGCTACTGGTCCAAAATGGGGTCCTGTTTTACACCCACTTAGAGGGAGGACAAACTGAACTACTACAGAGACATCCTATGTAGTCAGTTGGCCACTGCCTATCTGCGCCATTGTCCATCCTCTCGCAGGTCTGACCAGGGGGGGGCCTCCACACTCATGTTACACTGCCATGGCTGCTGGGGAGGGGTGCGGTGGCAGGAGCAGTACCAGCTCCATCAGCAGCAGCCTGAGTCTACAGTCGATGATGAGCAGCTTTCTTCACCCGCATTGTGAAGAAATTACTCACCAGCAGCAGCAAGTAGACCTGGAGCAGGACCTGAACCAGCAGGTGGTGGCATACTGTACTTGAACAGCACCCTGCCAGCCGTCATTGAAGATCTGCTGGACTACTGGGCAGCCAAACTTGATTTGTGTCCGCAACTGGCCGAGTTTGCCCTGGAAAGCTGCCCTGCCCGGCCAGTAGTGTGGCATCAGAGTGGGTGTTTAGTGTGGCGAGGGCCATAGTTACCCCAAGAAGAACTCGCCTGTCCACCCTAAATGTGGAGAGACTGACCTTTTGATAAGATGAATCAGGCGTGAATCAGCCAGGATTTCCACCCACTAATGCCTGATGCATCTGATTTGATCATTCATGCCGCCTCACCCAAACTTTGACAAAACAGACCGGTTTCTTATGGCTAACTGCCTCAGCTACTACTCTGATGCTGCCACCTGCCTGATGCCACACATCTCATGCCAAGTGCTCCTTCTTTCACCCAACGTCGTCAGCGGGTACTGGTATTGCTATCCACCACCCCAATATGTCACCTTGCCCCTCTGTGGTCTCCTGATACTCTTGCTGCCATCTCCACACTATGTCACCTTGCCATTCTGTGGTCTCCAGATGCTGCTGCTGCCATCTCCACACTATGTCACTTTGCAACTCGCTGGAATACTGATGCTGCTGCCATCTCCACACTGTCATCTTGCCACTTTGTGGTCTCCTGATGCTCCTGCTGCCATATCCACACTGTCACCTTGCCACTCTGTGGTCTCCTGAGGCTGCTTCTGCCATCTCCACACTATGTCACCTTGCCACTCTGTGGTGTCCTGATGCTGCTGCCATCTCCCCACTATGTCACCTTGCCACTCCTTGGCCTCCTGATGCTGCCATCTCCAAACTATGTCATCTTTCCACTCTGTGGTCTTCTGATGCTGCTGCTGCCATCTCCACGCTGTCACCTTGCCACTCTGTAGCCTCCTGATGCTGCTGCCATCTCCACACTATGTCATCTTGCCAATATGCGATATCCTGCTGCTGCTGCTCCTTCTCCACACTGTCACCTGGCCACTCTGTGGTCTCCTGATGCTCCTGCTGCCAGCTCCACACTGTCACCTTGCCACTCTGTGGTCTCCTGATGCTGCTGTCATCTCCACACTTTGTCACCTTGCCACTCTGTGGCCTCCTGATGCTGCTGCCATCTCCACACTATGTCACCTTGCCACTCTGTGGTCTCCTGATGCTGCTGCCATCTCCACACTGTCACCTTGCCACTATGTGGTATCCTGATGCTGCTGCCGCCACCTCCAGACTCTGTTATTGTACCACTCTGTGGCCTACTCATGCTGCCGCCACCTCACCACTATGTCATTGTGCCACTCTGTGGATTTCTCAAGCTGTTCTGCCACCCTCCACACTCCATGAATGGGACACTATTTTGCCTTTTTGGCCTGGATGACCTCACTATTTATTTGACCCTTCTGATCTGCGAGAAGGAAGGAAAAATAAGACGGACAACGGATCCTGTAGCAGCTGTAAGGCCTGTATGTGTCACCTCCAGCTCTGTGAGAAGATCTGGCAGACGTTTTTCTCTACCTGTTGTATGATGTTCTTTGTTTTGGTTTCACTTTCTCATCTCCTTTTCTTCTCCCAGCTGTCACCTATTTGCACTGATTGTCTCCCTTTATATTTCCTCCCATACTGCCTCACTTTGCGGTTTATACTTCTTCCTGGATTGTGTTCACTGCTGGAGGCTGCTTCTCCTGATTCATCAGATAAGTCTGATTCCTTTATTTGTGTTTCTTGCTGGCTTGATTGTAGGTGACCCTGACTCCGTCCGTATTAAGTGCAGGGAGCCGGTGGTCGTGTCCCCTCAATAATATAGGGTTTTCAGGTGTCACATAGTATAAGGTACGAGGACATGCAATCGTCTACCACAAAGATCTTTGCATGGGCATAGCAGTCAGGGAGAGCTCTAGGGGTTTTATACAGCTCACCCATATGCTCCTTAGTTTGGGATCAAGCCAGTTGGATGTTTATTTATAAGTTCCAGCTTTCTGCAAAACCATCCGTGACATTATAAACCGCCATAACCGTCTTAAGCATGGATCCGGTTTCAGCCTTGATTGACCGCATGCAAGGTCTTTCACTGGAGGTAGCAGATCTGCGTAAAACTGTGTCTCAGTTTCAGGTGACCGGTTCTGCTTGCGTTCATGGAGTTTGTTCCGAGCCTAAGATCTCGCTTCCGGATACGTTCTCCGGGGGTAGTGAGAATTTTGTTCGCTTTAGAGAGGCTTGCAAACTCCATTTTCGCCTACTTCCCCATTCCTCTGGTGATGAGGAGCAGAGGGTGGGGATCATCATCTCGCTGCTCAGGGATAACGCTCAGTCTTGGGCCTTTTCGCTGCCGGTCGGGGCACGGCTCCTCCGATCGGTGAATGAATTTTTTGTAGCCCTGGGGCAGATATATGATAGCCCGGATCGTACTGCTCTGGCTGAATCTAAACTGCGTCTTTTATGCCAGGGTAAACAGTCCGCAGAGATATATTGTTCAGAATTTTGGAGATGGGCAGCTGATACTGGTTGGAATGATGCTGCACTCCGAAGTCAATTTTGCCATGGTCTTTCGGAAAGATTGAAAGATGCATTTGCTTTTCATGAGAGACCAGCATCGTTAGAGTCAGCCATGTCTCTAGCTGTTCGCATTGACAGGCGTCTTAGAGAGAGAGATGAGACTACTCCTTCCTGTCATATTCAGTCCAAGGACAGTGGGGTTGTCTCATTCAGTGCGCAGGGGTCTCAGTCTCTCTCAATCCCCTCTGAGGAGGAGGCCATGCAGCTGGGTTTGCTTGCCTCTGATAGTAGAGGATTCAGCTCTCAGAGGAGGGTTTGTTTCTGTTGTGGGGGTATAAATCATTTGGCTAATGTTTGCCCCTCTAGGAGATTCGTGGAGTTTTCTGAGGGTAATAAAAGAATAACAAAAAGAAAAAAATCCTCTAAAAACTTTCCATTTGCTACTATTGGCAAGGTTGATGCGGAAATTGAAGGTTTGCCATTTACTTGTAGTTCCATTTTCTCCTACCTGCCAGGGTGGCGCTAGACAGCAAGAACATGGTTAGATTTTTGAAGATAGTGGAGCAGCTGTCAATCTCATTGATAATCAATTTGCAATAACGCATGGTTTTCAGGTATGCACTTTGGAAAAGGATATACCTGTTTTTGCTATCGATTCCGCTCCACTTTCTCAAAGATCGTTAAAGGGCAGAGTTCACAATATCCGTTTGACTGTGGGTGACGCTCATGTTGAGGATATGTCATGTTTCGTCTTAAGCGGATTGCCTACTCCTCTAGTGTTGGGGCTACCCTGGCTCACTAAACATAACCCCACCATTGATTGGCAAGCAAGGCAAATAAATGGTTGGAGTGAGTTTTGCAGAGAGAATTGCCTCACGGCGTCTCTTTCAGAGATTTCTACCAAGACTGTGCCATCTTTTCTCTCTGAATTTTTGGATGTGTTTTCCGAGAGTGGTCTCCAGGAGTTGCCCCCGCATCGGGAGTACGACTGCCCTATTAATCTCATCCCAGGCGCCAAACTGCCAAAATCACGTTTATACAATCTCTCCCAACCTGAAAGAGTCGCTATGCGTACTTATGTCTCTGAGAGCCTGAGAAAGGGACACATCCGACCCTCGAAGTCACCTGTTGCTGCTGGGTTTTTTTTTGTTAAGAAAAAAGATGGTTCTTTAAGACCTTGTCTGGATTTCAGAGAGCTGAACCGTATCACGGTTCGTGACCCATATCTGCTTCCTCTGATCCCGGACCTGTTTAACCAGATTGTTGGGGCTAAGGTTTTTTCTAAGTTGGATTTAAGAGGGGCATACAACCTAGTCAGGGAAGAGGACGAATGGAAGACGGCCTTCAATACCCCTGAGGATCATTTCGAGAATTTGGTTATGCCCTTTGGTTTGATGAATGCTCCGGCCGTCTTCCAACATTTTGTGAACATCATTTTTCATCATTTAATGGGGAAATTTGTACTGGTGTATCTGGATGACATTTTGATTTTTTATCCTGATTTTAAGACTCATCGAGACCACCTACGTCAGGTCTTTCTGATTCTGCAAGATAATAAATTGTACGTTAAACTGGAAAAATGTGTGTTTGAGGCTCCGGAGATTCAATTTCTTGGTTTTCTTCTCTCCGCTTCTGGTTTTTGCATGGACCCTGAGAAGGTCCGCGCTGTGCTTGATTGGGAGCTTCCTGAAAATCAGAAGGCGCTGATGCGGTTTTTGGGTTTTGCCAATTATTACAGAAAGTTCATTTTGAATTATTCCTCTGTTGTTAAGTCACTCACTGATATGACTAAAAAGGGGGTAGATTTTTCTTCGTGGTCGGTAGATGCGCTTAAAGCCTTTTCTAGTATCAAAGAGAGTTTTTCTTCCGCTCCCATTTTGGTACAACCTGATGTCTCTCTACCTTTTATTGTTGAGGTGGACGCTTCTGAGGTAGGTGTGGGTGCAGTCTTATCTCAGGGTCCCTCTCCTGCCAAATGGCGACCGTGTGCCTTTTTCTCAAGGAAACTCTCCTCTGCAGAGAGAAATTACGATGTGGGAGATAGGGAGTTGTTGGCCATCAAATTAGCTTTTGAGGAATGGCGCCATTGGTTAGAGGGAGCCAGACACCCTATTACCGTGTTTACAGACCATAAGAATCTGGCCTACTTGGAATCGGCCAAGCGTCTGAACCCAAGACAGGCCAGATGGTCTTTGTTCTTTTCTAGGTTTAATTTTGTTACGTTCCGCCCTGGGGTTAAAAATGTGAAGGCAGATGCCCTGTCACGTTGTTTTCCGGGAGGGGGGAACTTTGAAGACCCGGGTCCCATTTTGGCTGAAGGGGTGGTCATCTCTGCTCTTTATCTTGATTTGGAGGCAGAGGTTCAGGCAGCCCAGGCAAAGGCTCCTGATCTTTGTCCCCCTGGGAGGTTGTTTGTGCCTCTCGCTTTACGACACAAGGTTTTTAAGGAGCACCACGATACTGTCCTTGCTGAGCACCCGGGGAGCAGAGCCACAGTGGATATCATTGCTCGGAGATTCTGGTGGCCGGCTCTTCGTAAGACGGTGGAGGGTTTTGTGGCAGCCTGCGAGACCTGTGCTCGTGCCAAGGTCCCTCATTCACGGCCATCAGGTTCTCTCCTCCCGTTACCCATTCCTTCCCGTCCTTGGGCGCATCTGTCCATGGACTTCATTACGGACCTGCCTCGTTCCTCGGGGAAGACTGTGATTCTGGTAGTAGTGGACAGTTTTAGCAAAATGGCGCATTTCATTCCCTTTCTTGGGTTACCCAATGCTAAGACGCTGGCGCAAGCGTTTGTTAATCACATTGTTAAATTGCATGGCATTCCTTCAGACATCGTTTCTGATAGGGGCACGCAATTTGTTTCCATATTCTGGAAGGCCTTCTGTTCTCGCTTGGGGGTTCGGTTGTCGTTCTCTTCTGCTTTTCACCCGCAATCGAATAGTCAGACCGAACGCGTCAATCAGAATCTGGAGACATATCTGCGCTGTTTTGTGGCGGAGAATCAGGAGGATTGGTGTTCTTATTTGTCCCTTACTGAGTTTGCTTTAAATAACCGTCGCCAGGAGTCCTCTGATAAGTCACAATTTTTTCGTGCATATGGGTTTCATACGCAGTTTGGGACATTCTCTGGAGAGGGGTCTTCTGGTTTACCTGATGAGGAGAGATTTTCCTCGTCTTTGTCATTTATTTGGCAAAAGATTCAGGGTAATCTGAAGAGGATGAGTGAGAGATATAAGCGTGTGGCGGATAAGAGACGTGTGCCTGGTCCGGACCTGAATGTGGGGGATCTGGTGTGGTTGTCTACAAAGAATATCAAACTGAAGGTTCCCTCCTGGAAGTTGGGTCCTAGGTTTATTGGGCCTTACAAGATCTTGTCCGTCATCAATCCCGTTGCCTTCCGTCTTGATCTTCCTCAGACTTGGAAGATCCATAATGTTTTTCACAGGTCCCTATTAAAACCTTATGTCCAACCCATTGTACCCTCCTCTTTGCCTCCTCCTCCGATTGTTGTTGATGGTAATCTTGAATTTCAGGTCTCTAGGATTGTGGATTCTCGCATTATCCGCGGTTCTCTCCAGTACCTCGTTCATTGGGAGGGTTATGGTCCTGAGGAGAGGATGTGGGTCCCAGTGGCGAACATTAAGGCCACTCGTCTCATCAGGGCTTTCCATAGGTCTCATCCTGAGAAGGTGGGATCTGAGTGTCCGGAGTCCACCTGTAGAGGGAGGGGTACTGTCACTGCCAGCTCTGTAAGAAGATCTGGCAGACGTTCTTCTCTACCTGTTGTATGATGTTCTTTGTTTTGGTTTCACTTTCTCATCTCCTTTCCTTCTCCCAGCTGTCCCCTATTTGCACTGATTGTCTCCCTTTATATTCCCTCCCATACTGCCTCACTTTGCGGTTTATACTTCTTCCTGGATTGTGTTCATTGCTGGAGGCTGCTTCTCCTGATTCCTCAGATAAGTCTGTTTCTCCTGATTCCTCAGATAAGTCTGTTTCCTTTATTTGTGTTTCTTGCTGGCTTGATTGTAGGTGACCCTGACTCCGCCCGTATTAAGTGCAGGGAGCCGGTGGTCGTGTCCCCTCACTATTATAGGGTTTTCAGGTGTCACATAGTATAACGTACGAGAGCATGGGCATAGCAGTCAGGGAGAGCTCTAGGGGTTTTATAGGGCTCACCCATATGCTCCTTAGTTTGGGATCAAGCCAGTCGGATGTTTATTTATAAGTTCCAGCTTTCTGCAACACCATCCGTGACAGTCTGCTGCCGGGCGCCCCTGTTGCCATGGCGCCCTGTGCGGCCGCACAGCTCGCACACCCCAATGGCCGGCCCTGACTGTGAAGGGGGGACTGCTGAAAGGGGTTAATAACTACTGTGAAGGGGGGACTGCTGAAAGGGGTTAATAACTACTGTGAAGGCCCCCCAGGTGATGGGGGCCTGGCTTCATGGGGTGGGGGCATGGCTTCATGGGGGCGTGATACAGTGGGCTTGTGCCCCGGATGTTTTCAGACCCTAGCAACGCCCCTGCCAGGCAGGTTTCATCTTTTAGCAGATTTGAACCACGGACCCCAGAACTAGCAACACACCAGTGCTAACCACCAAGCTACCATGCTGCTATACATATGAAGGTGCTTTTGAAACCACTATGAAGAGATAGAAATTTGATTTAAAAAAAAAACTTCAGCCTTCACTCTTTGCTGGTGCGACGTGCCAGGCCACAGGGGTAGCATGTGGGTGTTACGGTGGCGTGCCGATGGGGGTAGTAGTCGTACTCACAGTTCAGTTGTCCCCCTGGGCCGTCCTGCAGTGGTGAGGAAGACAGCACTAAATCCTCCGGGGCACTCTCTAATACAGGGATCACCAGCCAGATGGTAGTTGAGGTGCCATTGATGGTATGGGTATTTAGGGTGCTTTTGAGGCTGGGACCCCAGTTGTTCGTGATGCCAGCAGCCTTGGGTGCAATTAGGAGATGAAGTAGAATAATAAGAGAGGCAGAAGTTGAACCAAACAGGAACTTGTAACTTGTTGTCTTGCAATAAGTATCATCCAATAGTAGCACTTTGTCATCCATAAAGATGGTGAAGCTACAAATCCCAATAGCAGGCTCAGTGAGGTAGTGTATGTAGGTTCCAGCTCAACTTTGTAGGAGGAATGATGGTATTACTTTACTTGGTTCCTGATCTTGCTCTGGTTACTCAGCTTTTCAATACTCTGTATCCTCTCTGTATACTCTGTAGCAGAGGACACCGGAACCGGCCACCCGGCCGCGACAGCAGGTAGGAGCTGCCCCGCTCCCTGAGGCCCAGGCCCGGTCCGTGTCCGTCACTCCGCCCCGTCCAGAGACCCCAACGCCGGTCATCAACCTCAGGCCCACCAAGCCACAACCGCCTACTGGTGCGGTGGAGGCGGCTGGAGATTCCACTCCACCGCCCAGCTACAGCCAGTTAAGCAGCCTAAACCCTGAGGTCCCGCACGAGATCACAGCATTGGCCCAGACTGCGTGGGAATACAAGTCGGCTGTAGAAGAGTGGGTCAAACAGGTCATTGACAGCCCCCAATCTGGAGACCCCAAGCTGACTAGGAGGACCGGAACCGTTCTATGGTTCTCTGTAGAAAGAGGTGTGGGATTTCTTCAGGATAATCACTCTGGCACAGAGGTGTTTGTAGGCCGCCGGTCTGTAAAGAGACATTATCTGCCCCAAGAAAGGCACAACCTATATATTGGAGACCAGGTGGAATACACCCCCATGAGGTCCATGCAGGGACTGTTTGCTGCGGGAGTCCCCCTGCTGCAGAAACAGCTCTCCCCTGCCATCACCCCAGAGACCTGGCAGGAGGATCCAGGCTCTGCGGCCAGGACCAGGTGCCTTCAGGAAACCCCAGATGGCCGACTGATCTTCAAGGAAAAGGCTCAACCAGCCCCTGCACCTTTGATTCCTGATTTGTCACCGCCGTCAACTCTGAGGGTAGGACAGATCAATAATTCGGTCCTCACGTTCAACCCCAAGGTGCAACCGTGCTTCCTGCCACCTTATATGCTGCCCTGGAAGCAGTCCTCACAAACCGCTCCAGGACTCCCTGAACCGTTGCAGCCAGAAATTCTGCCCCTTCCCGCACCGGCTGTGGATCCCGGTCTGCGGCAAGCTACAGCCACATTCTCCAGGTTGGCTGTACAACCAATACCTACTGTAACCGGTAGAGGGCGCTGGCGCACTACCACCAACACTACTCTCAGCTACCAGCAGAGGCAGGAATTACCTCTCATGCACTTTAGCAGTTCCAGTAGTGATGAGGAGCTGGATACCTATCTGTAAGGTGTCCCCACTATAAAGAAAATCCAGTGACATTGTTTGGGAGCCACGCCATGGACTGATTACCTGACGGGTGAGGACCTGTTGGCATTGTTTGTGTGCTTTTAACCCTTTTGTTCCAGGTTGCCATTGTTTTTCCTCATCCAGATGGTCATGTCAGTTAGGACTCCCCCCATCAGCACTTAACCCCTTATGTCCAAGTTAATATTACACAGGTACCCCTGCTGCTTCGGGAATCGTTAGAAGCCCTAGGCTGCTCCTTCCCGCTTGTTTTATGTTCCGGATTGTTCCCATCTGGAGGTGTCTCATTTCCAGGAGATCCATGGGAACGTACTGCCCTCCTCCTGTGACTTGCCAGAAGACACGGAGACAATAAATACCTCCCCTTCTGAGCGTTTGCCTAAGGTAAGGCGCCTCTAACCTTAGAGCCATATATAATCTAGCTTCCTCATAGACATCATAGTGATCGTGCTATAAGCCAAATTTCTTCAGGCTATGGTGCAGGGAAGGGAATACAGGATAAAGCCACCCTTTCATTTGTGGGCTTTGCATTACATAATGGCGGGATTACAGAGTAAAGACACCCCCATGCTCTCTTTGATGTTCATGGCCAGAACATACGAAGTCAGTCAGCGATGCATACTTTGTGCAGTTATAGGTTACCTGGTTATACCAAGATAAGGAAACTGTGTGTTGGACACCTTATGCTAGCGGGCAGGAACCTCGAGGAAACCGTTAAATGTTTTGTCTTTGTTTGTCATTATATGTATATTCACGCAGCATTGTATTGTATTGGGTACCCAGAGCTTATTCCTCCACCGTCTACCATGCGCCGAGGACGGCTTATCTTAAAGTAAGCGGGTATGTAACATCCCAGAGTATGTCACTAAAACTCTTTCACCCTGCTATGTGATGTTAAGGTGTAAATGTGTTAACATCCTGTGTAATTTGACATGGTATTTGTATCATCTGGATTTACTGTGACTGTTTAATATATATTTGCTGTAATTCTTAATGTACACCAGCAGGTGGCAGCATTATGTAGGCAGAACATAGTTAGTTAATAGATCTAGACTGGAATAGACCATTCCAGGCTAGCTCCCCCCTTTCTGAGGAGGAGTAGAATGTTCCCACATCCTACTTCAGGGGGAGGAAAGAAAGTTCTAGGCAGTGTACCAGCCACCCCTGTTGGGGTAGGTTGTGTGGATAGGAGCTCCCAGAATCAGGGATCCCAACCCTGGATCCAACCTCGGCTGAGGTTCAGGATCCATCTTCTCAGCCTGAGTCATCTACCTCAGCTGGACGACCAGAGAAGCAGCATCCACAGAACAATAGATCTCCAGGAAGAAGACACCATACCCTGCGAGCTGTCCTGTGAGTACAGATCCCAAGACCAGGAGAAGATAAGTACCTTCTCAGCTAGTCAGGCCCAATACCAAGCAGAATACAGACAGGGCAGAAGACAGATACCTGCCAGATCTATAGGCGTATGTACCAGATGCAGAATAGATATAAATTCCTGCCACATATTGCCAAAACCTGCTGGGACTATTGCAGTAACTTGTACGTATTTAAAGCTGCATTAAGTAAAGACGAGTTGGACGATATTTCCTGTCTGGATCTTAATTATTCCATCAGAACTCCTATTGACAACACTCAATTTGTTGCATGTGAGCCAGGATACAGGAGTCCAGCCGTACCAAGGTAGGATACACCGTTGACACTGCACTGAGACATTATTCCCCCTCTGGCATTCCTCACTTGGTATGTGAGCTACACCATCTTAAAGGGCCCTGCTACAGTACCTGCACAAGCTGCAACTGGCGTCACGAACTTTTACATATATAAACTGACCCACTGCATAGCAACCCCACTGACCCAGTGTCCTGCTCATTGCACAAAGTCTACCTCCTCTCCTCTCCTCTCCTTCTCCAAACTCCCAACTTCACAACTTCTCTCTAACCTGACCTAGTGTTCAGTGTGTGTAGTGCATTTACCAGTCTGAGATAGGAATTTGCAGCTGTAACAAAGCAAGTGTATAAATTACACCAGATGACATAATGACATATACAAATTTGGAGTGTCCCCTTTCTCACTTAGTGGGACACTGCACTGACTCATGTCACCATGTGCATGCTAATTAAGCTGCATGGTGGCTCAGTAGCTAGCACTGGTGTTTTGGGCTTGTCTCCACATGAGACTGATATCTGGATGGAGTGTGTACATTCTCTGTGAGTGTCCTCTAAGAACATTGCAGCTAGGTGGTGACCTCCAATGGGGACCGACAGGCCCAGGGCTGCAGAGTAAATGGAAGTCTTGCTTGAGGAGATAACAAACGATCGGTCAGGTAAGTATTTATCCTCAGTTTATTTTGCTCACTTACCATAGCAGTTCCATATTACATGTGTAACGCCCCCAAGTGGCATTAATACTCCTACGCCCTGCTACTATGTGTGTATGCTAATATCATTTCATCTATGTATTTTGTCCAGGTCCTCCACATTGTGCATTCCTATGCTATGAAATTGTATATGTTCATGTAATGTACCTGGTTCAACAGCAGGTGGCAGCAAACACTGCAGAGCAACAATTGGAGAGAATGAAACCCTTCTTTCTATTCTAACCCTCTCTCTAAGGAAGGGTGGAGACTAGTTAGTTAGAGGTCAGTTATCCTTCTAGTGGAAAGTCCTAGCTTAGCCCAGCTAAGCAAAGCAAGCCAACAGAGCACCTTCAGCTCTGCTGGATATAGAGGCCACAGCTTCGAGGCTCATTAGTCAGGAGGAAAAGTTCCCTGGCTTAATTTAGAGTCAGACTACAGAGAAAAGTTGCAGCATACAGCAAAGGAAAATATTCCATTTAAGCCTATCAGCACAGCAGAGCCAGAGAGCAACTGATGTAGCAGTGTCGAGTGTGTTCGCCTGCCAATTTCATGCTAACGCCTGCTGGAAGCAAGATAAAGTCTGTAAATCGTCTGGAGAAACGTTTATGCAAAGTAAAGCTGCTTCTCAATTTCATCACAAGGTCTGGACTCAATTTATTCTTCATTCCCCAATTCAACTACCCCCCTTGTCTGCTTCGCAGCCAACGCCTGGGGTCCATAGTATCCAGGTCAGAGCACCGTGACACGTGCACAAAACATTAAGGGACATTTAGGCCACCCTACACCACTCTGGCATTCCTACACCTGGGTACCACCAACACTATTTATTCAAGGGACTCTGTCCCATTGTCGCTTTGCTGTGCCTGGCATAACGAAAAACACTTATCTCATCTTAAAGGGACCCCTTGCGGACAGACCGTGTTGCACATGGCTGTGTGAGGAGCTGTGTAATATGTCACTGCTGTGTAAATGAAGAACATAAATGGAGGTCCCATAGATGAGACCAATAAACATTACTGACCTTCTAAAGTAATATTTGTCAGTCCCTGCCCCATTGGAGCTCACCATATATTTTTGGAGGAGAACATAAAAACTCTATACACATGATATCCACAATTTGATTCAAACCCAGAACCCCCACACTGCTAACTACTGTGCCATCATGCAGCTCAATACCAACCACCCCTATTTAGTGAGTGGTGACATGAACAGCAACAGGGGGACGTCCCCTCTCCTTGGTGTTCAATCCTTTATAGCCTTTTTGGGTGATTAGATGTTTAAGTACTTTTTTCTAGTGTGTTTCAACATTTCCACACCTGATACCACCTAGTGATATATATTACTCAAGTACCTACATGGTGAGCGCCAATGAGGACAAGGAGTGAATCTTTATACAGTGCTGTGGAATAGATTTTGATGCTATATGAATGGAAAGTTCACTGAAAAGTTAGTATTTGTTGGTCTCCTCTAGAGAGGCCATGCTTTACTTGAATTACACTGCTCCCTACAGACACTGTCATCTTTCACAATGAAATGTATCTGGAGAGTAGAAAGAAGACCAAGAAGAGGACACAGTCTCCACACAGATGTCTTTTGATCAGATTTGAACTAAAGACCCAAATGCTAGCTAAACTATAGTGCTAACCGCTGAGCTACCATGCTGCCCAAGACTATCCAACTTGCTGAGGTAAGTAGTGAACGGGAAGAGGACCCATCTTTTGCTATGACGTTTCTTATCCTTGATGTACGACCCTTCACCGACCCGTTAAGTCATAAGCTGGCTAGGTGCTTTATTGCAGTGTTTCTGAACGGTCCTTAGCCTAGTACCCCTTATTCAAATACAGTACAGACCAAAAGTTTGGACACACCTTCTCATTCAAAGAGTTTTCTTTATTTTCGTGACTATGAAAATTGTAGATTCACACTGAAGGCATCAAAACTATGAATTAACACATGTGGAATTATATACATAACAAACAAGTGTGAAACAACTGAAAATATGTCATATTCTAGGTTCTTCAAAGTAGCCACCTTTTGCTTTGATTACTGCTTTGCACACTCTTGGCATTCTCTTGATGAGCTTCAAGAGGTAGTCCCCTGAAATGGTCTTCACTTCACAGGTGTGCCCTGTCAGGTTTAATAAGTGGGATTTCTTGCCTTATAAATGGGGTTGGGACCATCAGTTGCGTTGAGGAGAAGTCAGGTGGATACACAGTCCTACTGAATTAGACTGTTAGAATTTGTATTATGGCAAGAAAAAAGCAGCTAAGTAAAGAAAAACGAGTGGCCATCATTACTTTAAGAAATGAAGGTCAGTCTGTCAGCCGAAAAATTAGGAAAACTTTGAAAGTAAGGGCTATTTGACCATGAAGGAGAGTGATGGGGTGCTGCGCCAGATGACCTGGCCTCCACAGTCACCGGACCTGAACCCAATCAAGATGGTTTGGGGTGAGCTGGACCGCAGAGTGAAGGCAAAAGGGCCAACAAGTGCTAAGCATCTCTGGGAACTCCTTCAAGACTGTTGGAGGACCATTTCAGGGGACTACCTCTTGAAGCTCATCAAGAGAATGCCAAGAGTGTGCAAAGCAGTAATCAAAGCAAAAGGTGGCTACTTTGAAGAACCTAGAATATGACATATTTTCAGTTGTTTCACACTTGTTTGTAATGTATATAATTCCACATGTGTTAATTCATAGTTTTGATGTCTTCATAGTCATGAAAATAAAGAAAACTCTTTGAATGAGAAGGTGTGTCCAAACTTTTGGTCGGTACTGTACATTACACAATATTTAACTTTGGCTACATCTGTAGCTCTAGAAATTGTGGCCATGCCTGTGCGGTGTACAAGAGCATACGCAAAACTTTGTTATGCAGGATGAGTGCTTTGCCTTCAGGAGTGATCCATCTGAGACTCTATAGTCCAATTCACTAGTAAACTGTGGCCGAGCATTCGTCTCAAGATTTGAAGGCTCCGGATTCCTTTTCAAATCAGATTCCCAGGTGTGATGGTTAATGGAAAAGAGTCAGAGATAGACACATGCCAGTCTCTATTGAGCATAGCTACTGACTTCCAGCAGTTCACCGTGGCTCCTTAAAGGGTTATTCCAGGTGGCTACTGTTATCCCCTATCGACAAGATATCAGATCGGGGGGGGGGGGTCCTACCACTGGGACCCCCACCGATCACGAGAAAGGTGACTCATATCCCCTGCAACTCCAAATGACCAGAGCATCCGGTTGCACATGCGCATGGTGGCTCCGTTCATTTCTATGGTAGTTCTGTAGATAGCCGAGTGCTGTACTCTGCTATCTCCAGCTATATGTGGATAGGGGATAACTTTAACCAACTGGAATATCCATTTAAGCTGGTCTAACTCCTCAAATGTCTGGATTACTACAGTCTCCGAATATTGGCTTGTGTAATAGACAGTCAAGATCCATGTAGAGTGAGCACTTAAGTGAAAATTTCCTGGTCGTGGTGTGGTGATCTCTGTAAAATCTCTTTTCTGCCAGACAGACTCTGCGAAGAGCTTATAGCCCAAACAAAAAGGAAAGGTGAAGGAGGGCAGCCTTGACTGACCCAGAAAGGTTAGCCATTTACCAACACCGCACTGTAAATGTCAAGGTACAGAAGGTTAACATACAAACAGAAAATTCTGAAAAGCCTTGTCCAAGAATTAAGTCTAAGGCCTCTTGCACACAAATGTTTTTTCTTTCCGTTTACGTTCCATTTTTTGCGTTCCGTATACAGACCGTATACGGAACCATTCATTTCAATGGATCCGGAAAAAAAAAATGGAAGGGACTCCGTATGCCTTCCGTTTCCGTTTTTCCGTTCCATTTAAAGATAGAACATGTCCTATTATTGTCCGTTGTGTTTCCGTTTCTGTTCCGTTTTTCCGTATGGCATATACAGTATACAGTAATTACATAGAAAAAATTGGTCTGGGCATAAAATTTTCTATAGATGGTTCCGCAAAAATGGAACGGATATGGAAGACATACGGCTGCATTTCCGTATGTGTTCCGTTTTTTTTGCGGACCCATTGACTTGAATGGAGCCACGGAACGTGATTTGCAAGCAATAATAGGACATGTTCTATCTTTGAACGGAAACAGAATGCATACGGAGTACATTCCGTTTTTTTTTGCGGATCCATTGAAATTAATGGTTCCGTATACAGAACGCAAAAAACGTCCCATAAACAGAAAAAAAAAACGGTTGTGTGCATGAGGCCTTAACCTGTGGGTTAGATTTGTTAAAGTAGCGCAATGCTCTGCAGTTGTACTCACTATCAAACTACTGTAGCATGCCGGCCGGCAGCGTAACGTCACTGGCTCCGTCACGCGCCTGCTCCTCCCACTTTATTAATGAAGCAGGCGCATGAGGAAGTGCGTGAGTGACATTACGCTGCCGGCCTGCTACGGTAGTTTGATAGTGAGTACAACTGCAGAGGATTACGCTACTTTAACAAATTTACATTGTTTTACATTTTTTTTGGGGGGTGTATTAATAGGGGAAAAAAAGGAAAAAATATGTCATAATTGCCGTTCAGCGGTGAAGTTACATTGTACTACAGCCTTTTTTGGGGTGTATTATTTAAATTTTTATTATTTTATTATACAGTATGTCAGACAGACAGGTGACAGGCCCTTCAAAGGCCAAATGTTTCTGTTGCAGGCAGAAGTAGCAGCATAAGGGGTTGGCAGCAGGAGTCACAGCGAGAGGCCTGAGCTCCCAGTGTCATCTAGCGGCCGTGTCTTGACCAGCAACCCAGCGGTGCTTAAATGGTTGACTCGGTCTTCGACTTCGTCGCAAGTGACATCAGACACCCCAGCCAAGAGTTCCTGTGACATGACACCTAGTTGGCATGGCCCAGGAGCAGGCCCTGTTCCCCCACCTGTCCTGAACCTTCCTCTGTCATTTTCATTTCCCTCAGCGTGAGAAGTATTATATGCCGTAGGCTTTGCTCCACTTTTCAGCGAGGACGAGCTACTAGAGGACAGTCAGCAGCTACTGCTCAGCCAAGATCTGGAGGAAACATCCACCGCTTCTTCCAGTAGGCAGGCAAGTAGTGATGATGAGAGTCACGTGGGAGCAGATATTGCGAGCGGTCAGGCTCCTGGCCTTGAGACCGTTGAGGGGGACATCAGTGAAGTGCAAACAGTAGCGGAGGATGATGATGTAGCCAATTGCACTTGGGAGCCGGTTAAAGAAGGGGCATCCTCATCAGGAGAAGAGGGTGGCAGCTTGCGCGTGAGGCAGCAGCTGAGCCAGCAAGGTGGTAGCGTGGCCGTGAGTCAGCAGGATGGCAGCAGTGGGAGATCAGGAGCCAAACGAGCCTGGGGTAGACCACACCCGCTTCGCAAGAGCCTACCTGCCTGGAAAGTAGCGGTGCAGGGGTTCACAGAGGCAGCGGTAGCAGGCAGTCAGCATGAAGTATTGGGGGGAAAATGCCATACTCGGTCCCCCAACATAGGCTGATATGCGACGTTTCCACCTGTTGGAATTCCACCCCTTATTTTTTTGGCCGATTATATGAACAGAGCAAGGCCATAAACAATTTCTTGATGATACAGGCGGACAGAGGTACTCCTCTATGTAACTTTGATGTTAGCCAGTGGCACCTCATGCGTGACACCTGCAGTACCAGCTCCATCAGCAGCAACTTAAAGGGGTTGGCCACCCTAAGTATCAAAAATTCAAAGTGCCCTAGACAATAGCCAAAACCATAAAGTATTTATATCATCTGACCTGTACTGGCTATATATAATTTTTCTAACCTGTTCACCATGACATGCCTCCCTGGAGGAGCTCCTCAGATAGGCTGTGTGGGAGGAGCAGCTACAAAGTAAAAGTAAAAATCCCAGCATGCATTGCAGCAAGCATGTTCAGAGGAGCAGTCACATGACATCCCTGCCCGTCTGTGTTTCCATAGAAATATCAATAACTCAGTCATCAGTGAATAACTGCTGTACAGACATAGCAATAGGAAGTACGCCCCCCGTCGCAGCAGCACACAGGAATATGATGCTAATGTATCATACATATGTTACTGGGGGAAGGGAGGGTGCCCCGTTCATAAACTATTAGATTTAAGCCATGAAAAGAATGAATAGAAGGGGAGATTTATCATTTCCCTTGTTTCTGAAAAGTGGCGCGAAAAGGTTGTAAACTCTGTGTTTGCGACTTTTTAACTATGCCTTTAAAAAAAAAGGGGGGGGCGTGACAAAATGCCAGGAGGGGATGTGACCAGTCGCCCCAACAAATTTATGTTCATTTTCGCCAGTTTTCTGACTCAAATTAAGTCAGAAATCTACGGCAGCTCTGATCTGTCATAGATTTCTGTTTAGGTGCACGGACTGCCGGAGGAGGGGGGCTGTTGAGCGGGGGGGGGACAGATCTTTGTTGCACAAGAGCTCTGATGAATACATTTGTACAAATCGATCTGCTCACATAGAGAGGAGCATCCTGTCTATCATCACACGACTAAGGCTACTTTCACACTAGCATTAGCAGGGTCCGGCAGGCTGTTCCCCTACCGGATCCGTGCTAACGCTATCCCGCTAGTGCCACCGGAAGTCCGCTCCGGCCACATTCACTGATGCCCAGCACGCTGTGTCTTTTGTTCGGCCGCCTCTCAGTTTGCAGTGCTGCGGCCGCATCTCCGACCTGTCCCCATTAAAGTGAATGGGGCCGGAGCGGACTTCCGGCGGCACTCGTGGGCTACCGTTAGCACGGATCACCGTATACAGTGGGTCACGGATCTCTATATGCAGCGCTTCCCTGGCTCTGCTACATCCTCACATGTTAGCGGGATCCTCTCAGTACAGGAGATACAGAGGGGGCAGAGCCTGCAGTCAGATCAGCCATCACAGCTTCTCCTCAGTCTCCCTTCCTCCTGCAAAAGTTTCTTTAGGCCTCTTTCACACGTGCGTGTCCGGATAAGGTCCGGATGTGTTGCGGCAAACCTGCGCGAGTAGGTACCCAAGTGCAGTCAGTTTTGACTGCGATTGCGTTCCGTTGTTCAGTTTTTATCGCGCGGGTGCAATGTGTTTTGCACGAGCGTGATAAAAAACTGACTGTGGTACCCAGACCCGAACTTCTTCACAGAAGTTCAGGTTTGGGTTCAAGGTTGTGTAGATTGTACACTGCTCAAAAAAATAAAGGGAACACAAAAATAACACATCCTAGATCTGAGTTAATTAAATATTCTTCTGAAATACTTTGTTCTTTACATAGTTGAATGTGCTGACAACAAAATCACACAAAAATAAAAAAATGGAAATCAAATTTTTCAACCCATGGAGGTCTGGATTTGGAGTCACACTCAAAATTAAAGTGGAAAAACAGACTACAGGCTGATCCAACTTTGATGTAATGTCCTTAAAATAAGTCAAAATGAGGCTCAGTAGTGTGTGTGGCCTCCACGTACCTGTATGACCGCCCTACAATGCCTGTGCATGCTCCTGATGAGGTGGCGGACGGTCTGCTGAGGGATCTCCTCCCAGACCTGGACTAAAGCATCTGCCAACTCCTGGATAGTCTGTGGTGCAACGTGACGTTGGTGGATAGAGCGAGACATGATGTCCCAGATGTGGTCAATTGGATTCAGGTCTGGGGAACGGGCGGGCCAGTCCATAGCATTAATGCCTTCGTCTTGCAGGAACTGCTGACACACTCCAGCCACATGAGGTCTAGCATTGTCTTGCATTAGGAGGAACCCAGGGCCAACCGCACCAGCATATGGTCTCACAAGGGGTCTGAGGATCTCATCTCGGTACCTAATGGCAGTCAGGCTACCTCTGGCGAGCACATGGAGGGCTGTGCAGCCCTCCAAAGAAATGCCACCCCACACCATTACTGACCCAATGCCAAACCGGTCATGCTGGAGGATGTTGCAGGCAGCAGAACGTTCTCCACGGCGTCTCCAGACTCTGTCACATCTGTCACATGTGCTCAGTGTGAACCTGCTTTCATCTGTGAAGAGCACAGGGCGCCAGTGGCGAATTTGCCAATCTTGGTGTTCTCTGGCAAATGCCAAACGTCCTGCACGGTGTTGGGCTGTAAGCACAACCCCCACCTGTGGACGTCGGGCCCTCATATCACCCTCATGGAGTCTGTTTCTGACCATTTGAGCAGACACATGCACATTTCTGGCCTGCTGGAGGTCATTTTGCAGGGCTCTGGCAGTGCTCCTCCTGTTCCTCCACAAAGGCGGAGGTAGCGGTCCTGCTGCTGGGTTGCTGCCCTCCTACGGCCTCCTCCACGTCTCCTGATGTACTGGCCTGTCTCCTGGTAGCGCCTCCATGCTCTGGACACTACGCTGACAGACACAGCAAACCTTCTTGCCACAGCTCGCATTGATGTGCCATCCTGGATAAGCTGCACTACCTGAGCCACTTGTGTGGGTTGTAGACTCCATCTCATGCTACCACTAGAGTGAAAGCACCGCCAGCATTCAAAAGTGACCAAAACATCAGCCAGGAAGCATAGGAACTGAGAAGTGGCCTGTGGTCACCACCTGCAGAACCACTCCTTTATTGGGGGTGTCTTGCTAATTACCTATAATTTCCACCTGTTGTCTATCCCATTTGAACAACAGCATGGGAAATTGATTGTCACTCAGTGTTGCTTCCTAAGTGGACAGTTTAATTTCACAGAAGTGTGATTGACTTGGAGTTACATTGTGTTGTTTAAGTGTTCCCCTTATTTTTTTGAGCAGTGTATTATTTCCCCTTATAACATGGTTATAAGGCCCCTTTCACATGGGGCGAGTATTCCGCACGGATGCGATGCGTGAGTTTAACGCATTGCACCTGCACTGAATCCTGACCCATTCATTTCTATGGGGCTGTGCACACGAGCAGTGATTTTCACACATCACTTGTGCGTTGCGTGAAAATCGCAGCATGCTCCTCTTTGTGCGTTTTTCACGTAATGCAGGCCCCATAGAAATTAATGGGGTTGCGTGAAAATCGCAACTATCCGCAAGCGAGTGCGGATGCGGTGCGATTTTCACGCACGGTTGCTAGGTGACGATCGGGATGGGGACCCGATTATTATTATTTCCCCTTATAACATGGTTATAAGGGAAAATAATAGCATTCTGAATACAGAATGCATAGTAAAATAGGGCTGGAGGGGTTAAAAAAAAAATATTAAAAAAAATGTAACTCACCTTAATCCACTTGTTCGCGCAGCCGGCATCTCTTCTGTCTATTTGTGAGCAATAGGACCTTTGATGACGTCACTACGCTCATCACATAATCCATCACCATGGTGATGGATCATGTGATAGACCATGTGATGAACGCAGTGACATCATCAAAGGTCCTATTGCTCACAGATGAAGACAGAAGAGATCCTGGCTGCGCGAACAAGTTCATTAAGGTGAGTTAAAAAATTTTTTTTATTTTTTAACCCCTCCAGCCCTATTTTACTATGCATTCTGTATTCAGAATGCTATTATTTTCCCTTATAACCATGTATTAAGGGGAAATAATACAATCTACAGAACACCGATCCCAAGCCCGAACTTCTGTGAAGAAGTTCGGGTCTGGGTACCACAGTCAGTTTTTTATCACGCACGTGCAAAACACATTGCACCCGCGCGATAAAAACTGAACATTGGAACGCAATCGCAGTCAAATCTGACTGCAATTGCGTACCTACTCACGCGGGTTTGCCGCAATGCACCGGGACGCATTCGGTGACGCTCGTCTGCAAGGGGCCTAAGGGAAAATAATAGCATTCTGAATACAGAATGCATAGTACAATAGGGCTGGAGGGGTTAAAAAAAATTAAAAATTATTTAACTCACCTTAATCCACTTGATCGCGCAGCCGGCATCTCTTCTGTCTTCATCTTTGAGAAATAGGACCTTTGATGACGTCACTGCGCTCATCACATGGTCCATCACATGATCTTTTACCATGGTGATGGATCATGTTACGGACCATGTGATGATCGCAGTGACGTGGGTCACAGCAAAGCAAAGAAGACAGAAGAGAAGCCGGGCTGCGCGATCAAGTGGATTAAGGTGAGTTAAATTATTATATTTTTTTTTTAACCCCTCCAGCCCTATTGTACTATGCATTCTGTATTCAGAATGCTATTATTTTCCCTCATAACAATGTTATAAGGGAAAATAATAATGATCGGGTCTGCATCCTGATCGTCCCCTAGCAACCGTGAGTGAAAATCCCACCGCATCCGCACTTGCTTGCGGATGCTTGCGATTTTCACGCAGCCCCATTCACTTCTATGAAAAACGCAGAATATAGAACATACAGCGATTTTCCCGCAACGCACAAGTGATGCGTGAAAATCACCGTTCATGTGCACAGCTCCATAGAAATGAATGGGTCCGGATTCAGTGCGGGTGCAATGCGTTCACAGAACACATTGCAACCGCGCGGAAAACCCGCTCGTGTGAAAGGGGCCTTATTTTAGCTTTTAACAAGTGTCCCTGCTAAGCCCCTGCCAGCCCTGCACAGCGAGGAGTGCCAGTCACAGAAGCAAAGTACCTTTCCGAAGTCTAGAGCATGCGCAGTGCCTTCTATTTTACTGCACGATCCCATGCCCTGACATGGGATCGCACATTAAAACAGAGGGCACGGCACATGCGCGAGACTTGGTAAAGCTAAGCCTAATTGCGGGCTGTCACTCAAAGGCAAGAGGGGGTGTGATTACCTTGACTTGAAGCTGACATGCAAATTGGCACGGACGGAGGATAAAAGATCATTTTCTGACCTTATGCAGCATCGGACTGCAGGATGAAAAGTATGATTAGTATCACACTGCGGGCTACCCTGAGGTACTGCTGGCGGGTTTACATGCATTAAGGAGGTGACAGTTTCCCTTTAAGAAGATATATTAGCAAGTGTAATATCTCCCTACTTTCTTTATAATTTTAATAAGTGCTAACAAAGTGGCCAACCCCTTTAAGTGTTGGAAAACCCCTGTAAACAAGTGAGATTTCTTACTGCACAATGACGACCTGTCATTGGTCAGCTAAAACAATCATTTAGGTACAATTG
This sequence comes from Bufo bufo, assembly GCF_905171765.1. Lineage (NCBI taxonomy): Eukaryota > Metazoa > Chordata > Amphibia > Anura > Bufonidae > Bufo > Bufo bufo. The sequence goes on from NC_053396.1 coordinate 38,845,755, forward strand.
GCCTTTTTGATAAAGTTTGGTACAAGGAATAATTACTTTAACTTACAGATTTACAAACTGTAAAGGATGCCCTTCTATGGTGGTTCGCATGTTTTCCGCTCCCTGCTTAAAAGACTTTCACTAACTTTTGAACCCTGGTCTAATTCGTGCCAGGTTGGGATATGTTAAATGTCTGTGTGTATTGTAAAGGGTGGGACATTGTATAAGTTGAGTAGTGATGTCTGTTCCATTGTCTCTCTGTGTGTATTGGCGATTGCCCTCTGTCCTGAGAGATAATTGAATTGCAATTCGGTTGTCTCCAGGACAGAGGACATTGTGTATTGTCCTGCCTGTGATGATTATGTTAACCATGGTGTACCATGATTATATCACAGGCAGACGGGAGGATGTTATGTGGGTTGTAACCTTTGTGTTATGGGTTAATGTATGTTTGTTGTGGGTGTCTCCCTTGCATGGGAGCAGGGGATAAAAGAAATTGTATTTTTGAATGTGAAGTGCTTCCAGTAAAGTCTTGTTCCAGTATCCAGCTTTGGCTCATATGTGGAATTATTCAGCGCTACCAGCGATTTCTTATTTGGCGAATGGGGGATTCTTCAACTAATTGGAACTAAGGAATTACAAGGCGGTGAGATACAGAGATACAGTCACAACTGGTGGCAGCAGTGGGATTTTCCTTTTTTTCCCTAATGAAGAATCCAAAGGAAGCAGGTGTACAGCGAATGGAAAGCTGGTACACACAGCTCAAGCGCAGCACATTAAAAGCAACTATTGGAAGTTTGTGGGAAAAGTACAGGCGGCAAGGCTAAGCGGGTCATTATAGCCGAATTGATGGAGCTAAACCGAGGCATCTTGGCTGAGGCAGTAACGATCGGTCAGGAAACCGAAATACCGGCCGTTCGGGAGATGGATATACCGACGGTTCGGGAAACTGAATCCCACATGAACCGGGAGATGCGAGAGAGACTGGCATGGTTTGGACCGAACCCAACGCCGGAGATCATCATGCAGGTGATTAAAATCATAGCGGAAGAAAATACGCAGAAAGCACAGCTGGAGCTACAGTTAAAACTGGCAGAGACACAGCAAGCAGACGTAAGTTCCCCGAGCAGAACCAGCAGCACTGGGGACTCCAGAAAGGTTCCCTTCAGTGCATTTAAAGCATTTGACGAAAAGGACTGTGAAATTGATGGGTACCTGGCAGACTTTGAGTGCCAGTGTATCCTACATCGAGTACCAGCAGAAGACTGGATTTCCATACTCGCAGGGAAGCTATCTGGCAAAGCAGCAGATGCCTTCCGAGCGGTACCCTGGGAGGACGTTCACAGCTATGCCCGGGTTAGGGAAGCCCTCCTCGCCCGGTATGCAATAACTCCAGAGGCATACCGGCAAAAATTCAGGGATTTACGGAAGCTGGAAAAGGACTCTTACGCAGAATGGGCCTGTCGCCTGCAACAATCAGCTACCCATTGGATCACAAGCTGCCAAGCTACAACCCTGGATGACGTCCTGCAGTTGGTACTACTGCAGCAGTTCTACAACCACATCCAAGCAGCGGTGAAAGAGTGGGTAAGAGACCGCAAGCCCCTTTTCCTACAAGAGGCTGCCAAATTGGCAGACGATTATGCAGATACTCGGAAAACTACAGCACCTACTCCAAGAACCCAACCTATCAGATACCTCCCCGCATATCCACGGGGAGGTATCTGACCACGATCGATCTATGTAAAGGGTACTGGCAGATTCCTCTCGCGGAGGATGCGCTCCCCAAATCCGCTTTCATCACCCCCGTTCGGCTTATACCAATTCCGGGTTATGCCGTTCGGGATGAGGAACGCCCCGGCCACATTCCAGCGGATGGTGGATCGCCTATTAGAGGGTCTCCAGGATTATGCATGTGCCTACCTGGATGATATCGCAATCCATAGCGATACCTGGGAGGCACACTTAGAACATGTTGGGGAAGTATTGGATAGGATTAGGGGGGCCGGTTTAACCTTGAAGCTAGACAAGTGTAACTTCGGTATGGCAGAGGTACAATACTTGGGCCATCGAGTAGGTTGCGGTAAGCAACGACCGGAACCGGCTAAAATCGAGGCTGTTGCTAATTGGCCCACTCCCTGTACCAAGACACAAGTCATGGCCTTCCTGGGGACAGCTGGCTACTACCGACGTTTCATACCTGACTACAGCACCCTAGCCAAACCCCTGACTGACCTCACAAAAAATAAATTACCCCGACAAGTCCTGTGGTCCGCGGAGTGTGAGGTGGCTTTCCAAGCTTTGAAAAATGCTCTAATTAATGCTCCTGTGTTGGCTGCCCCAGATCCTAACAAAAGGTTTATGGTTCACACAGATGCCTCAAGGTTTGGACTGGGGGCAGTATTAAGCCAGGTCGGTGAGGATGGAGGGGAGCACCCAGTGATCTACCCGAGTTGGAAATTGTTGCCAAGAGAAGTCAGTTATGCGGCCATTGAGAAAGAGTGCCTGGCGCTGGTCTGGGCCCTCAAAAAACTCACCCCCCATCTGTATGGCCGTGCCTTCACTCTCATGACTGACCACAACCCCTTGGTCTGGCTCAACCGGGTCTCTGGAGACAATGCTCGTTTATTACGGTGGAGCCTGGCCCTCCAACCCTATGATTTCACCATCCATTACCGCCCTGGCAAGCAAAACGACAAAGCGGACGGGCTGTCAAGGCAAACTGACTTACTATCTGACTGAGCCTGAAGCACCGCCAGCCCCTACTAGACCAGGAAAGGTCTAACCGTGTCTGCCGGAGCAGGGAGAAAAAGGGGGGCCATTGTAAAGGATGCCCTTCTATGGTGGTTCGCATGTTTTCCGCTCCCTGCTTAAAAGACTTTCACTAACTTTTGAACCCTGGTCTAATTCGTGCCAGGTTGGGATATGTTACATGTCTATGTGTATTGTAAAGGGTGGGACATTGTATAAGTTGAGTAGTGATGTCTGTTCCATTGTCTCTCTGTGTGTATTGGCGATTGCCCTCTGTCCTGAGAGATAATTGAATTACAACTCGGTTGTCTCCAGGACAGAGGACATTGTGTATTGTCCTGCCTGTGATGATTATGTTAACCATGGTGTACCATGATTATATCACAGGCAGACGGGGGGATGTTATGTGGGTTGTAACCTTTGTGTTATGGGTTAATGTATGTTTGTTGTGGGTTTCTCCCTTGCATGGGAGCAGGGGATAAAAGAAATTGTATTTTTGAATGTGAAGTGCTTCCAGTAAAGTCTTGTTCCAGTATCCAGCTTTGGCTCATATGTGGAATTATTCAGCGCTACCAGCGATTTCTTATTTGGCGAATGGGGGATTCTTCAACTAATTGGAACTAAGGAATTACAAGGCGGTGAGATAAAGAGATACCGTCACACAAACCTTTAAAGCTATCATAAGAGAACGATCCAATCAGGAATAATTAGAATTAAAAATATCCATTGGGTCTGTTTTACATTTTTCCTTCTGCCAAGATCTAATCCAGTCGGAGTTAACATGAGAAGGCCATTTATATAGGGTTATCACAGAAAGGGGTTATCCCACAAAGTTATTAATCACTAACTCACAGGATAGGTGATAAATATAGGCTTGCAGTGGGTGTGACCATTGGGACCCACAACAATCCCAAAAAGGGGTCCCCTCTCTGAATGGGGTGGAAATGCGTATGTTGGTACACTAATTTATTCACTTCTATGGGACTGATGGACCACTGTCCCAGCAACAAAATACCCCACAATCTAATATTTATCCCTTGGATAGGTAATAAATATTTTTTTGTGGGATAAACACTAACAATTGATGATTAAGTGGGTGTGGCTTGAGTTTAATTGGTGTGTTTAAATCAGTGGGTGTTTCTAAGTAGTCTACAGTGCCTAAAATGGTCCTCCATATGTAGACCAAATTGTAAATAGGCAATGCAAAGGTGCAGCAGACGCGCTAATAGCTCATGTTCATGGAGGGCCAGGTTGCTTCAAGGGCTTGTCCAGTTTAGAAAACTCCAGAGAAGATAGCAGGGGGGGGGGGGGGGGGGGGGGGGTCACTATTCTGATTGATCATCTCTTGTTAAAGTGGAGAGTGGCTACAAATAGCATCTCTTACCCTGAAGGGCCCATCCTGTCCTGTATTACACAGCCAACACTTTTATATTTAAATATCTTTATTGCTTTTCTTAAATAAAAACAATATAAAAGGGATATCAGGTCACAGAGAGTAAGCACGTATGACAGGTACATTTAAACAATGTATCACTTCGGTGCTAAGCAACGTACATACATACAAAGGCATCTAAATCAAAAGATACCCTAAATTAATATCAATTCTCTGTCACACATATCAAAACCAAAACCATCCCCCCCCCCCCCCCAAAACACCAAACCCCCCCCCCCCATCCCCCCACCCAGCATACCTGGCCTGGTACGGCCGCCACGAGGGGCGGTAGGGCGCTCATGCCCCTCTCTTGGGTATTTCTCAAACCTTTATGGTGTCAGATCCTATTTAGTGTGAACTGTTATAATGATTATTTATTATTTAGAGATGCTTGAAAAAAATTTTATATTAGGGCTTGGCCGCAGCAAGTGGGGGGTCATCAGTTCCAGTCCGGATATTTCTTCTCGCCATTTCCCCTCTCTGTGAGCCTATTTCTGCAGTATAGCTCATCCCGCGCCGTTTCATACCCTCAAAGTCTGTTACTCTTGCCATTAAGCTTTGCCATTCATTTATTGTTGGCGCGCTATCTTTCACCCATTGTCTCAAGATTATTACCTTGGCCAATAAAAATCCCTTCAACCAGTAAACCTGTTCATTTTTGGTAGTTTTTTTTTTGTACTCAGGGGGGAGAAGTCCGAGCACAACTACTTGAATAGTTAAGGGGGGGCTTTTCCCACTTTGTACAGCCAACTCCTGAAATATGCTGCCCCAAAAGATCTTAATAACTGGGCAATCCCACAGCATATGTACAAACCCTGCGGCTACAAGGGAGCATTTCAAACAACTAAATTCTTGTCCCTTATTACTATACATTTTGGATAAGAGACTCGGGGTAACATATAAACGGTGTATTATTTTAAATTGTGTCAACCGGTGTTGTCGTGAAAGGGAAGCCTTCTTAATGTTTTGATATATTTCCCGCCATTGTGAAGGGTTACATTCCCCTATATCCACCTTCCATTTATCTACACTTTTAAATTTAGTGACCGTGCTTAGTTCCTCAATAAATCTCCTATATATTAGTGAGATCCTAACTTTATTCCCTACTATATTATGGCAAAATAATAAAAACCTCTGAGTGGCTGTTATCAAAGGTATTTTTTTAAGCGTGCATGCTAATGCATGTTGTACTTGAAAATATCTATAGTGTTCTAATGCAGTTATTGGTGTCTGTTGAAACAGTTCCCCTATTAATTTAATTTTCCCTTTCGTGTATATATGTGAAAATAACGTAATACCTCTCCGAGTCCAATAGTCATTTTCGTTAAGTGTCAAGAATTCTGTTAACGCAGGGTTATCCCATAGCGGGGTAAAATCCAGAACTTGAGGGGCCTGGGTAAGTACCTTAATTTTATTCCAGGTCTTCTGTAGCGCAGCCCCAATGGGGCAGATAAAGTCTGCACGCTCCAGAAGCCCGGATTCCAATATGCTAAATATATTGTATGTATGCTGTTGACGTTGCCCTAAAATATGGGATAATAATACTCCGCCGTTACTTGCCGCCATTCGCAAATATTGTAGCTTAATACGGACCCTTTTTCTGCCCCATATCAGGTCATTTATCAATCGATCAATCAGATTAAAAACACTATCCTCGATCCAGGCAGGGCAGGAACTAACCGTGTACAATATCCAAGGCAACAGAACCATTTTAATCAGCGCAATCCTATTAATCTGCGAGAGCGGAAGTTTCAGCCAAACCCTTATTTTTTCCCTTATTTTCCCGACTAGGGGGGTGACATTTAGTATATTGTAGTCCCTGATAGTGTTACTAATTTTTATCCCTAAATAGTCTAAGTGGTCTGTTGGAGCAATAATTCTGACCCTAAGATCATTCAAGGGGGGCGTCCGATTCAGGGGGAAGAGTACAGACTTTGCCCAATTTATCTCATATCCGGCAATTCTACCAAATTCCTCTGTTATCCGCAAAACATCTGGGACGCTTCTCCATCCGTAATTTAGATAAAGCAATACGTTGTCTGCATATAGACAGATCTTATCGTCCGTCCCTCTCCCCCCAAACCCCACTATGCTAGGTTCAGCCCGTATCCTGCAGGCGAGGGGTTGCATAAAAATTGAAAAGAGGAGTGGAGAGAGGGGGCATCCCTGTCGTGTCCCCCGCTTTAGGGTAACGGCAGGGGTAAGCACCCCGTTAACATTAATTCTGGCCGTTGGTCCACTATATAACAGTTTGACCCATCCAATAAATTCCTGACCCAGATTCATCCTATGCATGACGCGCCAGAGGAAGGACCACTCCACCCGGTCAAACGCCTTAGCGGCGTCAAGAGACAGGATGGAGCGGTCCTCCCCCCCTCCAATCTGAATGTTGAGGATGGTCCGGCGTATATTGGTCTGGATCTGTCGCCCGGGGATGAACCCTGTCTGATCTGTATAGACCAGGCCAGCTATTACTTTTTTTAGCCTGTTAGAGAGAACTTTTGCAATTATTTTATAATCTGCATTAAGCAGCGATATAGGGCGATAATCATCAACTTTGTTGCCATTTTTCCCCTTCTTCAGGATCAGCGTAACAGTTGCCTCCGTCAAGGACGGGGGCAGCTTTCCACATTTGCTAGATTCGTTCAGGACCTGCAGCAACCCGGGCAGGAGCACCCCCGAATGGCTTTTGTATATGCCAAACGGGAGTCCATCCGATCCGGGCACCGAGGAGCTCCGGGTCTCATGCAAAGCCGCCTGTAGCTCACCCAAAGAAATGGGGGCGCTCAAGGGGGCCGAGACCGAGTCCGACAGCACCGGGATCTTAACCTGTTCTAGAAAGTCGTCTATCTTGGTCTCTGTATTATCCGCTCCGGAGCAGTATAGGTTGCTAAAATGTTTTAAAAATTCTCCCTCCATCTCCACTCCTCTTTCCAATCTGCGCCCATCACCTGTCAGTATTTGACTAATTTTTTGGGGGGCCTTTGGATTCGCTATGATAGAAACCAATAGCTTACCCGGGGTACCTCCCTGACAGAAGTCTGTGTAGCCCATAAAAAATAGTTGATTCTGAGCTTTTTTCCTCATGAAGGTTATATAGTGGTCTTTAGCGGTTTTTAACTTAGTGCGTGTGCTCGCGTCGTTATCTATTCGGATGCAGCCCTCCAAATATGCAATGTTTACTTCCAAATTTTTTTGCTCTTCAAAGAATTCATTTTTTTTCTTTTTTATTCTGGAGAAATATAGCCCACGAATAAACGCCTTCATGGCATCCCAAACAAAGTGAACGTGTGTTGTACCAATGTTCTCTTGCCAGAATTGTATGAGTTCTTTGTCAATCCCTACGGAGTCATTTAGTATGGTTAGCCAGTGCTCGTTCAATCTGAACGGCCTGATAATCCCAGCTTGTTGCCCAATCTTCATACCCAGTAAAATCGGTGAGTGATCGGAGATGCCGTGGATCTCATATGTCATTTTTAAGATGGAGTCGAGCATCTCACCATTGGCCAAGGCAATATCAATCCTGGACATAGCACTATATGCTTTACTAAAGCAAGAGAACGCCTGTTTGTTACCATAAAGCCATCGCCAGACATCTATTAGTCCTATCTCCTCACAAAACCCTCGAAGTAGGGCATGCTTTCCCTGCGAACTTTTTCCCGCAGTTGAAATTCTATCCAACGCTGGGTCCAGCACGCAGTTAATACCGGGGACCGCTCTCTATTATGCATAAAAAGCGTCAGCTGATTAAGGACTGTCATTGCAAATGGTGGGGGGATATACAAGAAAGCAAGGACACACTTTCTGCCGTTCCATTGAGCATAGAGGAAGATGAATCTCCCATCTCTATCAATCGACTGGTCCAGTAGGATAAAATCAATGCTTTGATGTACGTACACACTGATCCCTCGGGAATATGACGAGAAGCCGGAGTGGAACTGATGCCCCGTCCATCTCTTTGTTAGATATTCTGGGATATCAGGTGTAGCGTGCGTTTCCAGTAAGGCAACTATTGCGGGGAGGTGTCGAATAATCAAATCAAAAACCACAACCCGTTTCGTTCTATCACCCAGTCCACGCACATTCCATATCATAACTCTGTTATTCGTCATGCTGTGGAGCTATAAAAGAGGCGTCCGTCGCCCCCCAAAGGCAGCCGCAGCCAGGCCAGGTCCCACCCCCCCCCCCCCTTTCTCCCCCACCCCATCGTATCCCCCTTACTGGTTCACTGATGCGAAGCATCGTTGTCAACCTCTTACATTTCGCCCATCCGTCCATGGGCCGCCCCCAATATCCCACCACCCCCTACATTGGGTCAGTCTCCTACCGCATCAGCCAGCATCTAATGTCTAATCCCTAACGGTGTCTAACCATTCTAGGGTTTCTCTGGGTGAATGGAAAAACATTACGGTGTCTCTATAGACCACTCTTAGCTTAGCGGGGTATAACATAGAGTATTTAATATTTCCATCCCGTAGTCTTTTCTTAATATCAAAATACTCCCTACGCTTATTTTGGGTGTCCCTGGAGAAATCGGGGTATATCTGAATCAAATGACCATTAAGGGCAATCTCTTAATTCCCTCTTGCGTCGAAGCACCCAGTCTCTATCACTAGAGGATAATATTCTAATTAAGAGGGATCGAGGGGGGCCACCCGGCGGGGTTTTTTTTAACGGGGATTCTGTGCGCTCTCTCCACACGAAGTGCAGGAGTGTCCACACAGGTTCCCAACGTATCGGTCAGCCATTTTTGCATAAACTCCACGGGGTTCCCCCCCTCTACATCCTCTGGAAGACCCACTATTCTCAGATTGTTGCGACGTGCTCTATCCTCCATATCTGTTAATCTCACATTGATCCGTTTATTTTCTTTGTCCAATCCGTCTATTTTTATAGTCATCTGTCGCTGTTCTGTTTGGACCTTCGATAGCCCGGTTTCTACATGTGAGATGCCGGCCCTGATTTTGTTCATGTCATCTCTAATGAGAATAAGCTCCGCCTGTAGTGTCTGTACGGTGGTGGAGATGTCTGAGATTGATTGGTGATCTGAACAACCGACAATATGTCCGCCAACGTATTCTCAATCGTGTCAAATCTGCCCCTGTCAAGTCTCGTATACTGTTCTATCTGCATAGGTGGGTCTGCCTGCACTTCCACCGGCTCGAGTATTTTTTTTCCCCCCCTCTGTTTGGGTGGAGGCGATTTCAAATATTTATCCATTCTCGCCTGTGGACTATTACCATCACCCGCCTTAGGGGATCCAATGCCCCCGGATCTCCTATTATATTTAGGAGGCATATTATCTCAGACCTAGCAAACGGGGTTAGGCCGTATAAAGCAAGTGGGGGAGAAATAAAAAGGGTAGAATATCCCAGGGGCGGCCAATCTCACAGTATCGCCCCCTATCACAGATCTCCCGGCACAGGGTCGACCACTGGTTGTCTAGCTAATAATGTACTCAATTACAGAATGGAGTTATATGTATACCCAGCATTGATTTTTCCAAGCCATTCTAGGAGGGGTATACCTGTATCAGCCTATACCAAGGGTCCCCTCTCCCTTCCGACCGGGCAGGACCTATCGGGCTGAAACACGTACAAATACCAAAGCAACAGCAATTATACATATAACATACAGTCAATAAGTGTCAGAGCCCTGCCCAGCAATAACGTGCGGAAGGAGGTGCTGACAGAGGTTAGGCACTTGTTCGCAACAATGGTGCAGGTGGAGTCGGTAATCAAATGGGTCACAGACCTCTTCACCGCTCTCCACATACACCACTGTTTATAGCAATTTGAGTCCCCGATTTGACCTTTTAACAATTTGGACCCCAAATTGGAGTCAACGGGTAATGTCCTCCCCTGAGGTTCCAATGTAGTTAGATGTAGTCCCCAACGTGGATTGTCGCAGGGACAGTCCAGCCAATCTTGGCCCTTCTGCTTAAAGGAGCCCCTGTTGGTTTGATATGGGGGGAAATAACAAGCAGTAGTCCCCTATAGCTCCACGCTTCTACAGCCGCGTAGTCAATGTTGCATCACCGTGAGGGATATATGTAGACTTCAACCGTTAGGGGGTTAGGTAACCGAAAAAAATAAGAGAGTCACATAGCACTCAACTAGCTCACACCCCTGTACCAGGGATTCCAACCCTTATTCTCCGGCCATCCACTTCACGGAGATTGGTGCAGGACCGTCCCGCATAGCCATTTCAACAGGGTACACCGGAGCCATAGCCCCAGCAGATATAACAACCAGCGACCAAAACCGGATCAATCGGTCAGCAACCCTCCTTTCACACAGAGTTAGTATATGAGACGTTGGTTAATAGGAAGGGGTGACAGTAGGTAGTTTAACACAGGAGCGATCTCACCAATTTTCAGCCGGCCGGCCAGGTATATCATCGCCAGTGTACATTTCCGGTATATAACAATCCGCCAACGGTCGTCTTATAATCTGCGATCCCAGCTTTCAGCGGACAGCTTTCGGCGGTCTCTTATGTTCACCCGGATACGAGCAGGCATCAGGCACTTTTCCCAGGGGCCACCTCAGTCCATAGCAGATCTTTTCCGGGGCATAGCAGGGCTTCTGCCCAGCAGCTTGGCAGGTGTATGCCTGGGTCTTTACTCGGTCGCTCGGTCTCTCACGCCGCACGCAGCTGGTATCGTGGCGGTAGTTCACAGCTTCGGTCCAGCGCCAATAGACCGCGCTGGAGAGAGCAAGGCAGTGAGAGGGCCGAGACGCCGAGCCGAGGCAGGTGGGTGAGGGGGCGGTACCCATGCGGACGTGCGGTACACCCACGCAGCTACTCCGCTACGTCATACCGCTATGGATTCTGACACAGCCAACACTTTGATTTCAGTGGCTGCTGTGTAATGCACACTTTTTACTGTGGTTATGCTGCAGAGATCTTATTTTAATGTAAATTCGAAGGTTTGAGAATAAATAGGCCTACACAGGCTAAGTGATAAAAATATTTAATAAGTGTAATAAAAAAATTACAAAGACAAATTACATCCAGAGTAGTAAAAAGGTAAATAATCACCTGTTCTGCAACACAATAGGGGAGCTCCAGTTAACACACTACCCACATAGCACATGGCAACGTCCCATGGTAATACAAGGGAGTTAGTAACCTACATCTTACCTGGATGATGTTCTGATTGGAGCTGAGTTCTTTTTCTTTGTGCACAAAGGTTTATACACCTTAGCCCTGCCTCAGATGTGTATCACACATGTCCTGAGATGTGTTTCTGAGATCACCACTCAGGAATGTAGCCTTATCAGCACAATGGGGGATGGTTACTACATTACAAGGAATATCCTTACACAGAATACTAAAAGTAATATAAAAGAGTCAAAATTAAAGGGGACAGAACCAATCAGTACTTAAAAATACCCTTACAATACAGTGTGTGTTAGGTGTACTAATAGCAGCCATGTGTACAGGCTCCTCTGTAGACCAAAGCTCTGTTTATATAAAAATGATGTGATGTAAAAATCAAACAAAGCTGCACTACCTAGCAATGGTGATGTACGGAGTAATGGAGGCTACAGTGATCACCCGAGTGCCTCGTCCCTTCATACAGCTGATCAGCAGTGGTCACAAGAGTCAAACCTCCACCAATCTGATGTTGGTGGCCTACCCTAAAGCTAACCATACACAGATATATGGTGGCTGCCAATTTTGGCAAGACCAGAAGACCATCTACTGTGTACCGGGGTCTACAGACTCTCAACCGATATGGAAAATAAGTATCGGGCAGTTTTTACCATACAATCCTTTTGTTCTCCAGAAGATAATTTGCTAAAGGACCCTTTACACAGGCTGAGAATCCTAAAGTTAATCAATAACGAGCGTTTGCGGGAATTCTCGTCAGTGATTATCTGGTGGTGTAAATGTACTGTCGATTACCCAATGAACTAGTGAAACGCTTGTTCATGGGTAATCCGACTGTTTGTGCATACACAAAAATGGTTGCTTGCCGGCAGCAGATCCTGCTGAGTAAACACAATCTGCTGCCGGGAAACAACGAGTCAGTACGGGGATAATCGATGGCATTAGCGAGAGGAGTTCTCCATCAGCGAGCAGCAGATTGTCGGAAAGAAACGCTTCCTTCCCAATAATCTGTTCATCTGTCGTCCCATGTTAAGGGACCTTAAGGAATAGATGCAGACAGTCAAAATGTAGCCAAATGAAGACAAAGACAAAGATTAAAATCTAAATATCTTATGCTGTAAAGCAAAAACAAGGTCAACTGATTTGTGTGGATTTGTGACATAATGTAGAATTACAAATATAATTTACATGTCATTCCAAGGAGAACGGCACATTTCTATAAACACGTATGTATTCATTATTTATAGACAATTACAAAATATTTTATACAAGAATTACTTCTGCTCCACAAAGAACATGCAAATAAAAATAAAAAAACTCGCACACAAGGTTATCCTCACTTTATAGCTCTGGACAGAAGTGCTGGTAGCTCCAGTATGTGTACTGAATGTGACAAAATGCTATGGGCACTGTAAGGGCAATGTTTTTTTATTGCATTTTACTAATTTTGGGCAAAAATATTTTTTTCAATTGGTCTTTATTAAAAATTGTTGACAGTTTTTGAGATACAAGGGTTAAAAAAAACAACAAAAAAAAAACTGTCTGTTTGCAGAGTATCACGTCATCAGTCCCATCTGAAGCCTTATGTTTGATCTCCTGACCTCATAAACATTGATTATAGCTAAACTCTGATTAAGCTGATAAGAATATGGCTTAAATAAAGCATTTAAAGGGGTTGTCTGGGCTTTTAATATTGATGACCTAAGCTCAGGATAGAGCAATAACACTTTAGAGCAGCACCAGTACCTCACAGACTCCCTCAGGAATGCATCAGCAAGTCCACAACCATAGATCCTCAACGGTTAACAGATCAACGAAAAACCAACAGATGACGGCAGCATATCCAAAACGAGGGTTCTTTATTCACCAAACGTCCATGAACAATGTACCAAAAAGTATATAAAATGCAACGTTTTAGCTACGTTTGGTGAATAAAAGACCCTCGTTTTGGATATGCTGCCGTCATCTGTTGGTTTTTCTATGCTCAGGATAGGTCATCAATATCAGATCGGTGGTGGTGCCGGGTGTCAGACCCCCACCAATCTGATATTGATGACCTATCCTGAGAATAGGTCATCAATATTAAAAGCCAGGACAACCCCTTTAACCCCTTAGTGACCAGCCTGTTTTTGGCCTTACTGACCAAGCGTTTTTCATCTTTGCCTTCCAAGAGCTATAACTTTTTTATTTTTCCGTCTATATAGCTGTATGAGCTTGTTTTTTAGTTGGAAAAGTTGTAGTTTTTATTGGCACCACTTGGGGCACACAACTTTCTGAGGGAGAAAAACAGCAATACTGCCACTGCGTTTTTTACGTTATAAATTTTACAGCGTTCATTTTTCAGTATAACATTTTTATTCTCTGGGTCAGTATGATTACAGTGATAATATGGCTCTCAGCCAGAACCTCAGCCTGATGACCACACAAATATGCCTAATAATTGGATATAGTGTATATTGATATCCAGTGGTATTCACCCATTGAGTGATATCAGTATGGCCAGTAGCCATTTGGTCAGTGTCCCTTGTTAGCATATCAAAGGCAGGAAGGGCACATTGTAAAAGCAGTTGGACAACATTCTCTTGGCCAACAGATTGGGAAGATATTTGGGTGGTCACAGGGTGGAGTCCATGGTGGGGGCTGGGACACAGGAACCTATAGGTGACATGAAACTTGGGATTCTCTCTCTCTCTTCCTGGACCAACATCATTTCAGGAGCAAGCTAAGTTATATGTAAGCTTATATGTGTATGTATATAAGTATAATATCCCAGTAAACTTTATATGTGTGCATATAGATATATGTAGTCTGCAATTGTATTACCAGTTAGATTATATGCTGTTTATGCAGGAGTCTCTATATGTACATGTACTAATGGTCAGGTACTGGAGGTGAGTTGATTAGAAGAGTAGATCCAGTAGACTATATATTGGTGGACTCTGGATATACTGCATATACATACACATTATTAGCCACATTTGCTTAGCATCCAGGGTGGGCAGGAACGGAGGGGGCTGTGTGTGGTGGTGTCCTCTATGTGTTGTGTTATCTGTATCTCTATGTATAATGTCCATTGCTTTGTCATCTTTATGTTATCAGTAAACTATTTTTATATATAAGTATCTGCGAGGATTGTGTGTTACTCCTGGGGTATATGAAGGACTGGAGCGGTGTATATAATACACAGAATAATAAGGTTATATGGGAAACAAAGACAACAGTCTAGGAACAGAAAAAGGGACGGAGCACGGAGATAGAAATAAATCTCTAATTTCCGATAAGCAAAACCTCCCTTCATCAAATACATATAGTTTTTTTTTAAGTTTCACTACTTTTTTTGCAATAAGGCTGGGTTCACACGAGCGTGTCCGGATTAGGTCCGGATGCGTCCCGGTGTGTTGCGGCAAAACCGCGTGAGTAGGAATGCAATTGCAGTCAGTTTTGACTGCAATTGCGTTCCGATGTTCAGTTTTTATCGCGCGGGTGCAATGTTTTTTGCACGCGCGTGATAAAAAACCGACACTGGTACCCAGACCCGAACTTCTTCACAGAAGTTCAGGTTTGGGTTAGTTGTAGTGTAGATTGTATTACTTTCCCTTATAACATGGTTATAAGGGAAAATAATAGCATTCTGAATACAGAATGCATAGTACAATAGGGCTGGAGGGGTTTAAAAAAATAAACTCATTAACTCACCTTCTCCTCTTGATCTCGAAGTTCCCGGTCTCTTCTTTACTTGAGTTGTGGGCTAAAGGACCTTTGAGTTGAGTTTACTGATGAGTTGTGGGCTAAAGGACCTTTGAGTTGAGTTTACTGATGAGTTGTGGGCTAAAGGACCTTTGAGTTGAGTTTACTGATGAGTTGTGGGCTAAAGGACCTTTGGTGACGTCAGATCTCATGCTCCAATCACATGGTACATCACCACGGTGATGGACCATGTGATTGGAGCATGAGATCTGACGTCACCAAAGGTCCTTTAGCCCACAACTCATCAGTAAACTCAACTCAAAGGTCCTTTAGCCCACAACTCAAGTAAAGAAGAGACCGGGAACTTCGAGATCAAGAGGAGAAGGTGAGTTAATGAGTTTATTTTTTTAAACCCCTCCAGCCCTATTGTACTATGCATTCTGTATTCAGAATGCTATTATTTTCCCTTATAACCATGTTATAAGGGAAAGTAATACAGTTTATAGACTGTCACCTAGCAACCATGCGTGAAAATCGCACCGCATCCGCACTTGCTTGCGGATGCTTGCGATTTTCACGCAACCCCATTCACTTCTATGGGGCCTGCGTTGCGTGAAAAACGCAGAATATAGAGCATGCTGCGATTTTCACGCAACGCATAAGTGATGCGTGAAAATCATCGCTCATCTGAACAGCCCCATAGAAATGAATGGGTCCAGATTCAGTGCGGGTGCAATGCGTTCACCTACCGCATTGCACCCGCGCGGAAATCTCGCCCTTGTGAACGCAGCCTAAAACTCCTTTTTTTTTTTAAAGGAAAAAAAATGTTTTTGCATTGCGGCTTCCCAAGACCCATAACCTTTTTATTTATTTTTTCTATAGAGTTGTGTGAGGGCTTGATTTTTACAGGACGACTTGTATTTTCCATTGGTGTCATTTTGGAGTAAATTACACTTTTTGATCACTTAAGTTTTTTAAGTGGCAACTAAAAATAAATTAGCAATTCTGTCATTTTTTATCTTTTTTCACGGCGTTCGCCGTAGGGGATGTTTTACATGATATTTCTGTAGTGTGGGTTGTTACAAACGTGACCATACCAAACATATGGGCACGTTTTTTATCAATTTTTTTTCACTGAAAAGCGTATTTTTATGGAATTGTTTTTTATTTAACAAAAGGTGTTTTTTTTTACCACTTAATATTCCCACAAGGGGACTATAACAGACAATATTCATATTGATTTTAAAATGCAATGCATTATCCCTATAATCAAGTGCATTGCATTTTAATGTCAATGCTATACTGACATTGACCAGCAGGCTGCGCCGGCATTAAAAAAGAAAAACGCCGCTGCCAGATATTACATACAGGCCAATAAGATATTTTAAAATTATAGAGCACCATATCTGTAATGACATTTTAGCAGGTTAAAGCAGTTTCCTGGCATTTTTTTTTTCTAAAACCGAAAAGAATATGCCTTAGAAAAACCTAAGTGTGGCAGAACACTGAGGCCGGCTTCACATCATGTTTTTGCCACCTCTCGAACATATCCAAAATATGTATACGTTAACAGATGCCACAAAATGGCATTTGTCACCATAGAGTCCCATGTAAAAAAAACATGTATATTTAACGTATAGTTTTTTGGGGGTTTTACCGAACTCTGCAGGATGGAAAAGCCTGGTAAGCTATGCTGTGAGCCAGCAAGGAATGCTGGAAGATTTCAGCTCTGACATCTGCAGAATAGTAAATGCAGCACTGGACTAATGCTCAGGATGCATTATGCAACATATTTACAAAGCTATTTACAGGTTAAAGGGTTTCTGTCACCATAATTATCCCTATTAAACAGGCTGACATTATACATGTGCGCTGGGGAAATCTTCCCGTTCAGTATTCGGCGCAGGCGCAGTGAGGAAGCCGGCAGCCGATGAGCGTCCTTCCCTCAACGCGCCTGAGCCGAATACTGAACAGGACGGCGCAGGAGCGAGATTCCCCCAGCGCACAGGGCCGGCAGGAAAAGGTGAACGCTGCCTGGCCCTGTCAATCAAGGGATATGAGGTGGGAGAACGGAGCCTTTAGGAGCAGGAGCAACGCTTTATTTTCTGCAAAGCACAACTCCCGACCTGGTTCTGACAAACCGAGACTACCAGATGCAAGTGGAGACACGCTGCAGTCCCATCACAATGTGCAAATTTAAAAAAGTGGCGCCTTTTACCTTATCTCCAGAAATACTACTGCTTGGTATGGTAGGAAACCTCATTTGAGGGAGAGGTCACATCTCTGTTTCATTTCCGTTCTTCTAATCAGTCAGAAGAACAGGAATAAAAGACAAAGCAGCAAAAAACACATCTGGCATCCGTTTGAGCCATTTCAGTCAGAGATCCGTTATTTTAGATGGAAAAAAAGTCCTGTATGCAATATTTATTTATTTTCGTCCAAAAAAAACAAATCTCAGATGGAAATGGCTCAAACTGTGCAATCACAGCCAACTGTGCAACAGGATCGGTTTTTCTTTTTTTGTCTTTTTACAGGATCCTTTCTTTTTTCTGTTCTTCCGAAAAATCAGAAGAACAGAAAATGAAACAGATGTGAACTCTCCTTAAGGGCTCATGCACACGAACGTATTTTCTTCCCTTGTCCTGACCATATGCGGAACCAGTCACTTCAATTACTCAGTGCGCATTCCGTTTACGTATGTCCGTATTTCCGTTCCACAAAAAGTTGTCCACATTACGGACAAGGACAGGACTGTTCTATGAAGGGCCAGCTGTTCCATTCCGCAAAATACGGAATGCACACGGATGTCATCTGTATTTTTTGCGGATCCATTTGCAAAATACATACCCTACAGCCTCGTTCACACATCAGTGTTTGGTCAGTGATTTCCATCAGTGATTGGCCTCATGCACACGACCATTGTGTGTTTTGCAGTCAACAAATTGCGGATCCACAAAACACGGATGGCGTCCGTGTGCGTTCCACAATTTACGGAACGGTGCGGACAGCCATTAATATAACTGCCTATTCTTGTCCGCAAAACGGACAAGAATAGGACAGGTTATATTTTTTTTGCGGACCACGGAACGGAGCAACGGATGCGGACAGCACACGGAGTGCTGTCCGCATTTTTTGCGGCCCAATTGAAGTGAATGGGTCTGCATCCAAGCCGCAAATACTGCGGCTCGGATGTGAACCGAAACAACGGTCGTGTGCATGAGGCCATTGTGAGGGTTTATCCTGCTGAGTAAATTTATACCTCATTTATAATCCTCCATTGCGCTGTTCCTGAGAAAAATAGTCTCCTCTGCAGTCACCCGGTCCCCCCAACAGGACTAGGCACCTGTGCAGAGCGGAGGAGCTCTGGTGCTCCGAGGGGCTTGAGACCACTGCCTTGGTGACCAAAGACCTCATTTACATACTAAGGGCTCATGCACATGTTTTGTGGTCCCCAAACTGCAGATCAGCAAAACACAAGAGGCCACCTGTGTGCGTTACGCAATTTGCGGAACTCAACGGGCAGCCGTATAGAAATGCCTAATCTTGTCCGCAAATCGGACAACAATAGGACATGATCTCTAAATTTTTGCAGGGCCACGGAACGGATTGAAGGGAATGGGTCCGCATCCGAGCTGCAAAAAAAGTGGTTCGGATGCAGAACCAAACCACGTTCGTGTGAATGTGCCCTAATAAAAAGTTATTTTTATCAGGGCCAACACAAGAGAGGAACAATAATGAGGTATCATTTTACTCAGTAGGATCAACCCCATCAGGAATTATCCATAGTTTGATGGGTGTAATCCTGCTGACAGATGCTCTTTTATGTGAATTAACTTCCAGAAGTAACGTGAAATAACATGTGAGCATCACCCTTTTCACATTCAGTAGATAAAAGACGGCAAAAAAGGTTCTCACAGTATTTTTCTGGAAGATATGAAGACAAGAATTACAAAATTATCTGCTGATTGGACAAACTGAGCAGTGACGAATTTCTTATTAAAACAAATTGATAGAATATTTTGTTAACATTTTTTTACTTTAGACTTTTCTATAAAAAGACCAAAAAAAAAATTTATTTAACCCATTTCATTGCCAGACTTTTTTCACACTCTAAGGCCTCATGCACACGACCGTATTTTTTCACGGTCCGCAAAACGGGGTTCCGTTGGTCCGTGACCGTTTTTTCGTCCGTGGGTCTTCCTTGATTTTTGGAGGATCCACGGCCATGAAAAAAAAGTCGTTTTGGTGTCCGCCTGGCTGTGCGGAGCCAAACGGATCCGTCCTGAATTACAATGCAAGTCAATGGGGACGGATCCGTTTGACGTTGACACAATATGGTGCAATTTCAAACGGATGCTGCACCTGAGGGGTTAATTGTGCATATCATAGCCCCCTGTAAGAGATCAGGGGCTGCCAGGCAGCAGGGGGCAGACTCCCCTCCCCAGTTTGAATATCATTGGTGGCCAGTGTGCGGCCCCCACCCCCGGCCTCCCCCGGCCCCCCCCCCTCTTTATTGTATTAACATTGGTGGCCAGTGTGCGCCCCCCCCGCCCTCCCTCTATTGTATTATCATTGGTGGCCAGTGTGCGCCCCCCCTCCCTCTATTGTAATATCATTGGTGGCCAGTGTGCGGCCTCCCCTCTCCCCCCCCCCCCCGATCATTGGTGGCAGCGGAGAGTTCCGATCGGAGTCCCAGTTTAATCGCTGGGGCTCCGATCGGTAACCATGGCAACCAGGACACTACTGCAGGCCTGGTTACCATGGTTACTTAGCAATATTACAAGCATCATACTTACCTGCTGCGCTGTCTGTGACCGGCTGGGAGCTCCTCCTACTGGCCACCAATGATACTACAATAGAGGGAGGGGGGGCCGGGCGCACTGGCCACCAATGAAATTAAAACTGGGGAGGGAGGGGGGTCTGCCCCCTGCTGCCTGGCAGCCCCTGATCTCTTATAGGGGGCTATGATATGCACAATTAACCCCTCAGGTGCAGCACCTGAGGGGTTAATTGTGCGGATCACAGCCCCCTGTAAGAGATCGGGTGCTGCCAGGCAGCAGGGGGCAGTCATGTACACAGTTCGTAGTATATTCTAACTAGAAGCGTCCCCATCACTATGGGAACACCTCTGTGTTAGAATATACTGTCGGATATGAGTTTTCACGAAGTTAAAACTCATTTCTGAAAAAGCTTTTATGCAGACGGATCTTCGGATCCGTCTGTATGAAAGTAACCTACGGCCACGGATCACGGACGCGGATGCCAATCTTGTGTGCATCCGTGTTCTTTCACGGACCCATTGACTTGAATGGGTCCGTGAACCGTTGTCCGTCCAAAAAATAGGACAGGTCATATTTTTTTGACGGACAGGAAACACTATTCACGGATGCGGCTGCAAAATGGTGCATTTTCCGATTTTTCCACGGACCCATTGAAAGTCAATGGGTCCGCGAAAAAAAAAAAAGAAAACGGCACAACGTCCACAGATGCACACAACGGTCGTGTGCATGAGGCATACGGCCGAATGCACACGACCATATGTGTTTTGCGGTCCACAGATTGCAGATCCATTTTTTTTTTTTTTCCGGATGACATCCGTATGTCATCCATTTTTTTTTTTTTTCCGGATGACATCCGTATGCCATCCATTTTTTTTTTTGCGGATCCACTGTAACAATGCCTAAAACGGACAAGAATAGGACATGTTCAATTTTTTTTGCGGGGCTATGAACGGACATACTGATGCTGACAGCACACATTTTTTGTGGACCCATTGAAATGAATCCGCAAAAAAACAAAAACGGAACGGACATGGAAACAAACAACGTTCGTGTGCATGCAACCTAAGGGCTCATTCACACGAACGTGTGCTGCCCGTTGCCGTACTGCGGACCGCAATACATAGGTACCGTTCCGTGTGCATTCCGCATCACGGATGCGGACCCATTCACTTCAATGGGTCCCCAAATCCGAAAGTGCGGAATGGAAGAACGGAAAAAAAAAACTACGGAAGCACTACGGAGTGCTTTCTGGGGTTCCATTCCGTGCCTCCGCACCGCAAAAAGATTTCAGCACAGACTTCACATGGTCGTGTGAACAAGCCCTAAGGCCTCTTGCACACTAACGCATTTTCTTTCTGTGTCTGTTCCATTTTTTTTTGCGGACTGTATACGGAACCATTCATTTCAATGGGTCCTCAAAAAAACGGAAGGTGCATTCCGTTTCCGTATATCCATTCTGCAAAAATATAGAACATGTCCTATTATTTTCCGCATAAGGGACAAGGATAAGACTGTTCTATTAAGGGCCAGCTGTTCCGGTCTGCAAAATACGGAACGCACACGGATGTCATCCGTATTTTTTGCAGATTCATTTTTTTGCGGACCAGTCGTGTGCAAGAGGCCTAGATATACATAAATTATGAAATAAAATATCATAATATACCCTAACACCCATAGAGTTTTTTATGGTTAATAGTCTAACTTACGCAATGCTGATGTAGTACCTGAGAACGGCCACTAAACAGTGTATGGCGCTGTGGTATTCTGGCTCTGTACACTGTACACTCTGTACAATTCCGGTACTACAGCAGCCAATCGCTGAGGGTGCCGGGTGTCTGACCCGACAATCCGATATCGATGACCCATGCAACGAAAAGGTCATAATTAGTCATTAATAAATCGATTTGTTCATCACGAGTTCCTCACCTGTCAGGGGCTGTCCCTGCTGCTGGAAAAACTCCCCCTCGACAATTGACAGGACCAGACACCTCGCCCGACACAGACAATCTTGTGCCCCGAGTAGTAGCACAAGTGCCAAGAGGCAGGGCAGTGACTGTGCCACTTTCAGGCCTCTGCGCTTACACCCCTACCCGGAGCTGTGGTGCAGACATAACATTGTCAAGGCTCGGCGAGATGTCTGGTTCTGTCAATCAAAGGGCAGGGAGGCATCTTCAGCCCCTCGCAGGTGAAGAACTCATTATGATGAACAAATCGATTCCCTCATCTCTAGTCAAAATATGTTGGTCCTGGAAAAACCCTTTAAAAGGCTGTCAAAAAGAAATTTTTTTGTAAAATGTTTGAAAAAAATATATATACAAAAAAGGTAAATACTCCATCCCCTGCCATGTCTATTCCTCCTGCCAATCTCTACTTCTTGACTGCTCAACCAATCAATGGCTGAGAAGCGACATGTCCATGTTGAGAAGGCCTGGGACGTAGAGACCAGCAGGGGTCCTGAGACACGACAGAATGGAGCGTCAAGGATAAATAAGGCGTGACCAAGGTCTCTCAGTGATTACTGTCCATGGTTGGACTATCCCTTTAAGACTTCGCATAACTCAGAAAATAATGGAAACATCATCACTCCATACCACATTATATGTTAGACTATATAATTAGCACATATGCAAAGCTAGATCACTGGAATTAAAAAGCGTCAGAATCCGAAATAACCAGAAAAAAACGTCTGAAGGCTTCCATTACAATGGGAACAAAGGGAGAGACAACACGTCACATTGTACAGCCAGCATGTTCTAGAGCAGGAGGAGCTGAGCACAGAGGTCTATGGTTTTATGGAAAAACATTCAGTAAAACCTGTAATTTTTACACTTAAACCCCTGCCTTTCTATTCTTAGGATTCACGTGGCAGGTCCTACAAGGAAGACCACCAGTCCCTGATCAGGACGAAAAATAGACTAAATCTTTCCCACATAACTATATATCAAACTGCTCCGCTCCTTCTGCTCTATACCAGACACAGATAGGCACACTTTAACCCCTTGGTGCAATAAACAATTTTATTTATTTTTTCGCTTTTCCTCCCTGCCCTCCAGAGCCATTTGTTGTTTTTTTATTACCATAGCTGTATGAGGGTTTGGGTTTTGCGAGCAAGTTGTACTTTCTAATGGCACCATTTATCATCCCATACAATGTATTGGCAAACTGGTAAAAATAATCATGATTGGGGTGGAACTGGTAAAAAAAAACCAAAAAAAACTAACAATTCCACTCTTGTGTTACAGGTTTCGTATTACGATGTGCAATGGGCAGTGAAAATGACACGTTGCATTTATTGTGAGGGTTAGAGAGATTACAGAGATACCACATTTATATAGTTTTTGTTATATTTTAAAAACTTTAAAAAAATGACTTTGAAAACGTTATTTTTATTTCTGTCTGTGGAGCTGTTCAGGGCTCTTTTTGCAGAGCAACCTGCAGTTTTTATTGATGCCATGTTGAGGTATGTATGGCTTCCATCACTCTTTATTCCATTTTTTTATTAGGGAGATCAAGCGACCAATTTAGGCCTCTTTCACACGAGCATGACGGAGTGGCTCCGGATGCGTTCAGTGAAACTCGCACCATTTTGCAAGCAAGTTCAGTCAGTTTTGTCTGTGATTGCGTTCAGATGTTCAGTTTTTTCCGCGCGGGTGCAATGCGTTTTGATGCGTTTTTCACGCGCGTGATAAAAAAACTGAAGGTTTACAAACAACATCTCTTAGCAACCATCAGTGAAAAACGAATCGCATCCGCACTTGTTTCCGTTTTTCACGCAGCCCCATTCACTTCTGTGGGGCCAGGGCTGCGTGAAAAAAACGGAATATAGAACATGCTGCTTTCATGCAACGCAGAACTGATGCATGAAAAAAAACGCTGATGTCCACAGACCTATTGAAATGAATGGGTCAGGATTCAGTGCGGGCGCTATGCGTTCACGTCACGCATTGCACGAACGCGGAAAACTCGCTTGTGTGAAAGGGGCCTAACAGGGACTCGGCCATTTTGATTTTTTTTCCCCCCCATTACAGCATTCACCTTATGGAATAAATAGTTTTCTATATTAATAGTTTGGGCACTTTCAAACACAGTAAGGCCTCATGCACACGACCGTTGTTGTGTTCCGTTCCGCAAAATGGGGCTCAGTTGTTCCGTGATCCGTTTCCGCGTGTCTTCCTTTATTTTTGGAGGATCACCAGACATGAAGGAAAGTAAAATAAAATGTAAGACAGGTTTGCCATGCAAATGATAGGAAAGAAACGGACGCGGATGACAATCTTGTGTGCCTCCGTGTTTTTTAGCGGTCCCATTGACTTGAATGGGTCCGCAAACCATTTTCCGTGAAAATAATAGGACAGGTTATATTTTTTTGACGGACTGGAACCACAGATCATGGACGTGGATGACAAACGGTGCATTAGCCGAGTTGTCAATGGGTCCGCAAAAAATCACGAAAAACGGCACAACGGACATGGAATAAAACAACGGTCGTGTGCATGAGGCCTTATACAAAGGATTTTTTTTTTATTTCAAAAAGGAGAAAGAGGGAGATTTTATTTTCCCTTTCCTTGCAACAGATGATTGGTTTCACCTAAACCGCAGGGGCTATGTGCATCTCGACACCGACAGTGGGGCTATGTGCATCTCGACACCGACAGTGCTGCCCTGATTTTGGATTATATATATATCTATACTTAAAAACTTTTAAAACTTTTTAACTTCCTTAAATCATTACCTAAAATATTGAGAAATCGCTAAACAAATATGTGGTATACCTTTAAACAGCATGGCTAAAATTTTATTAAAACCTTAAAGGGGTTATTCAATTTCTCAACCAAGACCACATGTGCTGGGCCTCTCACCGGTAATGCATTTACCCCGCTCCCAGCACCGCCGCTTCTTCCTGCACACAGATGAAAACATCCGTTGTCGGGGAGGACGGGGAAGCAGCAAACGGCAGGCGGGGACAGAGATGAGCCTCCCTAGCATCGCGGGTGACGCTAGGGATGTTCGTCCCCGTCTGCCATTGGCTGCTCCCCCCCGGAAGTTTTCATCCGTTTGCAGGGAGAAGCAGCAGTGGTGGTGCAGGGACCAAGAGCATCGCTAGTATATTACCGGTGAGGGGCCCGTCACATGTGGAGGGGGGATTTCGAGAATATGGATAACCCCTTTAGAGGGGTTTTCCAGGATCTTTCAGCTATCTGATCAGATGTTGGAGAAGGCACATGCGTTCGCTGGAGCACTGCGCCCTTCTCGCAGCTTACCAAGCACAGCGGCGTACAGTGTA
Organism: Bufo bufo; assembly: GCF_905171765.1. Taxonomy (NCBI): domain Eukaryota; kingdom Metazoa; phylum Chordata; class Amphibia; order Anura; family Bufonidae; genus Bufo; species Bufo bufo. Next base: position 38,870,785 of record NC_053396.1, read on the forward strand.
TAGCGGCTTTGCTTGGTGTCACAGCTCAGTCTCATTCATTTTTTATGGGGCTGAGATGTGCCTAGGCCACGTGACTGATGAACGTGACGTCTGATAGCCTCCTAGGGAAAGCAGAGAGAAGAACACAGCACTACTGCGAGCGTCACTGCCTTCTCCAATAGCTGATCAGCCGGAGTCCCAGGTGTCCCCACCGATCAGATACTGATATCCTGAGGTCATCAGTTAAAAAATCCCAGAAAACCCTAGTGGACAAGAAAGGCACTGCTTCTGGGGGGGAGGGGGGGGGGGCGCATATAACCTAATTAAAGGCTATGGACACTTTTGGTGGCTTTTTTATTATTACATTTTACTCATTTGGGATTAAAAAAAAATTTCCAATTGCTCTTTATAAAAAAAAAAAATGTATTTAAATTATTAACAGATGGATAAAAATGATGTAGCCTATACAGTGTTTATGAGCTGCTGGGAAAGTAAAGATAAGGGCTACAGATCGAGCCGACAGAGCAGCTCTCTGACGGATTCACTGGGAAGGAGAAGCAATAGTCTGCAGCTGAATGCTTTAGGGTCCATTCAAACGTCCGTTGTTTCTTTCCTGATCTGTTCCGTTTTTTGCGGAACAGATCTGGACCAGTTCTGTACCCATTCATTTTCAATGGGTCCTGGAAAAAAAAAAAATCGGACAGCTCAATGTCAGATTTTTTTTCTGTACCCATTGAAAATGAATGGGTACAGAACTGGTCCAGATCGGTTCCACATAAAACGGAACAAATCAGGAAAGAAACAACGGACGTGTGAATGGACCCTTAGGGCTCATTCAGACGGCCGTATGCTGTCCGCAAAAATATTGAATGCCATCCGTTTTTTTGCGGATCCGCAAAAAAACGGATCTGCAAAAAAACGGATAGCATTCAGTATTTTTGCGGACCCATAGACTTCAATGGGGCCATGTCCTGATTTTCACGGACAAGTATAGGACATGTTTCATTTTTTTTGCGGATCCGCAAAAAAACGGATAGCATTCAGTATTTTTGCGGACAGCATACGGCCGTCTGAATGAGCCCTTAGAGAGAGAAAACATCCCAAAATAAATAGAATGCAATAATAAAAAGTCACCAAAAGGTGGCCATAGTCTTTACAGAGGTTACATGAGAAGGTTTTCCCCGGAAACAGTGCTTCCCTTGTCCACTAGCCGTGTCTGATACTCCAGCCTAAACCAAGCTGAAAGAAACTGTAAAACCAAACACAGCCGGTGGAGAGTGGAGAGGTGAGAAACCCTTTACACACTCTATAGAGGAGGCTAATTGTAATCTATAGTGATTTTTGTAATGGAGTCCAAGCCTGGTTTATCTCCACTTTTTGCATGAACGGAGCTGAGATGTTTCTTCAGGGCTGACTTGTGCTTAAAATCCATGTCACAACAATGACACTTGTAGGGACGGTCCCCGCTATGGATATTGAGATGGTCTTGCAAGGTAGTCTTAGCAGTAAACGTTTTCAGACATACAGAGCACTGAAACGGCCTAATACCCATGTGTCCGCGGATGTGTCTGTTCAAATTCTTCTTCTGGGTGAAGGTTTTTCCACACTGCAAGCACAAGAAGAGCTTATGCATTTTTAAGTGGCGCAGATAATTCTCCAGATGCAGGAACCCGCGTGGGCACTTAGGGCACTGATGTCTCCAGGAACAGACTCCCTCTGCAGGACTCTGAAGACCATGAATGATACCAGAAGATGGATTCCCTCCTTCTTGAAAGTTCTGGAAGTGGCCGGGGGGTAAATCACTCATGCGGTTTTCCACGGTGGAGTTAATCATGGAATGCTGCGTGTCTGAAAAGTACATGCTGGATTTAGAAGATGTGCAAGGCTGAGAGAACTGCTCACTGTCCAAATGGTTCTCATGATCAGACATGGAGCCCATCCTAAAAACGCAGATATCACCGTCTTTGTAGTCAATTTCCACTGAGGGCAGATCATTCTTCTCCGGTTCCAAGCTGTGCAGCTCCGCTTCATTATTTCCTTCCTTCTTAACCTGGTAATCTAGGTCCTCTGAGAGTTCAATGATCTCACAGTCTTTATCCTGACCCTTCGCAGGATCCTCCTCAGTAGAACAAGAAGGACTCTTACCTGGATGAAGCGTCTCGTCACTCTCACAGGTCTCGCTCTGTAGGTAACGTGAGAGAGCTTCCGTGCACCTTTCAACAATGTGAACCATTTGCAAGTAACTTGCCGCCGTCAGATACTTCAGAAGCTCTTTTTTTCTCACCTCCAGGACCCCGGTATAACAGGAAAGGAGCAGTTTTTGTCCCACTTCTGCATTCTGCAATATAGTGATCCGCACCTGCCGAGACTGATTCAGTAGAAACTGATCCCTCATGAAGGTAGAGCAAGCGGCAAACACAACCTTATGTCCATGAAACTCAGCGTCGTTAATATATACAGAAACGTCACAGAACAGGTTCTGTTCTCGGAGAATATTCATCTTCTGTAAGACGACATCTCCTTGCTGTTCAAACCGGAAGTGGAGGATGTCAGATTCTGACATGGTGGCAGCTCTGAAAAGACACAAGACATACAAGATGGCGTAAGACTGTACATGAAATTTCCAATGTGACGGCACCAAGGTCCTGAGTCCAGTTATTGTAAGGCCTCTTTCACACGGGCGTTGCGGAAAAATGTGCGGGTGCGTTGCGGGAACACCCGCGATTTTTCCGCGCGAGTGCAAAACATTGTAATGCGTTTTGCACTCGCGTGAGAAAAATCGCGCGTGTTTGGTACCCAAACCCGAAATTCTTCACAGAAGTTCGGGCTTGGGATCGGTGTTCTGTAAATAGTATTATTTTCCCTTATAACATGGTTATAAGGGAAAATAATAGCATTCTGAATACAGAATGCTAAGTAAAACAGGGCTGGAGGGGGTTAAAAAAAAATAAAAAAAATCATTTAACTCACCTTAATCCACTTGCTCGCGATGCCGGGCATCTCCGTCTGACTCTTTTACTGTATAGGACCTGTGGAGAGCATTAACTATAGTTTAAGGACCTGGGATGACGTCACTCTGGTCATCACATGATCTTTTACCATGGTGAATCACCATGGTAAAAGATCATGTGACGTACCATGTGATGACCGGAGTGACGTCATCCCAGGTCCTTAAACTATAGTTAATGCTCTCCACAGGTCCTATACAATAAAAGAGTCAGACGGAGATGCCCGGCATCGCGAGCAAGTGGATTAAGGGGAGTTAAATGATTTTTTATTTTTTTTAACCCCCTCCAGCCCTGTTTTACTTAGCATTCTGTATTCAGAATGCTATTATTTTCCCTTATAACCATGTTATAAGGGAAAATAATAAGGTTCGGGTCTCCATCCCGATCGTCTCCTAGCAACCGTGCGTGAAAATCGCACCGCATCCGCACTTGCTTGCGGATGCTTGCGATTTTCACGCAACCCCATTCATTTCTATGGGGCCTGCGTTACGTGAAAAACGCACAAAGAGGAGCATGCTGCGATTTTCACGCAACGCAAAAGTGATGCGTGAAAATCACCGCTCGTGTGCACAGCCCCATAGAAATGAATGGGTCAGTATTCAGTGCGGGTGCAATGCGTTCACCTCCCGCATCGCATCCGCGCGGAATACTCGCTCGTGTGAAAGGGGCCTAAAGCTTACCTCATCTTAAAGGGCATCTGTCAGCAGTTTTGTACCTATGACACTGGCTGACCTGTTACATGTACACTTGGCAGCTGAAGGCCTCTGTGTTGGTCCCATGTTCGTATGTACCCGCATTGCTGAGAAAAATGATGCTTTAACATATGCAAATGATCCTCTAGGAGCAATGGGGGCGTTGTCATTACACCCAGAGACTCTGCTCTCTCTGCAACTACTGTGTCCTCTGCACTTTGCTGGCAGAGCCAGGCTTGATGATTTTTTTTCACTGCCTGGCCCCGTCAAAGTGGAGAGGGGGCAGCAGTTGCAGAGAGAACTCAGCCTCTAGGTGCAATGACAACGCCCCCATTGCTCCTAGAGGCTAATTTGCATAAATTAAAACATAATTTTTCTCAGCAATGCGGGCACATATGAACATGGGACTAACACAGATGTCTTCAGCTGCCAAGTGCACATGTAAGGGTACTTTCACACTAGCATTATTCTTTTCCGGCATAGAGTTCCGTCCTAGGGGCTCTATACCAGAAAAGAACTGATCAGGCATATCCCCATGCATTCTGAATGGAGAGCAATCCGTTCAGGATGCATCAGTTCAGTCTTTTTGCCATTTCAGGACAGAGAAAATATCGCAGCATGCTACGGTTTTATCTCCGTCCAAAATTCCAGAACAGTTGCCGGAATGCTGGATCCAGCATTAATTTACATTGAAGTGTATTAGTGCCGGATCCGGCATTAAGTGTTACGGCAAAGCGGATCCGGCATTTATACCGGCTACGTTTTTCCGGATGACACCGGAGAGACGGATGCGGCATTTCAATGCATTTGTCAGACGGATCCACATCCGGATCCGTCTGACAAATGCCATCAGTTGGCATATGTTTTGCCGGAATCCTCTGCCGCAAGTGTGAAAGTACCCTAACAGGTCAGCCAGTTTCATAGGTAGAAATCTGTTGACAGATGCCCTTTAACCCCTTAAAGGGAATGTGTCATAAGAAAATGACCTTTCATTTAAATCATGTTTTTATGTTTAATATACTTTTAAAGAATTTTTGATGATGTTATTTTTAATTTTCCATGTTAATATCTATAGTAAAACAATAACCATAAAATCGTGCAGTTTTTGCACTGGCCGCTAAGCCTAATAATTGGCGCCACCTCTTGGTCTGTACAGATCACTTTACTGCAGTTACCTGCTTATCTGTACACATGGGTGATATCATTACAGGCAGGATTAGAATGACAGATAAGGCAGGATCCACCATTCACAGTAGGTGATTGTCCAAGTTTATCTATTCCTTCCTTGTACAATGACTGTAGTATTGGTACAATTTTTGTGGTATGTACGACTTTTTAAACACTTAATTTTTTTTTGTGGGGGGAGGGGGGTGAGATGACTAAAAAAGGGCAAATCGCATGTTTTTCATTTTTTTTTTCGTTACGATATTCAACACAGGAAATTTAAAAAAAAATGTTAATAGTTCAGACATTTTTGGATCCAGTGATACCTAATTTTTTTTTTTATTGTTTATATATTTTTATGTAAAATTTGGAAAAGAGGGCAATTTTAATTTTTTTTTTTACTTTTTATTTAATAACTAGAGCCCTCAGGGGCTCTTTTGATCCCCTGTCCTATTCACCACCATTGAGATCTATTAGGGTGAAAAGGACTCTCACACTCTGGCCTCATGCACACAACCGTTTTTTTTGCGGTCCGCAAAAACAGGTTCCGTAGTTCCGTGAACCGTGACCGTTTTTTCTTCCGTGGGTTTTCCTTGATTTTTGGAGGATCCACGGACATAAAGGGAAGTAAAAAAAAAAGTCGTTTTGGTGTCCGCCTGGCCGTGCGGAGCCAAACGGATCCGTCCTGACTTACAATGCAAGCCAATGGGGACGGATCCGTTTGACGTTGACACAATATGGTGCAATTGCAAACGGATCCGGCCCCCATTGACTTTCAATGTAAAGTCAGGAGTCCCTATTAATATACCATCGGATCTGAGTTTTCTCCAATCTGATGGTATATTTTAACTTTAAGCATCCCCATCACCATGGGAACACCTCTATGTTAAAATATACCATCGGATTTGAGTTATATCGTGAAAACTCAGATCCGACAGTATATTCTAACACAGAGGCGTTCCTATAGTGATGGGGACGCTTAAAGTTAGAATATACTAAGAACTGTGTACATGACTGCCCCGTGTACATGACTGCCACCAATGATAATACAATAGAGGGAGGGATGTGGGGGCCGGCGCACACTGGCCACCAATGATATTCAAACTGAGGAGGGAGGTGGGTCTGCCCCCTGCTGCCTGGCAGCCCCTGATCTCTTACAGGGGGCTGTGATCAGCACAATTATCCCCTCAGGTGCCGCACCTGAAGGGGTTAATTGTGCGTATCATAGCCCCCTGTAAGAGATCAGGGGCTGCCAGGCAGCAGGGGGCAGACCCACCTCCCTCCCCAGTTTGAATATCATTGGTGGCCAGTGTGCGCCCCCCCCCCCCCCCTCTATTGTATTATCATTGGTGGCCAGAGTGTGCACCCCCCGGCCCCCCCCTCTATTGTATTAATATCATTGGTGGCCAGTGTGCGGCCTCCCCTCTCCCCCCCTCCCCATCATTGGTGGCAGCGGAGATTTCCGATCGGAGTCCAAGTTTAATCGCTGGGGCTCCGATCGGTAACCATGGCAACCAGGACGCTACTGCAGACTGGCCACCAATGATATTCAAACTGGGGAGGGAGGGGGGTCTGCCCCCAGCTGCCTGGCAGCCCCTGATCTCTTACAGGGGGCTATGATACGCACAATTAACCCCTTCACAAGGGGTTAATTGTGCGGATCACAGCCCCCTGTAAGAGATCGGGTGCTGCCAGGCAGCAGGGGGCAGTCACGTACACAGTTCGTAGTATATTCTAACTAGAAGCGTCCCCATCACTATGGGAACGTCTCTGTGTTAGAATATACTGTCGGATTTGAGTTTTCACGGGGTGAAAACTCAGCTCTGAAAAAGCTTTTATGCAGACGGATCTTCGGATCCGTCTGTATGAAAGTAGCCTACGGCCACGGATCACGGATGCCAATCTTGTGTGCATCCGTGTTTTTTCACGGACCCATTGACTTGAATGGGTCCGTGAACCGTTGTCCGTCAAAAAAATAGGACAGGTCGTATTTTTTGGATGGAAAGGATACACGGATCACGGAGGCGGATGACAAACGGTGCATTTTCCGAGTTTTCCCTCCCTCCCCAGTATTATATTCATTGGTGGCCAGTGCGGCCTCCCTCCCCAGTATTATATTCATTGGTGGCCAGTGCGGCCTCCCTCCCCAGTATTATATTCATTTGTGGCCAGTGCGGCCCCCTACCTCCCTCCCCAGTATTATATTCATTGGTGGCCAGTGCGGCCCCCCTCCCTCCCCAGTATTATATTCATTGGTGGCCAGTGCGGCCAGTAGCGTCTTGGCTGCCATGGTAACCGATCGGAGCCCCAGCGATTAAACTGGGACTCCGATCGGAACTTTCCGCTGCCACCAATGATGGGGGGGGGGGTGATTTTAATTGGGGGGGGGGGGGTCCGCGCTGGCCACCAATTAATATAATACTGGGGAGGGAGGGGGGGCCGCACTGGCCACCAATGAATATAATACTGAGGAGGGAGGGGGGGCCGCACTGGCCACCAATGAATATAATACTGGGGAGGGAGGGGGGGCGCACTGGCCACCAATGAATATAATACTGGGGAGGGAGGGGGGCCGCACTGGCCACGAATGAATATAATACTGGGGAGGGAGGGGGGGCCGCACTGGCCACAAATGAAATTAAAACTGGGGAGGGAGGGGGGTCCGGCCCCTGCTGCCTGGCAGCACCTGATCTCTTACAGGGGGCTATGATACGCACAATTAACCCCTCAGGTGCCACACCTGAGGGGTTAATTGTGCGGATCACAGCCCCCTGTAAGAGATCGGGTGCTGCCAGGCAGCAGTCATGTACACAGTTCTTTTAGTATATTCTAACTTGAAGCGTCCCCATCACCATGGGAACGTCTCTGTGTTAGAATATACTGTCGGATCTGAGTTTTCACTAAGTGAAAACTCAGATCTGAAAAAACAGTTATGCAGACGGATCCGTTATGAACGGATGCAAGCGTTTGCATTATAGGAGCGGATCCGTCTGTGCAGACACCAGACGGATCCGCTCCGAACGCAAGTGTGAAAGTAGCCTCAGAAAGATCCCTCCATTGACCACTGCCACTATCTGATAATAGGAATACAATGGAACTTATTATTAATTGTGCTATACAAAATGCTTTTCATTGATGAACTATACCAACTGTCCAGAGATTATTGATTCTTCAGTAAATGTTCAACTGGTTTACAACAACCGACTCCTCATTCTTACTACTACTCTCAACATTTGCACCTAACGGTGCTGGCGTCACGGATACAGGGGCCCAGCCGCAAAAGCACCTTACACCAATTACCGTCAAGGGCACCTCAACCAACATCTGGCTGGTGTTCCCTGCACTGGAGAGTGCCCCAACCACTGTACGCCATCCGCTAACCGTGAGAACATGAACTACTACCCCCATCGGCCCACCGTCAGCCTCACTGTTTCCCCTGCGGTCTGGTAGTGTTACATACACGGATTACAGTCCCTCACATCAGTGCGGGCAGCAACTCCCAGATTTCTACAAGTCCTGTTCAGATGAATAGGGAAGTCAGAGAAATTTCTACAACAAATCTGCTGCGTGTGAATTGAACCCAAGAAGTAGCAAGTACTCCAGTCAGGAAGTGAGCAGAGGCGGCCATTGTGGCCTGTAGTTGTAGATAGAACCGGCATGACGGATCCTCTGACGGACTACTAGAACCCAGTGCCCCCGGTCACTGCGGCACCCCGACATCCGCCTCACCTGTGACGTCACTCTGCTCCGGACCCGGCGCCCATAGAACCCACACACTCTTCGCCTGACGGAGCTGCTAGCTGCTGGAGGGGCAAAGGACCTGTGGTGACGTCATGACCATGTGATGAGTCACGTGTGTGGGAGGGGTCAGATGTGCACAGCAGCTGGTAGAGTGTACAGAAGTGCAGTCATGAAATAGAGCTGTGTATGTGTGTAACCTGCATGTAGCAGAGCTGTGTGTGTAACCTGCATGTAGCAGGCTGTGTGTATAACCTGCATGTAGCAGAGCTGTGTGTGTAACCTGCATGTAGCAGGCTGTGTGTGTAACCTGCATGTAGCAGGCTGTGTGTGTAACCTGCATGTAGCAGGCTGTGTGTATAACCTGCATGTAGCAGAGCTGTGTGTGTAACCTGCATGTAGCAGGCTGTGTGTGTAACCTGCATGTAGCAGAGCTGTGTGTGTAACCTGCATGTAGCAGGCTGTGTGTGTAACCTGCATGTAGCAGAGCTGTGTGTGTAACCTGCATGTAGCAGGCTGTGTGTATAACCTGCATGTAGCAGGCTGTGTGTATAACCTGCATGTAGCAGAGCTGTGTGTGTAACCTGCATGTAGCAGGCTGTGTGTGTAACCTGCATGTAGCAGAGCTGTGTGTGTAACCTGCATGTAGCAGAGCTGTGTGTGTAACCTGCATGTAGCAGAGCTGTGTGTGTAACCTGCATGTAGCAGGCTGTGTGTGTAACCTGCATGTAGCAGAGCTGTGTGTATAACCTGCATGTAGCAGAGCTGTGTGTGTAACCTGCATGTAGCAGGCTGTGTGTGTAACCTGCATGTAGCAGAGCTGTGTGTGTAACCTGCATGTAGCAGAGCTGTGTGTGTAACCTGCATGTAGCAGAGCTGTGTGTGTGTAACCTGCATGTAGCAGAGCTGTGTGTGTGTAACCTGCATGTAGCAGAGCTGTGTGTGTGTAACCTGCATGTAGCAGAGCTGTGTGTGTAACCTGCATGTAGCAGACTGTGTGTGTAACCTGCATGTAGCAGAGCTGTGTGTGTAACCTGCATGTAGCAGGCTGTGTGTAACCTGCATGTAGCAGAGCTGTGTGTGTAACCTGCATGTAGCAGAGCTGTGTACTGTGTATATAGAGATGTGTGTGTAACCTGTATGTAGCAGAGCTGTGTACTGTGTATATAGAGATGTGTGTGTAACCTACACGTAGCAGAGCTGTGTACTGTGTATTAGAGATGTGTGTGTAACCTGCATGTAGCAGAGCTGTGTATATAGAGATGTGTGGTAACCTGCATGTAGCAGTGCTGTGTAATGTGTATATAGAGCTGTGTGTGTAACCTGTATGTAGCAGAGCTGTGTACTGTGTATATAGAGATGTGTGTGTAACCTGTATGTAGCAGAGCTGTGTACTGTGTATATAGAGATGTGTGTGTAACCTGCATGTAGCAGAGCTGTGTACTGTGTATATAGAGATGTGTGTAACCTGCATGTAGCAGAGCTGTGTACTGTGTATATAGAGCTGTGTGTGTAACCCGCATGTAGTAGAGCTGTGTGTGTAACCTGCATGTAGCAGAGCTGTGTACTGTGTATCAGAGATGTGTGTGTGTAACCTGCATGTAGCAGAGCTGTGTACTGTGTATATAGAAATGTGTGTGTAACCTCATGTAGCAGAGCTGTGTACTGTGTATATAAAGCTGTGTGTGTAACCCACATGTAGCAGAGCTGTGTACTGTGTATATAGAGATGTGTGTGTAACCTGCATGTAGCAGAGCTGTGTACTGTGTATATAGAGATGTGTGCGTGTGTGTGTAACCTGCATGTAGCAGAGCTGTGTACTGTGTATATAGAGATGTGTACTGTGTATATAGAGATGTGTGTGTGTAACCTGCATGTAGCAGAGCTGTGTACTGTGTATATAGAAATGTGTGTGTAACCTCATGCAGCAGAGCTGTGTACTGTGTATATAGAGATGTGTGTGTAACCTGTATGTAGCAGAGCTGTGTACTGTGTATATAGAGATGTGTGTAACCTGTATGTAGCAGAGCTGTGTATATAGAGCTGTGTGTGTGTAACCTGTATGTAGCAGGCTGTGTACTGTGTATATAGAAATGTGTGTGTAACCTCATGTAGCAGAGCTGTGTACTGTGTATATAGAGATGTGTGTGTAACCTGCATGTAGCAGAGCTGTGTATATAGAGATGTGTGTGTAACCTACACATAGCAGAGCTGTGTACTGTGTATTAAAGATGTGTGTGTAACCTGTATGTAGCAGAGCTGTGTACTGTGTATATAGAGCTGTGTGTGTGTAACCTGCAAGTAGCAGAGCTGTGTACTGTGTATATAGAGCTGTGTGTGTGTAACCTGCATGTAGCAGAGCTGTGTACTGTGTATCAGAGATGTGTGTGTAACCTGCATGTAGCAGAGCTGTGTACTGTGTATATAGAGATGTGTGTGTAACCTGCATGTAGCAGAGCTGTGTAATGTGTATATAGAGATGTGTGTGTAACCTGCATGTAGCAGAGCTGTGTACTGTGTATCAGAGATGTGTGTGTAACCTACATGTAGCAGAGCTGTGTACTGTGTATTAGAGATGTGTGTGTAACCTGCATGTAGCAGAGTTGTGTACTGTGTATTAGAGATGTGTGTGTAACCTGCATGTAGCAGAGCTGTGTGTGTAATCCGCATGTAGCAGAGTTGTGTACTGTGTATATAACACGCAAAACGGACAAGAATAGGACAGGTTATATATTTTTTGCGGACCACGGAACAGAGCAAAGAATGTGGAAAGCACACGGAGTGCTGTCCGCCTCTTTTGCGGCCCCGCTGAAGTAAATGGGTCCGCATCCAAGCCGCAAAAACTGCGGCTCGGATCCGGACCAAAACAACGGGCGTGTGCATGAGGCCTGACTTGTAGATGCAGAGTGCCAGCGGCTGTAGGGACGATTCACCCCCAAAATATCAAATGGATAAGAAATTCCACGGCACATCCAAGGCGTAAAAGACAAGTAGATACTTTATTCACCAGACAGCGACGTTTCGGGCCACTTACTGGGACCTTTCTCGAGCAGTGACAACATGCAATGGTGCCATGTGCTTATTTATACAGTTAACATCATTATCAAATAATATAATTAACCATATCGAATACATATTATCAAAATAACTCATCCATTATATCAAATCAGTGTAAAGTGCTTACACATAGCTTAAAATAACGTTCACATAAACGTGCATAATATTTGTGTGGCGAAACCAACTTCGCCACTGGATTTTGGAGGGGCCTGGCTGCTGGCCTCTTGCCCCAGGATTATGGGCCCTCTCATCAGCCAGGCCTCATTTGTTCACAAAGGACTTGGACTAACTTGAACCCTGGTCTAATTCGTGCCCTTTTGGGATGTTAAATGACTGTGTATTGAAAAGGGTGGGACATTGTATACGTTGAGTAGTGAGGTCTGTTCCATTGTCTCTCTGTGTGTTTTGGCGATGTCCTTTGTCCTGAGAGATAATTGAATTACTTCTCGGTTGTCTCCAGGACAGAGGATATTGTGTATTCGTCTGCCTGTGATTATTGCATCAACCCAGTGTGAGGTAATTGTATCACGGACAGAGGGGAGGATTTTGTGTGGGAGTGTCTGAGTGTATTGTACGTGGTTATTGGCTGTTTTTACAAAACCCTGTGGGTGGTAACTTTGTTGGAAGATGTGTATAAAATGCTTGTGTGTTAAAATAAAGGGAGTTCCTGTTTTATACCTTCATGAAGTCTTGGCTCATGTTTGGCTCATGGGATAACTACACTCTTGGGGATTGCTATATCACAATACTCCCCTGAGTATAAGCTCTTGTAAGAGCTTGTTCCTGGTTCCTGTCTCTGGATTTAGGAGAGGTTCACCCACTGGAGCCTTGTCGTAGGTCCAGGGTGGGTAGGAGACGGTGAGACCTCCGCCAAGCTTCGGCGGTTCGTGGGGTCTGCAGCGCTGACGGTGTCAAGTGGAGTGCTTGGAGTCCTCTGGAAGCACTAGGAGCATCTATCGACGGAGGTACCCGGTCGGGGTGCTAGGCGTTCCGTTACATTGGTGGCAAGCAGTGGGATGGCGTCCTAGTGTGAGGAGAAGCAGCTCGGAGACACCGTTCGTGGAGTATATTGAGGGCAACGCTATTATCCGTACAGCGCCCCTGGCCACAGCAATATGGATGCCGTTAGTTCCTGCACAGCATTCCATGAGGAAGATCACCCGGATTACAAGGATGCAGAGCGGAAAGGTGTATGGCACCAGGCCCTGGAGAATGTGCAGCGTCGGAGGGGTGAGAGTCTTCCCAGCGAGGAGCAGAGATTGCGAATGCGATTGGCGCTGCGACTACCTCTACTGGGAGAGCAACCATTGACGGAGTGGGTGTCAGAGCTTGAGACACTGGTATGGCAGGAAACCTGGCTGGATGACGCTTACCAAGCACTATGGTGGAACACAGTACGACAGTCTCCATGGATGGAGGAGTACGCCAAGCCCGAAGGTGAGGAATATAATTGCCCTGGTTTATTGTGGGAGTCTTTTGAAGACATTGACTTTGGGAGCACAGAAGAGTCTAGATTTTGGGACATTACTGACTACAGGTGGGACTTGCACAATTGGCCTACAACTAGTGGGGTGAGGGCAGATCTGACCTTTCTGGTCCAAAGGGAGTGGGAGCTGGAGCAAGATTATCAACAGTTGTTTCGCTCCATTCAAGCCCAGTGCAAGATACAAGACAGTTGGATACCAGGCCCAGACCTGCAGCCTTACCCCTGGCAAGTCACAGATGAGGTATCCCCTACTTCCTCACCAACTGTGGAAGTAGGGGACTTCATAGACTGGTAATGGGAGGAACCCCAGTCGGCAGGTGGAGATGGGACCGTAGTCACTCCACCGTCCCAACAGGGTGGCTGGGCAGGCGGCCCAGATCCCCAACTGCCACTGGGAATACAGGGAGAGGAGATTGTCGGTCCCTCATCTCTGCAACAACCAGAATCACTGGTAGTGGAGACAGCCGGTCTCACTACCCAGCGGCAGTATACTCTACAGGGAGAGGAGACAGTTGGTCTCTCTCCCCAGCGGCAGATGGGGTATCCAGAGGAGGGGGTAAGTGATAGCCCCCCTCCACAGCTCTCTCCCAGCCCAATACTGAGTGTAGTGGGTAAGGCTTTAAACCCCACTGACCCCTCTCCAGCAGAAGAGCTGGCATCAGAGCAGAGCGCCGCTGGCCTCTGCCCTAACCATTTATTTACTACCCAGCAGGAGTTGGCACCATGCACCCCAGCTGAAGCGCTGGCATCAGGGCAGAGCGCCGCTGGCCTCTGCCCTCCCATATCCTCTTCTCCAGAGCCGGACTTCCCACAGTCTACCCCAGCGGAAGAGCTGGCATCTGGGCAGAGCGCAGTCGGCCTCTGCCCTCCCCTATCCTCTTCTCCAGAGCCGGACTTCCCACAGTCTACCCCAGCGGAAGAGCTGGCATCTGGGCAGAGCGCAGTCGGCCTCTGCCCTCCCCTATCCTCTTCTCCAGAGCCGGACTTCCCACAGGCTACCCCAGCAGAAGAGCTGGCATCTGGGCAGAGCGCAGTCGGCCTCTGTCCACCAAGTACCTACAGCTCCAAGCTAGAGAACCACAAGGGAGCAAGGAGTCGCAGATGCCCACTCAACAGCTGGGGACATACAAAATTCAACAGGTCCAGTATTGGGTTGTGGTTGGACTGCCAGACTAACTCAGGTACTGACCGTGAGGTCAGGTATCTGGTTAGTCTTCCCTGGGAGGGGGAGATGTGTGGCGAAACCAACCTCGCCACTGGATTTTGGAGGGGCCTGGCTGCTGGCCTCTTGCCCCAGGATTATGGGCCCTCTCATCAGCCAGGCCTCATTTGTTCACAAAGGACTTGGACTAACTTGAACCCTGGTCTAATTCGTGCCCTTTTGGGATGTTAAATGTCTATGTGTATTGAAAAGGGTGGGACATTGTATACGTTGAGTAGGGAGGTCTGTTCCATTGTCTCTCTGTGTGTATTGGCGATGTCCTTTGTCCTGAGAGATAATTGAATTACTTCTCGATTGTCTCCAGGACAGAGGATATTGTGTATTCGTCTGCCTGTGATGATTGCATCAACCCAGTGTGAGGTAATTCTATCAGGGACAGAGGGGAGGATTTTGTGTGGGAGTGTCTGAGTGTATTGTACGTGGTTATTGGCTGTTTTTACAAAACCCTGGGGTGGTAACTTTGTTGGAAGATGTGTATAAAATGCTTGTGTGTTAAAATAAAGGGAGTTCCTGTTTTATACCTTCATGAAGTCTTGGCTCATGTTTGGCTCATGGGATAACTACACTCTTGGGATAACTACACTCCCCTGAGTATAAGCTCTTGTAAGAGCTTGTTCCTGGTTCCTGTCTCTGGATTTAGGAGAGGTTCACCCACTGGAGCCTTGTCGTAGGTCCAGGGTGGGTAGGAGACGGTGAGACCTCCGCCAAGCTTCGGCGGTTCATGGGGTCTGCAGCGCTGACGGTGTCAAGTGGAGTCCTCAGGAAGCACTAGGAGCACCTATCGACGGAGGTACCCGGTCGGGGTGCTAGGCGTTCCGTTACAATATTATAGGACATAATTCATAAGTAATGTCATCAATGTTATTAAAAACATTCCCTCAGTGCAGGTGTCATTAATAAAAACATATGGGAAGGAAGCCATAGAGTCGGCAGGGATCCGTTCCGCGTGGAATTAGCGTTTTATTTTCCTCAATGCGCATGTCAGGACACCGATGCCAATAGTGCAATGCGCTCCCGGAAACATTGGTCACGCGATCGCACATTAAGTCACATGATGGTAAGTCCGATCACGTGGCCGCATCGGAGTGGCATGATGCATTCCACTACAGAGGAGTCTGGAACGCAAGCCCCGTAGCTAGCAGGGACTATGTCATTAGAAATGGCGCATAACAAAGGTAACAATAGAAATCAATCAGCATAACATTTGCCATTATTTCAAAGAGAAATAAGTGTATACTTCAGACTATAGATACAGAACTGAATATGCCATGTATCCATGGGAAGTGATAAAAAGGGACTCCTCAATGATCCTGACGACATGTATCCCATAAACCCGGGGAGTATATCAAGGGGCCGATCCACTCTATATTGGTCTAAGGCTACTTTCACACTAGCGGCAGGACGGATCCGACAGGCTGTTCACCCTCTCGGATGCGTCCTGCCACTATTTTGCCGTGCTGCCGCTCCGTCTCCATTGACTATAACAGGGGCAGAGCTCCGGTGCAGCACAGCGAGAGGCCGCCGGACTAAAAGTACTGCATGTCCGACTTTTTAGTCCGGCAGCCTCTCACCGCGCACTGCCGCGCTGCGCCGGAGCTCTGCCCCGGTCGGATCCGTCCTGCCGCTAGTGTGAAAGTAGCCTAAGTCCAGGGCCGGACTGGGACGAAAAATAGGCCTGGGCATTTTTGACTGAGCAGCCCAATCACATGACCCCCAACAGGCCCCACCCCCTTGCAGTCTAGGGGCGGAGCCAAAACCGGAAGCACAATTGAGGGGCAGGGCCAGCCACCAGTAAGATAGGAAGGCTTCAGCCAACACACAAGCTTTGCAACAACAAACATACAGACCTTGCAACAATATAGGAAGCTACAGAAAAGTCTTATAATATCCTCAGTGGATCTCAACCTCCCCATCCTCCACACCCTGTACAGGTCAGTGCCCCCGAAATAGCACTCACAGTTCTCCAGCAACTCTGGCAAATACCACCAATTCCGTACACAGGCGAACCACGACACCACCTCACTGACAGCTTTTTCCTGGTCTGTCAAAGACAATACTCTATTGGCTGGGAAGTCTGCTGTGATACGCAATTTCCGCTCCAAATTGAAAGCTTTGTTGGTAGCAGAAAATGCTGACACTCAGGTGGATGCTTGCAGAATGTGGAGCTAGCATACAGGTGATAACATGTTATCAGAGGCAGAGCAGACAGATGTAAACGAGCGCCGGTCTGTCAGGTACTAGTGCAGTATGCATCAGCCTGCTCAGATGACCAACGCTCGTTTACATCTGCCTGCTCGGCCTCTGAGCAGGGCAATGAGAGGGAGGAGCTACCTCAACATGTGCATCGGGCATAACGGCCGTGCCCGGGAAATGGAATAGCGGCCGTGCCCGGGAATAGCGGCCGTGCCCGGCCGAACACAATCAGGCTAACCAGGGGTCAAGTCCTGGGAAAAAAAGTGTGGGAACTCACCCAAGTGCCTCCGCGTGATGTCGCAGCACGCGGCGTTCGCAAAGGGCAGGGGAGGTCGGCTGGAGCAAGCAAATACTGTATTTTTTGCCCTATTAGACGCACCGGCCCATAAGACGCACCTAGGTTTTAGAGGGGGACAATAAGAAAAATATATTTTTCATTACACCTCAGGTCAGACCACCAATCAGACCCCCAATGTTAATCAGACCTCAGCTAACAGCCCCAATAATATCCCCAATGTTAATAAGACCTCAGATCAGACCCCAATATGAATGACCCCCAATCAGACCTCAGATAATAGCCCCATGCCTCATAGCAGCCCCCAATAGCCTCATAGCAGCCACCAGTGCCTCTCCATCAGCCCCCCAGTGCCTCTCATCAGCCCCCCAGTGCCTCTCTTCAGCCCCCCTGTGCCTCTCATCAGCCCCACAGCGCCTCTCATCAGCCCCCCAGTGCCTCTCATCAGCCCCCCAGTGCCTCTCATCAGCCCCCCAGTGCCTCGTCTCATCAGCCCCACAGCACCTCTCATCAGCCCCACAGCGCCTCTCATCAGCCCCCCTGCGCCTCTCATCAGCCCCTCTGTGCCTCTCATCAGCCCCCCAGTGCCTTTCATCAGCCCCCCAGTGCCTTTCATCAGCCCCCCAGTGCCTCGTCTCATCAGCCCCACAGCGCCTCTCATCAGCCCCACAGCACCTCTCATCAGCCCCCCTGCGCCTCTCATCAGCCCCTCTGTGCCTCTCATCAGCCCACTGCCCATAATATATGAAAAAAAAAACACTTACCTCTCCTGCTCCTGGACGCAGACGCTCCTCTTCTCCTGCTGTCGGCTGTGCTGTGAAGGCTGCGCACAGCATGACGTTGTCACATCACAGAGCGACTCACTCCTGTGCGCACTGCGCAGCCTGCAGAGCCGACAGCCGAGGACCAGGTAGCGGTGAGTACAAAGCATTCACCGCTTCCTTCCTGGTCCTTTTGCCCTGAAACTTTGGGAACGGCGTTCCTGCCATGAAAAAAGTGCAGGAACGCCGTTCCCACCCGTTCCCCCTCGACTCGAGACCTGAGGTGGCCCGGTCTGCCCTGTGGCCAGTCCGCCCCTGATGCCTAGAGATGGGTGTCTGCCCTGTCGCCCTCATCCAAGACTCCAGAATCATAATTAGGCTTTCCTTCACCAAGATTCAGTTCACTGCATAGCCCCGTACCTGGGGCCCAACCTTGGCACCTAACACAGGCCCACTCCCTGCCAGCATTCCATCCTCTTAGTGTCTCACAACTGATAGGGGTTACACACTGTAGTTCGTTCTTCCTGACTAGCAAAAAAAAAAAAATGACATCAGAACGTTGTATTTGAGCCTGAAATTCCCGTTCTTTTGGAGTAGCAAGGAAACCTGGCATCAGGACATTGTATTAGGGCTTGGGACTCCCCTCTAAGAGCTAAAACTGAGAGCTGCTTTGTATGAGCATCCCTGACTCATTCAGACTTAGGCCACCCTTCTATTACAGGGACAGCCATTCATCTGAAATGAAATACCTGGCTGGATGTGGATGGTCAAGGCGTCCCCCTGTTTTCTGGAGATGTTGAGAGAACATCAGCTGATGACTCCAGCGGCCACATTTTCAGTGAACAAGGAGTGAAGGAGTGACAGCTCCTTTAACTTAGGGGTTTGCTACGAGGTCTGAATTAATTTAGGGTTCTGGTCAGAGGTTAGAATACATTTTTTGGCCTGGTTTGGGTCTGAATTAATTCAGAGGTCAGGTCTGGGGTCTCAATTACATATACAGCAAGCTGTAATGCACAGTGTACTCTGACTGCCTTTTTCTGCTTCCAGTACATCAACTTCAGGAACTGAATGTTCACTTGTCACCTTATATGTATAATCCACAATTGATATTGACACAATATAATGTTATTCAGTTCACCTACAGTATGTGGTTCCAATGTTATGGCTGATCGGTGTGTAATATACTGTGCACCGCAGTTGGGCAGCCATATAGCAGAGCAAGTTTTTATTGCAACTTTAATTCTGATGCCCTTTCCTTAGGTGAGGCCATCAGTGTTTGATTTCTTGGAGTCTGCCATGTCCCCTTCATAGTATACACAGGCACAATGCACAGCCCCTTTCTGCAGACCATGCCCAATTCTAATAGGCCACACATCCTTTTCATGACATGGCACTGCCCCCTCGGTGTACATTTGGGTGCCAGAGCTGCATCTGATCCCACACACAGGTTCATGGAGGACTGTAGTACGGGAAGTGCCAGAATGCCTACTCATGCAATAGATCTCTCCATTTTTCAGGAGCCTCCTGGATATTCTTCTTTTTTCTTTTCTTTTTGCTTTTTATCTCAAACACAGAATTAAATTAAACATATCGCAAAAAAAGTTAAATACAAAAGCAGAGAAATAAAAATTTAGAAAATTTAGAAAAAGAGTCTCTTAATGGATTGGATAATTAAAGCATCCCAAAGTTACAGATTTTTAAAACTAGGCTCTGTCAGGAAGGTGAAAAATAACAGGAATAGGATAAAATCCATCTAGTGGGATTAATAATAATGCTTATTTACGGCATAGTGAAATTAAAAAAAATGTTTTTCTTTAACCATATGTACCCTGCTATAAACAAAAACGTTGAAGTATTTCAGGGTAAAAAGAGCAAAAGTATGGACACTAATGGGAAATTTAATTTGCATCAACCCTACCAACACTTTGCTGTGGGGGTAATAATTGGTCCACCTCGCAGTCGCACACATCAGTTGTGCTGCACTCAGGGCTCGGGCTGTTGTGTGCTCCTCCAGTCCCAGGCTGCAGAGAACAGAGAGCTGCTGATTGGTGGATTAGAATCTGATCAACCAATCAGCACTTCCCCTCAGAAACATGAATGATAATTGCTGTTACCAACTGTCATTCCTGGTTACCGGCTGCAGGAGGAGGAAGATCTCTCCCAGCTCTGCTGCATCACCCCCTCTGTCTGCAGGAGAGAAGCATCCGTGTGTCTGTAGTGAAGTCTGCGACCCCTCTTTAGATCATGGTAAGTTCTGACATTGCAGGAGGGGGATCATTACTGTACCAGGGAACTGTATGGGATGATTTATGTGGATGAAGAGGTTCATCTAAACCACTGCATAAGACGAGCGGAGCTGTTCATAGCAGCCAATAAGGTTCCAGCTTTCAGACTATTTGGAAAGTGCCTTTGGTTTATCTATTCACTGCCCCCTTCATCGTACTGGTCACTTCCCACCCTAATTTACAGATCACTGCCTTATCTTACAATTCACTTCCATATATTACTGGTCACTGTCCTAACTCACTGGTTATTACCCTCCCTTACTGGTCTCTATCCGCCCGATTTTACTGCTAACTCTCCTATCTTCAATTCACTGAGATTGATGATATAGAACACCAAAGAAGATATGTTGGGAATTATGGGTTATCTCAATTTCCTGTTTTTGGGTATGGTCACGAATCAGTAAAATCCGTTTTTTTACACTACAATTGGGGTTA
Organism: Bufo bufo; assembly: GCF_905171765.1. Lineage (NCBI taxonomy): Eukaryota > Metazoa > Chordata > Amphibia > Anura > Bufonidae > Bufo > Bufo bufo. Next base: position 38,891,100 of record NC_053396.1, read on the forward strand.
TGGATGATATTTATTGTGGGTGACTCTCACAACTTACCCATTATTAATTATTGTATCGCCCATTATTGTATATATCAGTGGTCCTAATAGTCTGACATTTCCACTGTCCTGTCTTACTGGTCATTACCCTATCATACTGGTTATTATTCATCCTATCTTACTGGTCTCTGTCCTATCTTACTGCTTACCATCTCCCCTATCTTCCTGGATGCTTCTCTATCTTACTGGTTAATGTTCCCCCTATTTCACTGGTCACTGTCAATGGTCACACAAACAACAGCAACCATGATAACACCAAGGTAAGGAGAGGCGATGATTAAGGCTACTTTCACACTGGCGTTTTGGCTTTCCGTTTGTGAGATCCGTTCAGGGCTCTCACATGCGGCCCAAAACTGATCAGTTTTGCCCTAATGCATTCTGAATTGAAAAGGATACGATCAGTATGCCTCAGCTTGCCTTCGTTACGTCTCCATTCCGCTTTGGTGTCCGTCTGACGAAACTGAGCCAAACGGATCCGTTCTGACACACAATGTAAGTCAATGGGGACGGATCCGTTTTCTATGACACAATCTGGCACAATAGAAAATGGATCCGTCCTCCAATGACTTTCAATGGTGTTCAAGATGGATCCGTCCTGGCTATGTTAAAGATAATACAAACGGATCTGTTCAGAACGGATGCAAACTTTTGTATTTGTATAGAGAGGACCGGCACTCGCTTTAGTTATGATTTTCAAGTAATTTTAATGGTCACATACAAGTGGTAAGTGACACGTTTCGGCTACTATGAGCCTTTGTCAAACATAATCATTACAAGCAACAAACAAGTTTAAATAGCCCGCGATGGAGCCGGAAATGACGTAGGTAACCATGGCAACGTCGTAAACAAAGGGCGCAACATTACAGAAATAAGATTTTTGTAAAAGAATGTCATTAGTTGTCAGGGCACCATGCTTTATAGTGCTGTATTTTGCTGCACATTGTTATAGTGGTGTATAATGCTAGAAGCTGCAAAAAAATCTGCTGGAAAAAATGTCATAAATTCACAAGGCACCATGCTTTACACTGCTGTAACATGCTAAGCATTATGTTGTAGGTACAGAATGTTACATAATAATGAATATTAAATACTTCATGCTGAATGGTAAGCTTGCGTATTACTATATTATACTTTACAGTGCTAAACACCATACTTTACAGTGCTATATTTTGCTGCATATTGTTATAATGGTGTGAAATGCTAAAAGCTACATAATGCAATGAATTCGCAGGAACAGAGGTCATAAATATACAGGACACCATGCTTTACAGTGCTGCAGCATACAAAGCATTATTGTGATGGTACAAGATATTAGATATTAAACACTATATGCTAAACGGTGAATTTACGCCCTGATCAGACACTAAATGACACAGATTTTGGAATGCATCAAGTTCTCTGTGGAAGAAAGAATAAGGGAACATGTTGAAAGGGTAACTACAGACTATATCTTAAAGGAAACTGTTCAGATCATTGTCACGATTTAACCCCTTAGGTTCTAGGGTTTGCAGGCGATGAATCCAGTAGGCTACTCATTTTTTAAGCATTTTAAGCCTGTCTCCTCCTCTCCGGGGTAGTGATACGTGTTCTATTATCTATAGTGTTTAATATCTAATATCTTGTACCATCACAATAATGCTTTGTATGCTGCAGCACTGTAAAGTATGGTGTCCTGTATATTTATGACCTCTGTTCCTGCGAATTCATTGCAGTATGTAGCTTTCAGCATTTCACACCATTATAACAATATGCAGCAAAATATAGCACTGTAAAGTATGGTGTTTAGCACTGTAAAGTATAATATAGTATTACGCAAGCTTACCATTCAGCATGAAGTATTTAATATTCATTATTATGTAACATTCTGTACCTACAACATAATGCTTAGCATGTTACAGCAGTGTAAAGCATGGTGCCTTGTGAATTTATGACATTTTTTCCAGCGGATTTTTTTGCAGCTTCTAGCATTATACACCACTATAACAATGTGCAGCAAAATACAGCACTATAAAGCATGGTGCCCTGACAACTAATGACATTCTTTTACAAAAATCTTATTTCTGTATTGTTGTGCCCTTTGTTTACGACGTTGCCATGGTTACCTACGTCATTTCCGGCTCCATCGCGGGCTATTTAAACTTGTTTTTTGCTTGTAATGATTATGTTTGACAAAGGCTCATAGTAGCCGAAACGCGTCACTTACCACTTGTATGTGACCATTAAAATTACTTGAAAATCATAACTAAAGCGAGTGCCGGTCCTCTCTATACAAGTATCTGCGGACCTTCCCTTGACACGCGCACCGCATCGCTGACAGCGGAGTGCCGCCTGTATCTTCTTTGGAGCAAACGGTTGTATTATCTGAACGGATCCATCTGTGCAGATCCATGACGGATCCGCACCAAACGCGAGTGTGAAAGTAGCCTAATTATTATGTCCATGCTTTTGGTAGTTCACAGCACAAGGAGAGATTTATCATTCCTGTACACCACAAAACTGATAAACAAAAGTTGCAAATTCTGTTTAAAAATGTTTGAAGGCTACTTTCACACTAGCATTGTTTGAATCTGGCGTTCAATTCCGACACCGGAACTGCCCACTGGATCCGGAAAAACGTGTGAAGACTGATTACATTTGAATCCTGATCAGGATTTTGATCACAATGAAAAAATGCATTGGAAAAAACGGATCCGCCGTTTATGGACTTTAACTTTTTTTTCAAATTTTTTTACATTTTTCGGGTTTAACATGCAAAAGCCGGATCTGGTTTGACTGAACACACGGCGCCCTTAATGCAAGTCAATGGGAAAAAGACCAGATCCGGCGTTCAGTCAAAGTGTTCAGGATTTTTGGCCGGAGGTGCTACGGTTTTCTGAAAAGCCTGATCAGTCAAAAAGACTGAACTGAAGACATCCTGATGCATCCTGAACAGATTGCTCTCCATTCAGAATGCATTAGGATAAAACTGATCAGTTCTTTTCCGGATTTGAGCCCCTAGGACGGAACTCAGCGCCGGAAAAGAAAAACGCTAGTGTGAAAATGATGTTTTTACTGCCAGCCTCTCCATTTTTTGAAAGGGGTGGGCTTGGACATCAGCCCCAGAAGATTTACTTGATGTATGTCAGTTTTCTGCTCTAAATGATCGAAGTGCATCAGAGGATGCACTTAATTTTTAATCAGGCATGACCTTCATGATAAATCCCTCCTGCTCTTGATAAATCTCCCCTGAGATGTTTGGTGAGTGGAAAACAACTCCAAACATGTTCTGACAGTTGCAGGCTATTATGGGATGATGGGAGTTGTATTACTACAGCAGCACTTGCTGAGCCAGAGGTTGGAGACCATTGTTCTAGAAGTTTAAATAATTTCTTGCATCAATCGTTTTGGTTTTGGTTTATTTCAAGTTTATATCAAGTTTTATAGTTCTCCTCTATTGCCTCCACAATTGCCTGAAAATGATTTATATGTTGTATTATTCCTTGCAGGTGTGCACATGTCCATTTTGTAGGAAGGATGAAATCACAGCTACAGAGTTGACCGTCTGATAGCCTAGCTCGACTACCCACCTCTCCTGAAGACCCCTCAGTCGAGTGGAGGACATCATCTCTGAAAGAGGGTCCCACAGATGCATCCTAGCAGTTTGAGCACCACTCCTACAAGAAGAGTCAATGCCCTGAGTGATTTCACTGGGGAATTACTCCGGGTGGTACTTGTGTTGGGATGCACCTCTGGCTGACTATCATCATTCTATAAGATAATGATTTAGGTGTGTGCTGTCAATAACCCCATAAAGATTTGTGAATGTTTAGATGAAATGGCTACTATCAGACAACCAGGAATGGATGTATAACATCCCATGATCTATGCAGCTTATCTGTATACTTCATGCAGTACGGGAAGTCTAAGTGGCCATTTATGGACAGGTAGGAAAGATAGTTAGCTAACAAATGAGAAATGCATATATGAGTGATAATGTAATGATCAAAAGAGGAGAAAATGTGGCAGGAAATAATTAACTCAGATTTCTTGTATTAATCATTATCAGAGTTTTGGTTCATGTCTGGTTTCTTTCCACTTTCCTGCTTCTCCTCTATTGATATAACATTCAATTATTGCCTGGAAATGATTGATATGTTATATTCCTAGTTGATGGTGTGGATATGTCCATTTTGTAGGAAGGATGACATCACAGCTACAGAGTTGACCGTCTGATAGCCCAGCTCGACTGCCCACCTCTCCTGAAGACCCCTCAGCTTTTTGAGAGTTGGGTGGAGGACATCATCTCTGAAAGAGGGTCCCACAGATGCACCCTAGCAGTTTGAGCACCACTCTTACAAGAAGAGTCAATGCCCTAAAAGCGTGATTTCACCGGGGATTACTCCGGGGTGGTCCTTGTGTTGGGATGCACCTCTGGCTGGCTGTCGTCATCCTTTTAGGTAGATAATGAAGCGAGTGCTGTAAATAACCCCTTAAAGAAGCGGGAATGTTCAGATGACATGGCTACTATGAGGTGGTCAGGAAGGGATATCTAACATCCCATGATGTATACAGCTTACCTAAATACTTCATGCAGTACATGCAGTTTAAGGGGCTTTTTCTAGACAGCTAGGATAGATAGTTAGCTAACAAATCAATGAGAAATGCATATATGAGTGATAATGTAATGATCAAAAGAAGAGAAATTGTGAAAGGAAAGAATTAACTCTGATTTCTTGTATCAATCATTATCAGGGTTTTGGTTCCGGTCTGGTTTCTTTCCACTTTCCTGCTTCTCGTCTATTGATATAACATTCAATTATTGCCTGGAAATGATTAATATGTTATATTCCTAGTTGAGGGTGTGGATATGTCCATTTTGTAGGAAGGATGACATCACAGCTACAGAGTTGACCGTCTGATAGCCCAGCTCGACTGCCCACCTCTCCTGAAGACCCCTCAGCTTTTTGAGAGTTGGGTGGAGGACATCATCTCTGAAAGAGGGTCCCACAGATGCACCCTAGCAGTTTGAGCACCACTCTTACAAGAAGAGTCAATGCCCTAAAAGCGTGATTTCAACGGGGATTACTCCGGGGTGGTCCTTGTGTTGGGATGCACCTCTGGCTGGCTGTCGTCATCCTTTTAGGTAGATAATGATGTGTGTGTTGTCAACAACTCCATAAAGATGTGTGAATGTTCAGATGAAATGGCTACTATGAGGTGGTCAGGAAGGGATATCTAACATCCCATGATGTATACAGCTTACCTAAATACTTCATGCAGTACATCCAGCTTAAGGGGCCTTTTCTAGACAGCTAGGACAGACAGTTAGCTAACAAATCAATGAGAAATGCATATAAGAGTTATAATGTAATGATCAAAAGAGAAAATGTGAAAGGAAAGAATTAACTCTGATTTCTTGTATCAATCATTATCAGGGTTTTGGTTCATGTCTGGTTTCTTTCCACTTTCCTGCTTCTCCTCTATTGATAGAACATTCAATTATTGCCTGGAAATGATTAATATGTTATATTCCTAGTTGAGGGCGTGGATATGTCCATTTTGTAGGAAGGATGACATCACAGCTACAGAGTTGACCGTCTGATAGCCCAGCTCGACTACTCCCCTCTCCTGAAGACCCCTCAGCTTTTTGAGAGTTGGGTGGAGGACATCATCTCTGAAAGAGGGTCCCACAGATGCACCCTAGCAGTTTGAGCACCACTCTTACAAGAAGAGTCAATGCCCTAAAAGCGTGATTTCACCGGGGATTACTCCGGGGTGGTCCTTGTGTTGGGATGCACCTCTGGCTGGCTGTCGTCATCCTTTTAGGTAGATAATGAAGCGAGTGCTGTAAATAACCCCTTAAAGAAGCGGGAATGTTCAGATGACATGGCTACTATGAGGTGGTCAGGAAGGGATATCTAACATCCCATGATGTATACAGCTTACCTAAATACTTCATGCAGTACATGCAGTTTAAGGGGCCTTTTCTAGACAGCTAGGATAGATAGTTAGCTAACAAATCAATGAGAAATGCATATATGAGTGATAATGTAATGATCAAAAGAAGAGAAATTGTGAAAGGAAAGAATTAACTCTGATTTCTTGTATCAATCATTATCAGGGTTTTGGTTCCGGTCTGGTTTCTTTCCACTTTCCTGCTTCTCGGCTATTGATATAACATTCAATTATTGCCTGGAAATGATTAATATGTTATATTCCTAGTTGAGGGTGTGGATATGTCCATTTTGTAGGAAGGATGACATCACAGCTACAGAGTTGACCGTCTGATAGCCCAGCTCGACTGCCCACCTCTCCTGAAGACCCCTCAGCTTTTTGAGAGTTGGGTGGAGGACATCATCTCTGAAAGAGGGTCCCACAGATGCACCCTAGCAGTTTGAGCACCACTCTTACAAGAAGAGTCAATGCCCTAAAAGCGTGATTTCACCGGGGATTACTCCGGGGTGGTCCTTGTGTTGGGATGCACCTCTGGCTGGCTGTCGTCATCCTTTTAGGTAGATAATGATGTGTGTGTGTGTGTGTGTGTTGTCAACAACTCCATAAAGATGTGTGAATGTTCAGATGAAATGGCTACTATGAGGCGGCCAGGAATGGATGTCTAACATCCCATGATCTATGCAGCTTATCTGTATACTTCATGCAGTACAGGCAGTCTAAGGGGCCTTTTCTAGATAGGTAGGATAGATAGTTAGCTAATAAATCAATGAGAAATACATATGTGTGATAATGTAATGATCAAAATGGTGAAAAACGTTAAAGAAATAAATTATTTCTGATACCCTGCCTGCCTGTAATCTAATTTTATTCATATTAATAATATATTCTGTTGTGCTTGAGAAAATTATACATATATACGCATAAAACCTTTTTTAACAAGAAGACCTCATATCTTGAGGACCCGTCGAGCCTACCATCAACACCCCCACATTCCAAGAAGACAGAAGACAAGGACAAATATCTCTGGAATATGACTGCTCGCATTCTAATTAGTTGTTTACCATGTTCAATACTACATGCTCTTTGCATGCTGTATGTGACTATATTGTAATCTTACGATATATTGTCACATAACTTTATTGCAATCCCCTGCGGGGACCCTTAAAATGAGTGGAGAGGCAATTCTACTTGAACTAGATGATCGCGTTAATTATCTTATGAAGAATGCCTTCATTAAAGTGGGCAATGTTAACCAGTTGTTGACTGCCCATTTATATACATCTGGGGGGGTGATGCATTTAACTCCACAAGGACATTTCTGAGTGTCCTTGCAGAGTTAGGATACTTTCACATCTGCGCTTTCACTTTCAGCTATTGATATCCGTCATAGGATCTCAAAAGTGGGGAAAACGCTTCAGTTTTGTCCCCATTTTTTTTGTCAACGGGGACAAAACTGAACTGAAGGGAACAGAGTGCACCAAAATGCATTCCGTTCCATTTCATTGTGTTCCAATGACGCACACAAAAACGCTGCAAGCAGAGCTTTTGAGTGCGTCCTGGGATGCAGAGCAAAACGGATCCGTCATGACTCACAATTGTGACAGATTCGCTTTCTCTGACACAAAAAAAAATATTCTGTCATGGCTATTTTAGAGATAATACAATCGGATCCGTTCGTAATGGATGCAGAAGGTTGTATTATCATGACGGAAGCGTTTTTTCCTGATCCATGACGGATCCAGCAAAAATGCAGATGTGAAAGTAGCCTTAGCAGTTGCAAGGACATCATGCAGCTGCAGAAGCAGTATTCCCCCTTAGCTGGGGCTAATTGGTTGGCCTCTGTTACAGGAGAAATCAGCAATTAAAATAAATGTTAAAAAATAAATGTAAAAATGCATAAGAATTATAAAACACCACCAATCAGGGCCATTGCAGGGGTCCCAAAAGATCCAGGGCCCAAGCCCCAATTCATATGGCTCCAGTCGACACCCTACCACTCGCACTAGCACTAAAGACATTTTAGGCTACTTTCACACTTGCGGTAGCAGGGTCCAGCAGGCATTATAGTGATTGGGGCCGGAGCAGACTTCCGGTGGCATGGTGGGCTAGCGTTAGCACGGATCCGGCAGGCTGTTCCCCCGCTGGAACAGCCTGCTGGACCCTGCTACCGCAAGTGTGAAAGTAGCCTTAATTGCTTTACTTGCTGCATAGACACTATCAAACATACAGGACTATACAGCAGCACATACTTCTCATATCCAGAGCCTCCCAGGTGACGTCTACTCTGATGTAGATGTTTTCTTTCATCTTCTCCTAGACAACTTATTTCAGCCATGCCTCATCTCTGCAGAGATTAACACATAGACATCTTAGGTTCCTCACTTTTCTATCATTCTCCCCATCCTCAAGTCCCACAAGTATTATACTGCTGCTCTCTGTGCTCCCCAATACCCCCAAATACTATCCAGAAAAAATAATAGTGCCAAAGAGATAGTTCCCCCCATAGTAATTGTGCTCCTCAAAGCCCCACCAATAATAATTCCCTTCATTAGTAATAGAGCCCCCTACAGTGCCCCTGTTATAGTACACATCAATTATTAATATTTGGAATTTAATATTAATAATTAATAATAATAAGTAGGCAATTACTACTGACTCCGCCTACTTCCTATCTCTATGTCTCTGTTCCTTTACCTTTCTGAACTGCGTGTCTGTACTAAACTATAGTGGTATTTTAATTACCGTATTTTTCGCCCTATAAGACGCCCTATAAGTCCTGAGGTTTTTGAGGGGGAAAATAAGAAAAAAAATGTTTTAACCAAAAGGTGTGCTTTTGGTGGGTTTTGAACTAATGGTGGTCTGTGCATGACACTACTATGGGGGATCTGTGGATGGCACTGTTATGAGGGGATCTGTGGGTGGCACTGTTATGGCGGGATCTGTGGATGGCACTGTTATGGGGGATCTGAGGGGGGCACTGTTATGGGGGGATCTGTGGATGGCACTGTTATGGGGGGGTGATCTGTGGACGGCACTGTTATGGGGGGTGATCTGTGGATGGCACTGTTATGGGGGGAGATCTGTGGATGGCACTGTTATGAGGGGGGTGATCTGTGGATGGCACTGTTATGTGGGGGTGATCTGTGGATGGCACTGTTATGGAGGGGATCTGTGGATGGCACTGTTATGGGGGGTGGATCTGTAGATGGCACTGCTATATATGTGTCACCCACAGATCCCCCACCCCATAACAGTGCCATCCACATATCCCCCACCCCATAATAGTGGCATCCACAGATGCCCTAATATACCGGAGCTAAACCTGTGGGAGGGGCCGGTGGAATGCAAATGCGGCGGGACCGGTGCGGTCACTGTACTCCGGCCCCACCGCTCACTCACTGCTTTATTGCTTAAACCTTTTATAATAATAACTTTAATTGAAGTTCTGATTCCCAGCCCCATCTGTACTACTTACTAAATGTCCTGTAGCAGGCAGAGCAGGGCGGATGGCCGGCCGTAACTCACTGATGTCACGTGCCTGCGCCGCCTACTTTATGAATGAAGTAGGCGGTGTAGGCACGTGACATCAGTGAGTTACGGCCACCCGCCCTGCTCTGCCTGCTAGAGGACATTTAGTAAGTAGTACAGATGGGGCTGGGGATCGGAACTTCAATTAAAGTTATTATAAAAGGTTTAGGCAATAAAGCAGTGAGTGAGCGGCGGGGCCAGAGTACAGTGACTGCATCGGCCCCACCGCATTTGCGTGACACCGGCCCCTCCTCCTTTCCCCCTCCAGATGATACATCGCAGTCTGCGATGCTAAATGGCAGCATTCTCCCCATAAGATGCAGGGGCATTTTCCCCGGGAAAAAGTGCGTCTTATGGGGCGAAAAATATGGTAAATACATTTATTAAAACAATACAAAGTTTACAGTCCATTATTTTCTACTACGTATATATTTATATACATGAACTATAAATATACAGTATATATTTATACATATACGGGGGACGTGGCCTAGACTGGGAGCGCAATGGCTCACCAAAAACTTGGCAACCATCAACCCCTGTAAGACCCCACTCCACAAAAGATGCCTAAGAGGGGTAAGAAAGAAATTTCTAAGCTTCTTACAGCTGTTTTTCCAACGGCGAACAATGGTGCTCGCGATCCCGCCACCGCGAGACAGGCCGCTCCCAATGGAGACGAGCCGCAACAAGAGAGGACGGAGAAAGCACAGCTCAGTCCCACAGAACAATGCGGTACCTCTTCTCCCATAAGGTCAGATCATAGTTAAGGGGAACAAAGCCCGGGATCCTCTCCTTGCTCTTCATCCGTGAGGGCCCCTGCTACGGGGCATAAAAGGAGCAGCAGACGTGCCAACAGTCCGCCATATTCTCAGCTAGAGTCACAGGAGTCCAGATTTGCTGTATTGCAAGACTCGCCTACCCCTGCCTCGGCCACCGCCAGCCCTATCAAACAGAAAGCACGATGGGAGACTACATTATCCTTCTCTGCTGTGACAGATAATCAGGAGGGGGCCTCTGTTGAAACGCAGGAGGATGAACTCACCTTCACTACTACTAATCAGGCTGCCACCGAGGCCTTCCCGATAAACGCCATGAGAGAGTTAAGGCAATCTATCCAAAAAGACATTACACAAGCACTCACCAACATCTCAGCCACTGTAGATGGCTTGGGAGAACGTATTGACCATATACTGTAGAAACAAAATTGGGGGAATTCTCCTCGGCACACAACAAACTAGTTGATGCTCACAATACCCTATCAGGGGAAATGGAGGTCATGAAATCCAAAATGGCAGACCTAAACGACCGCAACTGCTGCAACAATGTAAAATTCTGCAGCATTCCAAAATCCGTATCAGCAGACAACTTGGCAAAATTCCTCCAGAAACTGATCATCACTACACTCCTCCATGCTACATATACGGATGTACAGGTGAAACTTGAAAAATTAGAATATTGTGCAAAAGTCCATTTATTTCAGTAATGCAAATTAAAAGGAATTGCATTAATGCAGCTTAAATCACAAATGCTTAGCCTAAACATTCTATCTACAGTCAAAAGTGAAATCTCGTCTAATACTCAATTCCCCTGGGCTGAACACTCCGTCACATATGCAGCGTCCCACTAGCTTATGTGGGAACTGCAAAAGCTTGTTTCTGTCATCTGTAATTTCATGCTTCATTGTATTATCATGTGAAATCCCTTTTTACCAGGCTGTCAGGTGCACCACATGCATCTCACCACTAGATGGGGGTAGCACCACCATATATATAGTGCAGTTCAGGCCTAGTTAGGAAGTTGAGTCAGTTGAGAGAAGAAGTAGGAGATGAAGGAGTGAGAGTGCAGCTGCTAGCTGTGTTTAATGCAAGGCAATTCAAGGGAAACAGAGTGGATATAAACACAAAGGACAACAGCCATTTATTCAGGCTTTAAAGGGACACTGACAGGCCTTCTGAGCATAATTAGCTCTTTATATGCCCCCCCTAGGTCTTATAATAAGTTCCCAATTCATATAAGTATTATCCCTGTGCGCATTATAAAACGTTAAAAATAATCTTTATAATCACCTCTCCTTTCTGCCCAAGGGGCGTTCTTTGTGCCGCATTTGTGCCCAGCCGCGTCCCAACTGCCGGATCCTTAGACACGCCCATCTCTTTAGTATTCACTTCGCTGGGCGGTATTTTCCAGTCCCCGACATTCGGAGATCATGCGCATGCGCCCGGCACCCTCGATCGCCGGGATCACATTGCGCCAAGTGAATACTAATGAAATGGGCGTGTCTAAGGATCCGGCAGTTGGGACGCGGCTGGGCACAAATGCGGCACAAAGAACGCCCCTTGGGCAGAAAGGAGAGGTGATTATAAAGATTATTTTTAACGTTTTATAATGCGCACAGGGATAATACTTATATGAATTGGGAACTTATTATAAGACCTAGGGGGGCATATAAAGAGCTAATTATGCTCAGAAGGCCTGTCAGTGTCCCTTTAAGGACCTTTGGATCCAAGGTGAAGGATTTACTAGCTTCTGGCAGCCTCACCATTAAAGAGCTGGAGAAACAGAACCAGATTAAGGAGCTGTGAGGCAGTGACAGGCCTCACGGCTGCTAGGGGAGAGATATGGCAGGAGTTTCCATTTATTCGCTGTCAATCAGCAGGTCAGAGGCCGCACTAGGTGGAACAATCAGTCTGGGATAAGAGCCCAGTCCAGACTGTTAGGAGGAGGAAGAGTCTGTGCACAGCAGAGGCCTGGGAAGGCTCTGTACAAGTGGGCTCAGCAGAGCTGGCTGAGGGGCCACGGGGCTAGGTGTTAGCCTGAACTTTGGGGGACTCCGCGAGGTCTTGGAATCGACGGTCGCTAGGCCAGAGTCAGGAGGACTTCTGGGCCACAATCCCCCAAAAGGTACTGGACTTTGTTACAGCCTGGAAGTGCTGGATTGTTAGGCTGGGAAAAGCCGCATGTTCTTCCTGTGTGTGAACGGGGCTTTCAGTGAAGTAGGGAGTCCTCATGTTTAGTTAGAGCCCAGCCGGGCAGGTGTTTTATTTGTATTGTTTGTTTTGGTTTTGCTGAGGTGCCAAATAAAAGCAATGTTTGGCCCCTAACCCTGTGGTCGATGAAGATCATTGTGAGATTGACCCCCGAATAAGAGACGATTAGAGTTGAGCGAACACCTGGATGTTCGGGTTCGAGAAGTTCGACCGAACTTCCCGGAAATGTTCGGGTTCGGGATCCGAACTCGACCCGAACTTCGCCTCGAACCCCATTGAAGTCAATGGGGACCCGAACATTTCGGCACTAAAAAGGCTGTAAAATAGCCCAGGAAAGGGCTAGAGGGCTGCAAAAGGCAGCAAAATGTAGGTAAATCTCCTGCAAACAAATGTGGATAGGGAAATGAATAAAAATAAAAATAAAATCAATTAAAATTAACCAATATCAATTGGAGAGAGGTCTCATGGCAGAGAATCAGGCTTCATGTCATAGCAGAGAATCAGGCTTCACGTCACCCACCACCGGAACAGGCCATTGTCAGATATTTAGGCCCCGGCACCCAAACAGAGGAGAGAGGTCCCATAGCAGAGAATCAGGCTTCATGTCATAGCAGAGAATCAGGGTTCAAGTCATAGCAGAGAATCAGGCTTCACGTCACCCAACACTGGAACAGGCCATTGTCAGATATTTAGGCCCCGGCACCCAGACAGAGGAGAGAGGTCCGATAGCAGAGAATCAGGCTTCATGTCCCCCACCACTGGAACAGGCCATTGTAAGATATTTAGGTCCCGGCACCCAGACAGAGGAGAGAGGTCCCATAGCAGAGAATCAGGCTTCATGTCACCCACCACTGGAACAGGCCATTGTCAGATATTTTTAGGCCCCGGCACCCAGACAGAGGAGAGAGGTCCCATAGCAGAGAATCAGGCTTCATGTCATAGCAGAGAATCAGGCTTTATGTCATAGCAGAGAATCAGGCTTCACGTCACCCACCACTGGAACAGGCCATTGTCAGATATTTAGGCCCCGACACCCAGACAGAGGAGAGAGGTCCCATAGCAGAGAATCAGGCTTCATGTCATAGCAGAGAATCAGGGTTCAAGTCATAGCAGAGAATCAGGCTTCACGTCACCCAACACTGGAACAGGCCATTGTCAGATATTTAGGCCCCGGCACCCAGACAGAGGAGAGAGGTCCGATAGCAGAGAATCAGGCTTCATGTCCCCCACCACTGGAACAGGCCATTGTAAGATATTTAGGTCCCGGCACCCAGACAGAGGAGAGAGGTCCCATAGCAGAGAATCAGGCTTCATGTCACCCACCACTGGAACAGGCCATTGTCAGATATTTTTAGGCCCCGGCACCCAGACAGAGGAGAGAGGTCCCATAGCAGAGAATCAGGCTTCATGTCATAGCAGAGAATCAGGCTTTATGTCATAGCAGAGAATCAGGCTTCACGTCACCCACCACTGGAACAGGCCATTGTCAGATATTTAGGCCCCGACACCCAGACAGAGGAGAGAGGTCCCATAGCAGAGAATCAGGTTTCATGGCATAGCAGAGAATCAGGCTTCACGTCACCCACCACTGGAACAGGCCATTGTCAGATATTTAGGCCCCGGCACCCAGACAGAGGAGAGAGGTCCCATAGCAGAGAATCAGGCTTCATGTCATAGCAGAGAATCAGGTTTCAAGTCATAGCAGAGAATCAGGCTTTATGTCATAGCAGAGAATCAGGCTTCACGTCACCCAACACTGGAACAGGCCATTGTCAAATATTTAGGCCCCTGCACCCAGACAGAGGAGAGAGGTCCCATAGCAGAGAATCAGGCTTCATGTCACCCACCACTGGAACAGGCCACTGTCAGATATTTTTAGGCCCTGGCACCCAGACAGAGGAGAGAGGTCCCATAGCAGAGATTCAGGCTTCATGTCATAGCAGAGAATCAGGCTTCCTGTCACCAAACACTGGAACAGGCCACTGTCAGATATTTTTAGGCCCAGGCACCCAGACAGAGGAGAGGTTCATTCAACTTTGGGTTGCCCCGCAATATAATGGTAAAATGAAAATAAAAAAAGGATTGAATGAGGAAGTGCCCTGGAGTACAATAATTTATGGTTAAGGGGAGGTAGTTATAAATGTCTAATCTGCACAAGGGATGGACAGGTCCTGTGGGATCCATGCTTGGTTCATTTTTATGAACATCAGCTTGTCCACATTGGCTGTAGACTGGCGGCTGCGTTTGTCTGTAATGACGCCCCCTGCCGTGCTGAATACACGTTCAGACAAAACGGGCAGGCCAGCACCTCCAAGGCATAAAAGGCTAGCTCTGGCCACGTGGACAATTTGGAGACCCAGAAGTTGAATGGGGCCGAACCATCAGTCAGTACGTGGAGGGGTGTGCACACGTACTGTTCCACCATGTTAGTGAAATGTTGCCTCCTGCTAACACGTTCCGTATCAGGTGGTGGTGCAGTTAGCTGTGGCGTGTTGACAAAACTTTTTCACATCTCTGCCATGCTAACCCTGCCCTCAGAGGAGCTGGCCGTGACACAGCTGCGTTGGCGACCTCTTGCTCCTCCTCTGCCTTCGCCTTGGGCTTCCACTTGTTCCCCTGTGACATTTGGGAATGCTCTCAGTAGCGCGTCTACCAATGTGCGCTTGTACTCGCGCATCTTCCTATCACGCTCCAGTGCAGGAAGTAAGGTGGGCACATTGTCTTTGTACCGGGGATCCAGCAGGGTGGCAACCCAGTAGTCCGCACACGCTAAAATGTGGGCAACTCTGCTGTCGTTGCGCAGGCACTGCAGCATGTAGTCGCTCATGTGTGCCAGGCTGCCCAGAGGTAAGGACAAGCTGTCCTCTGTGGGAGGCGTATCATCATCGTCCTCCGTTTCCCCCCAGCCACGCACCAGTGATGGGCCCAAGCTGCGTTGGGTGCCACCCCGCTGTGAACATGCTTCATCCTCCACCTCCTCCTCATCCTCGTCCTCCAGTAGTGGGCCCTGGCTGGCCACATTTGTACCTGGCCTCTGCTGTTGCAAAAAACCTCCCTCTGAGTCACTTCGAAGAGACTGGCCTGAAAGTGCTAAAAATGACCCCTCTTCCTCCTCCTGGGCCACCTCGTCTTCCATCATCGCCCTAAGTGTTTTCTCAAGGAGACATAGAAGTGGTATTGTAACGCTGATAACGGCGTCATCGCCACTAGCCATGTTGGTGGAGTACTCGAAACAGCGCAACAGGGCACACAGGTCTCGCATGGAGGCCCAGTCATTGGTGGTGAAGTGGTGCTGTTCCGCAGTGCGACTGACCCGTGCGTGCTGCAGCTGAAACTCCACTATGGCCTGCTGCTGCTCGCACAGTCTGTCCAGCATGTGCAAGGTGGAGTTACACCTGGTGGGCACATCGCATATGAGGCGGTGAGCGGGAAGGCCGAAGTTACGATGTAGCGCAGACAGGCGAGCAGCGGCAGGATGTGAACGCCGGAAGCGCGCACAGACGGCCCGCACTTTATGCAGCAGCTCTGACATGTCGGGGTAGTTGTGAATGAACTTCTGCACCACCAAATTCAGCACATGCGCCAGCCAAGGGATGTGCGTCAAACCGGCTAGTCCCAGAGCTGCAACGAGATTTTGCCCATTATCGCACACCACCAGGCCGGGCTTGAGGCTCACCGGCAGCAACCACTCGTCGGTCTGTTGTTCTATACCCCGCCACAACTCCTGTGCGGTGTGGGGCCTGTCCTCCAAACATATGAGTTTCAGAATGGCCTGCTGACGTTTACCCCGGGCTGTGCTGAAGTTGGTGGTGAAGGTGTGTGGCTGACTGGATGAGCAGGTGGAAGAAGAGGAGGAGGAGGCAAAGAATGTTGCCCTGCGATCCTTGGCGGCGGAAGGACGTGCGCCAAACAGCTCTCCGCTGGATACTTGGTTGTGCAGGGAAGGCACGGCTCTCTTGGAGAAGTAGTGGCGGCTGGGAACAACATACTGTGGGACAGCAAGCGACATGAGCTGTTTGAAGCTGTCTGTGTCCACCAGCCTGAATGACAGCATTTTATAGGCTAGTAGTTTAGAAATGCTGGCATTCAGGGCCAGGGATCGAGGGTGGCAAGGTGGGAATTTACGCTTTCTCTCAAATGTTTGTGAGATGGAGAGCTGAACGCTGCCGTGTGACATGGTTGAGATGATAAAAGGAAAAAAAGAGAACAAAACGAGCGGCACTCACCGTTGATAGGCAGGTAACTTTATTCCATGGCAGGAGGGGGGTGCAAGGGTTGCAGATACAGCAGCAAGTAAGCGACAGCCGTTTCGCGCGAGTCGCATCCTGACAATTTTAGGTTTGGTGTAGTGCCACTGGTTATCTGCTCTACATTTCACATGACATGGTTGAGATGCTTGGTGACGGAGGTGGTGGTGTTGGTGGTACATCCTCTGTTTGCTGGGCGGCAGGTGCCAACGTTCCTCCAGAGGCGGAGGAAGAGGCGGAGGCCGCAGCAGCAGAAGAGGTAACAGGGGAAGCCTGAGTGAGTTCCTTGTTTTTAAGGTGTTTACTTCACTGCAGTTCATGCTTTGCATGCAGGTGCCTGGTCATGCAGGTTGTGCTAAGGTTCCGAATGTTAATGGCTCGCTTCAGGCTCTGATGGCACAGCGTGCAAACCACTCGGGTCTTGTCGTCAGCACATTGTTTGAAGAACTGCCACGCCAGGGAACTCCTTGAAGCTGCCTTTGGGGTGCTCGGTCCCAGATGGCGGTGGCCAGTAGCAGACGGACTCTCTTGGCGGCGGGTGTTCTGCTTTTGCCCACTGCTCCCTCTTTTGCTACGCTGTTGGCTCGGTCTCACCACTGCCTCTTCCCACCCGTTCCCCCTCGACTCGAGCCCTGAAGTGGCCCGGCCCACCGGGCAAATGCCCGATCTGCCCTGTGGTCAGTCCGCCCCTGCCTAAGTCTTTACATCTATCACACGGATGTCGCCGTATGTGGTTATAACCGGGACCTACTGGTGATACTGTGCATCCATTCCCAACAATTAATAATCCCAAATTGTACAATCGACCATTTATTGGAGACTGCAAAGTGTATCATCTGGCCTCACCACATGACAGCCCCTTTAGTTGCTGGGGATCTATTCCTAGACACCCAATGCAGCTCCGCAAGGTCTAGTCACCATATTTCAGGGGCACGTGGATGTCCCGTTATAGTTGTCCGAGGCAACCCACTGTCCACCTGATTATACCCATTTATATCTATTAGGACGATCGAACCCAAGATATACCCCTCACTGTAATAAAGATAAAAAAATACATATATATATCTCGTAGTTACCATTCACCTTAATGCATGGCATAAATAAAAAGAATTAATTCTGAAGTAACAAAAATATGTATTAGATTTTTTATTAATAAATAAAAAATATATACAAAAAAATTCCATGTGAACCGCAGATCCATGTCGACTTTCCATATATAGCATCCACTTCTCCCACATTCTGCAAGAGATAAATCAGTATCCATTATTTCCATCATAGAATAGAAGCACCAATTTACACACAGGAGGAAGAACAGCGAAAACTCAAAAGTACACATTCAAGTAAATAGCCAGGGTTTGAAGTCTACATTTACCGTAATCCATGAGGTCTTAGGCTACTTTCACACTTGCGTTCAGAGCAGGTCCATCTGGTGTCTGCACAGACGGATCCGCTCCTATAATGCAGAAGTTTGGATCCGTTCAGAACGGATCCGTCTCCATTATAGTTCAGAAAAAATTCTAAGTGTAAAAGTTGTTCAGACGGATCCGTCCAGACTTTACATTGAAAGTCAATGGGGGACGGATCCGTTTGAAATTGCACCATATTGTGTCAACTTCAAACGGATCCGTCCCCATTGACTTACATTGTAAGTCTGGACGGATCCGTTTGGCTCCGCACGGCCAGGCGGACACCCGAATGCTGCAAGCTGCGTTCGAGTGTCCGCCTGCTGAGCGGAACGGAGGCCAAGCGGAGCCATCCTGATGCATTCTGAGCAGATCCGCATCCACTCAGAATGCATTGGGGCTGGACGGATGCGTTCGGGGCCGCTTGTGAGAGCCTTCAAACGGAACCCCGAACGCTAGTGTGAAAGTAGCCTTAATGTGTTCACCAAGATGAGATACAAAGAGCTGTCACTATCAGTGAAGCAAGCCATCATTAGGCTGAAAAAACACAACAAACCCATCAGAGAGATAGCAAAAACATTAGCCTGGCCAAAACAACTGTTTGGAACATTCTTAAAAAGAAGGAACGTACCGGTGAGCTCAGCAACACCAAAAGACCCGGAAGACCACAGAAAACAACTGTGGTGGATGACCGAAGAATTCTTTCCCTGGTGAATAAAACACCCTTCACAACAGTCGGCCAGATCAAGAACACTCTCCAGGTGGTAGGTGTATGTGTGTCAAAGTCAACAATCAAGAGAAGACTTCACCAGAGTGAATACAGAGGGTTCACCACAAGATGTAAACCATTGGTGAGCCTCAAAGACAGGAAGGCCAGATTAGAGTTTGCCAAACGACATCTAAAAAAGCCTTCACAGTTCTGGAACAACATCCTATGGACAGATGAGACCAAGATCAACTTGTACCAGAGTGATGGGAAGAGAAGAGTATGGAGAAGGAAAGGAACTGCTCATGATCTTAAGCATACCACCTCATCAGTGAAGCATGGTGGTGGTAGTGTCATGGTGTAGGCATGTATGGCTGCCAATGACGTCTCTAAGAGAAGACGTCATCGGCGCAGGCGCACTGAGGGAGTGCTGAGGAAGCGAGCGTCCTTCTCTCAGAGCGCCTGCGCCGAATGAAGACACGTAAGGCGCAGGCGCAGGATTTGAATTGCAGACAGGGCCAGCCGGAGGAGGAGAGCACTCGCTGGCCCTGTCAATCAACAGGAGGAGGGGGCGGTTTTTTGAAAGGATGATGCGGCGGCTACCAGCAAGTAACCGCCCTACTTGCTGGTAGCAAGGTAATTAACATATTATAAAAGTGCGGTTTTTAAAGAAACTAAACAACAGAAAAAGGTAAGAGCACTATACATTGAATAATCGCACTAAAAGGATTTTAATTAGCCCAAAAATTAAAAATGACTTTTGGGGGGTGACAGAAGCCCTTTAAATAAGTGTTTAGAGAGAAGGTTTATTAGATGAGGGCACAAAGTGAAAGTACCAGTCACACAGCTAGAAAAACTGTTAACCCTTTGTGACAGAACAGCTCCATATTTTTAATAAAGGCCAATTGAAAAAAAATACTTTTTGCCAAGCATTACTAAAATGCAATCATAAAAAAAAAAATTGCCTCCGAAGGTGTAAGCCTTTAATACATTAGTGTGTGGAAAATTCTGTATATTCCAATGCAGTGATACCACCTGCATTGGGATAGACTTGTCGTAGGCCAGGTAGTCTTGTACAGGCTCAGGCCTATCAGCAGTAAGGAATGCATTCCATGATCTCGGTGAGGGGAAGACGTTCCAGCCCTGGGAGCGCTGCATTCCTGGTTTTTCTCTGATTCCATGGTCACATTTCACCACAGCATCTGAGGGGTCAAACACCCGCGATAGTTGTAATCGCCGATCGCAGACATTAGCCCCAAGTGTCTCCTGTGTGACAGCAGACAATCAGCGGCTATGGCACTTGCTCCACTCCGGAGCGGGCGCAATCTTTAAAGAACTGACATCACCCAAGAAGCCATATCTTTTGTCACAGATGAGGCCCAGCAGAAACAGTGGAAGTGGTCATCAAGTGGAATGTGATATCATCTATCCAACATTATTGTGGCCTAAATCTCATCCACGCGCCGTGAACATTTTCATATCCTCACATAAGTTGACGTGTGGTGGGGATTTTAACCCCTTCCTTACCAGGCCAATTTTTTCAGCTGTACCAATGGGACTATCTAACTGCAAATAACTGATTCATTTCTGAGCCAGCCTACGTGTACTTGATATTATTTTTCACGGGACACTGTAGTCCTTTCTTTTGTGCCATTAGATAATGGGTACAATATAATTTAAATGTTTAAGGAAAAACTGAAAATGAAAAATATATATTTTTCTAAAAAAAAATTTTTTCTAACTTTTACAAACGGTTTCAAGACAAAACATTTCTAAAACCATTCCTGTACGCTTGTACCCTGAAAATGGATGCTATTTATGTAATTTATCTAATGGCTGGGCCTGCCGCAAAACTTCAAAAGACTGGAGCGCATTTTGGTGGCCTATTTTTCTTTTTCTCTTTTTATTAATTTTTTTAATTTATTTTTTACTTTTTATTTAGTTATTTTTCTAAGTGAATTAAAGGGGTTCTCTCATCACAGACAATGGGGGCTTATCACTAGGATATGCCCCCATTGTCTTATAGGTGCGGGTCCTGCTGCTGGGACCTGCACCTATATCAGGAAAAGAGCCCCGCAAGGTGATGGCTAGAGGACTCTGATCCGGCCACAACCAAGCGCGCTCCCCATAGAAGTGAATAGGAACGCACCGCGCATGACCGGCCACCCCTGGGGGTGTACAAGCTCTTAAAGAGACCAGCTGTGTATGGAGACTTAGTGGAAAAAAAATCTAAGTATATTTTTTGCAGTCCGTTTTTTACGGATCCGTTGTTCCGTTTTTGAGTTCCGTTCTGTTTTTCCATTCCGTTTTTCAGTATGGCATATACAGTATGCAGTAATTACATAGAAAAAATTGGGCTGGGCATAACATTTTCAATAGATGGTTCTGCAAAAATGGAACAGATACGGAAGACATACGGATGCATTTCCGTATGTGTTCCGTTTTTTTTGCGGACCCATTGACTTGAATGGGTCCGCTCTAGCTGTTGTGAAACTACAATTCCCACCATGCTCTTTTCATTTCTGTGACAGTTCTGAGAAGAGCAGAGCAAGTATGCTTGCTGGGAGTTGTAGTTTCACAACAGTTGGAGTGCCGGAGGTTGCCTACACTATACAGAGATCTGGACTTTACTGCAGGGAACCAACCAGGCCGCTGCTTCCTGAAGTAGTCCCGATGTAGCTGACAGTGGGGATCAGAGACATCGGTGCAAGGCACAGAGGAGTGAGACAATATACATAGTCAGAAGACAAGCTGAGGTTGAGGCAGGCCACATTCTAATGTATGCGAGAAAGCAATCTGAAGTCAGGGCAGGCAGAGACGAATCAAAGTCGAGAAACAGGCAGGGTTCATACACAGAATGACGGACAGAATAAACACACATCCACTACAGATATCAAACACTAGAAAACCCAAAGCTCAGGCAAGAAGGCAGAACAACCAGCTCAGCTTAGGCTACTTTCACACTATGGTTAATATTTTCTGGTATTGAAATCCGTCATAAGGCCTCAATACCGGAGAAAAACGCTTCCGTTTTGTCCCCATTCATTGTCAATGGGGATAAAACGTAACTGAACAGAACAGAATGCTCCAAAATACATTCCGTTCCGTTTGGTTGCGTTCCGATAACGGAGAGCAAACCGCAGAAAGCTGTGGTTTTCTTTCCATCATGAGATGCAGAGCAAAAACGGATCCGTCATGACCCACAATGCAAGTCAATGTCACAATGCCAGTTCATGACGGATCCGTCTTGGCAATGTTAAAGAGAATACAACCGGATCCGTTCACAACCGGATGCAGACCGTTGTATTATCAATAACGGAAGCAAAAACGCTAGCTGGACAGAGAGTAAGATGGAAGGATTAACTCTAGCAGCGCTGAAGAGAAGTTCACTGAGCACTAGTCCCAATACACACAGGGAGAGTGGAGTGTGCGGTGTTCTCCGACTCGCTAAGGGGGTCCTGTTCTTGAATGGGTCCCAGAGGTGGGACCTGCACCTATCTGACATTGATGGCATATCCTAGTGATATTATAAAATTATAGTCAAGATAAAGTCACCTCCATCTCGCCTACTTTATCCGACTTCTATGTCAGAAAACATGGATCAGGTGCTTCATAAATTGGCGCTCACATCATATTTCTAAATGGATTTTCATCAATTAGCATAAATACACTGATAAATCTTTTGCCTCCCCCTCACACATTGTATGACTAGCTGTCTGAAGCCACTACTGAGGGGAGCTCAGTGCATAAGATTTTATACAGTTACCATTGACTTGAATGGAAAATGTCAATCTCTTATCCCACAAAACAAAAAAAGCCCTCACACTGCTATATGAACGGAAATATAAAAAAGGGGCTCCGGAAAGACAGGGAAGAAAAATAAAAACGAAAAAACCTCCGATATCCAAGGGGTTAAAGGCCTCTATCATCAGGAACAGTGATGGCCAGTTCACATTGTTCGCCCGCGAATATATGCGGGCTGCCATCTTTTTTCACAAGTCCGGCGAGGCACAGGTAAGCCCTTACCTGTTCCGCGAGCCGGTCTGAAAACAAGTGTGGTCAGTGGGAGCAGGCAGTTCCGAGAACAGCCCGATGAAGGCCCCCGGCGGCCTGTTCTCGGAACTGCCTGCTCCCGCTGACTGCACTTGTTTTCAGACCGGCTCGCGCACAGGCACAGGTAAGGGCTTACCTGTGCCTCGCCGGACTTGTGAAAAAAGATGGCAGCCCCTATATGTTCGCGGGCGAACAATGCGAACTGGCCATCACTGATCAGGAACATGGTTATTAATCTGTCTGACTGTAAACATGTCCTAATGTCAGCTGAAGCTAACAGTCTTTGTCGCTTCTTTCTATGTGCCTCCGTTTTTGTGAAATATGAATTTATTTTATGCAAATGAGCTTCTAGGAGCAATGGGGGTGTTGCCCGTACTCCGAGGGGCTCTGTTTTCCCTCCTGGGTATGGCCAGAGGAGGGAGAACACAGGCTCTAGGACCTACATCTGCAACGAGAACGGAGTGGGGAAGGTGGTGGAGGGCGCACTGCACATGAGCCGCCACCCTCCATTCATTTCTATGGGGCTGCCGAAAATAGCCAAGCGCTGGCTCAGCTATTTCCATCGGCCCTATAGAATTGAATGGAAGTGGTGGCCGCACAAGTGCGGTGCGCTCCCATTCACTTGTATAGAGAGAGCTTGGCGGTAGGCATCCACCAATCTCCCCGCTCCATTCTCGGCGTAGGTGCAGGTCCCAGTGGACCCGCACCTATCAGACAATAGGGGCATTATCCTAGCAACATGCCCCCATTATCTGTAATGGGAATACATCTTTAAACTGATCCATTTTGAATTTACACATCAGGATGCATCTGTTCCGTTAGGATGCGGTTGTGTGAAATCAAAACGGAAAAAAAATGATCAGTCACTAATTACATTGAAAGTCAATAAGTAACGGATACGTTTTTTATGCTCCTAAAAAAAACAAACAGTTTTTATGACAGGACACAAAACCGGAGACATCCTAAACGGATCTCTTTTCAATCACGATGCATGAGGACTAAACAGAAATGTTTTTCCCGATATTGAAATCCTCTGCCGGATCTCAAAAACAACAACGCAAGTTTGAAAGTAGCCTAACTTTCTCAGTCAGACCATCACTGTGACCAGCGAGATTCCTTCTGCAGTGACTCAATTAGAGCATCACACATTACACTGACAAGTGCACTGCTCTTCTGTGCGCTTCTTTATCTAGCCCGATCAACAGAACAATCGCGCTAGCATACTGTTATCCAAATTCTACAGCTACTGTTATAACGGACGTTACCCTTCTGATACCATCTTGAGCTCAAAAGGGAAGGAGCACCATATGGTTTTCGGAGGCCAGATTTTGTTGAAATGATTTTCGGGCGCCATGTTGCATTTGACAAGATGCTGAGGTACCCCTGCAGTGGAAACCCCCAAAAACCGACACTTTGGAAATGACCCCCCCTGAAATAATTTATCGAGGGCTGTAGTAAGTGCTTTGACACCACAGATGTTTCATAGAATTTAGAAATACTTGGCTTTTAAAATGAAAAATTATATTTTTCCAATATGTTGTACCTATTGTGTGCCAGTGTGAAAAGCAAGCCCTATTATTATTATGTCGTGCCCTACATGTGGGCCTAAAGGGGTATTCCCATCTCCGACAATGGGGGCATATCGCTAGGGTATGTCCCCATTGTCTGATAGGTGCGGGTCCAACCTCTGGGACCCGCACCTATCTCGTAAACACAGCTAAAAATGAAGCCGACAAAGTGATGGCTGGCAGTGCCGGGTCAGGCCACCACCAACTGATCCTATTGGCCTGCTGAAAATAGCCGAGCCTCTCGCTTGGCTGTTCTCTGAATGCCCATAGAAATGAATGGGAGTGCAACAGGCTTGTGCGGCCACTGCTTCCATTCACATCTATGGGGCCAAAGGAAGTTTTCTGCAGTCCCATAAAATGAATGGAGGGTAGCCGCACATGCGCGGTGCGCCCTACTTCACTTTGCCACCCAGAGGTGGGACTCGCACCTATCAGACAATGGGAATACCCCTTTAATCTTTTGTCTGGACAGAGCATAGGGCTTGGGGGTAAATGAGCACCATGTACATTTAACCCCTTCCCGACCTTTGTCGTACTGTTACGTCATGGGAACCACTGAGTTCCCTCAATTTGACGTAATAGTACGTCATAGTGATCGCGCGGGCATCAGAGCGGTGTGTGCGCAATCACTGCAGCAGACATCCCAACCTGCAAAAACTCATTTCAGGGAGGTTTTCTTTTTTTTTTTCTTTTATGAACTTTTTATTACATTTTCCAAACATATGCAGTATCTGCACACTTTGCTCTATGGTGTGGAGGACTGGGCTCATTACCCTGCCCCAAATTATCCTATTTATGTATATGATTAAAGGGATTCTGTCACCACCTATAAGCCCTGTGAGCTAAACATCTGCTCATGTCCAGGGTGGCATTCTGATTTCTAAGGTGGCCTGATAAAAGCTATTTGTGGCTTTATTCTGCGGAAAAACACCGCCTTCTACTCCTCAGTGCCGCCTCTCCCTCTCCCTGCCTCCTCCCGCTTTGAGATCCCGCGCGTGCGCACAGGCTCAGCCTGATGCGCCGTTTTGGACTGCTGGCATCGGCTTCTTCTTGCACTGTGCGCACGCGCCGAGAAGGGGACACTGCTACAGGTTGCCGGAAAGGTTTACTGCGAGTAAACCTTTCCGGGATATATTGTTTCACATGTGGGCGTCAGGGAGCCGCTATCTAATAGCGAGAGACTCCCTGAACGTCCGGGAGACTTGAGATCCCTGCTGTATCCGCCGGCATCGCTGTAAAAGCCGATGCCGGCGGATTAACCCCTTCTATGCCGCGGTCCGCGCTGACCGCGACATAGAAGAGGTTTGTGTCGGGTGAGGGAGAGCATCGAGTCCCCGCGCTGCTGTGGCGGGGACCCGATGCGACACAAGGCAGCCCGATACCGTGCAGAGGCTGCCCAAAGCCTTGCACGGCATGGGGAACTGCCTTCTACGGGAGCCGAAGAGATCCAGCCTCAGGCCCGTCTCCTAGGCAACCTGTTAGTGTATGACTCAGTGTCATACACTAACAGGCAATGCATTACAATACAGATGTATTGTAATGCATTGCAGAGGGGATCAGACCCCCAAAAGTGAATGTCATAAATAAAGTAAAAAAAGTGTTTTTAATAAAATTAATAAAGTAATAAAATTAATAAAGTAAAAAAGAAAAAATGCCCCTTTCCACTTATTTCTATAATAAAAAAACAGAAAAAAACCCGAAACCCACACATATTAGGTATTGCTGCGTTCGTAATGACCGGCTCTATAAATATACCACATGATCCACCCTGTCTGATAAACACCATAAAAAAATAAAAATAAAAACAGTGTAAAAAAAAAGCCATTTTTGTCACCTTACACCACAAAAAGTGCAACACCAAGCGATCAAAAAGGCGTAAGCCCCCAAAAAGGTATGAATAAAACCATCACATCATCCCGCAAAAAATGAGCCCCTACCTAAGACAATCGCCCAATAAATAAAAAAAACTATAGCTCTCAGAACATGGAGACACTAAAACATAAATTTTTTGTGTCAAAACTGCTATTATTGTGCTAAAGTGAAAAAAAAAAACAACAAAAAAAACATTAGGTATCGCCACGTCCGTAACAAACATCTCTACAAAAATATCACATGACCTAACCACTCAGGTGCACACCGTAAAAAAATAAAATAAAAAAAACGGTGTCACATTACATCACAAAAATTGCAACAGCAAGTGATCAAAAAGGCGTATGCCCCCCAAAATAGTACTAATCAGACCGTCACCTCATCCCGCAAAAAAGGAGACCATACCTGAGAGAATCAGTCAAAAAATAAAAAAGCTATGGCTCTCAGACTTATGAGACACTAAAATATGATTATTTTTTGCTTCAAAACTGCTATTATTGTGCTAAAGTGAAAAAAAATCTAAAAAAAAAGTATACATATTAGGTATTGCCACGTGCGTAACGATCTGCTCTATAAAAAAAAGTCACATGACCTAATCCCTCGGTTAAACACTGTAGATAAAAAATAAAAACTGTCAAAACATCCATTTTTTTGTTACCTTGCCTCACAAAAAACTTAATATAGAGCAATAAAAAAAAATCATATGTACCCCAAATTAGTACCAATAAAACTGGCACCTTATCCCGTAGTTTCCAAAATGTGGTCACTTTTTTGAGTTTCTACTGTAGAGGTGCATCAGGGGGGCTTCAAATGGGACATGGCATCTAAAAACCAGTTCAGCTAAATTTGCCTTCCAAAAACCATATGGCATTCCTTTCCTACTGCGCCCTGCCGTGTGCCCGTACAGCAGTTTAGATCACATGTGGGGTGTTTCTGTAAACCGCAGAATCAAGGTAATAAATATTAAGTTTTATTTGGCTGTTAACCCTTGCTTTGCTACTGGAAAAAATTGATTAAAATGTAAAATCTGCCAAAAAAGTGAAATTCTGAAGTTTCATCTCCATTTTCCATCAATTCTTGTGGAACACCTAAAGGGTTAACAAAGTTTTTAAAATCAGTTTTGTATGCCTTGAGGGGTGTAGTTTCTAAAATGGGGTCATTTTTGGGTGGTTTCTATTATGTAAGCCTCACAAAGTGACTTCAGACCTGAACTGGTCATTAAAAAGTGGGTTTTGGAAATTTTCCGAAAAATTTCAAGATTTGCTTCCATACTTCTAAGCCTTGTAATGTCCCCAAAAAATAAAATGTCATTTTCAAAATGATCCAAACATGAAGTAGACATATGGGGAATGTAAAAGTAATTACTATTTTTGAAGGTATTACTATCTATTATAAAAGTAGAGAAATTTTTTTTATGAATAAAAATGTTTGTTTTTTTTTACTTATTTTTGCCACTGTTATGAAGTACAATATGTGACGAGAAAACAATCTCAGAATAGCCTGTATAAGTAAAAGCGTTTTAACGTTATCACCACATAAAGAGACATGTCAGATTTGCTAAAAATTGCCTGGGCAGGAAGGTCAAAACAGGCCCGGGGTTCAAGCCCAATGTGGTGACTTACACATCTTGTGCTAACAGCTGTAGTCTCTGGGTTGAAATAATATATGGAACCCCCGAGAAATGACCCCCATTGTGGAAAAATCCTGTGCCCGGCTGATCAGTGCACCACTCATGTACAGAGCAAGGCGTCTAAGGGTTAAAGGTCATTCCTACTGCCACCAAAACCCTATGTATACATGAAGTCTTATTTACATTTGCGTCCTGTATGCGGAACCATTTATTTCAATGGGGTCACAAAAAACGGAAATTACTCCGTGTGCATTCCGTATCCGTGTGTCCGTTCCGCAAAAAAATAGAACATGTCCTATTCTTGTCCCTTTTGCGGACAAGGACAGGCATTGTTACAATGGATACTCAAAAAAACTCCCAAAAAAGTGATGCAACATGGACTTCATCCGTTTTTTTTTGCAGCTCTGCGTTTTGCGGACTGCAAAATGCATACGGTTGTGTGGATGAGCCCTAAGGATGAAGACAGAATATGTGGCACTTGCAGGAGCGTCCATCAGTTAATAAACTGTTGAATACCTTTTTCACAAATAATGAGATAAAATTGGAGGGGAGGGCAAAATGTCAGTTACGCGTGATGTCACTAAATTCATTTTATTAGACCTAGTCATTATTAAAACAATTTGACAAACAATGAAAAGATCACATAAAATTCCAAATATCCAAAATGAAAAGATCGCCTACAATTCTGCCCTGCAAACTCAAGCTAAGGTCAGTTTTACTCGGCTATAAGGCAGAGTTTTCCGCGCGGGTGCAACGCGTGACGTGTATGCATAGCACCCGCACTGAATCCTGACCCATTCATTTCAATGGGTCTGTGTCCATGAGCGTTTGTTTTTCACGCAGCCCTGGCCCCATTGAAGTGAATGGGGCTTCAGTGAAAAACGCATTGCATCCGGATGCAATGCGTTTTTCACTGATGGTTGCTAAGAGATGTTGTTTGTAAACCTTCCGTTTTTTATCACTCGCGTGAAAAACGCTTCAAAACGCATTGCACCCGCGCGGAAAAAACTGAACGCAATTGCAGACAAAACTGACTGAACTTGCTTGCAAAATGGTGCGAGTTTCACTGAACGCAGCCGGAGCCAGTCCGTCACGCTCGTTTTTTAACATCTGCTTTATGACCACAACACCCAGATAACCTGATGTCCTGCAGAACTGAACGGTTCAGCATAGTGATCCATGCGGTAATCTAATTTTCATTTCACAAATTCTGCGGTGGTTTTGCTGCTGCCAAGCTTTTTTGGGCCTTGTAACTTATTAGTTTTTTCAAGCGCTTTTTTTTAGGTGGCATTTTTTCAGTCACACTTTTTATTTTGTTCAGGCCTCCGTAGAGAAATCTATGGGAAATGCTTGAAAAAAAAAAAAAAAAAAAAAAAAAAAAAAAAAAAGAAGAAAACCCTACACTCGAAGCATGCTGCGACTGGAATAAAAATACCAATGGATCAAAGTGTCTTATAAAACATCACTTCTAAAAATATGCAGTATTTATAGGGCATTTTACAGTTTGAAAGTAGGTAACATCTGGCTGCAACAGGTTTTGCTAAAAAGAAAAATATTAATAATAATAATAATATAAAAGACTGCGGCCAAAAAAGAGGCGTTTAGGAAAGTACAGGTAAGGGCCACAGATCCAGCCAACAGAGCAATTCTCTGACGGATTCAGTGTGAAAGCTGTAGAAGAAAAACTGTTTAATAAAGTCCAAATGAAAAAGTTATTGTAGTCCAAAAAAATATATAATAAAACAAAAAAAGAAATTCACATATGGCCATATTGTAAATAGCCTTTGGGGGCGAGACTGGTCCATTGCTTGGCTTCTTGATGTAATATATGGTGTTTTTCTACTTGTTTAAGTGGGGGGGGGGGGGGGAAATTATTCGACATTGCTGCTCCCACAGGATATATCACATGGACAATAAAAGCACCAAACACAGACACTTGACAAAAGCACCAAATCCAAGGGTCAGTGGTCAACTTTGGTAAAGGCTATAATTCACATGTTATCCAATATGAACAATATGCTACAAAAACGCACAAAACTCAACTTCAATATGGTAAAAACTCAAGTCCACGGGTCATGGTTTTCTTGATTAGTCACACTGGCTATTCCGTCACTTCTTCAGTTTTCTAGCTTAACAGAGCTGTATGTATGTATCTGACCCCCAGAGTGTTTTCTACCTTGACTACTGGAAAAACACTGCATTTTTTTTCTTTTTAACCAAAGCCAGGAGTATGAGACATATAAGGGAAGGGCTAAGGGCTTGTTCACATCCGGCACACAGACTAAACGCTGACCCATTACAGTCCATGGGCCGAGTCATCTGTGCAGTCTTCCACACAGACCATCGATAAGCGCAGAGAAAATCACAGCATGCTCTAGTGAATGGGTCAGCTAGAAAAACGGACAGGGCATGGACACCTTTCATATATTTTTTTGTGCCCAGAACATGTTTGAGTTTTACATAGTCTTAAAGGCTATGTACACCTTTGGGGGCAATTTTTGTTTTGAGATTGCATTTTACTCATTTTGGGCTTAAAATAATGTTTTCAATTGAGCTGTTCTGTCACAAAGGGTTAACTTTTTTTGCCAGCTGTGTGAATTGTACTTTTACTTTGTGCCGGTCATCTAATAAACCTTTACTGTAAGTTACTAATAGGTCATATACACTCATTTAAGCCACATCTCATCAGTAAGATCAGAATTGAGCTATATTTGTAAGTGTTTATAAGATCAGAGATAAGGAGTCTTCAGCTGAGCTGCCTGACGAGAAAGAGTAAAAATACAGAGCCTGCTACTAGAGAATCTCAAGGCTGTACAGAGAAAGGGGCTCAACATTTTTCATAAAGACCAGTTGAAGAAAAATGATTTTTAGCTCAAAATGCAATAATAAAAAAAAAATTGCTGCCAAAGGTTGACATAGCCTTTAAAGCCCCCGTATACTTCTTTCTGATGGATCCACTTATGGTTTTGACCTTGGCTCCAATTTTCCATTATTTTTTTTTTGTCAGTCATATATCTTAGCTTGTTTTTTGTAGAACAAATTGTGTTTTCTAACAACACAATTTAATACTGCATACAAATGTAGTGAGAAGGTGGAAACATTTTTGTAGGGAGGAATTAAAAAAAAAAAAAGGGCCATTCCACCACTGTTTTATGGATTTAGCTTTTATGGCGTTCCCTATGTGGTAAAGCTGACACGTTAACTTCATTCAACAAGTCACTACGATTACAGTGGTAACACATTTTTATAGTTTCTAATCTTTTAACACAAATTATTTTTATTTTTTTTAAACAAACATTTTCTTTGCATCTACATATTCTGACACCCAGATCTGTAGTTTTTATTGACACCATTCTGAGTTATGTATGAAAATTGTTGATCATTTTTAACCCTCTTTTGGGAGGTGAATCGACCAAAGAATCCTCAATTTGCCCACTTATTTTTCTGTTACGCCGTTCACCATATGGTATACTTTTATATTTTTATAGTTTGAGCATTTTTGGATGTGGTGAGGTCGAAGATGTTTTTATTTGTAAAATTGGGAATTCTTTTTTATATTTAAAAACTTTTTTTTACTTTTATTATATTTTTAGCCCCCCCCCCCGTCACTCATACTATAGACTGCAGTGCTTTAGCATTGCAGACTATGGTGATATTGCTGTGTTCCTAAACAGAAGATTCATACTTACTTGCTCCCTGCCGCTGCCTACATTGTTCCAATCATTGCAGTGTTAACACCCGATGCAGCATGGGCATGGTCACATGCTCTGCTGTAACATAGGCTGAAAAAAAAGACACTTGTCCATACAGTTTAGCCCGTTATCCTCCAAAGTTGATCCAGAGGAAGGCAAAAAAATATAAAAACAACCTCAGGAGGTAGAAGCCATATTTCTGCTGAAGCCAGTCATTGGCTGCAGTGGAGCACGTGACCATGCCTATGCTGCGCCGGATGTCAACATTGTGGGGATTGAAACACTGGCACAGCAGAGGCGGTGTGGAGCGGCAGGGACCAGGAAAGTATGAATCTTCTGTTTAGAGAGGCAGGTAGTGGGCATTTGCTAAAAATTGATTATTCTTGGAGAACCTCTTTAAAGAGGACCTTTCACCAATTATTACACTATGAACTAACTATACAGACATGTAGAGCGGCGCCCGGGGATCTCTCTGCACTTACTATTATCCCCGGGCGCCGCTCCGTTCTCCTGCTATGTCCTCCGGTATCTCCGCTCACTAAGTTATAGTAGGCGGAGATTCCAGTCCCTAAGTTATGGTAGGCGGAGTCTGCCCTTGTTCTTCTGTAGCGCTGGCCAATCGTATTGCAGAGCTCACAGCCTGGGAGAAAATAACCTCCCAGGCTGTGAGCTCTGCGCTGCGATTGGCCAGAGCTAGAGCAGAACAAGGGCAGACTCCGCCTACCATAACTTAGTGACTGGAATCTCCGCCTACTATAACTTAGTGAGCGGAGATACCGGAGGACATTACGGGAGAACGGAGCGGCGCCCGGGGATAATAGTAAGTGCAGTGAGATCCCCGGGCGCCGCTCTACATGTCTGTATACTTAGTTCATAGTGTAATAATCGGTGAAAGGTCCTCTTTAAGGTTTTATTTTTTTTGGTCAGCCATAACTTTATTTTTCTTTTGTTTTTTTGCGAAAATAGTATTTTGTAATGGCACCACTACTTAGCAAGCAGGAAAAATAACATGATATCTTTATTTTATGGTTTGGCACAATTATGGTGCTACCAAATATATATTTTTTCTAAGTTTTAGTACTCATGCATAATAAAAGCATGTTTTCTGGAGAAATAATAAAAAAAAAACATTTGTGTCTCCCAAGAGATAACTTTTTATTATTCTGTCAATGTCTTCTTATGTGGGATAAGTAAATAATATTTACCCTAAAATGGTACCTATTTTTAGGCTACATTCACACGTCAGTATTTTTCTATATCCCGATTTTCGTTTTTTGCGGATCCGTTGTTCCTGAAAATGTTTCCGTATGTCATCTGTTTTTTGCGGATCCGCAAAAAACGGAAACATGTATAAATTTCAATAAACAAATAAAGTTGTTTGGATTTCTTTGAAAAAATAAAAATTTAAATGTAATTTCCAGGAACGGAATCCGCATAAAACGGATGACATACGTAATGACATCCGAATGTCTTCCGTTTTTTGCGGATCCATTGACTTTGTATTGTACCAGGATCCGAATTTTGCGGAAAAGAATAGGACATGTTTTATATTTAAACGGACATGCGGAACGGAACAACGGAAACGGACAGCACACATTGTGCTGTCCGATTTTTTCCAGGACACATTGAAAATGAATGGGTCCAGATCTGGTCCAGATCTGTTCCGCAAAAAACGGAACAGATCAGGAAAGAAAAAACGGACGTGTGAATGGACCCTTATTAATCATGTTAGAGGGTAATGGGGAAAAAAAAAAAAAAAAAGGACAGCAGATCTGTCATTGTTTTTATATCATAAGCAGTAAGATAAGGCCGTGGACGCCTTTGGGGGAATTTTTTTTTTAAATTATTATTACATTTTACTTATTTTGGGTTAAGAATAATTTTTTCAATTGGCTTTTATTAAACATTTTCAACAGTTTTTCTTCTACAGCTTTCACTTTCAGTGTACTTGCAGACTAGCAGGCTCTCTGCTAGCTCTAAAGGCTCAGTGTAGCCCTTATCTCTGAACTTCTGACAGTTCATAAACACCCCCTTATACTAAGGGGTTCATTTACAATCAGAAATACACCTATATCAGGTGTATTTCTGGCGAAGATTGCGGCACAAAGATTATTTGCTCTGAAATCTGCTACTTTTCCCCACTCACGCCAGGTCTAAAAAAAAAAAAGTGTGCTTGATGTGGGTGGGCAAAGGGACAGGCTGGCAGATCTGTCTCATTAATTTTCTACGCCTGTTTTAGGCGTAGAAAATGGTCTAAATGTAAGACAACCAGGAACCTGGCTTACATTTAGACTGGCGCTGGATGTGCCAAAGTCATGTAGAGGCTTATTAAGACCGGGGTTTTAGTCCCCATCATTTCTTATCAAACTGATAAGAGCTTAGCTACAAATAGGTATTTTTGAGCCGTTAGGAAAGTACAGGTAAGGGCCACAGATCCAGCCAACAGAGCAATTCTCTGACGGATTCAGTGTGAAAGCTGTAGAAGAAAAAGTCCAAATGAAAAAGTTATTGTATTCCAAAAGGAGTGTAATATCATAATTAAAAAAAGATTGGGCAAATGTTCACTATAAAAATTGCCAAATCAAGGACAACCAATAAAATAAAGTTAAAGGCTACGGACACCTTTTGGCAGCTTTAAATTACTGTATTAGACTCATTTTGGTCTAAAAAAACTTTTTTTAATTGGACTTTATTAAACATTTTCAACAGATTTTCTTCTACAGCTTTCACTTTCAGTGCACATGCAGCCTAGCAGGCTCTCCGCTTCAGACCGAATCCCTCAGAGAACTTCTCTGTTGGCTGCATCTGTTACTCTTAGGGCTCGTTCACACAAACGTTTTTTGCGTTCTGTATACGGGCCGTTTTTTGGAGTTCCATATACGGAACCATTCATTTCAATTGTTCCGCAAAAAAAACTGAATGTACTCCGTATGCATTCAGTTTTTGTATTTCCGTACATGACCTATTATTGCCCGCAAATCACATTCCGTGGCTCCATTCAAGTCAATGGGTACGCAAAAAAAACGGGACACATACGGAATGTACTCCGTTTGTCTTCCGTATCCGTTCCGTTTTTGCTGAACCATCTATTGAAAGTTTTATGCCCAGCCCAATTTTTTTCTATGTAGTTACTGTATATGCAATATGGAAAAACTGAATGGAACCGGAAACACTACTGAAACAAAAAACGGACCCGTTAAAAACTGCCCGCAAAACACTGAAAAAGCCATACGGTCGTGTGAACAAGCCTTTAGGCTGGGTTCACGTCATGTTTTATGCCTCCGTTTGACCTATACGTTCCAAAAAAAGGATACAAAAACACAACAATGGTAAAAAAAAAAGTGTGTATTTTTTTTTATGGAACTCTATGGTGAACGGATGGCACTGTATGGCATCAGTCTGAAGCATTCGTTTATTAAATATGTTAAACGGATGGGAAAAACATGATGTGGCCCTTACATGTACTTTTCTAACAGCTCATAAATACCTATTGTAGCTAAACTCTTAGCAGTTTGATAAGAATTTAGTTTAAATGAGTTTATGAGCGGTCAGGAGTTTAGAGATAACGGCTACTATTTTTGCTGTTTTTTGATGAGGGGCTTTTAATTGCACAAAATTTTTGTCCAACTAGGGGACTAGACGTAGCAATCACTTATATATAATGCTTTGAAACAAAGCATTATTACCCATCAATGTATGAAGGGAAATCTAGGCAGATGACATCTGCAGACCTGACGGCCTTGGTCAGTCCCCAGCTGCCCTCTAAACCCACTGCCACCCTGCAGTCATTTTGCCAAGTGCCCCAGCAGTGGTTTCCTGCTCTGTAGATGACAGGGTTGCTTCTGTCCACACTGTTCAGGGGTTTAATGGCCATTACAGTAGGCGCTCAGCTATCTGCCACCATGAGAACCCCACTCTTGATCACACAAGTGTAGCTTTTTGAGCCACATGATATCCCATCACATAAATATTCAGCACTTCTATAGGGATATACGTCATTTTTTGACATACACGTACATAACGGTGTGTTACTAGAGAATGACATCTCTATAGCTTCCCTTACATTAGCTGCTGTGTGCATGCCGACTGCAGTACAATGAATACGGCTATGACCGCGTTAGCAGAAATCCTACACTGTGCTCGTCAGACCTGCAAAATCATATCCAATAGTAAAAAGTTGCACAAAGCATAGCTGCCTAAAAGTTACTATGAAGTCACTCCATTTTCTGATTATAAAACGCCAAAACCGGCCAACAAAACCACATGGTTCACGTTAAAAACCGCTACATAAAGTCGTTTCCTAAAACGTGAGTAGCCTTTACATGACCGATGTCCACCTATAGTCACTCCACAGCTGAACAGTCTGCGGCTGCATTTAAAAGCGTAATTCTTAAAACACGTCCTTTTATTTTACTTATGTAGACTCTGAGTGATCATTTCGCTGCCGTCGTGGCCACCAGCAAAAGAGTCAAAGTCCAGACTGACGTCCTGGCTGCTCCTCTCGTGGGCATTGTCAAAGCTGTTTTTACCGTGCAGCTGCTTTAGGTGTTTCCGTAATACGGGCTTGTGGGCAAACACCATATCACAGTAGTTGCATTTGTGGGGCTTATCTCCACTGTGCAGGTTCAGGTGGTCCTGTAAGGAGCATTTCTGAGAGAAGGTTTTGCCACATATCTTACACTGGAAGGGTTTGATGCCTGCGTGTACCCGCATGTGCCTGTGCAAGTTGCCCTTCTGAGTAAATGTCTTTCCGCATAGTAAACACATAAACAGCTTGTGCATCTTTAAATGGTTGGCGTAGTTTTCCAGATGGCGAAATACTCGCGTACACTTGGGACACTGGTGATGCCACTGCAGGGTTTTGTCTAAAATGCGGTTGCTGGGACCAAAAAGTTCTTTGGGGGATGGCCCCATATTGTCACTGCTGTTGTCGGACACTGTGTAGTTGTGGATTGGGTTGTTGTCCGTCTCTCCAGCTCGGTTTTCTACAGTGGAGTTTATGAGCGAGTGCTGAGGCTCCAAGGAGTGCAGAGACGTCTGTTCAGAAGACAGGAACTGGCTTTGGCTTAC
This sequence comes from Bufo bufo, assembly GCF_905171765.1. Taxonomy (NCBI): domain Eukaryota; kingdom Metazoa; phylum Chordata; class Amphibia; order Anura; family Bufonidae; genus Bufo; species Bufo bufo. The sequence continues at coordinate 38,927,826 of NC_053396.1, forward strand.
TTTGGCTTTGTCACTGGACATGTCACCGATAGACTCGACCTTGACGATCTGGATGTCATCGTTATCAGAACTATCTTCAGAGTTGGTGGCCGCTGGTGAATCTGGTTGCAGAGTATTGTCCATTTCCTCCTCGGGTTCCACAACTTCAGGTACTCCACCGGTTTCTTCTTCTTCCTCCTCTTTCGCCTCCGGTGCTTGCCTGGGTTTAATAAACTTCCACAAGGCCTGTGTGCATCTTTCTACGACATGACTCATCTGCAGAAAGCTGGCGGCCGTCAGGTAGTTCACAAGCTCCATCTCCGGGAATTCAAGGACGCCGGTGTAACAGGACAGGAGAAGGTATTTCCCAGCTTCGGAGTTCTGCAGAATGGAAATGTGCACTTCCTGGGCATTACTTAGAAGAAACTGGTCACGTAAATAAGGTGACCCAGCGGCAAGCACCACCTTATGCCCTGGGACCTCAACCTCATCAATGTACACGGTGACATCACAGAACTTGTTCTGTTCCCTCAGAGCATTCATCCTCCCCAGCATGGAGTCCCCATGGTTGTCCAGAGTGAAGTGGAGCATTCCAGTTCCCTCACACATCCTTAGACGTCTGCTTGTGAAACCTATTCAGAAACTCGAAGCATCATCCAGATCCAGAGCAGGACATCTGAAAACCAAACGTAAAAGGTAAAGATACAACAAAGTAGTCATTTCTGATGAATATTATCTCTTATGACCATCAAAGAAGTACAGGCCCCCATTCATATTAGTGTACTGTCGGCCAAACCCAGTTTTTCTAGCTCAGTCTAAGGCCTGTTTCACACTGGCGTTAATGGTTCTGGCAGCCTGCCGGATCCAGAACTACCATGTCTGCCGTGCTGCGGCCGGATCTCTGCCAGTCCCCATTATAGTGAATGGGGCCGGACAGTCTTCCACCAGCACAAGGTTGTTACAGATCCACAGTAATTCCCAGTAAGGTGTCCACATCCCCTCCTCTAAGGGAACTAACATGGCGGTTATTGGGGGCACTAGTTATTACGCACTGCCCCCTTCTCTATGGGAATTAACATGGTGGTTATTGGGGGCACTAGTTATTGGGCACCGCCCCCTCCTCTAAGGGAATTAACATGGTGGTTATTGGGGGCACTAGTTATTACGCACCGCCCCCTCCTCTAAAGGAACTAACATGGCGGTTATTGGGGGCACTAGTTATTACGCACTGCCCCCTTCTCTATGGGAATTAACATGGTGGTTATTGGGGGCACTAGTTATTGGGCACCGCCCCCTCCTCTAAGGGAATTAACATGGTGGTTATTGGGGGCACTAGTTATTACGCACTGCCCCCTTCTCTATGGGAATTAACATGGCGGTTATTGGGGGCACTAGTTATTGGGCACCGCCCCCTCCTCTAAAGGAACTAACATGGTGGTTATTGGGGGCACTAGTTATTACGCACCCCCCTTCTCTAAGGGAATTAACATGGTGGTTATTGGGGGCACTAGTTATTACGCACCGCCCCCTCCTCTAAAGGAACTAACATGGTGGTTATTGGGGGCACTAGTTATTGGGCACCGCCCCCTCCTCTAAGGGAACTAACATGGTGGTTATTGGGGGCACTAGTTATTGGGCACCGCCCCCTCCTCTAAAGGAACATGGCGGTTATTGGGGGCACTAGTTATTACGCACAGCCCCCTCCTCTAAGGGAATTAACATGGTGGTTATTGGGGGCACTAGTTATTACGCACCGCCCCCTCCTCTAAAGGAACTAACATGGCGGTTATTGGGGGCACTAGTTATTGGGCACCGCCCCCTCCTCTAAGGGAACTAACATGGCGGTTATTGGGGGCACTAGTTATTACGCACCGCCCCCCTCCTCTAAAGGAACATGGCGGTTATTGGGGGCACTAGTTATTACGCACAGCCCCCTCCTCTAAGGGAAATAACATGGCGGTTATTGGGGGCACTAGTTATTAAGCTCCAGCGCCCCCTCCTTCCCTGCCCCCTGATAGATTCCCCCAGCCTCCCCCCCCAAGTGACCTCCCCTCCAGGTGAAGGTAGGTTGTCCACCTACAGCACATAGAAACCATCACCCGTCCCCACCGGTGTGTGGCGCTCTGCCCCAGTAACGCCTCTCCCCGGTAACAATCCCAGTCCTCACTCCGCATCCGGTCCCCATAGAGTCACTGAGAAGTCGCGCCCAACATGACGTAGGCAGGCAGAGCTGTACAGGCTAAAGGACCTTTGATGATGTCATGACCATGTGATCAGTCACGTGTGCAGGCGGAGTCAGGCGGTGCTGCTGGGGAGTTTCATGCAGTTATGTGAGACTTTCCTCATCAGCAGATAATGGTGATGTGTGCGCTTCTGAGCCCTGGACATACACAGCTCTGCAGAGTCTGCACTCTACTCTATACATTCACAGCTCTGCACAATGTACACACAGCTCTGCACTCTATACATTCACAGCTCTGCACTACATACACACACAGCTCTGCACTGTACACTTTATACACACACAGCTCTGCACTGAGTAATGTACACACACAGCTCTGCACTACATACACACACAGCTCTGCACTGTACACTTTATACACACGCACAGCTCTGCACTGTACACTTTATACACACACAGCTCTGCACTGTACACTTTATACACACACAGCTCTGCACTGTACACTTTATACACACGCACAGCTCTGCACTGTACACTTTATACACACACAACTCTGCACTGTACACTTTATACACACGCACAGCTCTGCACTGTACACTTTATACACACGCACAGCTCTGCACTGTACACTTTATACACACGCACAGCTCTGCACTGTACACTTTATACACACACAACTCTGCACTGTACACTTTATACACACACAGCTCTGCACTGTACACTTTATACACACGCACAGCTCTGCACTGTACACTTTATACACACACAACTCTGCACTGTACACTTTATACACACACAACTCTGCACTGTACACTTTATACACACACAACTCTGCACTGTACACTTTATACACACACAACTCTGCACTGTACACTTTATACACACACACAGCTCTGCACTGTACACTTTATACACACACAGCTCTGCACTGTACACTTTATACACACACACAGCTCTGCACTGTACACTTTATACACACACAACTCTGCACTGTACACTTTATACACACACAGCTCTGCACTGTACACTTTATACTCACACAACTCTGCACTGTACACTTTATACACACACAACTCTGCACTGTACACTTTATACACACACAACTCTGCACTGTACACTTTATACACACACAGCTCTGCACTGTACACTTTATACACACACAGCTCTGCACTGTACACTTTATACACACACAGCTCTGCACTGTACACTTTATACACACGCACAGCTCTGCACTGTACACTTTATACACACGCACAGCTCTGCACTGTACACTTTATACACACACAACTCTGCACTGTACACTTTATACACACACAGCTCTGCACTGTACACTTTATACACACGCACAGCTCTGCACTGTACACTTTATACACACGCACAGCTCTGCACTGTACACTTTATACACACGCACAGCTCTGCACTGTACACTTTATACACACACAACTCTGCACTGTACACTTTATACACACACAGCTCTGCACTGTACACTTTATACACACGCACAGCTCTGCACTGTACACTTTATACACACACAACTCTGCACTGTACACTTTATACACACACAACTCTGCACTGTACACTTTATACACACACAACTCTGCACTGTACACTTTATACACACACAACTCTGCACTGTACACTTTATACACACACACAGCTCTGCACTGTACACTTTATACACACACAGCTCTGCACTGTACACTTTATACACACACACAGCTCTGCACTGTACACTTTATACACACACAACTCTGCACTGTACACTTTATACACACACAGCTCTGCACTGTACACTTTATACTCACACAACTCTGCACTGTACACTTTATACACACACAACTCTGCACTGTACACTTTATACACACACAACTCTGCACTGTACACTTTATACACACACAGCTCTGCACTGTACACTTTATACTCACACAACTCTGCACTGTACACTTTATACACACACACGCCATAGACCCCCTCCCCCCACAAATTTAGTTTGCATTTTTTGGGTTATAATTATGGCAGAATACCACATGTGGGTATCCATCTGCATTATTTTCATTTTTTTTTTTTTTTTGCAAACAGTGTTTCCTTACCACAGTTTTCCTCATGGCCTCTTTCCCTGAAAAACCCACCAAGAGCTCCAGCACGCTGCGTTTTCAAAAATAAACCATAAAGACAGAAGAAACTCCCCCAAATTATTAAGGAGTAAGAAAACACTTGTGTGTCCTGCATTTTATATTTCCCAGGGACCTTCAACTAACGTGAAGCTGGTATGCTTACCACAAAAATAAAAAAACACTGAAGTACCGAAAAACACCAGCACAATCCTACATGTTACCGCAGCCTGGCAGCCTTAGGCCTCTTTCACACGGCCGTAGTGCTTCCTCAATACACGGGGCACCAGCCGTGTGCATTCCGCATCACAGATGCGGACCCATTCCCTTGAATGGGTCCACAAATCTGGAGATGCGGTGTGGAATGGAAGCACGGAACTTAACTTGTTCTAACATTTTACGGAACGGACGGATCACGAACCTATTCAAGTTGAATGGGTCTAGATCAGTCCTGGCCGCCGCACGCACGTTTCCCGTGCACTGGGGACCGCAAATTGTGGTCCCCAATGCACGGAATGGAACCAATACGTTTGTGTGAAAGATGCCTCACCTGGAGACGCTGTGCAGGAGCCAGGACTGCACCACCATGGTTTAATTTTACATGTGTAGTTAAATTTTTCTTAATGTATTTCTGATAAAATGATAGCGCAGAGCAGCGTGTGGGCAATAGGTCATCTCACTCAAAGGAAACAGGCTCATGGTTAGGCTTATTGCGCATGAACGTGTGCGCTCCGTGGCCGTTTTGCGGATCCGCAATACACGGGCACCGTTCCGTGTGCATTCCGCATCACGGATGCGGACCCATTCACTTCAATGGGTATGCAAATCTGGAGATGCGGAACGGAAGCACGGAATGGAACCCTACGGAAGCACTACGGAGTGCTTCCGTGGGATTTCGTCCCGTACTTCCATTCCGCAAAAAGATAGAACATGTCCTGTCTTTTTGGAGAAAGGACGGATGGCGGAACCATTAAAGTGAATGGGTCCGCGATCCGCTGCGGCTGCTCCACGGTGGGTGTTCGTGCAGCACGGCCACGGGGCGCACACGTTCGTGTGCAAGAGGCCTTACACAGTCTAGGCACAAAACCCCTTAAGTGTACTTTCACACTTGCGGCAGAGGATTCCAGCAGGCAGTTCCGTAGCTGGAACTGCCTTCCGGATCCGGCAATCCGGACGCAAACGGATGGCATTTGTCAGACGGATCCATCTGACAAATGCATTGAAATACCAGATCCGTCTCTCCGGTTTCATCCGGAAAAACGGATCCGGTATTTATTTATTTTTGCTGGAACACTTAATACCGGATCCGGCACTAATACATTTCAATGGAAATTAATGCCGGATCCGGCATTCAGGCAAGTGTTTAGGATTTTTGGTCGGAGAGAAAACTGCAGAATGCTGCAGTATTTTCTCCGGCCAAAAAACGTCAGGGGGACTGAACTGATGCATCCTGAACGGATTGCTCTCCATTCAGTATGCATTAGGGTAAAACTGATCAGTTCTTTTCCCGGTATTAAGCCCCTGTGACGGAACTCAACACCGGAAAAGAAAACCGCTAGTGTGAAAGTACCCTAAGGTAAGGTAATTCATTGCAGTCAATGGGACAAGCGATCTAACAGTCACATGTTCAAGTCCCCTAAGGGGACTTTACATAAGTGAGAAAAATAAAAGTTTATAAATGTTTTTAAAAATAGAAATCAGCCCCCTCCTTTCACCGTTATAAAATAAACAAAACAATTAAACCATTAGCGCTACCACGTCCCAAAATGCCCATACTATTAAACTATAAATGTTACTTATCCCAGACAAGCACCGAATAGAGAATATAGCAGCTGCACTTTTTACATCTTTTGACTTGCACATGACTCTCTGCTTTTCCAGGACGCACATATAGAGCTTCTCTAACCTTTTCTGAGGACAAATTCTTAGGCATCTTTCACACGGGCACTCCGGATTTGCTCCGGATGCGACGCATGTGCATTGCGGGAAAACCGCGCGAGTAGACAAGCAATTTCTGTCAGTTTTGACTGCGATTGCGTTCCGATGTTCAGTTTTTTCTGCGCGTGTGCAATGCGTTATGCACGCGCGTGAGAAAAAAATTAATGTGGTACCCATACCCGAACCCGGACTTCTTCACAGAAGTTCGGGTTTGGGTTAGGTGTTATAAAGGAAAATAGCATTCTTAATACTGTGCTCTTAGGAACTTTCAGTGCTGCAGAGATATTTTGTACCCTTCTCCAGATCTGTGCCTTCACACAATCCTGTCTCTGAGCTCTACAGACACCTCTTTCCTCCTCATGGCTTGGTTTTTGCTCTGATATGCATTGTCAGCTGTGAGATCTTATATAGACAGGGCTGTGTCTTTCTAAATCATGTCCAATCAACTGAATTTACCACAGTAGACTTCAATCAAGGTGTAGAAACATCTCAAAGATGATCAAGAGAAAAGGGAGGCTCCCAGAGCTTTCTGTGAATTAAATATTGATCTATTCGCAGGATACTGTATGTCATTTTTATTTTTTTAACCACATCAGCTCCCCTAGCTTAAACATCCTGAAAGACCAGGCCACTTTTTACACTTCTGACCTACACTACTTTCACCGTTTATTGCTCGGTCATGCAACTTACCACCCAAATGAATTTTACCTCCTTTTCTTCTCACTAATAGAGCTTTCATTTGGTGGTATTTCATTGCTGCTGACATTTTTAATTTTTTTGTTATTAATCGAAATTTAACGATTTTTTTGCAAAAAAATGACATTTTTCACTTTCAGTTGTAAAATTTTGCAAAAAAAACGACATCCATATATAAATTTAGCTCTAAATTTATTGTTATACATGTCTTTGATAAAAAAAAAAATGTTTGGGTAAAAAAAAAAATGGTTTGGGTAAAAGTTATAGCGTTTACAAACTATGGTACAAAAATGTGAATTTCCGCTTTTTGAAGCAGCTCTGACTTTCTGAGCACCTGTCATGTTTCCTGAGGTTCTACAATGGCCAGACAGTACAAACACCCCACAAATGACCCCATTTCGGAAAGTAGACACCCTAAGGTATTCGCTGATGGGCATAGTGAGTTCATAGAACTTTTTATTTTTTGTCACAAGTTAGTGGAAAATGATGATTTTTTTTTTTTTCTTACAAAGTCTCATATTCCACTAACTTGTGACAAAAAATAAAAAGTTCTATGAACTCACTATGCCCATCAGTGAATACCTTGGGGTGTCTTCTTTCCAAAATGGGGGCACTTGTGGGGTAGTTATACTGCCCTGGCATTCTAGGGGCCCAAATGTGTGGTAAGGAGTTTGAAATCAAATTCTGTAAAAAATGGCCAGTGAAATCCGAAAGGTGCTCTTTGGAATGTGGGCCCCTTTGCCCACCTAGGCTGCTAAAAAAAGTGTCACACATGTGGTATCTCCGTATTCAGGAGAAGTTGGGGAATGTGTTTTGGGGTGTAATTTTACATATACCCATGCTGGGTGAGATAAATATCTTGGTCAAATGCCAACTTTGTATAAAAAAATGGTAAAAGTTGTCTTTTGCCAAGATATTTCTCTCACCCAGCATGGGTATATGTAAAATGACACCCCAAAACACATTCCCCAACTTCTCCTGAATACGGAGATACCACATGTGTGACACTTTTTTGCAGCCTAGGTGGGCAAAGGGGCCCACATTCCAAAGAGCACCTTTCGGATTTCACTGGCCATTTTTTACTGAATTTGATTTCAAACTCCTTACCACACATTTGGGCCCCTAGAATACCAGGGCAGTATAACTACCCCACAAGTGACCCCATTTTGGAAAGAAGACACCCCAAGGTATTCTCTGATGGGCATAGTGAGTTCATGGAAGTTTTTATTTTTTGTCACAAGTTAGTGCAATATGAGACTTTGTAAGGAAAAAAATAAATAAAAAAAATCATAATTTTCCACTAACTTGTGACAAAAAATAAAAAATTCTAGGAACTCGCCATGCCCCTCACAGAATACCTTGGGGTGTCTTCTTTCCAAAATGGGGTCACTTGTGGGGTAGTTATACTGCCCTGGCATTCTAGGGGCCCAAATGTGTGGTAAGGAGTTTGAAATCAAATTCAGTAAAATAATGGCCAGTGAAATCCAAAAGGTGCTCTTTGGAATGTGGGCCCCTTTGCCCACCTAGGCTGCAAAAAAGTGTCACACATGTGGTATCTCCGTATTCAGGAGAAGTTGGGGAATGTGTTTTGGGGTGTCATTTTACATATACCCATGCTGGGTGAGAGAAATATCTTGGCAAAAGACAACTTTTCCCATTTTTTTATACAAAGTTGGCATTTGACCAAGATATTTATCTCACCCAGCATGGGTATATGCAAAATTACACCCCAAAACACATTCCCCAACTTCTCCTGAATACGGAGATACCACATGTGTGACACTTTTTTGCAGCCTAGGTGGGCAAAGGGGCCCACATTCCAAAGAGCACCTTTCGGATTTCACTGGCCATTTTTTACAGAATTTGATTTCAAACTCCTTACCACACATTTGGGCCCCTAGAATGCCAGGGCAGTATAACTACCCCACAAGTGACCCCATTTTGGAAAGAAGACACCCCAAGGTATTCTGTGAGGGGCATGGCGAGTTCCTAGAATTTTTTATTTTTTTTCACAAGTTAGTGGAAAATTATGATTTTTTTTTTTTTTTTTCCTTACAAAGTCTCATATTCCACTAACTTGTGACAAAAAATAAAAACTTCCATGAACTCACTATGCCCATCAGCGAATACCTTGGGGTGTCTTCTTTCCAAAATGGGGTCACTTGTGGGGTAGTTATACTGCCCTGGTATTCTAGGGGCCCAAATGTGTGGTAAGGAGTTTGAAATCAAATTCAGTAAAAAATGGCCAGTGAAATCCGAAAGGTGCTCTTTGGAATGTGGGCCCCTTTGCCCACCTAGGCTGCAAAAAAGTGTCACACATGTGGTATCTCCGTATTCAGGAGAAGTTGGGGAATGTGTTTTGGGGTGTAATTTTACATATACCCATGCTGGGTGAGATAAATATCTTGGTCAAATGCCAACTTTGTATAAAAAAATGGTAAAAGTTGTCTTTTGCCAAGATATTTCTCTCACCCAGCATGGGTATATGTAAAATGACACCCCAAAACACATTCCCCAACTTCTCCTGAATACGGAGATACCACATGTGTGACACTTTTTTGCAGCCTAGGTGGGCAAAGGGGCCCACATTCCAAAGAGCACCTTTCGGATTTCACTGGCCATTTTTTACTGAATTTGATTTCAAACTCCTTACCACACATTTGGGCCCCTAGAATACCAGGGCAGTATAACTACCCCACAAGTGACCCCATTTTGGAAAGAAGACACCCCAAGGTATTCGCTGATGGGCATAGTGAGTTCATGGAAGTTTTTATTTTTTGTCACAAGTTAGTGGAATATGAGACTTTGTAAGGAAAAAATAAATAAAAAAAATCATAATTTTCCACTAACTTGTGACAAAAAATAAAAAATTCTAGGAACTCGCCATGCCCCTCACAGAATACCTTGGGGTGTCTTCTTTCCAAAATGGGGTCACTTGTGGGGTAGTTATACTGCCCTGGCATTCTAGGGGCCCAAATGTGTGGTAAGGAGTTTGAAATCAAATTCAGTAAAAAATGGCCAGTGAAATCCGAAAGGTGCTCTTTGGAATGTGGGCCCCTTTGCCCACCTAGGCTGCAAAAAAGTGTCACACATGTGGTATCTCCGTATTCAGGAGAAGTTGGGGAATGTGTTTTGGGGTGTCATTTTACATATACCCATGCTGGGTGAGAGAAATATCTTGGCAAAAGACAACTTTTCCCATTTTTTTATACAAAGTTGGCATTTGACCAAGATATTTATCTCACCCAGCATGGGTATATGCAAAATTACACCCCAAAACACATTCCCCAACTTCTCCTGAATACGGAGATACCACATGTGTGACACTTTTTTGCAGCCTAGGTGGGCAAAGGGGCCCACATTCCAAAGAGCACCTTTCGGATTTCACTGGCCATTTTTTACAGAATTTGATTTCAAACTCCTTACCACACATTTGGGCCCCTAGAATGCCAGGGCAGTATAACTACCCCACAAGTGACCCCATTTTGGAAAGAAGACACCCTAAGGTATTCGCTGATGGGCATAGTGAGTTCATAGAACTTTTTTTTTTTTTTTTACAAGTTAGCTGAAAATGATGATTTTTTTTTTTTCTTACAAAGTCTCATATTCCACTAACTTGTGACAAAAAATAAAAAGTTCTATGAACTCACTATGCCCATCAGTGAATACCTTGGGGTGTCTTCTTTCCAAAATGGGGTCACTTGTGGGGTAGTTATACTGCCCTGGCATTCTAGGGGTCCAAATGTGTGGTAAGGAGTTTGAAATCAAATTCTGTAAAAAATGGCCAGTGAAATCCGAAAGGTGCTCTTTGGAATGTGGGCCCCTTTGCCCACCTAGGCTGCAAAAAAGTGTCACACATGTGGTATCTCCGTATTCAGGAGAAGTTGGGGAATGTGTTTTGGGGTGTAATTTTACATATACCCATGCTGGGTGAGAGAAATATCTTGGTCAAATGCCAACTTTGTATAAAAAAAATGGGAAAAGTTGTCTTTTGCCAAGATATTTCTCTCACCCAGCATGGGTATATGTAAAATTACACCCCAAAACACATTCCCCAACTTCTCCTGAATACGGAGATACCACATGTGTGACACTTTTTTGCAGCCTAGGTGGACAAAGGGGCCCACATTCCAAAGAGCACCTTTCGGATTTCACTGGCCATTTTTTACTGAATTTGATTTCAAACTCCTTACCACACATTTGGGCCCCTAGAATGCCAGGGCAGTATAACTACCCCACAAGTGACCCCATTTTGGAAAGATGACACCCCAAGGTATTCGCTGATGGGCATAGTGAGTTCATGGAAGTTTTTATTTTTTGTCCCAAGTTAGTGGAATATGAGACTTTGTAAGAAAAAAAAAAAATCATCATTTTCCACTAACTTGTGACAAAAAATAAAAAATTCGATGAACTCGCTATGCCCATCAGTGAATACCTTGGGGTGTCTTCTTTCCAAAATGGGGTCACTTGTGGGGTAGTTATACTGCCCTGGCATTCTAGGGGCCCAAATGTGTGGTAAGTAGGTAAATGACCTGTGAAATCCGAAAGGTGCTCTTTGGAATGTGGGCCCCTTTTCCCACCTAGGCTGCAAAAAAGTGTCACACATGTGGTATCTCCGTATTCAGGAGAAGTTGGGGAATGTGTTTTGGGGTGTCATTTTACATATACCCATGCTGGGTGAGAGAAATATCTTGGCAAAAGACAACTTTTCCCATTTTTTTTTCCAAAGTTGGCATTTGACCAAGATATTTATCTCACCCAGCATGGGTATATGTAAAATGACACCCCAAAACACATTCCCCAACTTCTCCTGAATACGGAGATACCACATGTGTGACACTTTTTTGCAGCCTAGGTGGGCAAAGGTGCCCAAATTCCTTTTAGGAGGGCATTTTTAGACATTTGGATACCAGACTTTTTCTCTCGCTTTGGGGCCCCTAAAATGCCAGGGCAGTATAAATACCCCACAAGTGACCCCATTTTGGAAAGAAGACACCCCAAGGTATTCAATGAGGGGCATGGCGAGTTCATATAAAAAAAAAAATTTTGGCACAAGTTAGCGGAAATTGATTTTTTTGATTTTTTTCTCACAAAGTCTCCCTTTCCGCTAACTTGGGACAAAAATTTAAATCTTTCATGGACTCAATATGCCCCTCAGCGAATACCTTGGGGTGTCTTCTTTCCAAAATGGTGTTATTTGTGGGGTGTTTGTACTGCCCTGGCATTTGAGGGTCTCCGCAATCATTACATGTATGCCCAGCATTAGGAGTTTCTGCTATTCTCCTTATATTGAGCATACGGGTAATGAGATTTTTTTTTTCCGTTCAGCCTCTGGGCTGAAAGAAAAAAATGAACGGCACAGATTTCTTCATTCGCATCGATCAATGTGGATGAAAAAATCTCTGCCAAAAAAAGAAAAAGGAGGGGAAAGGCGTCTGCCAGGACATAGGAGCTCCGCCCAACATCCATACCCACTTAGCTCGTATGCCCTGGCAAACCAGATTTCTCCATTCACATCAATCGATGTGGATAAATAAATCATTGCCGGGATTTTTTTTTATATATATACAAAGTGTTTGCCAAAGTATATGAACACCGCCACCTCCTCAGCTCATATGCCTCGGCAAACGTATCTTTTACTGCAGAGGAGAAATCTCGTCTTGCAGCACCGCATACACCGACTTGCGTGTAATCTGACAGCAGCGCAATGCTTCTGTCAGAATGCACATCAGTGCTGCAGCTAGTCGATCGGTTGGTCCACCTGGAAGGTAAAAAAAACAAAACAAAAAAGAAAAAACCAGGCCGCAACGCAATAAATTTATTAACTTTTGAACCAAACATATAAACTTTTTTTAACTTTTTTAACTGAACGTTAACTTTTTTACTTACCGGTATTTTTTTTTGTTTAGTTTTTTTTACCTTTATAGAACAAACCTCTCCTTCCCCATGGGACAATGTGCAAAGCGCAAATCGCCCAAAGATGTGGCGAAGTACGTTATGCACTTTATCCCAGGTGAAAGGAGAGGTTTGCAGCAGCTGTGAGTAAAAGGGCCCTAATAGCCCTGTGTGCCTGTCCTGTGAGATGCAATCCCTATGCTAGGTGTACCTGTGTGTGGTACTTCCGGAAACACTCACCAAAGCATAGGGCAGAGTGGTCAGGACAGTCAGGACAGAAATAGCGGGTGTCACGCCTTATTCCACTCCTACTACAGACACGACATCTTTTTCGGGGTGACGGTTGGGTTGAGGTACCAGGAACGACACTGGGGAAATGTCGCTCGTGTAGACGGCTAACTACACTGGTGGATGGGGCCACGGAACCTCCTGGATAAAGGAGGTTCTCAATGATCTCTTCCTGGAATTTGAGGAAGGATCCTGTTCTCCCAGCCTTACTGTAGAGAACAAAACTATTATACAGCGCCAATTGAATTAAATATACAGACACCTTCTTATACCAGCGTCTGGTGCGTCGGGAAACTAAATACGGAGACAACATCTGGTCATTGAAGTCCACCCCTCCCATGAGCAAATTATAGTCGTGGACTGAGAGGGGCTTTTCAATGACACGGGTTGCTCGCTCAATTTGGATTGTCGTGTCTGCGTGAATGGAGGAGAGCATGTAAACGTCACGCTTGTCTCTCCATTTCACCGCGAGCAGTTCTTCGTTACACAAGGCAGCCCTCTCCCCCCTTGCAAGACGGGTGGTTACAAGCCGTTGGGGGAAGCCCACGCGACTAGTTTGCGCGGTGCCACAGGCGCAAATCCGTTCTAGAAACAAATGCCTAAAGAGGGCCACACTTGTGTAGAAATTGTCCACATAAAGATGGTACCCCTTGCCGAATAAGGGTGACACCAAGTCCCAGACTGTCTTCCCACTGCTCCCCAGGTAGTCAGGGCAACCGACCGGCTCCAGGGTCTGATCTTTTCCCTCATAGATCCGAAATTTGTGGGTATAGCCTGTGGCCCTTTCACAGAGCTTATACAATTTGACCCCATACCGGGCACGCTTGCTTGGGATGTATTGTTTGAAGCCAAGGCGCCCGGTAAAATGTATTAGGGACTCGTCTACGCAGATGTTTTGCTCGGGGGTATACAAATCTGCAAATTTCTGGTTGAAATGGTCTATGAGGGGCCGAATTTTGTGGAGCCGGTCAAAAGCTGGGTGGCCTCTGGGACGGGAGGTGGTGTTGTCGCTAAAGTGCAGGAAACGCAGGATGGTCTCAAAACGTGCCCTGGACATAGCAGCAGAGAACATGGGCATGTGATGAATTGCGTTCGTGGACCAATATGACCGCAATTCATGCTTTTTAGTTAGACCCATGGAAACTTGGACTGGTTTCCACCGGAAAGGCTGGGCATAATAGCTTCCCGGGTTGGCGGATATAAATTGTGTGGCATACCGGTTTGTCTCTGCCACGACTAAGTCCAAGAGCTCCGCAGTCAAGAACAGCTCAAAAAATCCCAGGGCCGAACCGATTTGAGCCGTCTCAACCCGAACTCCAGACTGGGCGGTGAAAGGGGGAACTAATGGTGCGGCTGAAGTTGGTGACTGCCAATCAGGGTTTGCCAGCACCTCAGGGACTCTAGGGGCTCTACGGGCCTGTCTGTGCGGTGGCTGCGACGGGGTAACTACTGCACGTGCCACCGTACCAGCTTCAACTGCCCTTCTGGTGCTCGCCACGTCACCATGTTGTACGGCAGTGCTGGTACTAGGTCCAGGAAGGGCTGCGCTGCTGGTGTATGCCTCACCACGTGATCCGGCAGCGACAGCCCCACTCTGCTGCTCTTGAAGCGGATCCTGCACAACCTGTGGTCTAGCGACACGGGGCCTGGTACGCCTGGTGCTATCAGGGACCTCCACCTCCTCGTCCGAACTTTGGGTCAGAGAGCCACTGCTTTCTACAGGTTCATATTCTGACCCGCTAGATTCGTCAGATGAGGGTTCCCATTCCTCATCCGACTGGGTCAGAATCCTGTAGACCTCTTCAGAAGAATACCCCCTGTTTGCCATTTGGACTACTAAATTTAGGGGTATTCCCTGAGACTACCCAAGAAAAAAAGCAAGCCTGTCTTACAAAGGGGAGGCTAGTGAAGTACCGGAGGCCGCTGCGATTGATAAAAAATATCAAAACTGATTTTTTTATCGTCGCAGAGCGTGTAAAGTGAATGTGCAGTGATAAAAAAAAAAAAAAATTTTGTCACTGCGGTGGGGCGGGCGTGGGTGAACGCACGTGTGATTTTTGTCACTGCGGTGGGGCGGGCGTGGGTGAACGCACGTGTGGGCGACCGATCAGGCCTGATCGGGCAAACACTGCGTTTTGGGTGGAGGGTGAGCTAAGGTGACACTAATACTATTATAGATCTGACCGTGATCAGTTTTGATCACTTACAGATACTATAAAAGTACAAATGCTGATTAGCGATACGCTAAACAGCGAATAAGTGACTGCGGTGCGGTGGGCTGGGCGCTAACTGATCCCTAAACTACCTAACCAAGGGGCCTAAACTATCCTAAAACCTATCAGTCAATACCAGTGAAAAAAAAAAGTGACAGTTTACACTGATCACTTTTTTCCTTTCACTAGTGATTGACAGGGGCGATCAAAGGGGTGATCAAAGGGTTAATTGGGGTGCAGGTGGGTGATCTGGGGCTAAGGTGTAGTGTTTGGTGCTACTCACAGTTCAGTCTGCTCCTCTGCTGGATCCAACCGACGAAAAGGACCAGCAGAGGAGCAGAGAAGCCATATAACAGATCATATTTACTAATATGATCTGTTATATGACTTGTGATTGGATTTTTTGAAAATCGCCAGCCTGCCAGCCAATGATCGTTGCTGGCAGGCTGGTGACGAACTTGTCCTTTAACTTTTGCCGGCCCGCGATGCCCATGCGCGGGCCGGCTTTGAGCGAAATCTCGCGTCTCGCGAGATGACGCGTATATGCGTGACTCTGCGCAGCGCTGCCACCTCCGGAACGCGAATCTGCGTTACGCGGTCCGGAGGTGGTTAATATCTCCTTGGTGGCCCTATTTCAACTTTTCACTGTGTATTCAATTACCCCTTAATTCCACATTTTTGTTCCCTGTACTGCCTACTTTTACCTGTGCTTAAAATAGGGTTGCTAGGCATGGTCCGTCTATCTGTTCTAGGACGGAGGAGGCAGAAGCAGGCTGGGTGCAAGGTCAGATTACAGACAGCCAGGGACTGTAAGTAAATGATTAAAGCCAGGTCCTCCCAGCAGCTGATAACAGTGCCTGGGCTGTGTGCACTTCTCACTGTCCCTGCGCTTGGCAGACGCTCCCTCACTCAGCAGAGCTGGAGAATGCAGAGTTGGAGCAGCGCAGACCAGGGAAGGGAGATCTGCCATCTGCTCAGTGTATAAATGAAAGCAACATGTGGTAAGAGGACCCCTTTGTGCTGCAGGAGATTAACCCTTTAGGGGGAGGGCTCTGGTTACTGACACTTTTGGGGGGCTATTGTTACTGGCTAGTGAGGGCAGGCGGGATTAGCCTCAGGGTGAGGGCAGTGGCGGCCATCTTAACTGAATAGTGAAATTGCAGTTTTATGCAGACTGGTTGCTAAGGGCTGAATCTTATTAAATATGGGGTAAGTCAGTCTAATAGTAACTGATTCTGGAATATCATGTTATTAGTAACTACATATATGAAAATTGAAATTAGGGTCTAAATGTGACAGTTATCCCTTAGTATCTGATTGCTGTACTGACACGAACAATGAAGGTAACAGGTCAGGTATTACTGCATTGAGAACACTGTAAAAATAAAACCTATAAAATTATGGGGGAATAGCATTTTTTACAGTATCCACAGGATACAGTAGGTCAATGATATCTGATTGGTGGGGGTCCGACATCCAGCACCCAGCAGTAGCAATCAGCTACTGGAAGGGAATGTGGTGCTTGGGCGATCAATGCAGCCTCCTCCTCAGCCTTTGAGGTCACGTTCATCAGTTCTGTGATATTTGTGCAGATCAGTCCCATTCAAGTGAATGGGACTGAGCTATAATACGAGGTATGGCTGGTATTCGGTGTATGGCACTGTGCTTAGTACAGTATAGTATGAGACCCTAGAGTCTGCCCTTAACCAGTTAGATATTGATGACGCTCGCTCATCACTAATGACTTATTCTAAGGATTATATCATTCTTGGAAAACCTTTCATTCATCATGAGGTTGTGATGCCATGAATATAATTGTTATTGGTGGTACAATTGATAAATGTAAATTGAACATTTCTAGGTCTGATGGTTCCGTGGTCTGCTCTAATGTGGATACATGGCACACGATACTGTACTAGACTCTGCAATCTGAATACTCCCCAATCAGAAAAAAAGCACAGTCGTAATAAGACTGTGTTCACATCATGTTTATCCCACGTTTCGTTTAGTGTACACACATGACATATATGTATATATAAAGGGCATCTATCAGCAGTTTTGTACCTATGACACTGGCTGACCTGTTACATGTGCACTTGGCAGCTGAAGGCATCTGTCTTTGTCCCATGTTCATATGTGCCCGCATTGCTGAGAAAAATTATGTTTTAATTTATGCAAATGAGCCTCTAGGATCAACAGGGGTGTTGCCATTACACCTAGAGGCTCCGCTCTCTCTGCAACTACCGCACCCTCTGCACTTTAATTGACAGGACCAGGAGGTGATAACGTCAGGAGGTCAGGATAACAAAATGAAAGGGATTGAATATTAATTGCCAACCCTCAGGATAGATCCTCAATATCTGATCAGTGGGGCCAGTGACGTCATGTTTAGGCTTGAGCGAATAGGTTTCGAAACCTGATTAGTTTGAAATCTTCATTTAGAATATGCACTACGTGGCGCAATAAAATTTATTGGCTCCACTACGAGCTTCACTTTCTGATACAGGGCTCCAAAATTTGTAAAGTTTACCTTTACCCAGCCGTATATATTTTAAGGGGTTCTCTGAGGCTGGGAATCCATTTTCATACGTGCAGGCATGCAGGGGTTAAAAAAAAAAAAGACCCGTACGTCACCGACACTCTGGTCCAGCTCAGAGATTTTTGGAAATCAGAGCATTTGGGAATTGTCAAAGGTGATTTTATAAAGTAATCAGCCCTGAGGGCGAAGTTCTAACCCATTATCTGTAGCCTGGATCTTATTACATTCAATATGAGATGCTCATTGTGATGTCATCATTAGAATGCTGGCAGATGACTCACTTACTCATGATGTAATAATAGAGGGTGGGTATAAACTGAGGTGACGCACTGACCCCAGCCTCAGTCTCCCGGGCCGGCTCTCACCATTAGGAGGTATCTGACGAGCAGCACAGGACCAGATGGGGTAAGTTTTGGCCACTTTTCTCCTGTGTTTGGGAATTGTTTTGCTGATCTTTATTTTCTTTCTCTTCCATACAATGTGAGAGCTGTGTGTGACCCTCTCTGGCCCCCAAAAATCTGGAGCGACACTCAACCTGCTCCAATAGAAGAATCCCAGGAGAAAGTGAAGACGGAGCCGCCACCTCACTTAAGGGTCCAGAGCCACAGAAATCCAAGAACATTTTATAATAAACAAAGTTTGTGTGTGTTTCTTTAACCACCTCCGGACCGCTGTACGCACAGACGCGTCCTGGAGGTGGTTGATTCATTCCGCCTGGACGCATATACACGTCATCTCGCGAGACGCGAGATTTCCTGTGAACGCGCGCACACAGGCGCGCGCGCTCACAGGAACGGAAGGTAAGAGAGTTGATCTCCAGCCTGCCAGCGGCGATCGTTCGCTGGCAGGCTGGAGATGTGTTTTTTTTTAACCCCTAACAGGTATATTAGACGCTGTTTTGATAACAGCGTCTAATATACCTGCTACCTGGTCCTCTGGTGGTCCCCTTTGTTTGGATCGACCACCAGAGGACACAGGTAGCTCAGTAAAGTAGCACCAAGCCCCACTACACTACACCCCCCCCCCCGTCACTTATTAACCCCTTATTAGCCCCTGATCACCCCATATAGACTCCCTGATCACCCCCCTGTCATTGATTTCCCCCCTGTCATTAATCACCCCCCTGTCATTGATCACCCCCCTGTAAAGCTCCATTCAGACGTCCGCATGATTTTTACGGATCCACTGATAGATGGATCGGATCCGCAAAACGCATCCGGACGTCTGAATGAAGCCTTACAGGGGCGGGATCAATGACTGTGGTGATCACCCCATATAGACTCCCTGATCACCCCCCTGTCATTGATTACCCCCCTGTCATTGATTACCCCCCTGTAAAGCTCCATTCAGACGTCCGCATGATTTTTACGGATCCACTGATAGATGGATCGGATCCGCAAAACGCATCCGGACGTCTGAATGAAGCCTTACAGGGGCATGATCAATGACTGTGGTGATCACCCCATATAGACTCCCTGATCACCCCCCTGTCATTGATTACACCCCTGTCATTGATCACCCCCCTGTAAAGCTCCATTCAGATGTCCGCATGATTTTTACGGATGCACTGATAGATGGATCGGATCCGCAAAACGCATCCGGACGTCTGAATGAAGCCTTACAGGGGCGTGATCAATGACTGTGGTGATCACCCCATATAGACTCCCTGATCACCCCCCTGTCATTGATTACCCCCCTGTCATTGATTACCCCCCTGTAAAGCTCCATTCAGACGTCCGCATGATTTTTACGGATCCACTGATAGATGGATCGGATCCGCAAAACGCATCCGGACGTCTGAATGAAGCCTTACAGGGGCATGAGCAATGACTGTGGTGATCACCCCATATAGACTCCCTGATCACCCCCCTGTCATTGATTACCCCCCTGTAAAGCTCCATTCAGATGTCCGCATGATTTTTACGGATGCACTGATAGATGGATCGGATCCGCAAAACGCATCCGGACGTCTGAATGAAGCCTTACAGGGGCGTGATCAATGACTGTGGTGATCACCCCATATAGACTCCCTGATCACCCCCCTGTCATTGATTACCCCCCTGTCATTGATTACCCCCCTGTAAAGCTCCATTCAGACGTTCGCATGATTTTTACGGATCCACTGATAGATGGATCGGATCCGCAAGACGCATCCGGACTTCTGAATGAAGCCTTACAGGGGCGTGATCAATGACTGTGGTGATCACCCCATATAGACTCCCTGATCACCCCCCTGTCATTGATCACCCCCCTGTCATTGATCACCCCCCCTGTCATTGATCACCCTCTGTAAGGCTCCATTCAGACATTTTTTTGGCCCAAGTTAGCGGAATTATTATTTTTTTTTCTTACAAAGTCTCATATTCCACTAATAGGGGCCCAAATGTGTGGTAAGGAGTTTGAAATCAAATTCTGTAAAAAATGACCTGTGAAATCCGAAAGGTGCTCTTTGGAATATGGGCCCCTTTGCCCACCTAGGCTGCAAAAAAGTGTCACACATCTGGTATCTCCGTACTCAGGAGAAGTTGGGGAATGTGTTTTGGGGTGTCATTTTACATATACCCATGCTGGGTGAGAGAAATATCTTGGCAAAAGACAACTTTTCCCATTTTTTTTATACAAAGTTGGCATTTGACCAAGATATTTATCTCACCCAGCATGGGTATATGTAAAAAGACACCCCAAAACACATTCCTCAACTTCTCCTGAATACAGAGATACCAGATGTGTGACACTTTTTTGCAGCCTAGGTGGGCAAAGGGGCCCATATTCCAAAGAGCACCTTTCGGATTTCACAGGTCATTTTTTACAGAATTTGATTTCAAACTCCTTACCACACATTTGGGCCCCTAGAATGCCAGGGCAGTATAACTACCCCACAAGTGACCCCATTTTGGAAAGAAGACACCCCAAGGTATTCGCTGATGGGCATAGTGAGTTCATGGAAGTTTTTATTTTTTGTCACAAGTTAGTGGAATATGAGACTTTGTATGAAAAAAAAAAAAAAAAAAAAATCATCATTTTCCACTAACTTGTGACAAAAAATAAAAAAATTCGAGGAACTTGCCATGCCCCTCACGGAATACCTTGGGGTGTCTTCTTTCCAAAATGGGGTCACTTGTGGGGTAGTTATACTGCCCTGGCATTCTAGGGGCCCAAATGTGTGGTAAGGAGTTTGAAATCAAATTCTGTAAAAAATGACCTGTGAAATCCAAAAGGTGCTCTTTGGAATATGGGCCCCTTTGCCCACCTAGGCTGCAAAAAAGTGTCACACATCTGGTATCTCCGTACTCAGGAGAAGTTGGGGAATGTGTTTTGGGGTGTCATTTTACATATACCCATGCTGGGTGAGAGAAATATCTTGGCAAAAGACAACTTTTCCCATTTTTTTATACAAAGTTGGCATTTGACCAAGATATTTCTCTCACCCAGCATGGGTATATATAAAATGACACCCCAAAACACATTCCCCACCTTCTCCTGAGTACGGAGATACCAGATGTGTGACACTTTTTTGCAGCCTAGGTGGGCAAAGGGGCCCATATTCCAAAGAGCACCTTTCGGATTTCACAGGTCATTTTTTACAGAATTTGATTTCAAACTCCTTACCACACATTTGGGCCCCTAGAATGCCAGGGCAGTATAACCACCCCACAAGTGACCCCATTTTGGAAAGAAGAGACCCCAAGGTATTTCGTGATGGGCATAGTGAGTTCATAGAAGTTTTTATTTTTTGTCACAAGTTAGTGGAATATGAGACTTTGTAAGAAAAAAAAAATCATCATTTTCCGCTAACTTGTGACAAAAAATAAAAAGTTCTATGACCTCACTATGCCCATCAGCGAATACCTTAGGGTGTGTACTTTCCGAAATGGGGTCATTTGTGGGGTGTTTGTACTGTCTGGGCATTGTAGAACCTCAGGAAACATGACAGGTGCTCAGAAAGTCAGAGCTGCTTCAAAAAGCGGAAATTCACATTTTTCTATCATAGTTTGTAAACGCTATAACTTTTACCCAAACCATTTTTTTTTTTTACCCAAACATTTTTTTTTTATCAAAGACATGTAGAACAATAAATTTAGAGCAAAATTTATATATGGATGTCGTTTTTTTTTGCAAAATTTTACAACTGAAAGTGAAAAATGTCATTTTTTTGCAAAAAAAAATCGTTAAATTTCGATTAATAACAAAAAAAGTAAAAATGTCAGCAGCAATGAAATACCACCAAATGAAAGCTCTATTAGTGAGAAGAAAAGGAGGTAAAATTCATTTGGGTGGTAAGTTGCATGACCGAGCAATAAACGGTGAAAGTAGTGTAGGTCAGAAGTGTAAAAAGTGGCCTGGTCTTTCAGGGTGTTTAAGCTATAGGGGCTGAGGTGGTTAAAAAAATTATTGTTGTGTTTTTTTAAATTAAGAATTATATTAATATATGAAAATATCCTATATAAACAAAGAGAGACTGAGGAGAAATGGAATAGCATATGGGGGAATTGGAAGCCATAGGCTTGATCAGATTGTTCTCGGCCTCCTCTTCAGTATCCCGTCTCCGTCTTGTAGAAGGAGGGGATAGGAGACGCATCACGAGGGGGAGGGTTAAAGATGGGGGTAAGGTTTAAAAGAGGGGAAATGTGGAAAGTAATAATTTTTTTGATTAATTAGTATGATATTAATTGTAATGATTTTACTTTTTCTTCTAATAAATATAAAAAAAAAAAAGTTAAGTATTAGATTGAGCCATTTGTCCTGCGCTCCTGTTTTTTGTAGGTATCCTATGGGTGTACTGAACGGGTACAGGGCTGAACCCTTGAAGGATGGGTAAACAGTGAACTAGAGAGGGGAAATTTATTAAAAGGGATATTCCTATCTGGGACATTTATGGCATACCGCTAGTTTATGTAATAAATATCAGATAGGTGCAGGTCCCACCTCTAAGACAGGCCTCCCTCTATTCACTGCTATGGGACTTCCTAAAGTTGCCAAGCAGTTGCGCTGCGTATCTATTCTCATTGTGTATGATACCGTCTGCTGAGCAGTGTATCTAATCTTCTCCTAGACTCCCCTCATTAGTTATATTGTCCCTTGTAGTGCCCCAGTATTTATAATGCCTCCTGTAGAGCCCTGATAGTTATACTGTCTCATGCAGCTCCCCCAATACTTATAATGCCCCCAATAGTACTGGGGAAAAAAATGCTCCTGCTTGATCGATCATTATCAGAATTGGAGCTTCACTTTTTGATACAGGGCTTCAAAATTTGTAAAGTTTACCTTTACCCAGGCGTAAAATGTAAGGGGTTCTCCAAGACTGGGAATCCATTTTCATATGTGCAGGCATGCATGGGTTAAAAGAAAAAAAAACAAGACCCACACACGTCACCGACACTCTGGTTTAGCTCATAGTTTTTTGGAAATCCGAGCACTTGGGAATTCTCAGAGGTGATTTCATAAAGTTATCGGCCCTGAGGAAAGAGTACTATCCCATTATCTGTAGCCTGGACCTTATTACATTCAATATGGCCGCCCTATGGTGAAATGCTAATTGTGATGTTATTATTAGAATGCTGGCAGAGGACTCACTTACTTATGATGTAATCATTGAGGGGGGGTGGGTATTAGGCTACTTTCACACTTGCGTTTGGGGTTCCGCTTGTGAGATCCGTTTGAGGGCTCTCACAAGCGGCCCCGAACTGATCCGTTCATCCCCGATGCTTTCTGAATGGATAAGGATCCATTCAGAATGCATCAGTTTGGCTCCGTTCCGCCTCCATTCCGCTCTGGAGGCGGACAGCAGCGTTTTGGTGTCCGCCTGGCCGTCCGGAGCCAAACGGATCCTTCCAGACTTACAATGCAAGTCAATGGGGACGGATCCGTTTGACGTTGACACAATATGGTGCAATTGCAAACGGATCCGTCCCCCATTGACTTTCAATGTAAAGTCAGGAGTCCCTATTAATATACCATCGGATCGGAGTTTTCTCCAATCCGATGGTATATTTTAACTTGAAGCGTCCCCATCACCATGGGAACACCTCTATGTTAGAATATACCATCGGATTTGAGTTAGATCGTGAAAACTCAGATCCGACAGTATATTCTAACACAGAGGCGTTCCCATAGTGATGGGGACGCTTCAAGTTAGAATATACTAAGAACTGTGTACATAACTGCCCCCTGCTGCCTGGCAGCACCCGATCTCGTACAGGGGGCTGTGATCGGCACAATTAACCCCACAGGTGCCGCACCTGAGGGGTTAATTGTGCATATCATAGCCCCCTGTAAGAGATCAGGTGCTGCCAGGCAGCAGGGGGACAGACCCCCCTCCCTCCCCAGTTTTAAATTCATTGGTGGCCAGTGTGGCCCCCCTCCCTCCCCAGTATTAAATTCATTGGTGGCCAGTGCGGCCCCCCCTCCCTCCCCAGTATTAAATTCATTGGTGGCCAGTGCGGCCTCCCCTCTCCCCCCCCCCCTAATTAAAATCCCCCCCCCAGTAATCATTGGTGGCAGCGGAGGGTTTCCGATCGGAGTCCCAGTTTAATCGTGACGCACTGACCCCAGCGTCAATCTCCTGGGCTGGCTCTCATCATTAGGAGGTCTCTGACGAGCAGCACAGGACCAGATCGGGTAAGTTTGGCTGCTTTTCTCCTTGTGTTTGGGAATTGTTTTGCTGATCTTTATTTTCTTTCTCTTCCATACAATGTGAGAGCTATGTGTGACCCTCTTTGACCCCCAAAAATATTTCTGAGGTGCGACACTCAACCTGCTCCAATAGAAGAATCCCAGGAGAAAGTGAAGAAAAGGAGCCTTCACCTCACTTAAAGGGGACAAAGCCACAGAAATCCAAGAACATTTTATAATAAATAAAGTTTGTGTGTGTGTTTCTTTAAAAAAAATTTTTTTATCTTTTTGTTATTAACTATTAAATTGCTCCTTTTGTTGTATTGAATGGGTACAGGGCTGAACCATTGAAGGCTGGATGGCTAATGAACTCCAGAGGGGAAATTTATTAAAGGGATGTCCACATTTGGAACATTTATAGTACATGTATAGCGCTAGGTTATGCCAGAAATGTCAGATAGGTGCAGGTCCCACCTCTGGGACAGGCACTGAAGTGAGTGAAGACCACCCCACGCGTGCACAGTGTCCTCTCCATTCACTACTATGAAAGGAGAGCCCCCAGTATTTATAATTCCCCTTGTAGTGCCCCCAATATTTATATTATCTATTGTAGAGTGCCCAGTATTTATAATGCCCCCACTGCTCATAATGCCTCCTGTAGTGTCCCCAATAGTTATATTGTCTGTTGTTCCTCCAGTATGCCTCGTGTAGTGCCCTTATAGTTATAACGCTCCCAGTATTTATAATTCCCATTGTAATGCCCTCAATAGTTATGCTGTCTCTTGTAGTGCCCCCAGTACTCACAATGCCCTCTTTTGTGCTCCAGTATTTATAATACCTCCTGTCAAGCAGGTGTGCTATATATCTAAACTCATCATGTAATACTGTCTGCTGAGCTGTGTATGTAATCGTCGCCTAGACTGCCCTCATTAGCAACAGTGCCCCTAGTAGTTATATTGTCCCTTGTAGTGCCCCAGGTATTTACAATGCCCCCTGTAGTGCCCCCAATGTTTATAATGCCCCTAGTAGTGCCCCGTTATCTATAAAGCACCCCTGTAGTGTTCCCAATAATTATAATGCCCCTTATAGTGCCCACAGTATTGATTCTGTCTTTTGTAGTGCCCCCAGTATATATAAAGCCCCAATGTATTGCTCTCAATAGTTGTAATGCCTCCAGTAGTGTCCCCAGTATTTATAATGTCCCCTGTATTGTTCCAAATAGTTATATTGCATCTTGTAGTGCCCCCAGTATTTATAATACCCCATGAAATGCTCCCAGTAATTATAATGCCCGCTGTAGTGCCCCAACAGATACATAGGTCCCAACTTTTAAGAAGCCAAGGGAGAGACAATATTGCCAGCACCTGCAGCATGCCATAACAATTTTTTTTTAATGGTAATCAACACCTCGAACTCTGTCTAATGTCACAGTTATATCCCGTAGTGCCCCTTAGAATTTCTTAATGCCCCTACAGCGTAGTTAAGCCCCCACACAATAGAAAGCCTTAGTGCCCCCATATAGTAGAATGCCCTCTTAGGGGCCCCACACAGTAGAATGCCCCCTTAGTGCCCCAACACAGTAGAATGCCCTTTGTAGTGCCTCGCACTGTAGATATACCCCTTTAGTGCCCTAAGGGTACAGCTACACAACAACATTTGTTGCGTGACTATTGAAGTAATGTTGCACAACATTTTTTATAGTGACATTCTATGGTGTCGCACTGTGACATTCAACATGCTGCGACTGTAACACGTCAGTCGCACAAAGATCCATCCAAATACAATTTTGACTGTTGTGTCGCAGTCGCAGCATCTCGCAGTGTGACATCGTAGAACATCATTACAAAAATTGTTGCGCAATATTACCGCAATATAAACTTACTACATTAAAAACAGGCCTTTAAAATCACTTCATGGCTCAGGAACCCTTTCAGATATCATTGTCTGTGAACACAGTTCGCTGTGCAATCCACAAATTCAAATTAAAGCTGTATCAGGCAAAGAGGAAGCCATATGTGAACACAATCAGGAAACAGCATCTTCTTATCTGAGCCAAAGCTCATTTAAAATGGACTGGGGCCAAATGGAAAACTGTTCTCTGGTCAGATGGATCAAAATTTAAAATTTTATGTGGAAAACCTGCGGCCCTCCAGCTGTTGTAAAACTACAACTCCCACAATGCCCTCCTGTAGGCTGTTTAGGCATGCTGGGAGTTGTAGTTTTGCAAGAGCTGGAGCGCCACAGGTTGAGCGTGCCTGATCTATTGTGAATAAAATAAGGGTCTATGAAATTTACAAATCGTTGCATTCTGTTTTTATTAACATTTATTAACATTTTACAAAGCGTCTCAACTTTTATAGACTTTTGGTTGTATAAAAAAGTTTATAGGCAGAAAAAGTACTAAAACATTTTAAAAAACGATATAAATTTGGTATAGCTGTAATCGTACTGACCCTCACAATAAGGGCTCGTTCACACGACCGTTGGTGTCCCGTTTCCGCATTTGCAGATCCGCAATACACAGGCTCCGTTCCGTTGTCATTCCACATCACGGAAGCGGACCCATTCATTTCGCAAATCTGGAACGGAACACTACGGAAACACACTACGGAGTGCTTTTTGGGGTTCTGTTCCTCCGCACCGCAAAAAGATAGAACATGCTCTATCTTTTTGCGGAACGGAGGGATCGCGGACCCGTTCATGTGAATGGGTCTGCGATCCTCATGCGCCTGCCCCACGGAAGGTGCCCGTGCATTGCGGACCACAGCACGGGCACGGGGCACGGGACACCAACGGTCGTGTGAACGAGCCCTAAGGTTTACAACAAGTCGTTTTACAGCATAGGGAAGACAGGAAAAGCGAAGCCCATAAAACAATGGTGGAATTATGTTTTTTGGAATAGCCTGCAATATTAAATTGTGCCGTTAGAAAGTACAACTTGTCAGGCAAAAAACAAGACCTAATACAGCTAAATGAACAAAAAAGTTAAAAAAAGTTACAGCTGTTGGAAAGCAGGGAGTAAAAAACTGTACTGAAAAATGCAAAATGGCTGCAGCAATAAGGGGTTAAAGGCTGCAGAGTGCGGTGACTGACAGATCTGTCAGATCGCCTGCTCATGGCTCCCTCTCCAAGCAGTTCTGCAGCAGTTCTTCAGTCCTACTGTGTGCCTGCTGCTCTCTAGTTCCTCCCTCCTGTAGACTTGGACACATGATCAGCAGTGTATGCTTGGTTGCTATGTACACTGCTTGGGTTGCTAAGGACAGGTCACATGACAAGGAAGTACCTTGTCCAGGCAGTGACACTGGTTTGATGATGCTGGAGATCCCTGCAAATGAGGAAGTCGTTTTCTGCATCCGATAGCGCTGAGGAATCACTGCAGGCTATAGCAATCGCTCATTACTGGGGAGAGAGGGGGGCAGGATGGCTGAAGGGGGCGCTGTGCCAGTCGTGGAATGGAGCCGGCTTGAAGCTGCTGTAATAAATGGATTCAGACAACTGAGGGATCGGTATCTGCACAGAGTGAAGGGTCGGGGGGCGCTGGAAGATGAAAGTGATGGTCTAGAGCAAGTGGATGGTGGTAGTCTCCTGGACACATTACCGGTAAGTGACCCTGTACCCCAATAGACATACCTCCCAACTTTCAAAGAAATCAAAGAGGGACAAAGTCTGCAGCGCGCACAGCGCACCGCGGAAACTTTTCACGTGAGAGTAATGACACCCCCTAAGAGCCCCACACAGGAGTTATACCCCCTCACAGTAAGAATGCCCCTTTAGTGCCCCCTCACAGTTAGAATGCCCCTTTAGTGCTTTCCCTACACTATGAATGCCTCAACCCCGGAGAGAATTCCCCCTTTGTGCCAAGCAGAGTAATTATGCCCCCTTAACAGTAAGAATGCCCCTTTATTGCCCCAACATAGTAGAAAGCCCTTTTATTTCAACCTGACAGAAGTAATGCCCCCTTAGTTCCCCTCTCAAAACAGTGTTGCCCCCTTGGTGCCCTTTTACAATAGTGGCGCCCCTGTAGTTTTATTAAAATAGGAAAGTAACACTCACCTACCCAGGCTCCCCCGATGAATGGAGGACATGAACCCCTGGCTTGTGCTCAGCAGGTGCTATGATGTCACCGCATGGTTCCTGCTCTGGACAGCACAGGCCAGGGAATGGGGGAGAGAATGCAGATACAATTGAAACTGGGACCTTCTGCAGTCCTTCCTGGGCAGCAGTTGAAATTCTAGACTGTTTTGCCAGACCTGTGATGGAGACATGAATACACATAACACACATTTATACAAATGTACATAATAGTAAGCTAAGACTACAGCAGGCTGACCGTCACCACTGCGGCCAGTGAGGCTGAGAAGGAGACTAAGCCACTTCCTGTGTTTCGAGCCCACGACCAGGAAGTGGTGAGAAGCAGGGACCGGAGCAGCATCAGAACAGCATAGGTAGGGGCTCAGAGAGGTGAGTAATGATTCTTTTTAACCCATTACACTTCTTCTTTAGTTATTACCCTGGAAAACCCTGTTTTACACCGGCCCTGCCCAGTCCAGTAGACTTCAGCCTTATGTATCT
The DNA here is from genome assembly GCF_905171765.1 of Bufo bufo. Classification (NCBI taxonomy): domain Eukaryota; kingdom Metazoa; phylum Chordata; class Amphibia; order Anura; family Bufonidae; genus Bufo; species Bufo bufo. The sequence continues at coordinate 38,956,851 of NC_053396.1, forward strand.
TGTTTTTGTGATGACCCTGTGGAAAGCTTGCAGATTTCATGCCTGAAGAACAACTGGTGCTGTGGTCCCATGCTTCTTATTACCAATGAATGGGTCCATTCTTGTAGGACTCTTCTCTCACCACATAGTAATTCATGTTCTCTTCATGTTTCTGCTTCTGCACTTTGTAGGTTGATATGCAGTTATATATCCTGACATTTCTCTCACCACAAGACTTATGCAGGCTTGGAATGACAAACCAGTACTGGCATTCAATGGTGCAAGACCGTCTACTGTGGAAGTACTTTCTGCTGCGAGACCATCCATCATGGTCCTCCATTGATTACCTCAGCCTGCCAGACTTAGACGTCCTCAACTCTTGTTTATGTGAATCACCGGATGGGAAGGAGTGTAATTATATGTCCATGTAAGTAAAGGAACTATCAGCCTACTATGGGCAGAATGCAGCACTAAAAGGGCTTGTCTAATTTAGGATACCCATTTCCATGTACCCTATTAGGTGGGTTCACAAAGAGGGGGGGCTTCTGTTCAAGGTCTTCACCTACTGGCCTCAGCAGTTACACAGAGCATCTCTCTTTGCCTGGAGGACCTGTCCTGTCCTAAATTACACAGAAAACTCACAGATTTCGTACTTGAAAACGATATTACACTGGCGCTTTTATCCTCTGTGAACCTATAGCTGACGCTGCGGTACTGCCACTACTGCAAAAAACGGGAAAACTATTATCAATAATATGGTTCCGCGCGATAATTCCCCACACCTCCTACAATACCATATGCAGAGGTAAACGTGCATTCACAGCATTGATCCAAATATGTATATATGTACCTGTTTGAGCCTTGCTGTCACTTTTCTGCGCGTACCGATCCTCCTTTGTATGCTGGTACTTGTATTCAGGGTTGGTTAGACAGCCCTATAAATGAGCTTGCCCCGGCCCCGCCCCCGCTCAGTATTAAACTCGCGCTCAAATCAGAGCGCTGCGTGACGTCACTAAACTGAGTTACGGGAATCTAGGAGTGTCAAAAAAAGCCCCAACGCGTTTCGGATAATCGTTATCCTTCGTCAGGGATATAGACTGGCTCTCCTAGTATTCTTTATATAGGATTCTCCTCCCCTCCCATTTTTAACCCTTAGTTCTCTCTCATCATACTCTGATGTTTTAGCCTGCTTTTCTCCTTCATTCTTCAAATGCAAATAGTTCAATCTCTGAATTTAACCCTATTGGGGCTAATGTGTTCATGATAAAAATCCAACGTGTCTCCACTTTAGAATTTTTTTTAAAATAAAATCTCCTCCTCTTTTAGCTCCCTTAAAGGGACTCGATCACCTGGATTTTGCCTATAGAGCTGCGGACATGGGCTGCTAGATCGCCGCTAGCACGTCCGCAATATACACTCACCTAAAGAATTATTAGGAACACCTGTTCTATTTCTCATTAATGCAATTACCGTATTTATCGGCGTATAACACGCACTTTTTCCCCCTGAAAATAGGGGGCAAATCATGTATGCGTGTTATACGCCGATATTCACTGCGCTGTATGAGCCGGGAGAGAGGAGGGGCTGGAGTCCGTAACTAGGGGCGGGGCCCGGTGCAGTCACTGTACTCTTACACCGGGCCCCGCCGCTCACCAAAGTATTTATAAACGTGAATCCTTATCCTGTTATTAAGCTGCCCTCTCCCATGTTCCCATGTCCCCCCTGTATCCCCACAGCACTTACTTAAGCTTCAATAGCAGGCAGAGCGGACGGCAGCAGTAACGTCACTCACTGACGTCGAGCGCCTGCTCCGCCCCCTTTATGAATGAAGCAGGCGGAGCAGACGCGCGACGTCAGTGAGTGACGTTACTGGTACCGTCCGCTCTGCCTGCTATGGAAGTGTGTGAATCGTAAGTGCTGTGGGGATACAGGGGGGACATGGGAGAGGGCAGCCTAATAACAGGATAAGGATTCACGTTTATAAATACTTCGGTGAGCGGCGGGGCCCGGTGTATTGGGGGACACTGTTATGAGGGGGATCTGTGGATGACATATAGCAGTGTCATCCACAGATCCCCCCCATAACAGTTCCATCCACAGATCCCCCCACCCCATAGCAGTACAATTTGAAATGGACACTGTTATGAGGGTGATCTGTGGATGACATATAGCAGTGTCATCCACAGATCCCCCCCATAACAGTTCCATCCACAGATCCCCCCACCCCATAGCAGTACAATTTGAAATGGACACTGTTATGAGGGGGATCTGTGGATGACATATAGCAGTGTCATCCACAGATCCCCCCCATAACAGTTCCATCCACAGATCCCCCCACCCCATAGCAGTACAATTTGAAATGGACACTGTTATGAGGGGGATCTGTGGATGACATATAGCAGTGTCATCCACAGATCCCCCCCATAACAGTTCCATCCACAGATCCCCCCACCCCATAGCAGTACAATTTGAAATTTTTTTTTTTTCCTGAAATTTCCCTTAAAATGAAGGGTGCGTGTTATACGCCAGTGCGTGTTATACGCCGATAAATACGGTATCTAGTCAACCAATCACATGGCAGTTGCTTCAATGCATTTAGGGGTGTGGTCCTGGTCAAGACAATCTCCTGAACTCCAAACTGAATGTCAGAATGGGAAAGAAAGGTGATTTAAGCAATTTTGAGCGTGGCATGGTTGTTGGTGCCAGACGGGCCGGTCTGAGTATTTCACAATCTGCTCAGTTACTGGGATTTTCACGCACAACCATTTCTAGGGTTTACAAAGAATGGTGTGAAAAGGGAAAAACATCCAGTATGCGGCAGTCCTGTGGGCAAAAATGTCTTGTGGATGCTAGAGGTCAGAGGAGAATGGGCCGACTGATTCAAGCTGATAGAAGAGCAACGTTGACTGAAATAACCACTCGTTACAACCGAGGTATGCAGCAAAGCATTTGTGAAGCCACAACACGCACAACCTTGAGGCGGATGGGCTACAACAGCAGAAGACCCCACCGGGTACCACTCATCTCCACTACAAATAGGAAAAAGAGGCTACAATTTGCACGAGCTCACCAAAATTGCACTGTTGAAGACTGGAAAAATGTTGCCTGGTCTGATGAGTCTCGATTTCTGTTGAGACATTCAAATGGTAGAGTCCGAATTTGGCGTAAACAGAATGAGAACATGTATCCATCCTCTGATGGCTACTTCCAGCAGGATAATGCACCATGTCACAAAGCTCGAATCATTTCAAATTGGTTTCTTGAACATGACAATGAGTTCACTGTCCTAAAATGGCCCCCACAGTCACCAGATCTCAACCCAATAGAGCATCTTTGGGATGTGGTGGAACGGGAGCTTCGTGCCCTGGATGTGCATCCCTCAAATCTCCATCAACTGCAGGATGCTATCCTATCAATATGGGCCAACATTTCTAAAGAATGCTATCAGCACCTTGTTGAATCAATGCCACGTAGAATTAAGGCAGTTCTGAAGGCAAAAGGGGGTCCAACACCGTATTAGTATGGTGTTCCTAATAATTCTTTAGGTCAGTGTATATATATAAATATGAATGAGGCAAGGAGCTGTTACTAATGTTTCTGGAGCCCAGCACCGCCCCACATCCTCCGAATCTCCTCCTTGCTCCCCGACGTCACTATTATTTCCTATATCTCCTGATAACACTTTCTCCACTCTTAATCCTTTGGATATTATATTCCATTCTATATATTTCTCCAGTGAAGTAATTTCCCATAGATCTTTCATTTCTAAAATGAGTAGCTGCTCTAGATCTTTCAATATGTGTTTAATCTGTATAAATTGCATATTGTTGTCTTTATTCAGGGGTTCAGATTGTCTCTTATATGACCCAAAAAATATTTGTACTTTTTGGATACTTTCCTTTCTGTCCCACTATAACTCTGACATCTTGCTATTCTTATTACTAATTGTGAATTATTGTCTATACTATCAAGAGTATATAGCTGCCATAGTGTGTTAACGAAACACTGTACTTGAAAACTATATTACACTGGTTTTATCCTCTGTGAACCTATAGCTGATGAAGAGGCAGAGGAATTACAACATAAATTTAAATCAAAAGTTACAGTAGGGATAGGTTAATAGAACAAAAAACACTAATAGCTGGATTAGAAAGACAGGATTTCATTAAGAACAAGAGACTTGACAATGAAAATGGAGAGAAGAATGATGGGGAACAATTCAAAATACCGCCTATTATTACACAATATAATTGTCAAACTAAGATGTCTAAAAACATTATTAAAAAACATTGGGATATTTTGAAAGAAGACAAATTAGCAGGTGATTATATCCCCAAGGCCCCCAAATTTATATACAGGAAGGCGAGAAATGTGGGGAATATGGTGGCACCAACAAATAAATATATATATATATACAGGTGAACAATCAGGGAAAAATAAAGCAACCATTAAAAGTTTTTTTTCCATGTGGGGTATGTAAAAGATAAAAAATTACTAAGAAATCTGGAAGAACTATACAAATAAAAAATACAGATGGCTCATTTGTACATGATATAAGAGATTATGTCACATGTAATAGTCGAGGTGTCATTTGTTCATTAACCTGTCCATGTAAGAAGATATACATAGGACGTACAAGAAGGTCAATAAATAAAAGAATGGGTCAACAAGTGTATAATATCCATAGAAAATATGATGGCCATCCATTATCCCGACACTATAAGGAGAAACATGGGGTTTAAGTGTGGGAACTCAATTAAGTGGAATAGAAATAGTTAAGGGAGATAAAAGAGGAGGAGATTTTATCAAAACAATGTCTAAAGTGGAGACACATTGCATTTTTAACATGAACACATTAGCACCAGAGATTGAACTATTTGCATTTGAATGAAGGAGAAAAGCAGGCTAAAACATCAGAGTATGATGAGAGAGAACTAAGGGTTAAAAATGGCAGGCGAGGAGAATCCTATATAAAGAATACTAGGAGAGCCAGTCTAAATCCCTGACGAAGGATAACGATTATCTGAAACGCGTTGGGGCTTTTTTGACACTCCTAGATACCCGTAACTCAGTTTAGTGACGTCACGAAGCGCTCTGATTTGAGCGCGAGTTAGCGAGTTTAATACTGAGCGGGGCCACCGGCTGGGGCAAGCTTATTTTTATAAGATTTTTATAAGATTATATAGGGCTGTCTAACCCACCCTGAATACAAGTACCAGCATACAAAGGAGGATCGGTACGCGCAAAAAAGTGACAGCAAGGCTCAAACAGGTACATATATACATATTTGGATCAATGCTGTGAATGCACGTTTACCTCTGCATATGGTATTGTAGGACGTGTGGGGAATTATCACGTGGAACCATATTATTGATATTAACTCACAGATTTCATTGAACACAGTGTAATTCTTAATTTTGCCTGTGGTTGGCGCTGCAGGGAAATTGAACTCCCCACAGATGACAGCTAATTGAAAAAGGTCCCCACAGCAGGACTCCCAAATATTACGTTATCGTCAATGAGGCCCTTCTAACAATTAGGATTTGTCCTAACTTGAGAACCCTTTCAACTAATTAAAGGGGTACAAGACGAGCTTCCATGCCTCTGTATGAATTTGGAGATAGGTCAATGTACAGTAGAGGCTAGGGGATATACTTCTATGGGTGTTTTATAGCTCAGAGCCGTCCGAATGCGAGAGGCTTGAAGGTTCTGCTACTCCTAACTCAGTCTATATAAAAAATGTGAAATTTTTATTCATCAACCTAGCTAAACCGGTTTCCAAGCAATTCCACCTATTTTTGAAAATAATAATATTGAGCATGTCGTGGTTTCTTAAAGGGGGTATTCCCATCTCAGCTGTTCATGCCAGTCATGATGGGCCTTAGATGGCCGGGTAATGGAAAAACCTGAGCGGTACACTGTTTTTGTATCTCTCATTTACTTATATGGGAGTTATGGAGACAGTGGAGATGAACCACCACCAGAGGAGTCTGGCAGAGGCTTTATTAGACGGCTTGAATACCCCTTTAAGAGCGTTTGCTCGTTTATCGGCTGATTGGTGGCACGATTGTATGGGCCAGTTATTCTTAACCATTACTATAAATGCCTGTTCCTGATAATTGTGCCTGCACTCTTTACACAGAGCTTCTATTTTTTTCATTTATAGTAGGTATAATACCACTTTAATTTAGTATAATCCCTATTTCCCAGTTTTATTGTTTGTATGTGAAATGTTGTGCTGCCACACCTGCTTTTGTTTGCTTCCTGCATGCTAGCTTTATGGATGTGCACCTGCGACTATGAATGTGCTAGTCTAAATTTTCTTGTTCCTGATAATTGGCTTAAAATTCGCTCAGTCTAATAGATCTTTCTCTCCTCATCCCACTTAAAACACATGCATGCTCGGCCGAGCTGACTGTGCATCTCCATGGAGGAGTCAGGAGGAACAGCAGTCAGGCAAAGGAGCCAACGGCTATTCAAGGTGTATGGGCATCTTAACCACCTCAGCCCACAGTGCTTAAACACCCTGAAAGACCAGGCCACTTTTTACACTTCTGACCTACACTACTTTCACCGTTTATTGCTCGGTCATGCAACTTACCACCCAAATGAATTTTACCTCCTTTTCTTCTCACTAATAGAGCTTTCATTTGGTGGTATTTCATTGCTGCTGACATTTTTACTTTTTTTGTTATTAATCGAAATTTAACGATTTTTTTGCAAAAAAATGACATTTTTCACTTTCAGTTGTAAAATTTTGCAAAAAAAAACGACATCCATATATAAATTTTGCTCTAAATTTATTGTTCTACATGTCTTTGATAAAAAAAAAATGTTTGGGTAAAAAAAAAATGGTTTGGGTAAAAGTTATAGCGTTTACAAACTATGGTAGAAAAATGTGAATTTCCGCTTTTTGAAGCAGCTCTGACTTTCTGAGCACCTGTCATGTTTCCTGAGGTTCTACAATGCCCAGACAGTACAAACACCCCACAAATGACCCCATTTCGGAAAGTACACACCCTAAGGTATTCGCTGATGGGCATAGTGAGTTCATAGAACTTTTTATTTTTTGTCACAAGTTAGTGGAAAATGATGATTTTTTTTTTTTTTTCCTTTTCTTACAAAGTCTCATATTCCACTAACTTGTGACAAAAAATAAAAACTTCTATGAACTCACTATGCCCATCACGAAATACCTTGGGGTCTCTTCTTTCCAAAATGGGGTCACTTGTGGGGTGGTTATACTGCCCTGGCATTCTAGGGGCCCAAATGTGTGGTAAGGAGTTTGAAATCAAATTCTGTAAAAAATGACCTGTGAAATCCGAAAGGTGCTCTTTGGAATATGGGCCCCTTTGCCCACCTAGGCTGCAAAAAAGTGTCACACATCTGGTATCTCCGTACTCAGGAGAAGGTGGGGAATGTGTTTTGGGGTGTCATTTTATATATACCCATGCTGGGTGAGAGAAATATCTTGGTCAAATGCCAACTTTGTATAAAAAAATTTGAAAAGTTGTCTTTTGCCAAGATATTTCTCTCACCCAGCATGGGTATATGTAAAATGACACCCCAAAACACATTCCCCAACTTCTCCTGAGTACGGAGATACCAGATGTGTGACACTTTTTTGCAGCCTAGGTGGGCAAAGGGGCCCATATTCCAAAGAGCACCTTTCGGATTTCACAGGTCATTTTTTTCAGAATTTGATTTCAAACTCCTTACCACACATTTGGGCCCCTAGAATGCCAGGGCAGTATAACTACCCCACAAGTGACCCCATTTTGGAAAGAAGACACCCCAAGGTATTCCGTGAGGGGCATGGCAAGTTCCTAGAATTTTTTATTTTTTGTCACAAGTTAGTGGAAAATGATGATTTTTTTTTAATTTTTTTTTTTCATACAAAGTCTCATATTCCACTAACTTGTGACAAAAAATAAAAACTTCCATGAACTCACTATGCCCATCAGCGAATACCTTGGGGTCTCTTCTTTCCAAAATAGGGTCACTTGTGGGGTAGTTATACTACCCTGGCATTCTAGGGGCCCAAATGTGTGGTAAGGAGTTTGAAATCAAATTCTCTAAAAAATGACCTGTGAAATCCGAAAGGTGCTCTTTGGAATATGGGCCCCTTTGCCCACCTAGGCTGCAAAAAAGTGTCACACATCTGGTATCTCCGTACTCAGGAGAAGTTGAGGAATGTGTTTTGGGGTGTCTTTTTACATATACCCATGCTGGGTGAGATAAATATCTTGGTCAAATGCCAACTTTGTATAAAAAAAATGGGAAAAGTTGTCTTTTGCCAAGATATTTCTCTCACCCAGCATGGGTATATGTAAAATGACACCCCAAAACACATTCCCCAACTTCTCCTGAGTACGGAGATACCAGATGTGTGACACTTTTTTGCAGCCTAGGTGGGCAAAGGGGCCCATATTCCAAAGAGCACCTTTCGGATTTCACAGGTCATTTTTTACAGAATTTGATTTCAAACTCCTTACCACACATTTGGGCCCCTAGAATGCCAGGGCAGTATAACTACCCCACAAGTGACCCCATTTTGGAAAGAAGAGACCCCAAGGTATTCGCTGATGGGCATAGTGAGTTTATGGAAGTTTTTATTTTTTGTCGCAAGTTAGTGGAATATGAGACTTTGTATGAAAAGAAAAAAAAAAAAGAAAATCAGCATTTTCCACTAACTTGTGACAAAAAATAAAAAATTCTAGGAACTCGCCATGCCCCTCACGGAATACCTTGGGGTGTCTTCTTTCCAAAATGGGGTCACTTGTGGGGTAGTTATACTGCCCTGGCATTTTCCAGGGGCCCTAATGTGTGGTAAGTAGGTAAATGACCTGTGAAATCCTAAAGGTGCTCTTTGGAATATGGGCCCCTTTGCCCACCTAGGCTGCAAAAAAGTGTCACACATGTGGTATCGCCGTATTCAGGAGAAGTTGGGGAATGTGTTTTGGGGTGTCATTTTACATATACCCTTGCTGGGTGAGAGAAATATCTTGACAAAAGACAACTTTTCCCATTTTTTTTATACAAAGTTGGCATTTGACCAAGATATTTCTCTCACCCAGCATGGGTATATGTAAAATGACACCCCAAAACACATTCCCCAACTTCTCCTGAGTACGGCGATACCAGATGTGTGACACTTTTTTGCAGCCTAGATGCGCAATGGTGCCCAAATTCCTTTTAGGAGGGCATTTTTAGACATTTGGATACCAGACTTCTTCTCACGCTTTGGGGCCCCTAGAATGCCAGGGCAGTATAAATACCCCACATGTGACCCCATTTTGGAAAGAAGACACCCCAAGGTATTCAATGAGGGGCATGGCGAGTTCATAGAAATTTTTTTTTTTTGGCACAAGTTAGCGGAAATTGATATTTTTAATTTTTTTCTCACAAAGTCTCCCGTTCCGCTAACTTGGGACAAAAATTTCAATCTTTCATGGACTCAATATGCCCCTCACGGAATACCTGGGGGTGTCTTCTTTCCGAAATGGGGTCACATGTGGGGTATTTATACTGCCCTGGCATTCTAGGGGCCCTAAAGCGTGAGAAGAAGTCTGGAATATAAATGTCTAAAAAATTTTACGCATTTGGATTCCGTGAGGGGTATGGTGAGTTCATGTGAGATTTTATTTTTTGACACAAGTTAGTGGAATATGAGACTTTGTAAGAAAAAAAAAAAAAAATTCCGCTAACTTGGGCCAAAAAAATGTCTGAATGGAGCCTTACAGAGGGGTGATAAATGACAGGGGGGGTGATAAATGACAGGGGGGGGGGTGATAAATGACAGGGGGGGTGATCAATGACAGGGGGGGTGATCAATGACAGGGGGGTGATCAATGACAGGGGGGTGATCAATGACAGGGGGGTGATCAGGGAGTCTATATGGGGTGATAACCACAGTCATTGATCACGCCCGTGTAAGGCTTCATTCAGACGTCCGGATGCGTTCTGCGGATCCGATCCATCTATCAGTGGACCAGTAAAAATCATGCGGACATCTGAATGGAGCTCTACAGGGGGGTAATCAATGACAGGGGGGTGATCAGGGAGTCTATATGGGGTGATCACCACAGTCATTGAGCATGCCCCTGTAAGGCTTCATTCAGACGTCCGGATGCGTTTTGCGGATCCGATCCATCTATCAGTGGATCCGTAAAAATCATGCGGACGTCTGAATGGAGCTTTACAGGGGGGTAATCAATGACAGGGGGGTGATCAGGGAGTCTATATGGGGTGATCACCACAGTCATTGATCACGCCCCTGTAAGGCTTCATTCAGACGTCCGGATGCGTTTTGCGGATCCGATCCATCTATCAGTGCATCCGTAAAAATCATGCGGACATCTGAATGGAGCTTTACAGGGGGTTGATCAATGACAGGGGGGTGATCAGGGAGTCTATATGGGGTGATCACCACAGTCATTGATCACGCCCCTGTAAGGCTTCATTCAGACGTCCGGATGCGTTTTGCGGATCCGATCCATCTATCAGTGCATCCGTAAAAATCATGCGGACATCTGAATGGAGCTTTACAGGGGGGTGATCAGGGAGTCTATATGGGGTGATCACCACAGTCATTGATCATGCCCCTGTAAGGCTTCATTCAGACGTCCGGATGCGTTTTGCGGATCCGATCCATCTATCAGTGGATCCGTAAAAATCATGCGGACATCTGAATGGAGCTTTACAGGGGGGTGATCAATGACAGGGGGGTAATCAATGACAGGGGGGTGATCAGGGAGTCTATATGGGGTGATCACCACAGTCATTGATCACGCCCCTGTAAGGCTTCATTCAGACGTCCGGATGCGTTTTGCGGATCCGATCCATCTATCAGTGGATCCGTAAAAATCATGCGGACGTCTGAATGGAGCTTTACAGGGGGGTGATCAATGACAGGGCGGTAATCAATGACAGAGGGGTGATCAGGGAGTCTATATGGGGTGATCAGGGGCTAATAAGGGGTTAATAAGTGACGGGGGGGGGGGGGTGTAGTGTAGTGTAGTGGTGCTTGGTGCTACTTTACTGAGCTACCTGTGTCCTCTGGTGGTCGATCCAAACAAAGGGGACCACCAGAGGACCAGGTAGCAGGTATATTAGACGCTGTTATCAAAACAGCGTCTAATATACCTGTTAGGGGTTAAAAAAAACACATCTCCAGCCTGCCAGCGAACGATCGCCGCTGGCAGGCTGGAGATCAACTCTCTTACCTTCCGTTCCTGTGAGCGCGCGCGCCTGTGTGCGCGCGTTCACAGGAAATCTCGCGTCTCGCGAGAGGACGCGCCGGCGCGTCCAGGAGGAATAAATCAACCACCTCCAGGACGCGTCTGTGCGTACAGCGGTCCGGAGGTGGTTAAAGGGGTGGCCTCACTTCAGCAAATGGCATTTATCATGTAGACGCAGTGAATACAAGGCACTTGCTAATGTATTGTGATTGTCCATGTTGACTCCTTTGCTGGCTGGATTCATTTTTCCATTGCATTATAACGACCACCCTGCAATCCAGCAGCAGTGCCCGTACTTGTACAGTGAGCCCCTGAGGAGCCGGTGCAGAGGAACGGAGTGGTAGTGGTTCTGATGAGATGTGTCACAGTGTACTCCCTCAGGCCATTGCTCCCTCAGGATCGGTGCAGTGAAAAGGTGGTTTAAAGAATCAGGACAGAAGTAAACATAGAACAGTCTTTCTTTACTTAGTGCAGGCACTTGTGGATATAGTTGTCCAGTGTAATACAAGTTTGATATTTCTCTGGCCAGGTGGTTGTTTAGGTAGGTGATGGTGTCTGAACTGTAATCCCTCACCTTGCAGCAGTGTTTGTAAAGCGTATTTTGCTGACCACTCTGCTGTCTTTTTGCACTGATGCTTTCTGGGCTCTCTGAAGTGTTGGTCTCACAGGGGAATTAGATACGGTTCTTAGGAGTAGGATCTCTGCATGTGCTTCCTTTCTCCCCCACTATCAGAACACAAACTCTTTTCTCCTCTCCTTTCTGTGTCTCACTAGACTGAACACCCCCTCCTGGCAGAAAGTAGGACCAGCCCACTCCTACCAATAGGGAAGGAACAGGGTGGTTAGCCTTGTTCCTGTCAACCATTACCTCCTCTGCTGGAATAAAATAGAATAGCATCACATTACATTGCATATAAAAAATAAAAAAGTGCACATACCCCAAGGTGTGGTGGACAGCACTTACACACTATAGGAAAAGCACCGGCCTCTCTGGTGGCTGGGACTATGGGAGTGCGCATAGGTACGCATGCGCAGCAGCTTCTGTCCCAACCACCTTGAATCTGCGCTGCAGCCCCTGGATATGAGCCGTGTATAATGAGATCCAAAAATCAATCAACCAGCCAGGAAAGGAAGCAATATGGACAATCACAATACATTAGTAAGTGGCTTGTATTAACTTTCTCTACATGATAAATGTCACTTTTTAAAGTCAGACAACCAGTTTACTACTGACCTAAGGGTACTTTCAGCCTTGCGTTAGAGGATTTCGGCAGGCAGTTCCGTTGCAAACTGATAGCATTTGTTTCCATATGCGGATCCATCTAACAAATGCATTGAAATACCGGATCCGTCTCTCCTGTGTCATCCGGTATTCCGGAACACTTGGTACTGGAACCGACATTAATACATTTCAATGGAAATCAATGCCGAATCCGGCATTCCGGCAAGTGTTCCGGAATTTTGGCCAGAGAAAATACCGCAGCGAAGACATTCTGATGCATACTGGACGGAATGCTTTCCATTCAGAATGCATTAGGATAAAACTGAAGCGTTTTTTTCCGGTATTGAGCCCCTGTGACGGAACTCAATACCGGAAAACATTAATTCTAGTGTGAAAGTACCCTAATTCATCAAGGCCAGGATATTAGAAATGTCCTTTCTCTATGACTTCTCTTTCATGCAGTTGTCATGTTACAAACCAGTTCTTAGGGGCATAAGCAGGTCATCCATATATAACATTTCATATTGTGGTGTAATCTGAAGCTTTAACAGTTATGTGACTGCAGTGCTTTTTTTGTGGTTTAGCTACTTAAGGAGCTGCCCAAAAACCAGAAGGTCTATGCGGAGCAGGAATCCCATTTATGGAGCCGTGACCTCATTTCTGCAGTCTCTTGTCATGCAGGGAGAGCCCCGCTTTGCTATGTTTGGTCCTGGTCTTGAACAGCTGGATGATTCTTTGGTCACGCGGATGATGACCTCTCCAGAGCTTATACCAGTTGTCAGCATACTTCAGAGGCAAATTAATGGTAAGACAAAGTGACATCATTAAATGTTCACATCACAGCCTTTGTAGTAGATTGCATCAGACCTGACACACAGCATGACAAAACCTGAAGGGCCCTATTATAAGTGATTGTATGATGGAACCAGGACTGCACCCATGACACAAGCGTCAACAGACCTTGACATTTTAGCTTTGCAGAATCTGTCTGTTATATTAAAGGGATTGGCCACCTTTTTTTTTTTTTTTTTTGCAAACCCCCTTCCTGGACAGACCTGCGAAGAGCAGCATACATACCTGCTCCACTCTGCTGGGTCTCGGCCTCGACTGCCTCTCTCAGATCCCCGCTGACAGCATCAGCTTTGATGCCGCTGCAGCCAATCTCTGGCTGCAGTGGTGACCAGCTCCCCTGGCATCATGGTAAATGGTCATGTGACACAAGGGGCAGGTCACCACTGCAGCCAGCTATTGGCTCAAGCAGTGTCAAAGTGGATGTTGTCAGCGGGGGACCTGGCGAGGCAGACAAGGCTGGGGAGCAAAGATGCCAGGACCCAGAGGCATGGGGCAAGTAAGTATGCTTCCCTTTGCATGTCTGCCCTCCCCCAAAAGGTGGCTAACCCCTTTAAGTGCTGTAGGATTTATAGAATCAGGTAACAGAGGTGCAGGTCCTCAGGTCCTCTCATAGATCTTGGGGGTAGCACACAAGCTTCATTGCTGATCCAATTATATTTTCTTGTCTCCTGCCCTTTCCGCACAGGTGTTGGCTCTGGCGTCACATTTCAGCTTAATGGTGAACACAAATTTAATATTTTAACCCTTTATTCTACAACACGGTAAGATACTTCTGTTCTAAGTACATTTTTTATTTTTCTATTTGACATCTTTTTTTTTAAATCAAATTGTGAAATATGTGAAATATTTACTGATAAAGGTGATGTGATTGACAAAAAAAACACTTCCAAATTGACTTTATATATATAAGGGACCAAAAGGGGGTATATTTTTATTTTTTTAAATCCCCCCCCCTATCCCCCATCAGGACCTGGGAAAAGAACTATACTCGCCTGCTCCCCACTGCTCTGTTCCGGCTCCATGGATTGCAGGTCCCCCTCATGTAAACTTCCTGTACGGACTGGGTCAAATGCGTAGCTGATGCCAGTGACTGGCCTCAGGGAGGACGTGTCCCCAAGCAGCACGTGACCCATCAGTGACAAGCCACTTGGGGACACACCCGCTCTGAGGCCAGTCATTGGCTGCAGCAGTGCACACGACACTGTCCATGCAAAAGGTTTATATGCGGGGACTGGAAGCTCAGTGACGATAGCTCAGGACCTAGCAAGAACTGAGTGGCAAGGAGCAGGTGAATATAGTTCCCTTCAGAGGGAGGAATTTTAAATTTTAAAAAAAGTGGACACCCCCTTGTAAGAAATTATTATATGTAAATATATATTAAATACATACATATAATCCACCCTCTTACCTGGTATGATTGGGTGCAATAAATGACATACAGCAGTGAGCATATGAAAAGTATATTGTATATTGTGGAAAATTGATGTTACAGTTATTATTGATGAGTGTATGGAGATACAGTTGCAAGAAAAAGTATGTGAACCCTTTGGAATGATATGTATTTCTGCACAAATTGGTAATAAAATGTGATCTGATCTTCATCTAAGTCACAACAATAGACAATCACAGTCTGCTTAAACTAATAACACAAATAATTAAATGCTACCATGTTTTTATTGAACACACCATGTAAACATTCACAGTGCAGGTGGAAAAAGTATGTGAACCCTTGGATTTAATAACTGGTTGAACCTCCTTTGGCAGCAATAACTTCAAACAAACGGTCAGGAGTAATTCTTGACCATTCCTCTTTACAGAACTGTTTCAGTTCAGCAATATTCTTGAGATGTCTGGTGTGAATCGCTTTCTTGAGGTCATGCCACAGCATCTCAGTCGGGTTGAGGTCAGGACTCTGACTGGGCCACTCCAGAAGGCGTATTTTCTTCTGTTTAAGCCATTCTGTTGTTGATTTACTTCTATGCTTTGGGTCGTTGTCCTGTTGCAACACCCATCTTCTGTTGAGCTTCAGCTAGTGGACAGATGGCCTTAAGTTCTCCTGCAAAATGTCTTGATAAACTTGGGAATTCATTTTTCCTTCGATGATAACAATCCGTCCAGGCCCTGACACAGCAAAGCAGCCCCAAACCATGATGCCCCCACCACCATACTTCACAGTTGGTTTTGATGCTGGTGTGCTGTGCCTCTTTTTCTCCACACATAGTGTTGTGTGTTTCTTCCAAACAACTCAACTTTGGTTTCCTCTGTTCACAAAATATTTTGCCAGTACTGCTGTGGAACATCCAGGTGCTCTTGTGCAAACTGTAAACGTGCAGCAATGGTTTTTTTGGACAGCAGTGGCTTCCTCTGTGGTATCCTCCTATGAAATACATTCTTGTTTAGTGTTTTATGTATCGTAGATTCGCTAACAGGGATGTTAGCATATGCCAGAGACTTCTGTAAGTCTTTAGCTGACACTCTAGGATTCTTCTTCACCTCATTGAGCAGTCTGCGCTGTGCTCTTGCAGTCATCTTTACAGGACGGCCACTCCTAGGGAGAGTAGCAGCAGTGCTGAACTTTCTCCATTTATAGACAATTTGTCTTACGGTGGACTGATGAACAGCAAGGCTTTTGGAGATACTTTTATGACCCTTTCCAGCTTTATGCAAGTCAACAATTCTTAATCGTAGGTCTTCTGAGAGCTCTTTTGTGCGAGGCATCATTCACATCAGGCAATGCTTCTTGTGAAAAGCAAACCCAGAACTGGTGTGTGTTTTTTATAGGGCAGGGCAGCTGTAACCAACACCTCCAATCTCATCTCATTGATTGGACTCCAGTTGGCTGACACCTCATTCCAATTAGCTCTTGGAGATGTTATTAGTCTAGGGGTTCACATACTTTTTCCACCTGCACTGTGAATGTTTACATGGTGTGTTCTATAAAAACATGGTAACATTTAATTCTTTGTGTGTTATTAGTTTACGCAGACTGTGATTGTCTATTGTTGTGACTTAGATGAAGATCAGATAATATTTTATGACCAATTTGTGCAGAAATCCATATCATTCCACAGGGTTCACATACTTTTTCTTGCAACTGTATAAAGGAACAAGAAAGAGATAAATATTACCGAGAGATTTATTACAATTACAAGGTTACAATATAATGTTACTCACAACAAGACCATTTGGTAATTCCACAACAGAATTCCTTAAAATTTACCATCCATGGGCACTTATCACTTAGGTATCTCCACCAGTCTCTCTCCTCTGGACCCTCCAGCTTCCATCTCCAGGTTCCTTCCACCCTCCATCCCTATGTGCCCAATCCATGGGGCTTTTATACCCTTTGTACCCTCCTCCATGTCTGTTATCCCTTCCGCACTGTGATCAATGGGGAGGACCCATGACTGCTGCAGCCAATCACAGGCCGAAGCGCTAGACACCGAACCCAGCCGCGAGCAGGGGAGGGCTGGCAGCCTTAGTCCTGGGGGGCAAATCCAGTCAAGTGGCCCATTTTTGGCCCCGCCCATTATTAAAAGCCCCTCCTACATTTAATAGGCCACTCCCAACACACACTGTACAGCTGACATTCCATAGTTGAGGCCTGTCTACACATCATACGGCGAGGGGAGGCCTGTCCTGGCTGCACTGCCTGCTTATACAACAAGCTACAGCCAGGACGCTCCTCCGCTCTCCTCCCTCCCCTGGTCCTGCTCAAGCCCTGTGGTTCCCCCCACCATCTGTCACCCGCCCGTGGCCTGCTGCCCTCCTTGACCGTCCTCACCCCGCTCTGAATCCTCCTTCTGCAAATGGCAGGGGGGAGCCGGAGCATCTCCTCTCCTACATAGCGCCCCCTACCTCTTACATCCAGTGATGTCACCTTTGTTGTAGACGTTCTCTTTCCTCATCTTCTCCATTCAGACCAGACCGCCATGATGATTTTTCTGCCATCTCCCGTCTCTGCAGAGATTGAGAAACAGACATTAGTTTCCTGCCACCCCCAATACTATACTGCAGAAACAGTCCCCCTGGGAATACTACTACCACACAGATAATGCCCCCAATACTGTACCTGCTATGCCCCCAATACTATACTGCAGAAACAGTCCCCCTGGGAATACTACTACCACACAGATAGTGCCCCCAATACTGTACCCGCTATGCCCCCAATACTATACTGCAGAAAAAGTCCCCCTGGGAATACTACTACCACACAGATAGTGCCCCCTTAAACAATGATTGGCACACAGTGCTCTAAAAAATAACTGCGCTCAGACACTAATAGTATAAAGATAATGTCCCCCAAAAATAATTGTGCTAAGCTGATACTATGCCAGGGTGCCCCCAAAGTAACAGTGCCCCCCAAAATCCCACCAATAGAAATAATTCTCTGCCAGAGCACACATAGTAGTAATAATGCCCCTATAGTGCCCTAGTAATCATGTTCCTCATAGCCCAGTAGTAGTAAAGCTCCCCATAATACCCCCTAGTAGTACTAATTTTCCCTATAATATGACAGTACATGAAATACCCCCGCTTAGTGCCCGCAGTTGAGCTAATGTCCCCATAATGTATGCCAGTATAAAATACCCCTATATAGTGCCCCAGTAAATGCACTCATACTGCTCCTCTCCCCCTTCCCCATAGTGTCCCCCATAATATGCCAGTAAAAAAATGCCCCTTAGTATCCCCAGCAGATGCCCCTATAGTGCTCCTCTCCCCCACAATGTGCCAGTAAAAAAATTCCCCTCCTTAGTGCCACCATATGCCCCAATAGTGCTCCACTCCCCCATAGTGCCCCCAAATAATGCCCCATAGTGCCGCTCTCCCCTATAGTGCCTGCCATAATGTGCCAGTAAAAAAATGCCCCCTTAGTGCTACCAAATGCCATAGTGCCCCCCATAATGTTCCAATACAAAAGGCCCCTTTAGAGCCCCCACTTCCCCATAGTGCCCCCAAATAATGCCCCTATAGTAACACCAGATGCCCCATAGTGCTGCTCTCCCCTATAGTGCCCCCCAGAATGTGCCAATAATAAAAAAAAAGCCCCTTTAGAGCCCCCAGATACCCCCATAGTGCTCCTCTCCCCCATGGTGCCCCCCCATAATGTGCCAGCAAGAAATGCCCCCATAGTGCCAGCTCCTCCAATAGTGCCAGCTCCCCCCCCCATAGTGCCATCCCCCTTATAATGCCAGTTCCACCATAGTGCCAGTTCCCCCATAGTGCCATCCCCCTTATAGTGCCAGTTCCCCCATAGTGCCAGCCCCCCCATAGTGCCATCCCCCTTATAGTGCCAGTTCCCCCATAGTGCCAGACCCCTTATAGTGCCAGCCACCCCATAGTGCCAGCCCCCCCCCATAGTTCTAGCTCCCCCCATAGTGCAAGCCCCCCCATAGTGCCAGCTCCTCCCCCATAGTGCCAGCCGCCCCATAGTGCCAGCCCCCCCATACTGTCAGCCCCCCATAGTGCCAGCCCCCCATAGTGCCAGCCCCCCCATAGTGCCAGCTCCCCCTATAGTGCCAGCCCCCCTATAGTGCCAGCTCCGCCTATAGTGCCCTCCGCATAGTGCTAGCTCCCCCAAAGTGCCAGATCCCCCCCCCATAGTGCCAAATCCCCCCCATAGTGCCAGCCCCCCCTATAGGGCCAGATCCCCCCTATAATGCCAGATCCCCCCCATAGTGCCAAATCCCCCCATAGTGCCAGCCCCCCCTATAGTGCCAGATCCCCCCTATAATGCCAGATCCCCCCCATAGTGCCAGATCCCCCCCCATAGTGCCAGATCCCCCTATAGTGCCAGCTCCCCCTATAGTGCCCCCCCAAAGTGCCAGATCCCCCCCATAGTGCCAAATCCCCCCCATAGTGCCACCCCCCCCTATAGTGCAAGCCCCCCCTATAGTGCCAGATCCCCCCTATAATGCCAGATCCCCCCCCTCCCATAGTGCCAGATCCCCCCCTATAGTGCCAGATCCCCCTATAGTGCAAGCCCCCCCCATAGTGCCAGATCCCCCCCATAGTGCCAGCCCCCCGCAAAGAAGAAGAAAAAAAAAACACTAATACTTACCTCCATCAGCAGCGATGCAAGCCTCTTCTGGCCTGTGTCCCTGCTGTGTGCTGCCGGGCTCAGGCGTCGCGATGATAATGACATCATCGCACTGCCTGAGCCGGCCTCTGATAGGCTGCAGGCATTAGTGCCTGCGGCCTATCAGAAGAACAGGGGAGGGACACGCCTCTCCCTCCCCTGCCCCACAGCACACAGCACGGCCGCAATGACATCCAGGGCCGCGCCGCCTGTGGTGATGATCGGCGGTGCGGCCCTGAAGAATAAAATAAAAAAGAAAAAAAAATTTTTTTAAGACGGGCGGCCCAGCGGCCGTTTATTTAGGGCGGCCTGGGGGGCAATTGCCTCCCTGCCCCCCGGCCCAGCCCGCCCCTGGCCGCGAGGACCAAGTAAGTATGATCGCCACTGCGGGTCGCCCACTTGGGAGGTCTGTCTTACTCATGGATGACCCCTTTAATGGGAAGTATAGCATTGCATGCATGCATTGCTGTTCTTCCTGTCAGTTCAGATGGAATTTGAAACCTGGGCTCCAAATGGATGTGTTATCTTGAAGATGAAATACTGATATGTTCATATATGTAAACAAACAAAACACTTTACATGTGGAAGGAAGTACTTTCATCTTCACTTGGCAATTTTTGACAGGGGTTTAAATGCACAAGAATTTTTATACGGAAAAGATGCGATTGTTGGGAGTGGTTACATCGGGGCAATGATCAGGAACGAACATTCGTACAAACATTTCTTTGCCAAGACAGGGGTCCTTGTAACAGGACCTTTAGTGGAACTAGCTAATGAACCCTATATATGTGTGCTGTATGAGGCTAGTGCGGACAACTATTATTTTATTATTCTATATAATTTTTTTCTGTATCAAAAAAATTGGAGCTCCGACTCACCTCAGGATAAAGCACAGAATTTTGGGCCTACAATAAAAAATTGTATTCAATGATGGACGTATACTTTTACTGTCTTGGCCAATATTATCCTTGTGGATATGAATATTCTGATAAATAATCTTTTTTGTTTCATTTTTGTTCTTTACAGTTCAGAACGAGATCGAGCGCGCGTAGAACAGAGTGCGGCCGTCAACAAGATGTTCGTCTCTGAGGGTTTGGTACATGGAGACCAGAGGGCTGCATACAGCCTCATCCCTCAAGTAAAGGAAGTGTGCAAAGTTGTGGATGGTTTCATCTATGTGGCCAATGCTGAATCACATCAAAGTAAGCAAGTAATAAAGCTGCAGCTTACAATGTCCGAAATATTTCTGATCGATTATTCTCAATTACAGTGAGACAAAACTATGGCTGGAGATGAGCCAAGCATTCAAAAATTCAAGTCGGCTGCTTTACCAAATTTTACAAAACAATTTGCTTTGTGACTAATTACTTTGTCACAAACCGCATTTCTTTGTAAGTAGTCGCTGCAATGACAGGAAGCGTCGATTGCACCGCCCCCCCCCGTCAATGTACCCCTCAGATGCCGCATTCATAGTTGATCAAGGCATCTGACAGCAATATTACCGTGTAACATAAAAAATAAATAAATACTTACCTCATCCATTTGATCGTAAAGAGCCAGCCGCCACCATCTAGATTAAAGATCTTGCACAAAATCTTTGGCAGCCTGTGATGACCTCATCACGTCGGCCGGCGTGGTGATGTCATATGTCACTGCGCACAGGGTTTCGTGCGAGATCTTCAATCAAGATGGCAGCAGCCGGCTCTTCGCTCTAAAACAGATGAGGTACGGTAAGTATGATTTTTTAAAAATTTTACCGCCATTCAGGAAAAAATCAATTCGCTACCACGAAGCACGAGGAAATTCGGCTTTGCTGCAAATCGAATAGTTCCTGAAATTTTGATTGAATTCCATTTCATGGAGTTCAGTTCCCTCAACACTAATACTGGCATTTTAATCTAGTAATTTATACCATGTAGTACACCGCGAAACAAAGTTCTGTTCCTGATCTGTGTCATTTTGTCTAGTTGGTAAGAGGAAGAAGTGTCCGCTGTGTAACTCCGCTCCAGCTTCTACCTGCCTGGCTTGGCTTGATTGACAGGTCTCTCCCTACCTGTAAAACACAGTGCTTTGTAATAAAGGAGCCTGTGTTACTGGCATCATGAGATTGCTGAAAATTCCCCTTTAACCCTTTTGGTGCCAGGGTTGTTTGGACCTCTGGTTACCAGATCAATGTTCACAGTTTTGACATGTACAAATGAAACCTAAATTGTGAAATAAAAAAATAAATAAAAAATCATTCTACCCCCCCCCCCCCCTTCATTCACATGGCACATTGTCAAAATGCCACTCAGCATCAACTGTAATTTGTTTTCAAAAAATTGCATAAATGCTGAAAATAGTAGGCAAAAGTGTGACTCAAGCTAAAAGTTATATGCACCATACCTCCTAAAAATAAAATTTCAACATGTGCAGAGTTTATACATCCAACTTAGATCTAAAGTTAAATGCATTTCTCACTTCTTTTCTGGAAAAAGAACCCCATCTATGACATTCAAAGAGCAAGTATGCTGATTCATTTGGGGGGAAGTGGGTTGATAACATGAACAGAAATCCATGTTATCTTCTCCCTGGGGACAAGTACAGTTAGACAGGGATAGAGAACACTCTGTTTATGTTCTCTCCTTCTACAGACTGTTATCACTCCACCACTGGTCCCCCATCTCCTCCTCCAGGCTGACTGACATCTCAACTGAAGAGAGGAGGTTTGCATTATCAGGTTTATATCACGGAATATGTAGATCCAGCCTGGTTTTAAAGCTGTCAGATTGCATTGCTAGCTCCTCTACATCGGGAGATATAGCCCTTATAATTTAAGTCAGGAGTCAAAGCTGCATGTATGTGCAGCACTGACTGGGACCCATTTTTAGGTGTTGTAACTCCCGATGTAGTGTGTATCCCAATGTATCCTGGCACTATTTTAAAGCGTAGATTGTAAGCTTTACAACAAGCCCTGGCTATTATCTCTAGCTGCTGTGTAGCCTGAGATACGTCCTTGGCTACCGACGTGCCAACCTGCAAGTACGTATGAGATACGTCCCTGGCAGGAAAATAGTTCATTTCTACAGGTATCATGTAATGCTTAATTTTACTTGTGCTGGCGCTGCATGGAAATTGAACACTTGCCGCCAAAGGCCCATTGATATATGCAGAAAATATAAAGTAAATACATTATTATGTGATAAAGACAATGGTGTGGTGACCTTCTTCCTTATCTTATGCAGAGAATAATCGTGAAGAGGAGGTAGCCCAGATCCAGGTGATGATGGATCCTCTACTTGGGGCGCAGAGGAGACCTTTGTTGGTGTTATCTTGTGTGACAAACCCTGGAAACAAGAGGATCCCTTGTGTCTACTTGGCTCATGAGCTGTGTCTAAACAGGTTAAATCGACCATGGATGGTGAGTGTTGTCTACTGGAGTTAGATCTGTGCTTTTCACAACAGCTGGAGTGCCACATGGCTGTTCCATTAGGTGGCAGGCTGTATTCTTCTTATATGACATGTCTGTTTTAGTAGTTAAAATAAATAGGAAATCCATCACTCTACAAAATGTGGTAAAATATAACATTTATTCCATGCTTGTTAAAATGCAATACATCATGTAAGGTAGAACGCCAGCTGACGCATTTCCAACCCCTCCGGGTCCTTAGTCATCATCTAGTCAGCTGGCGTGCTACCTCTGCACTTGAACACGATGCATCGCATTTTAACAAGCATGGAATAAATGTTATATTTTATTACATTGTTCTGGAGTGCTGGATCTGATCCTGGAAGGCGGAAACGGCCTGAATCCTGTGCACCCACTGGAGGTGAGCTGACAAACTATATACTTGTTTAAGTACCTACTTGCATTCTGGAGCATCTGTTCATGTGACTTCATGTTCTGCCATTTCTTTATTATTCCTGCTAGAAGTTGATGGATATAGGTGAGGTGTGTCCCTGGCAGCACTGACTGAATAGTGTCAGACTGTGCAGGGACACTCCCTATCACCCAGATGGACCCTTGTTGCAGACTGCTGGCAAGTCATTCATCAACGTCTAGTAGGAATAATAGAGGAATAGCTCAACAGAGTTACATGAAAATATGCATCTAAATTGTTATTATATGAGGAATGCAAGTAGTTACTTAAACAGACAGGAGAGGTGATAGGTCCTCTTTACATAGGTCTGCTTTTGATAATAAGAATACAATATAGACCATGTTCATACCCCTAAAAACAAATTCCTGAGAAAAGAGGGTCAGGTCCCTTTTTTAAGATCATGCACTGATGTACTGCATAGTAAAGGACTTTAAAGGGGTATTCCCATCGGCGACTTCCAGCAATATTTAACCCACTAATGGGTTAAATATTGCTGGAAGTCGTTGATTACAATAACCCTTTAGAACCTTTGTCATATTCTTTGCTGGTTTTCTACAGGTATTCCCATCGGGAACACTGATGCCCTGTTGCTTGGATATGCCATCAAAACGAGATAGGGGTGGGTCACCTCTGGGACCCGCTCCTATCTCCAGAACGGGACACCTGAAGTGACTGGAGGGCAAATCACGCATGTAGGGTGTGCTCTCCTTCACTTCGGGGGTCCCGTTCTGGAGATAGTAGTGGGTCCCAGAGGTAGGACCTGCACCTATCTGACTTTGATCTTAGCAATATCCTAGTGAAATGCCATCATGTTCCAGATCGGAATACTCCTTTAATGACAGAACAGAAAAATCTATCTTGGTTGCCCATAGCTGCCAATCCCAATCAGGGGTGCACCACCAATGAGGCAAGGTGAGGCGATTGCCTCAGGCAGCACCAGGAAGGGGCACGAGGGAATCAGAAGACGGGGGATTATCTGTTTCTGCAGTATAGTATTGGGAAGCACAGTATGTGGCGCTGTATTACTCTGTATGTTATGTAGCTCTATATGTAATGTTTTCCAGGTATGTCTTTAACAGTAGTGGTGGAGGGAAGGGGCTTGGTTGAGAAATTGGCGATGGTTGGTTGGGGCGCCCTTTCAGTTTTGGCCTTAGGCAGCAGGTAGGCTAGGTGCACCCCTGATCCCAATGCAGCTTTAATTTCATATCCTGCTATTGAAAAATGAAATCTGTGCTTTGATTGGTTACTATGGACTTTTTTTATTTTTTTTATTTTTATAAAGTTTCATAATCTGCCCCAGGGGCGCACCTAGCCTCTCTGCCTTTGGCGAAAATTGAAATGGCACCCCTCCCCCATGCCAATTTCTTAGGCTACTTTCACACTGGCGTTTTAAATTCTGTTTGTGAGATCCGTTCAGGGCTCAAAACGGATCAGTTCAGCCCCAATGCATTCTGAATGGATAAGGATCCGTTCAGAATGCATCAGTTTGGCTCCGTTGCGCCTCCATTCCGCTCTGGAGGCGGACACCAAAACTCTGCCTGGCGATGCGGAGCCAAACGGATCCGTCCTGACTTACAATGTAAGTTATTGGAAGCGGATTCATTTTCACTGACACAATATGGTGCAATTGAAAACGGATCGGTCCCCCATTGACTTTCAATGTAATTAAGGACGGATCCGTTTTGACTTTGTTCTTCATAATGCAAACGGATCCGTTCTGTATGGATATAAGCGTTTGCATTATAGGTGCGGATCCGTCTGTGCAGACACCAGACGGATCCGCACCTAACGCAGGTGTGAAAGTAGCCTTAACCTAACCCCTTTGCCACAATGAAAGCGCTCATTGCCCATGACCCTTCTGCTGCCCCCCACTCTTGCCCCCACCCGGTGCTGCCTGAGGCTATCGCCTCACCTGGCCTCATTGGTGGTGCGCCCCCAATCTGCCCTGTTCAGAATATGTATATATCTATAAATGAAAACTGATTTCAAGAATCTGGGTATAAAACAGAGCTTGAAGTTTCTGTAGCATGTTCTGAAAAATATTACATTTCGCTTTTTTTTTTTTACTGCATTTTTCCCCGGAAAATTGCATCACCAACTGAATAAAACCTCTGTGTGTGGACTCATGTATATCATTCATCATTTACAGGTGCAGAACACAGAAGCCTCCACGCTGTTGGGGTTATTAGATGGCATTGCCTGGATTTTAGCTGAAGTTGGGAGAAAGATATGAACGCTGCCAAATTTTTCACCTGCAATTGTTCTTAAAATGTGAAATGAGATTTTTATACATGTACTGTATATTGGGCAGATTTATGAAAACTGGTGCTAAGGAAAACCGAGCTAATTGCCCATAACAACCAATCAGATTCCACCTTTTATTTTGGAAAATGAAAGGATCAATCCGATTGGTTGCTATGGGCAACTAAACCAGTTTCCCTTTGCACCTGTTTTAATAAATCTCCCCAACGGTCTGAAGCGAGGATTACACAACACATTTCAGTCACCGTGATCCACCTTAAAGGGGTTATCCAATTTCTCAAAACTCCCCCATGTGCCGGACCCCTCACCGGTAATATACTTACGCCGCTCCTGGTCCCCGCACCGTCGCTGCTGCTTCTCCCTGCACACGGATGAAAACATCTGATGTCGGGGGGGGGAGGGCCTCCCTAACATCGCAGGTGACACTAGGTAGGCTCGTCCCCGTCTGCCATTGGCTGCTCCCCCCCGACACCAGATGTTACGGTTACGGGTGAGGGGCCCGGCACATGTGGGGGGGGGGGGGGTTGAGAAATTGGATAAGGAGTTTTCTGGGAGTTTAATATTGATGACCCATCCTCAGGATAGATCATCAATATCAGATCGGTGGGGGTCCGGCACCGGGGAGCTCTGTTTGTATAGTGGCTGTGCTTGGTATTTCAGCCCGGGCCCATTCACTTGAATCGGACTGAGCTGCGCCTAGGCCAAGTGACCAATAAACGTGACCTCATTGGGCTAGGAAAAGGCTGCGGCACTCACTGCGTCCTTGTCAAATAGTTGATAAAAAAATTAGAAAAAATTGATTCGGCCACTTTGTCGAATTTTACGAATTACTTCGTCACGAAGCGCATTTCTTTGTAAGTAGTGGATGCAATGACAGGGAGTGGCGATTGCGCCGCTCCCCATCATTGTACCCCTCAGATGCCACGTTCATAGCTGATCGCGGCATCTGACATTGATATTACAATGTTAAATAAAAAAAATTATAATAATAAAATCATACTTACCTCATCCATTTGATCGCAATGAGCCGGCCACCACCATCTTAATTGAAGCTTTAGGGTGAAATCTTGCGCAGCCCATGATGACGTCATCATGTCAGCTGTCATGGTGACATCAAACGTCACCGCGCACGGGATTTCGTGTGACATATTCAATCAAGGTGGCGGCGGCCGGCTCTTTGCTCTCAAATGGATGAGGCAAGTATGATTTTTTTTTTTTTTATCGCCATTTAGGGAAAATTGATTTGTTACCACGAAGCACAAGAACATTTGGCTTTGCGGCGAATCAAATTCGGATTGAAGACGCGCAACACTAGTGCCGTCCCACGCTGATCTGATATTGATATCTTATCCTGAGGACAGGTTATCAATATCCAACCCCTTTGATATCTTTCCATTATTGAAATGCTGCCGCAATGACCCCCTATGGGACGCAGGTCGCTGGCGACCTTGAGACCTTTCAGAAAGTTCATGAGGATGCATTTGCGGTAATGCCCTGATTTTACAATGGCTCCTGGGTGACAAAGCTCGCTGTGTGCTCCAGCCTTATTGTATTGTTGTTTTTTTCATCATTTATAGATTTTAAATGGTCTCAGTGTAATGAAATGTACGGTGTAATGGAGTCAGTGTAATGACGTGTTCTGTTATCAACCCCTTTCGAGCTGTATATTGCGTATTTGCATATTAAAAAAAGGAATCCACCGCGGATTCTGATGGCGAAAATGGTATTTTTCCTCAACGTCACCTGTATTCAGAACACCATGATCAGCCTCCCATTGATTTAAAGGGGTATGTTATATATTTAGGATAGGAGATTGGACTAGGGAAGAGCAAATCGACTTCGCATGAAACATCCGACGTCGATTCGCATAAAACTTTGTTCTAATACTGTACTGAGCAGGAGCTCCGTACAGTATTAGAATGTATTGGCTCCAAGGTACCACTTGGAATTGAATCCGAGTTTGGGAAATGTTTTTTTACAGTACAAATTAATTTATGAAGTTATTGCGCGAAGTCTCACAAGACTTCGCGAAGCAATAACTTCGGCTCATCGGAGCCAATACATTCTAATACTGTACGGAGCTCCTGCTCTGTACAGTATTAGAACGAAGTCGATTCGAGCTGAAGTCGATTGAGCTGAAGTCGATTCGCTCATCCCCAATTAGGACCACCACCAATCACGAGACCCCCGTACCCTGTGGAGCCCCCCGAAATGAACTGAGCAGCTGGTCGGGTATATGCGTGGCAGCTCCATTCACTTCTAGGGGAGATAGCTGAGCGCTGCACCCAAAGCTTAAAGGGGTTATCTGAGAGAGAGAAAAAAAAAATGTCCCCCATATGCCGGGCCCCCCCGTGCCGTTCCTGATACCCCGCACCGCCGCAGCTGCTTATTCCCGTGTGCAGGTGAAAACGAGCCTCCCTAACGTCACGCGCGATGCTACGGAGGTTCGTACCCGGCGCCGCCTGCCATTGGCTGCTCCCCCCGACACCGGATGTTTTCATCTGCGCACAGGGAGAAGCGGCGGTGCGGGGACCAGGAGGAGCGCGGGGAACCAGGTAAGTAGAATCAGTGTGAGGGGCCCTGCATATGGGGGACATGTTTTTGTCTCGGATAACCCCTTTAAGGTAAAAATATTCTACTCTGTATTCATGAATTGTTATATTTGCCAATTTTTCTGAAATGTTTCACTTCTTACAGCAGAATAAAAGCCCAAGAAGAAATCATTGTCAGGACATGAGTACGATGGGGGATGAAGGCTCTCCTGCTCCAGGCCCATGGCTTGCCTTCGTCCTCTGGACCCTTGTAGTTTTTTTATGTACTGAATCAAACCCATAGTTCTGTTGAGCTGCTCTCAGATTGTGTCCCTCAGCTGAATTTATACTATGGTATTATTGGCCAGTGTTAGCACTGTTGGGTAGTGTTTTTATCGAAAAGCAAAATCCCATCAGAGGAAAGTAGAGAAATCCGACAGGTTTTTCTGCTTTTCTCTGCTGAGATCAAGTCCTGTTTTTTGCTCCAAAATATCCTGATTTATTTTATATAGCAGCATTGTACAGTTTGTGGCGGTGTAGCCGGACACCCAGCAAAATGAAGAGTGTTATATAATGCCCAGATAAATAATACCATTCTTCTCATAATGCTCACAGGTCCAGATTTCCAGATAAATAGCGCCTACAGTGCTCAGAAATCCATACTTACATACAGTAGAGAACTCCACGTTCTCATGCTGACACTCTCCGGACTGTGCTGTCAGATTTATACTGCCCTCTGCTGGCAGCCTCAGGTAATACTAATGTCTACAAGACATAAGGCAGATTTATACTGCCCTCCTCAGGTAATACTAATGTCTACAAGACATAAGGCAGATTTATACTGCCCTCTGCTGGCAGCCTCAGGTAATACTAATGTCTACAAGACATAAGGCAGATTTATAGGGCCCTCTTCTGGCAGTCTCAGGTAATACTAATGTCTACAAGACATAAGGCAGATTTATACTGCCCTCTTCTGGCAGTCTCAGGTAATACTAATGTCTACAAGACATAAGGCAGATTTATAGGGCCCTCTTCTGGCAGTCTCAGGTTATACTAATGTCTACAAGACATAAGGCAGATTTATAGGGCCCTCTTCTGGCAGCCTCAGGTAATACTAATGTCTACAAGACATAAGGCAGATTTATAGGGCCCTCCTCAGGTAATACCAATGTCTACAAGACATTAGGCAGATTTATACTGCACTCTGCTGGCAGCCTCAGGTAATACTAATGTCTACAAGACATAAGGCAGATTTATACTGCCCTCTGCAGCCAGCCTCAGGTAATACTAATGTCTACAAGACATAAGGCAGATTTATACTGCCCTCTGCTGGCAGCCTCAGGTAATACTAATGTCTACAAGACATTAGGCAGATTTATACTGCCCTCTGCAGCCAGCCTCAGATAATACTAATGTCTACAAGACATAAGGCAGATTTATAGGGCCCCTCTGCTGGCAGCCTCAGGTAATACTAATGTCTACAAGACATTAGGCAGATTTATACTGCCCTCTGCTGGCAGTCTCAGGTAATAATGTCTTGTAGACATTAGATTTATACTGCCCTCTGCTGGCAGTCTCAGGTAATAATAATGTCTTGTAGACATTAGATGTATACTGACCTCTGCTGGCAGTCTCAGGTAATACTAATGTCTACAAGACATTAGGCAGATTTATACTGCCCTCTGCTGGCAGTCTCAGGTAATACTAATGTCTTGTAGACATTAGATTTATACTGCCCTCTGCTGGCAGCCTCAGGTAATACTAATGTCTTGTAGACTAGATTTATACTGCCCTCTGCTGGCAGCCTCAGGTAATACTAATGTCTGGTAGACATTAGATTTATACTGCCCTCTGCTGGCAGTCTCAGGTAGTCTAACACCCTGGAGTGGTGTTACTGTTCTTTCACCATGCTACTGTCTTTTATTGCTAACGCCTATATCATCTGTATTTATTTACAGGTCCTTCACAAGTGTGCATTGATATCAGGGCCGGCTCCAGGTTCATGTGGGCCCTTGGGCGATAAAAGCCTGAGTGGGCCCCCTTGTGGCATTTTGCACAACACACGCGGCAATGAAACTGCATGTAGTATAGATGTTGCCAAATACAATAGACAGATCACACTACAGAATGGATATGTGTGAATCAGTCCTTATGCCCCTACTTTTTTTTTAAATCTACCCAGTGTTTTAATCACTCACAGTATTCCGTTTTTACCGTACACCCTCTAAAAAGAAACAGACATTGAATATGAAAATAAATTTCAATATGAATGCTGCTGCCTGCCCCTGTGCCCCCATTGCCCAATAAATATCAATATGATATTTTAATTTGGGGCATAGCAGAGCAGGCAGCAGACTACGATCCGCAGTCCAGCAGCCTCATATTTGCACAGGCAGTGTGCAGCAGAATCAGATTTAGTACCTGCACACACAGCTCCGGCCTGTCATTACTGATTACCAGAGAACAGTACTGGTGGATAGTATTATTATTATCTATTATTAAAGCGCCATTCATTCCATAGCGCTGTACATATGAAGATGGGTGCACATACAGTATGTGTATATATGTGTGTGTGTCTGTGTATACATGCATGTATGTATATATATGTTTGTGTGTGTATATAAATACAGTACAGACCAAAAGTTTGGACACACCTTCTCATTCAAAGAGTTTACTTTATTTTCATGACTATGAAAATTGTAGATTCACACTGAAGGCATCAAAACTATGAATTAACACATGTGGAATTATATACATAACAAACAAGTGTGAAACAACTGAAAATATGTCATATTCTAGGTTCTTCAAAGTAGCCACCTTTTGCTTTGATTACTGCTTTGCACACTCTTGGCATTCTCTTGTGGGATTTCTTGCCTTATAAATGGGGTTGGGACCATCAGTTGCGTTGAGGAGAAGTCAGGTGGATACACAGCTGATAGTTCTACTGAATAGACTGTTAGAATTTGTATTATGGCAAGAAAAAAGCAGCTAAGTAAAGAAAAACGAGTGGCCATCATTACTTTAAGAAATGAAGGTCAGTCAGTCAGCCGAAAAAGTGGGAAAACTTTGAAAGTAAGGGCTATTTGACCATGAAGGAGAGTGATGGGGTGCTGCGCCAGATGACCTGGCCTCCACAGTCACCGGACCTGAACCCAATCGAGATGGTTTGGGGTGAGCTGGACCGCAGAGTGAAGGCAAAAGGGCCAACAAGTGCTAAGCATCTCTGGGAACTTCTTCAAGACTGTTGGAAGACCATTTCAGGGGACTACCTCGTGAAGCTCATCAAGAGAATGCCAAGAGTGTGCAAAGCAGTAATCAAAGCAAAAGGTGGCTACTTTGAAGAACCTAGAATATGACATATTTTCAGTTGTTTCACACTTGTTTGTTATGTATATAATTCCACATGTGTTAATTCATAGTTTTGATGCCTTCATAGTCATGAAAATAAAGAAAACTCTTTGAATGAGAAGGTGTGTCCAAACTTTTGGTCTGTACTGTATATCTATATATATACACTCACCTAAAGAATTATTAGGAACACCTGTTCTATTTCTCATTAATGCAATTATCTAGTCAACCAATCACATGGCAGTTGCTTCAATGTATTTAGGGGTGTTGTCCTGGTCAAGACAATCTCCTGAACTCCAAACTGAATGTCAGAATGGGAAAGAAAGGTGATTTAAGCAATTTTGAGCGTGGCATGGTTGTTGGTGCCAGACGGGCCGGTCTGAGTATTTCACAATCTGCTCAGTTACTGAGATTTTTACGCACAACCATTTCTAGGGTTCTGGTGTGAAAAGGGAAAAACATCCAGTATGCGGCAGTCTTGTGGGCAAAACTGCCTTGTGGATTCTAGAGGTCAGAGGAGAATGGGCCGACTGATTCAAGCTGATAGAAGAGCAACGTTGACTGAAATAACCACTCGTTACAACCGAGGTATGCAGCAAAGCATTTGTGAAGCCACAACACGCACAACCTTGAGGCGGATGGGCTACAACAGCAGAAGACCCCACTGGGTACCACTCATCTCCACTACAAATAGGAAAAAGAGGCTACAATTTGCACAAGCTCACCAAAATTGGACTGTTGAAGACTGGAAAAATGTTGCCTGGTCTGATGAGTCTCGATTTCTGTTGAGACATTCAAATGGTAGAGTCCAAATTTGGCGTAAACAGAATGAGAACATGTATCCATCCTCTGATGGCTACTTCCAGCAGGATAATGCACCATGTCACAAAGCTCGAATCATTTCAAATTGGTTTCTTGAACATGACAATGAGTTCACTGTACTAAAATGGCCCCCACAGTCACCAGATCTCAACCCAATAGAGCATCTTTGGGATGTGGTGGAACGGGAGCTTCGTGCCCTGGATGTGCATCCCTCAAATCTCCATCAACTGCAAGATGCTATCCTATCAATATGGGCCAACATTTCTAAAGAATGCTATCAGCACCTTGTTGAATCAATGCCACGTAGAATGAAGGCAGTTCTGAAGGCAAAAGGGGTCCAACACCGTATTAGTATGGTGTTCCTAATAATTCTTTAGGTGAGTGTATATGCATACATGTATATCAAATGAACTTTACTGGGGCTCTGAATAGGGTTGCATCCCCCTCCCCCTACAGGGATCTTGCTGTCTGTGAATTAGATCGCACGCTATCTCTCTACACACTGATGCCCTGCCCTCCCATTCACTGAAAGCCCGGAGACAAAAGGAACTCCCTGTTTGGGGGAAGTGGGGTATTGTCTGCAGATAGCTGAAAGTGCAGGTTATTTTCTTGCTGGAGACCCTTTCACTGCTGGTGCCTTTCACTTGCGCTTCTGGTTGTTTTAATTATTCATAAATGAATCCTGAAAATAGGGCAAATTTGGACTGGCGATCAGTTTACAGTACTATAGAGCATCTGCAGTACAGTACAGGTGCCGACATTTCCTTTAAATTATTTATTTTCCCAATGAATTACGGTAGATGTACAGTATTTTTATGAATAAAAATTAATAATTAGATTTTTAATTATGAACTAGAATGTAATTGGCTGAATATTCTGTATTGAGCGCTCCAGCTATAAAAAGACCTGGCAATGAAGAAAATGGCAGATTTCTGTTATTAGGGTACAGAGATGCTGCCATGTTTTTATCATTAATTAAATACAATGACATTAGGTGTTGAGCAGCGCCCAACTGGCCTCCTGTCGATTAACCTTTTAATCCCCTTTCTACTAGCATTCAATTATTTGCTCAGGGGATGAAGTGGTGAGATCAGTTATTTACAGTTCTGCATGGCACTTTCTATGGTTCAGTTCAGTGCCTCTGTTTTTTTAATTATTCATAATTAAAAATCAAATTATTCATTTTTATTCATAAAAATACGAGGATTGTGTTTGCAGTGATCTACCAGCGCTGCACCGACTTTCCCCGTCTGTAGTGTGTGTCTGCCAGCCTTAGGATGTGCTGTCATTAGTCCTCCTTATGATGTGCAGTGTGTGAGGCTGGTGGTCACAGGTCATGGCTCTGCCAGCTCTCCAGGACACAAGATTCCTGCTGGAGACCCTTTCACTGCTGGTGCCCTGGAGCGCACGGCATCAGTGTGTACAGAGATGCTGTGCGCTCCCATTGCTCTGATGTTTGCAGCGCATCCAAATGTCCATGAGATGTGACAGCTGTACTCCCCTTTGTATGGTTCCATTCAGCGCTTCTGGTTGTTTTAATTATTCATAAATGAATCCTGAAAATGGGGCAAATTTGGACTGGCGATCAGTTTACAGTACTTTATGCGGGACTTCTGTAATGGAATATGCCTTGCCACCTACAGTACTCCTATCTCCACAGCGAAACTTTGATATTTACTGTATAGCGCACGGGAACTAACTAACTGACTGTAGTTCCATGCGCCATCTGGTGTTCACAAACCAACATTGCACCCTGAATTTTCTCAATGGCTATTTACGCGATTCGGGTTTGCTAATTGAATTGGAAATCGCTTTGCGCTGCCGCGATTCTGAAGGGAGCGCTAGCGATGCTATATCTGTATAATTAGGCAAGCTAATACTATGTTGCTATATATACACACACTCCCACAAAAGCTCCTCCCCCAACAGCAATTTAACACCTTACTCGCCTATGCTCATTTGCAATCAGACAATAGTGATAACCTGTCTAACAAATTCCTTACCTGTTTTGAAACAGTGTCTGAGTATCCACCAGAAAATCCACTGAAGTTCTGCTACAATGGATGTCGCTGATAAAACAGATTATTTTAACTACCTATGTTCTGACTTTTGCTTCTTATCCGTTCCAAATGCAATTGGTACCATGGGTCTGAAGTCTCCAGTTTGGCAAATCATTCAGTGTATATAAAAGAATAGATAGTGTCCAATATTTCTTGGTCAGTAAAAAAAGCTATCATAAAAGGCTTCCATTTTCTAAAAAAAAGGGGTTGTCATTTTTGATTTACACCCTTCGGCATCAATGCGTTCCAATATCAAACAATTAGTAGAATGTTGGATGACTTCTTTCAGTTGTCGTGTATCAGGTTTCAGCCAGTATCTTAGAAGACACCGTTTTGCAGCCAATATCATCACATGGTTTGCAGCCGCAATTTTGGGTCGGGCTGCATCTCTCCCCACATGAAATATGAGAAATTCTGGATCCATTGGGATCTGCGAGTGACATTTGGAGTTTACCATGGATACAAAGGACTGCCAGAAGGATTGTGTCTTCGTACATGACCAAAGACCATGGGTCTGAGTGTTTTCTAGGCAAGCTTTGTGAGCTGTGCTCTCTTTAACAACGTTCAAAGGTTTCAATGTGTGTGAGTGCTGAGACCCCCACCGATCTCTAGAATGAGGAGAGAGAAGTACTCATATATTGCACTCTTTCCTCACTGCAGTATACGGACTCAATAGAAAGTCCATAAGCCTGTCTCTACCGTCTCCTGCAGCAAGGAGAGAGAGCGCAGTATGTTCTAGTGACCAGTGGGGTTCTCAGCACTCAGACCTTCACTAATCAACTGCTATGACATATCAAACATTTCGTGAAAGATCAGTGACGCTTTAACTGCTTGATCTGTACTGTATTCCTATAACTAACCTGTTCTCTTTAAGGGGTTGTCCTGGCATTTAGAGTGATACCCTATGCTCAGGATAGGTCATCAATATCTAATCGGCGGGGGTCCAACACATGGCCCTCCCACCCAGGGCCGACTCCAGGTTCATGTGGGTCCTTGGGCAATAAAGTCTCAGTGGGCCCCCTTGTGGCATTTTGCACGTCGCTTACAGCAATGAAACTGTTAAGACTTTACTGCAGTGAGGGACACTGTTAGGACACCCTTCACACCTGGACACGACTTGACCCTGTATCCCTCAGTGAACATTACAGCCACCATTGAAAGAGTACTATTGTCTGCCATAGGTTCTGTAGGAAGAGACTTGATCCAGATACGGAGGGAAGAGGGCCATAATTCCCATCCTTGCCTAAATCCATACATCGTTATGTAGGAAGAATTTTGCTTTTGTTGGATGTACTACAGCTCTTATTCTGCACTACAGTAAGGAGAGACATGTATTCTGTTAAATCTGGCCTGGTTACTGACTCCTGCTCCATACGCTGGCCACTGCACTCTACACGCCGTGCCTTGCACTCACACAAACATTTAACATCACGGGCATCCCAACTACCATCAGGCAGGAACCCCAAAACCAGGGGCCCCAAGAAAAGAAAGTTTTCCCCCTCCATTCACTGTATGGCACTAGGAAATAACAGTGTGAGTAGAGCCACTGTGATTGACTGTAACAACCAGAGCCATTTTTACTCCCATCCTCTGCTCCCGCTCCTCCGGGACCGTTTGCATATGATAACAATGTGTAGGGGTCAGGCCAGTGATCAGCTGCATCGCTCATGTAGCTGAGAATGGGAATTTAGGCCCAGTTCACATTTCAGTGATTTAGTCAGTGTTAGATCAGTGATTGTGAGCTACAGCCAGGTCCATAAATATTGGGACATCAACACAATTCTAACATTTTTGGCTCTATACATTACCACAATGGATTTGAAATGAAACAAACAAGATGTGCTTTAACTGCAGACTGTCAGCTTTATTTGAGGGTATTTACATCCAAATCAGGTGAACGGTGTAGGAATTACAACAGTTTGCATATGTGCCTCCCACTTGTTAAGGGACCAAAAGTAATGGGACAGAATATTAATCATAAATCAAACTTTCACTTTTTAATACTTGGTTGCAAATCCTTTGCAGTCAATTACAGCCTGAAGTCTGGAACGCATAGACATCACCAGACGCTGGGTTTCATCCCTGGTGATGCTCTGCCAGGCTTCTACTGCGACTGTCTTCAGTTCCTGCTTGTTCTTGGGGCATTTTCCCTTCAGTTTTGTCTTCAGCAAGTGAAATGCATGCTAAATCGGATCCAGGTCAGGTGATTGACTTGGCCATTGCATAGCATTTCACTTCTTCCCCTTAAAAAACTCTTTGGTTGCTTTTGCAGTATGCTTTGGGTCATTGTCCATCTGCACTGTGAAGCGCCGTCCAATGAGTTCTGAAGCATTTGGCTCAATATGAGCAGATAATATTGCCTGAAACACTTCAGAATTCATCCTGCTGCTTTTGTCAGCAGTCACATCATCAATAAATACAAAAGAACCAGTTCCATTGGCAGCCATACATGATAACGCCATGACACTACCACCACCATGGTTCACTAATGAGGTGGTATGCTTAGGATCATGAGCAGTTCCTTTCCTTCTCCATACTCTTCTCTTCCTATCACTTTGGTACAAGTTGATCTTGGTCTCATCTGTCCATAGGATGTTGTTTCTGAACTGTGAAGGCTTTTTTAGATGTCGTTTGGCAAACTCCAATCTGGCCTTCCTGTTTTTGAGGCTCATCAATGGTTAACATCTTGTGGTGAACCCTCTGTATTCACTCTGGTGAAGTCTTCCCTTGATTGTTGACTTTGATACACATACACCTACCTCCTGGAGAGTGTTCTTGATCTGGCCAACTGTTGTGAAGGGTGTTTTCTTCACCAGGGAAAGAATTCTTCGGTCATCCAACACACTTGTTTTCCGTGGTCTTCTGGGTCTTTTGGTGTTGCTGAGCTCACCGGTGCGTTCCTTCTTTTTAAGAATCTTCCAAACAGTTGTTTTGGCCACTCCTAATGTTTTTGCTATCTCTCTGATGGGTTTGTTGTGTTTTTTCAGCCTAATGATGGCTTGCTTCACTGATAGTGACAGCTGTTTGGATCTCATCTTGAGAGTTGACAGCAACAGATTCCAAATGCAAATAGCACACTTGAAATGAACTCTGGACCTTTTATCTGCTCATTGTAATTGGGATAATGAGGGAATAACACACACCTGGCCATGGAACAGCTGAGAAGCCAATTGTCCCATTACTTTTGGTCCCTTAACAAGTGGGAGGCACATATGCAAACTGTTGTAATTCCTACACCGTTCACCTGATTTGGATGTAAATACCTTCAAATTAAAGCTGACCATCTGCAGTTAAAGCACATCTTGTTAGTTTTAATTTCAAATCCATTGTGGTGGTGTATAGAGCCAAAAATGTTAAATTTGTGTCGATGTCCCAATATTTTTGGACCTGACTGTATATCCAGAAGTGAAGCCTACAGAGATGTGTAATGAAAAGATTTGCACCTATACCTGTTCCTTGTAGCCTGTAACTCACAATCACTCATGAAAATCACTGACCAAATCACTGAAGTGTGAACTAGGCTTTAGAGTGGTATTTTTGTTGTTGTTGGTCAGCCTATTTAATAACATAGTAGATTGCACCCTATTACTGGTGAAGTTATAAACATTTGCTTTTCATTCTCTTGTAATTTTTTTACTGCACAGCATTAGCATTTTATTTTAGTTGCTTCTTTAACTTTTCTATATGCTGCGAGCCTTGAAGTAAGTTTAGAAATATCGTTTTGTTCTCATTATTTTTGAGTGGGTTTGCTTTATAGAATTTAGATTGGGAGCCCCGATAGGGACAGGGTCCATGTGAGTGATGATCTCTGGTACAACATTGCAGAATTATCTATGTCATTGTACTAAGGGCTCATGCATACAAGTGCGCCCTGTGCTTATGCTGCAGACCGCTAATAGCGGTCCGCAATGCACGGGCATCAGCCATGTGGCCGACGTTTGCGGATATGGACCAATGGGACAGCGATCTGCAAGATTCAGTCCGTACCACAAAAAAATAGAACATGGCATAGACCGAGATCCCACAGAAGCGCTTTGTAGTTCATGTGATTAAAGAGCTGTTTTTCTTTTGTTGATCTGAGGCTCCTTTCCTGAGTTATGATACTTTTTCCTAATATGCAAATTAGAAATTTGACACAATGAGGGCACTGCCGGTACTCTAATTGCACCCAAACTCTGCATCTTTCTGTGGCGTGCCCCTCTCCCACTGCCTGGCCCTGTCAGTCAAAGCAGCGAAGAAGGGGCTGACCACAGAAAGGACCAGAGCTTGGGCGCAACAAAAGCAACGGTGACCATCTTGTTGCACCAAACGCTTAATTTGCATATTAACTCAGAAATGGAACCCTGGATCAACAAAAGTTAAACAGCGCTTTAATCAGGTGGAAAACAGCTAGGTGTCTATGCAAACAGTTGGATATGGAAGTTGCTGGTGACAGACATCCTTTAAAGTATATTTTACTTTAAAGGGGTTCTCCTGTTTCATAATAAATAAAAAAAATTATCTGCCCCAAGAACGCTAAACACTGCCCTATATACCTGTTTATCATGTCAGAACTTTCCTTCCCCTGTTCTCAGACTGCACGATTTTACCCCATATACCTGTTTTTCATATCAGCACTTTCTTTCCTCTTTTCTCAGCATCACTGCACCCTGGCAGGATGTTTACAGGAAGCACTTCCTGTTTGCCTCCGCTTCCTGTTGGGAAGCATGTTTTGTTCTGTAATGTTTCTCGGGCCTTGCTGCATCTGTCACAATGTTCCTTATGCAGTGGTCATGCCCCCTGCACCTCTTCTGTCCATGCTAGCTAGGCGGAGCTAGCCCCATTAAACATTACAGAGCAAAGTATGCCAAGTTTAGTTAGAAAAGCTTATGAAAACAGGAAGTTCTGCATGTACACATCCTGCCAGGATGCAGTGATGCTGAGAAAAGAGGGAAAAATGTGCTGACATGAAAAACAGGTGTATGGGGCACAATCATGCAGTCTTTAGGGTACTCTGGCCAGATAAAATACATTCTTTATGAAGGACATCACAACAATTTTGATAAATAGCAGAAACAAATTTTATTAGATATTTCTAAAATAATTTTTGCCCATATGCAGAAAAATCTATTTTTCATTAATTGAGTTTAACTGTATATAAAGATGCCCAAGCACCATGCTTATGTCATATTTTCAAAAATCCCAGGGTCCCACAAATGTCAGTATTTCAAAATGTATCTACAATTATCGTAAACTACTTAAATTCATAATCTTCAGCCATAGACATTCTCATCCCTTATCACATTCTCCAGTTTCTCGCACTGATATGCAGAACTCATATTTTATAATGTACCAGATCTTTGTGTTACTCGCAGCAGTTGCAGAGGATTACCATGGCTTTATAGATTACATAACATATTTTTTTTAAATGGTCCAAGATATGTTTGGTGGCTCAATTTCTGGGTGTAACAATGCAAGCATCACTCATTATAACCAATACATATAGAGCACTGAAATAATGTATCTCCAGTCAACGATTGGGAAGTATTCAGCAACTGCCTCACTATGGCATTGATACAAAAATGCTAAAGTGTACAAATTTAACCTTACAGGCAATAGGTAGAATATCAGATTATGCCATTGCTTATACCAAGCCTAGTGAAAGGAAAATGCGACTCGTATGACTCCATGCAAGGGCACTGCTTGGCATTGATGATGATGGCTCTACAGATCCCTCAACTGCAAGACATACGTAAAAGAGCAGCGGGGGACCAAGTTCACATTTTTTCTTTGTCGGAATGCTCGAATTCTGACACCTCGCTTGACTCGCCAACAATCTTCCCATCCACAAGAGTCTGTGTGACTATTTTCACAATTTTTTTGGTTCTGATATCTGGTTCTGTAAAAAGATATGCAAATTTAGATATGGTACCAGACTGGGGCCAGTATCTTTTAAAAGGGTTTTCCGAGATTATATTACTGATGACTTATCCTCTGGATAGGTCATCAGTATCTGATTGGGCGGGGTGCGACACCCAGGACCCCCGCCAATCAGCTGTTTGGGAAGGTGCCAGCACTCCTGCTGCCGCTGGCTTTTTTTAGATTACCAAGCACAGCGCCGTACATTGTATAGCAGGTGTGCTTGGTATTGTGCTTAGCTCCATTCACTGCTCCTAGGCCAAGTGACACATGAACATTTTGTCAATCGGCTTAGGAAAGCAGAGAGAAGGCCGTGGTGGTGGCGGTCACAGGAGCGATACTGCCTTCTTGAACAGCTGATCGACAGGGGTCCCGGGTGTCGGATCCCAACCAGTCAGATACCGATGACCTATCCTGAGGATAGGTTAACAGTTAGAAACTCTCGGAATACCCCTTTAATCTACTGTTTTATATACAGAAAATTGGGCAGAAATAAAATAAAATTACAATTTTCTTATTTTCTTTTTTAATTTCAATGTAATACATTTAAAGAAAAAAAATATGAAAAAAAAAGAAAAATTGTAATTAGAGATGAGAGGAGAAGTTTGAAAAATTGGATTTGGCAGCTTCGATGAATTTTGAGGAGGGAGGAAATTCGACTTCGTGGCAAATCTAAATTTTTCTGAAATTTAGATCGAAGTCCACTTCAATTCGCTCAACACTAATTGTAATATCCAAGAACAAAAGTCCCTATTTTTATTCAGTTGTCTGGGCTGACAAAGTGCCAATCCAATCTTTTGTTGGCAGAGCGCTATACAGCAAGATTTAACCTCTGTGCAAGAATGGGATGAGGGGAGGTTTGTAAAACACACCCACTTGGCTTGACCTGTAAATGGAAGCTTGCTTACCTTCTTCCCAGCGCTGGCTTGCTCTCCTCCTGGTCTGCTATGCCCTGCTGGGCTCCCATGCTGTAAACATACAGTTTGACATTGGCTGCAGCCAATCACTGGCCACTGCAGTGACTGGCTCTACTTACATCATGACAAATGGTCACATGATGCAAGGAGATCCGGTCTCCACTGCTGCTCATGATTGGCTGTGGTGATGTCAAACCAGATGTTTTTAACAAATGAGCCTACAGAACAGCCCAGGCCTGGAGGAGATGGAGAGGTGATGCAGGAAAGTAATCTGCCAGTTCCCATTCACGCACAGCCTCTTTAAAGTGAGTGATGTATATATACTCAAGCATTGGCAATTAGGAGTTATATATATGTGATAGAGCAGGAGGAGCTGAGCAGAGTATAATTTTTATTTTATTTATTTACATCTCTGCTCTTCCAAAGCTAAGTACACTGCTCAAAAAAATAAAGGGAACACTTAAACAACACAATGTAACTCCAAGTCAATCACACTTCTGTGAAATCAAACTGTCCACTTAGGAAGCAACACTGAGTGACAATCAATTTTACATGCTGTTGTGCAAATGGGATAGACAACAGGTGGAAATTATAGGCAATTAGCAAGACACCCCAATAAAGGAGTGGTTCTGCAGGTGGTGACCACAGACCACTTCTCAGTTCCTATGCTTCTTGGCTGATGTTTTGGTCATTTTTGAATGCTGGCGGTGCTTTCAGTCTAGTGCGAGCTGTGGCAAGAAGGTTTGCTGTGTCTGTCAGCGTAGTGTCCAGAGCATGGAGGCGCTACCAGGAGACAGGCCAGTACATCAATAGACGTGGAGGAGGCCGTAGGAGGGCAACAACCCAGCAGCAGGACCGCTACCTCTGCCTTTGTGCAAGGAGGAACAGGAGGAGCACTGCCAGAGCCCTGCAAAATGACCTCCAGCAGGCCACAAATGTGCATGTGTCTGCTCAAACGGTCAGAAACAGACTCCATGAGGGTGATATGAGGGCCCGACGTCCACAGGTGGGGGTTGTGCTTACAGCCCAACACCGTGCAGGACGTTTGGCATTTGCCAGAGAACACCAAGATTGGCAAATTCGCCACTGGCGCCCTGTGCTCTTCACAGATGAAAGCAGGTTCACACTGAGCACATGTGACAGACGTGACAGAGTCTTGAGACGCCGTGGAGAACGTTCTGCTGCCTGCAACATCCTCCAGCATGACCGGTTTGGCATTGGGTCAGTAATGGTGTGGGGTGGCATTTCTTTGGAGGGCCGCACAGCCCTCCATGTGCTCGCCAGAGGTAGCCTGACTGCCATTAGGTACCGAGATGAGATCCTCAGACCCCTTGTGAGACCATATGCTGGTGCGGTTGGCACTGGGTTCCTCCTAATGCAAGACAATGCTAGACCTCATGTGGCTGGAGTGTGTCAGCAGTTCCTGCAAGACAAAGGCATTGATGCTATGGACTGGCCCGCCCGTTCCCCAGACCTGAATCCAATTGAGCACATCTGGGACATCATGTCTCGCTCTATCCACCAACGTCACGTTGCACCACAGACTGTCCAGGAGTTGGCAGATGCTTTAGTCCAGTTCTGGGAGGAGATCCCTCAGGAGACCGTCCGCCACCTCATCAGGAGCATGCACAGGCGTTGTAGGGAGGTCATACTGGCACGTGGAGGCCACACACACTACTGAGACTCATTTTAACTTGTTTTAAGGACATTACATTAAAGTTGGATCAGCCTGTAGTGTGTTTTTCCACTTTAATTTTGAGTGTGACTCCAAATCCATTTTTTTATTTTTGTGTGATTTTGTGGTCAGCACATTCAACTATGTAAAGAACAAAGTATTTCAGAAGAATATTTAATTAATTCAGATCTAGGATGTGTTATTTTTGTGTTCCCTTTATTTTTTTGAGCAGTGTAGTTACGTTGGTAGTTTTATCAGGTGATTGACAGCTATCTCTACATACACACTTAGAGGGAATGCTGTCAGTCAATGAGTAGGACAACCCACTGGACTCCTAAGTCCAGAAAAAGCTGAGATTTCAATGAATTAATGAAATGTTTTTTCTTTACCCATCAAACAATATATCAATTTGCTCTGCTCCTCCTTCTCTATAACAGGCTTTCCCTGTGACAGGTTCACTTTAGAAAGTGTACTTCTTATTTTGAGGAAGAAACGACGAAGCTGAGGCGAAACGCGCGTCGAGGTTCCTATTCTGACCTGTGCTGCTGTCTTCACCCCCCATCATGTCTTGTGGTATATATTGATTTTGATTATGATTTTCTGCTGGGCTCAGTGTACCCTTTATCATAGGGTTTTGTATTGCTACTTTTTGAGGGACTTATCTTCCCTCTTGTCTCTAGATTTAGCCTCTGCTTAACTTCTGTCTCTGTCTAGCGTATTTATTATCTCTATTATTCTTTTTGGAGATTCTACTTTAGAGCTGTGTCCCGTCTCATAGCTATATTTAGGTGATGATTAAATGTCCCATATTGAGCTATAGCAGCATTATTAGTGTTGCTTTTTAGGGACTGAATTATCTTTATATATATATTATCTGTATACTTGACATGTTTTACATCTTTTGGTGGGCGACAGCGGTATAGGCCAGTGGATTGCGGCATTTGTCTTTCTGCTGGTTCTCTTCCCTGTTATCTTTATTTTTATGTATATTATATGTTTATTACAATAAAATGAATTATATTTTTTGATTACTTTGGGCATTTTTATTGTTGTTATTTGTTGATTAACAACATTGTAGGTTCATATTGTTTCCAATTTCTCTGCCCAGATTTAT
The DNA here is from genome assembly GCF_905171765.1 of Bufo bufo. Lineage (NCBI taxonomy): Eukaryota > Metazoa > Chordata > Amphibia > Anura > Bufonidae > Bufo > Bufo bufo. Next base: position 39,000,710 of record NC_053396.1, read on the forward strand.
AGCTTTGTATATTGAGGCCTTTTTTCTTGGTTCTATATTCTTATTTTGAGGAAATCTGACATATCATAAGGAAAAGTTGGACGTTTTTATCTATGGTGGGACTTGAGTTCATTCACTGCTTGCTCGAATGGGGAACAAGCATTTTTGAATACGACCAAGCTATATTGATGAAGCTTCTATAGACTTTAATGGGGCTATAACATTCAGGTGACTGATAGGTGTCTCAGATCACAAACCCCAACATTTTTAAACGTGTAGGTACATTGTAACACCTGGTAGACAAGAATTTAACATTTAGGGCAATGACAATCCTGATTCATTTGAATTGTGGCATGTAATACTACGTTTTCCCAGCCTCTGGCTGACTATGGTTTCCCCATCAATATCAGCTGTGTCCTGGGAGCTAGACGGGCACTTTATTTACTCAGATTAGATACCATTGTCATACATTGGTCACTTACGTCGTGGTTCAGGTATGATGATTTTCTCTCTAAAAAAGTAAAAAGAGCAACTCTTAGTAAAAAAAAACTATACTATATCAAGTAACTATTATGTAATCCAAAAGCATTTTAATGTAATGAACAGACTTTATACAGAGCTCCCTCTACAGGCTGATAGAAATTTTGTCATGTGACCTCACTTCTGAGTAACACTGAAATTGATTGGCAAAATAAATACATAAGAGATGTCACTTCGAGGGAAGGTGTCATCAGAAAATGACTTATTGTTTACATTTTTTTCAGACTAAGACGCTCCTAGGACTTGGAGGAGGAAAATAAGAATTTTTTTTTTTCATCAGACCTCAGATCAGAGTCCCAAATCAAACACCCATTCTTCATCAGACCTCAGATCAGAGTCCCAAATCAAACACCCATTCTTCATCAGACCTCAGATCAGAGTCCCAAATCAAACACCCATTCTTCATCAGACCTCAGATCAGAGTCCCAAATCAAACACCCATTCTTCATCAGACCTCAGATCAGAGTCCCAAATCAAACACCCATTCTTCATCAGACCTCAGATCAGAGTCCCAAATCAAACACCCATTCTTCATCAGACCTCAGATCAGAGTCCCAAATCAAACACCCATTCTTCATCAGACCTCAGATCAGAGTCCCAAATCAAACACCCATTCTTCATCAGACCTCAGATCAGAGTCCCAAATCAAACACCCATTCTTCATCAGACCTCAGATCAGACCCTAAAATTAGAACCTCAAGCTCCATCAGACCTCAGATCAGACCCTAAAATTAGAACCTCAAGCTCCATCAGACCTCAGATCAGACCCTAAAATTAGAACCTCAAGCTCCATCAGCCTCAGAACAGACCCCCCGTCAGCCTCAGAACAGACCCCCCGTCAGCCTCAGAACAGACCCCCCGTCAGCCTCAGAACAGACCCCCCCCCAGCCTCAGAACAGACCCCCCCCGTCAGCCTCAGAACAGACCCCCCCCCCGTCAGCCTCAGAACAGACCCCCCCCCCCGTCAGCCTCAGAACACACCCCCCCCCGTCAGCCACAGAACAGACCCCCCCCCGTCAGCCTCAGAACAGACCCCCCCCCGTCAGCCTCAGAACAGACCCCCCCCGTCAGCCTCAGAACAGACCCCCCCGTCAGCCTCAGAACAGACCCCCCCCCCGTCAGCCTCAGAACAGACCCCCCCCCGTCAGCCTCAGAACAGACCCCCCCCGTCAGCCTCAGAACAGACCCCCCCCCCGTCAGCCTCAGAACAGACCCCCCCCCGTCAGCCTCAGAACAGACCCCCCCCCGTCAGCCTCAGAACAGACCCCCCCCCCGTCAGCCTCAGAACAGCCCCCCCCCGTCAGCCTCAGAACAGACCCCCCCCCGTCAGCCTCAGAACAGACCCCCCCCGTCAGCCTCAGAACAGACCCCCCCCCGTCAGCCTCAGAACAGACCCCCCCCCGTCAGCCTCAGAACAGACCCCCCCCCGTCAGCCTCAGAACAGACCCCCCCCGTCAGCCTCAGAACAGACCCCCCCCGTCAGCCTCAGAACAGACCCCCCCGTCAGCCTCAGAACAGACCCCCCCCGTCAGCCTCAGAACAGACCCCCCCCGTCAGCCTCAGAACAGACCCCCCCCCGTCAGCCTCAGAACAGACCCCCCCCGTCAGCCTCAGAACAGACCCCCCCCCGTCAGCCCCAGAACAGACCCCCCCCCGTCAGCCTCAGAACAGACCCCCCCCCCGTCAGCCTCAGAACAGACCCCCCCCGTCAGCCTCAGAACAGACCCCCCCCGTCAGCCTCAGAACAGACCCCCCCCGTCAGCCTCAGAACAGACCCCCCCCGTCAGCCTCAGAACAGCCCCCCCCCGTCAGCCTCAGAACAGACCCCCCCCCGTCAGCCTCAGAACAGACCCCATCAGCTTCAGATTTGACCCCCATCAGCCTCAGATCAAACTCTACCAGTCATATCAGACCCCATCAGGCTCAGAACAGACCCCATCAGCCTCAGAACAGACCCCATCAGACCTCACATCAGATGTAAAATAAATATACCTTGCTTTCTCCGGACAGCGCTGCCACTGATCGCGCCCTGGTCTTCTCCTGGCCCACGATGCACTGTGACCTGACGTCGCACAGTGTCAGGTCATAGTGTGCACCTACACGCACTACTTCCTGATGCTGTACACTGTCTGGACACAGTGCATTACGGGCCAGAAGAAGACCAAGGAGGGAGAGTACTGCGCAGGCAGTGCTTCCCTCACTGCTCCCCGCGCCTCCTGCATGCTGATGGTATAAGACGCACTGACACTTTTCCCTCACTTTTGGGGGGAAAAAATGCATCTTATATTCCCAAAAATATGGTTCCTTTTTTTTTGTGAAACCTATTTTTAGTACTGCAGTAACTAGTGATGGGCGCAAATATTCGAATCGCAAATTTTAATTGCGAATATTGACACTTTGAGAATTCGCAAATATTTAGAATATAGTGATATATATTCGTAATTTTCGAATATTCTAGATTTTTTTTTCAGCTGAACCCATGATCCCTCCCTGCTTCTTGCTCGTGGGCCAATGAGAAGCCTGCAATGTCTTTGTTAGAGCTTAGCAACATCCCTAGCAACCAATAGGAAAAAGTTACCTACCCCTTTAGTATATAAGAACCTCCCCAGCAGCCATTGTATGCAGTATTTTGCAGATCTGAGAGAGACAGCAGTGTCATTGCTGTGCTCTATGCTTTCCTGTGTCATTACATTAGATAGTTAGTATATACAGTACAGACCAAAGGTTTGGACACACCTTCTCATTCAAAGAGTTTTCTTTATTTTCATGACTATGAAGGCATCAAAACTATGAATTAACACATGTGGAATTATATACATAAACATACAAGTGTGAAACAACTGAAAATATGTCATATTCTAGGTTCTTCAAAGTAGCCACCTTTGCTTTGATTACTGCTTTGCACACTCTTGGCATTCTCTTGATGAGCTTCAAGAGGTAGTCCCCTGAAATGGTTTTCACTTCACAGGTGTGCCCTGTCAGGTTTAATAAGTGGGATTTCTTGCCTTATAAATTGGGTTGGGACCATCAGTTGCGTTGAGGAGAAGTCAGGTGGATACACAGCTGATAGTCCTACTGAATAGACTGTTAGAATTTGTATTATGGCAAGAAAAAAGCAGCTAACAGTCTATTCAGTAGGACTATCAGCTGTGTATCCACCTGACTTCTCCTCAACGCAACTGATGGTCCCAACCCAATTTATAAGGCAAGAAATCCAACTTATTAAACCTGACAGGGCACACCTGTGAAGTGAAAACCATTTCAGGGGACTACCTCTTGAAGCTCATCAAGAGAATGCCAAGAGTGTGCAAAGCAGTAATCAAAGCAAAAGGTGGCTACTTTGAAGAACCTAGAATATTACATATTTTCAGTTGTTTCACACTTGTTTGTTATGTATATAATTCCACATGTGTTAATTCATAGTTTTGATGCCTTCAGTGTGAATCTACAATTTTCATATAGTCATGAAAATAAAGAAAACTCTTTGAATGAGAAGGTGTGTCCAAACTTTTGGTCTGTACTGTGTGTATATATGTATATATATTATATATATATATATATATATATATATATATTTTACAGACAGTTAGTGGGAGATAGTCAGTGTAGGTTAGATAGTGATATAGTGTAGCTGATAGGTTCTGCTGTCCATACATGCTACATGTATGTATGTATGTATGTATGTATGTATGTATGTACAGTATGTATGTATGTATGCTACATACATACTGTGACACAGAGAGAGGTTTTGTCTGGGAAGGCAGGTATTTTCATCCCAACATGTGCGCGCATGGGCTGGTTTCCAGCCAGGTGAGGTAAAATACGGGACCGGAGTTTAAGTGTCAGTCCGAATTTTGGCAGCACCTGGCTGTCCTTTAAAGGGTTTCTACCCCCAGATTTTGAGATTTTTCGCTGACTGACACTAGCGATCTGCTAGTTTCTGCACTACCTAACAATGCTCTTGTATCACCTTTGTCTGATGCCGTTAAGCTTAAAAACATACTTTTATTGATATGCAAATGAGCCTCTAGGTGCTATGGGGGCGTCTTTTCAGCACCTAGAGGCTCCGTCTACTCACTATTTCTGACGCCCCTCGCGTCCCTCCAGCCCGCCCTGCTCCTCTTGATTGACAGCCAACCTCGCTCCATCTCGAATTCCAGCACCTGCGCCGCGCGCTTCTATATTCGGCGCAGGCGCAGTGACTGTCGGACCGCTCCCTGCGCCGGCATCTTTACTGCGGTCCGACAGTCACTGCACCTGCGCCGAATACAGAAGCGCACGGCGCAGGTGCTGGAATTCGAGATGGAGCGAGGTTGGCTGTCAATCAAGAGGAGCGGGGCGGGCTGGAGGGACGCAGTGGGCGGCAGAAATAGTGAGTAGACGGAGCCTCTAGGTGCTGAAAAGACGCCCCCATAGCACCTAGAGGCTCATTTGCATATCAATAAAAGTATGTTTACTAATAAAAGCACCTAGAGGCTCATTTGCATATCAATAAAAGTATGTTTTTAGGCTTAACGGCATCAGACAAAAGGTGATACAAGAGCACTGTTAGGTAGTGCAGACACTAGCAGATCGCTAGTGTCAGTCAGCGAAAAATCTCAAAATCTGGTGGTAGAAACTCTTTAATAGGCAGCTGGACTCAGCAGCTGAGTCTCTGTTTTTGGGATTTGAGGCTTTGTGCCGTGCTGGAGGGCTGAGCCGGGAAACAGGCCTCCTAATGCCTGCTGTGGACTACTGGAGATAGAACTGCCAACAAGGTGATTTTTTGTTCTGTGGACTTTCCATTGTGTGAACTAACACTAAGACTTCAAAGTGTCGTTTTGTTTTTGCCTTATGTGTGAATAAACACTAAAGTTTTGCTTTACAAACTGGTTTTTGCCTCTCTACTGCGTCCGCTTACCCTGCCTACCAGAGCGAATCCCCACAATTGGTGGAGGATGCGGGTAGCGCAGTGAGGCTGGCGTGAAGGCCGAAATATTTAAGTTTTTCCGGGCACGGTTGTATGTCTTACATCAAACCAGCGAGGTTACAACCCGTGTCCCTCGACAAAATGGAAGCAGTCGTGAAAGCTCTCGTGGAGGCTAACCTGCAGCAGTGGGAGGCTAATAAGCAGCAAGAAACAAACCAGCTGCTGTTACAACATGTGATGACTTTACAGCTGGCTTGAGCATCCAGAGCGTCCACGATGCCCAGAAAGCGGTCCGTGCGGCGATCCCCAAGATGACCCCCTCGGATGAAGTTGAAACCTATTTGGCGGTGTTCGAAAAGGTGGCCGTGAGGGAGAAGGTGCCCTGAGGTCAATGTGCTGAGGTCGTAGCTCCGTTCCTGGCATCCGGACCCCAGCAGGTGTATTTCGACTTATCGGACGATCAAGCGGCTGATTACCCGACAGTAAAGGGTGAGATTCTGGCAAGACTGGGGGTGAATGTGTTGGTCCGGGCCCAGCGGGTGCATCAGTGGAAGTTTAACCCGGCTGCATTATGATCTATTATACTTGTTGCAAAAATGGCTGCAGCCTGATGTGCTGAGTTCCACTGCTATGCTGGACCGTCTGTTGGCTGATGTATTCTGGAGGGCTTTGCCACACCCTCTCCAGCACTGGATCAGCCAGGTGTCTCCTGGTAATGCCCTTAAGATGGTGGACCTGGTGGAACGCTATGAGGCTACCAGGAATCTACAGGGGGGTTCTTTTGGAAGGGGGCAGTCAAACCCCGGAAATCTCCTCCCCAGGCCCGACGACTTGTGCCAACAAAACCTGCCCGGGATGTACCCCCTACGGACCCGGCTCCGATTGTCTGCTGGCGGTGTCAGGAGCCTGGCCACATAAGGGCTGACTGTCCCCGTCAGGGTGAGCCCATGGACACCAACTATGGCTACCGCCACTCATTATATGCCAGGAAGATGTGTTACTCCTGTACCCCAGAGACTATAGACAACCACTTGTGCCAGGTGGAAGTAGGAAACACTCTGGTGGTGGCGTTGCTGGACTCAGGGGAGTCTGGTGTCCCTGGTAAGGGCTACACTGGTACAGCCCACTGAGTATACGGGCCGGAAAATCAGGGTAATGTGTATTCATGGAGACTTAAAAGACTACCCCACTGCTATAGTGTCTCTATTCACGGTGAGTGACTGATACCCATGAGACAGGGGTAACCCTAGCAGAGTGGCTCAGCTCAGGGAGGAAACCAAAACCCTGGGAACCCGAGACCGCAGGGCCAGCAGTAGGGGTGTCCGCCACTTCAGTGGAAGAGGGGGAGACAACCCCGCTAAGTGTGATGGTGGGAGACGTGGAGGACTTGCCGCCGGGTCCTGAATTGGCAGACCTAAATGTCTCAGGAGATAATTTTGGTACCACCCAACGTCGGGACCCAACCCTATCCCGCGCCTGGAAAAATGTGTTAATAGTAGGTGGTGAACCACAACAACCTGGGGTAGAGTCAGTGTTTCCCAGTTTTGTGGTTTCAGGATATGTTGTATCGGGTAAACCAACTACGGGGTGAGCCTATTGAACAGTTGGTGGTCCCCAAGGCTTATCGCAAGCCTGTGTTAGATCTAGCCCACCAACACGTTCTCAGTGTATTCAGGATCGTATTCTACAGCTGTTTTACTGGACAAGCATATTCAGAGAGGTCGAAGAGTTTTGTAAATCTTGCCCGACCTGCCAGATAACTAGCCCCCAGCCACATTTCCGTAGTCTCCTAGTACCTCTCCCGATTATTGAGGTACCGTTTGACCGAATAGCTATGGATCTCATAGGCCCAGTACTGAAGTCCGCCAGAGGGCATCAACACATCTTAGTCATTCTAAACTTACGCCACTCGGTACCCGGAGCCGGTGCCACTACGACATACCTCGGCCAAACTCATAGCTAAGGAATTAATGGAGTTTTTTTCCCCGAGTAGGACTACCTAAAGAGGTTCTGACCAACCAACGGACCTCTTTTATGTCCAAGGTGATGAGGGAACTGTAAGTTGCTGCACATAAAACAACAACGGACGTCCGTTTACCATCCGCAAACAGACAGTCTGGTAGAACGGTTTAACCAAACATTAAAAAATATGTTGAAAAAGGTAGTGTCTAAAGATGGGAAGGACTGGGACCTCCTTCTGCCCTCTCATGTTCACAGTGCGAGAGGTACCCCAGGCCTCTACTGGGCTCTTGGCCTTCGAACTGCTATATGGCAGACACCCTTGCGGTCTCTTGGACGTGGCCAAAGAGGCGTGGGAACAACAACCCACTCCACATAAAAGTGTCATTAAGTACGTTACCCAGATGCAAGATCGGATAAAGACAGTGTTGCCTCTTGTTAGGGAGCATATGGAGGCAGCTCAGCGAGCCCAGAGTCGGGTCTATAAATCGGCAGGCTTGGGTCTGGATCTTTAACCCGGGTGATCGGGTTTTGGTTCTGGTGCCGACCGTGGACAGTAAGTTCCTGGCTAGGTGGCAGGGGCCCTACGAGGTACTCGAGAAAATTGGAGATGCAAACTACAAGGTACACCAGTCAGGGCGGCGAAAGCCAGAGAAGGTTTACCATGTGAATTTACTCAAACCATGGAAAGATAGGGAAACCTGTACAGAAGACAGCCCGCGGCTGGGTTTTTTCTAGAAGAGGTACTAGGCCCTCTGTCTGATGCAAGAAAGGCGGCTGCCACAGTAAAAATTGCCGACATCCTCTCCTCTAAACAGACTCAAGAGGGCAGGGAGTTCGTTAGTCGGAACACGGATGTGTTCTCGGACCTCCCTGGACGCACTTCCATAATCCAGCATGACATTGTCACTGAGCCTCAGGCAAAAGTCTGGTTAAAACTGTACCGGGTACCCGAAGCTCGGCGACAAGCCATCTCGGAGGAGGTGCAGCTAATGTTGCAGCTAGACTTCATTGACGAGTAAAAAAGTGATTGGGCCAGTCCTATAGTATACCCAAGCCGGACTGGAAGTGGCGGTTTTATAACGACTTTCATAAACTTAACAAAATTTCTAAGTTCGACGCATATCCCATGCCCCGGGTGGATGAGCTAGTCGAGAAGTTAGGACAAGCACGGTACTTTTCTCTTTTGGACCTCACAAAAGGGTACTCGCAGGTGCCCTTAACGGAGGCTGCCAAAGAGAAAACTGCCTTCGTCACACCTGAGAGGCTGTATCACTATAAGGCGTTACCCTTTGGTCTGCATGGCGCCTCCGCCACTTTTCAGTGACTTATGGACATTGTGCTTCGTCGACATCGTCGGTATGCTTCGGCTTACCTGGACGATATTGTCATCCACAGTACCGACTAGGAAAGTCACCTACCCAAAGTGCAGGCTGTAGTGGACTCCCTTCGGAAGGATGGACTAACCGCTAACCCGAAAAAATGTGCGATAGGGTTAGATGAGACCAAGTACCTGGGGTATGTCATTGGGCATGGAGTCATCAAACTCCAAGTAAACAAAATAGAGGCGATAAGAAATTGGCCCCGACCTGTCACCACTAGGCAAGTAAAGTCATTCCTGGGAATAGTGAGCTATTACATGAGGTTTGTTCCCCACTTTGATACTGTGGCAGTGCCATTGACAGGACTCTTGAAGGGACACAAGTCAGGGATGGTTCACTGGGATGATCGGGCGGAAGAGGCTTTCTCCACTTTGAAGTCGGCCCTGTGTGGGTCCCCGATTTTTGGTGATGCCCGACTTCAAAAGGGATTTTATAGTACAGACCGATGCCTCCGAAGTAGGCCTCGGTTCTGTACTGTCTCAGGAAGTCAACGGGGAGGAGCATCCCGTTGTCTTCCTCAGCCGTAAGCTCACCCCAGCCGAGAACAGGTATAGTACAGTGGAGAGAGAGTGCCTGGCCATCAAGTGGGCACTCGGTCTCTCCGCTATTTGTTGAGGAGAAAGTTCCGCCTAGTGACTGACCACTCCCCTCTCAAGTGAATGAGCCAGGCCAAGGACAGAAATGCCCAGGTAACCCGATGGTTTCTGTCCTTACAAAACTTTACGTTTTCACTGGAACACAGGGCAGGCCGGTTACAGGGAAACGCGGATACCCTGTCCCAGGTACACTGTCTGGCGTGTGTTCACCCCACTCAGGGTTGAACAAAGGGGGGGGGGGGGTATGTGACACAGCAAAGGGTTTTGTCTGGGAAGGCAGGTATTTTCCTCCAAACAGGTGCGGCTGGGCTGGTGAGGTCAAATACGGGAACGGAATTTAAGTGCCGGTCTGGGTTTTGGCAGCACCTGGCAGTCCTTTAATAGGCAGCTGGACTCAGCAGCTGTGTCTCTGTTTTTGTGATCTGAGGCTTTGTGCTGTGCTGGAGGGTTGAGAGCCGCACGCTGGGGAAACAGGCCCCCTAAAGCCTGTTATGGACCGCTGGAGATAGAACTGCCAACAAGGTGATTTTTTATTCTGTGGACTTTCCATTGTGTGAACTAACACCAAGACTGCAAAGTGTCGTTTTGTTTTTGCCTTATGTGTGAATAAGCACTAAAGTTTTGCTTTGCAAACTGGTTTTTGCCTCTGTGCTGCGTCTGCTTACCCTGCCTACCAGAGCGAATCCCCACAATACATACATACATACATAGTGCTGTGATGTCACAAGTTCACAACAATACTTAGTGCACAATCACTAATATGTAGTCAGACCTGTTAAAATGTGAAGTTGCACGTATTGCGCCAAAATATTCGCATCATTAGTGTCGATTTCGCAATCGCGAATATATTGGAGCACTCTATCTGCATATAAAGCTATTGTAATGTTCTGCCGTGCCAACCATTTTCTCCAGTCTCAGGAAGCTTCTAGCAGCTTGAAAAATTTAGCTATAGTGACCCACGCCTCTATTGCGTGCGCATTACGCGCATATTACATTGCCGATTTTCACTATATTTTGCAAATATTTGGTAGAATATTCGTCATATATTTGCGAATTCGAAAATTCGGGAATATATGATGAATATTCTACCAAATATTAGCGAAATATAGCGAATTCGAATATTGCCTTTGCCGCTCATCACTACTAATAACACGCGGACACTTCCTGTTCTGTGCAGATAACTTCTCAGCAGTCATTTCGTTATCACCACAGACAGGATTACAATTAAAAAGATCACCTATATATAGATAACACAGAATCCACCATTCATAATAGGTGATAAATACAGGTACTTCCTCTACCTGCTCAATGACCTCTGCACAGGCCACACAGCATATCTAGAAAACCATCCTATGCAAGTCAATGAGTCCCCTGCCAGCTATTCTGTCTATTGCCCATGTCGCTCCTGTAAAACATATCTTTAAATGCTGTTAAGAGCAGCTGAGGCAAGATGGCTGCCCCCATAATGATAGACAGTAGAAATGTAAAAATCTACAATCAGAAAATAAAAACTGATAAAAAAAGTACTATCTGGTTTTAATTGGTAAAAAATTATAGGTAAAACTGAATTGCTGTCATGGACCAGCACATGCATGCATAAAACAGTCAACCATTTGTTTCAACTGGTTCTATAATTTAATTGAGCACTTGCTTCCAGGGCCCCCCCAGTAACATTCCTTTTGGGGGCCACTGTACAGCTATATGCAAGTATTATCTGCTCCTATGGCAGCAGGCAGCAGCAAGACTCTACAAGATGATTAATTATGGGGGACCCAGCAGTGACCAAGTCCCTAGGTAAAGATAATACTGGCTGGCCTTCTTCTATACCTAGAAGTCTTCTCAGGCATGCGATACATCTATAATAATAAACTGGGTACTTTGTTACATACATGTACCCAGTTTTAATAAGAACATAGACTGGTTTAGGTGCCCTATGCTGCCTATCTACCTGCATGTAGTGTAGTCAGTCTACTGTATCATGCTACTTATGCAGGGGGTAGGGGACTAGTGGTCCATCTTGCTCAGGGGCCCACTGGAGGATTCACCTGTACCCCTGTAGGCCAGTCCAAACCTGGCAGTCAGGTTTACCTACAGTTTAAAGCTGATTACTGAGGGTCTCAAAAGGTAGAGACCACTAATGGAAGTTTTTCTTGGAGTTTTTGGTCATATACCAGCAGCAGTAGGAGGACCCAACCATGGGTCTGAAGCAGAACATTATTTCTCATTGCATAAGCATTTAGTGTAGAAGTGAAAATCCGGCTATTAATTAAAAGTAGACACAATAGCGTCCGAGCTGTGAAAGATACCCACAATGCAAGAAAGAATTTATGAAGAACATTCCACACACCAAGGACAGCTAAGGAATGTAGGGTCGATGTTTACAGACAGGGAGCTACATATTACATAGGCTTGTGACATTCTCAAGGTGTGTAATTAATCACTGGCTTCATTCAGCAGATAAAAAGTCTCAAATTATCACCACCACCAAACACTTACTCTGGTTCTCCTTCCAGTAGACGTCTGTACTCTGCGATTTCAGCTTCCAGAGTCTCCTTAATCTTCCACAGTGCCGCATATTCCAGTTTGTTGTTTTGTATGGTCTTTAGTATCTCAGATAACTCCTGCTCCACTGCCATTACATTACCCTGCAGTCTGTCCAGCTCTTTCTTGTATTGCAGCTCTGTTTCATCAAGGTCTCGCTTTAGTGCATTTACCTGCAATACAATTTACTCGTTATATCATTCATTGGACATAATTGTTGGACAACTCAGCAAAAATGGTGCTTCAATGTAAGCAGTGCTGCAGTGACCATCTCGGTCCACTACAAAATAGATGTAGCTGTCTTCTTCTGGTGCTGGAGCTATAGCTGAATGGCTGATCGGCGGGGTGCAGGATGTTGGACCATTCAGCTAGTGATGGCCTATTTTGAGGGTAGGCCATTGCTTAATGAAAGGAGGACAACCCCTTTAACTAATAATTCCTTAGTAGTTTGGACTGTTACCTTTAACAGTGGGAGTGATTTAATAAAGGATTTCATATCTCAAATTTCCCAACATCCCCATGGAAATATTTGAGCAAAATGTAGGAGATTTTACAGCCTATAATCACATTTGTCAATATTGCAGTTGGTAAGTTTGGGGCATGTAAGCGATGCCCCCAGGAATGCCTGCTTATTGGTGGTACTACAACACTCCCCACCCATTTTGTCTAGGGACAACCTGAATGTGCCGAGACTGTCTCTAAAAATGGGGACTGGCCATATACCGTACAGGGAAACTCCTCGGTGGGCCGATGCCCAGGGGGCCGCCTGAGCCCTCCTCACAGACGCTGACCAGGTACTAATTAACTAATGCTAGGAGCATCAGGTACTTATGCTCCTGGCCAGCAGCCGCATGTGCCCTCCTGAATTCAACTGTATTACCGTCCTCAGTATGGTGATAGGGCAGTATTTTGTGCTGCTCTGTGGTATTTGGTTTTGCTGGGGCGGTATTTTGTGCTGCAGTTGCTGGCTATGTTGTCTCTGCATACCGGTAGCTTAGGTTGCCCTGCCTTCTGTCAATTTGGACGAGTCTACTACTTGGGCCCAAATTTAAGTTTTTTTCAGGACCAGTTTAAATTCCCAGTCTGCCCCTGACGGTCAGTCCTTGTTGGCAACCATGCTATAATCTGGAGTCCACCGGCAAATTACCATTAACAGTAGTAGTATGGAGAGAGTGGGACATTTTACATTCCTTATGTTCAAGGAAGCAATTCACATCATTAAAGGTTAAGGAATTGTCTTTCAAGTAATTACCCAGTATAGTCATACAGGTTTATACTTTGACTCCTCTAGATACACTGGTATACCAGTAAGTGATGATGTTCGTGCAAGTATTTAAATCACCTGGTTTCCTGCAGTCTCTAGTTCCAGCTGCAGTCCCTGTAACACGGTCCGTCTGTCTCGTACTTCATCTTGTGCTCTCCTGATGTCTTCATCATCTTTGGCAAGTTGCAGGGTTACTGCTTCATACTAGAAAGGAAATGACGCAATTACATCCCAAAAGAAAAGCGCAATGATGTGATGTACTAAACACATGACCATGGCAACCAATCACAAGCTGCACTGGCGTCGTCCATTCTGATGCCCAGGGGCAGGCTCGGACTGGCCCACAGGGGTACAGGGGAATCCCCCGGTGGGCCCCTGAGCAAGGTGGGCCCCTAGTCTCCCACCCCCTGCACAAGTGGCACATAACTTACTGCACTACATACATATATTCAATGTATAGCTCCTCAACCAGCCTATGTTCATATATGAACATTAAAGATTAATAAAGAAATTACCCACTTTATTATTATAGACACGGTCAGATAGCTGAGATGACTTCTAGCTATAGAGGAAAGCTGCCAGTACCCTCTTTTCCCCAGGATCTACCTTCTCAAAGTTGCTGCAGGGACCCCCATATAAAATCATCTGGTATCAGGTGCCCCCCCCCCCCAAGCTATGTGAGCAGGTACTATTTGTATGTATTCGTACGCTGGGCCCCCAAAATAAATTTTACTGGTGGCCCTAGGCACCCCAGTCCGACACTGCCCAGGGGCATAGCTACCATGGAAGCAGAAGTGGCTGCTATGGGGCACAAACTCGGGAAGGGGCCCAGGAGGAAGATAAATGGATTTATTTTCAGGGTCCAGGGAGCGGTGAGTATGGTGCTCCTAGTCCTAGCACTGGTATTGCTCACCACTCCCTGGTCTTCCTTTCCAGGCGCCTGTGCTGCACTAAATCCTGGCAGCGCACAGCTTCAGGGCGGGATATAGTGCATAGGAGCGCACTATGACCTGGCGCTGTACGATGTCAGGTCACAGCGTAGGGCGTGCCTAGACACAGTGCTGCATGAAGAGCGGAGGTGTCTGCAGGAGGAGAAGAGAGGTGAGTATTATTTTTTGGTCCAGTCTGAGACCAAGGAGGAGGTTCAAAAATTTGCTGCAGGTCTAGTTACGTCACTGCTGACACCATTTTGCAATACTAAGGAATATACATGATACCTGAGTCTGGAACAGAGCATCTGCCTCCTCCTTATTTTTCTTCATTATGTCCTCATACTGTGCACGAACTTCAGACAAGATGGACGTCAGGTCAGGCCCCTGAACCGCATCAACAGCAACTTCCACTTTTCCTCTATCTAGTTTCTCTCTGAGAGCAGCAATGTCCTGCATTACAGAATGTACGTCAGGTCATACACAACAGAAGGCTGGTGCATGTATGGTATGTATCCAATGTGTGAGTGGTATGTGCTCTCCATGTACTCAGCATGTGAGTGGTGAGTGTCTGTCATGTGTCCATTGTATGATGTGTGTGCCGCATGTGTCCAGCTTGAGTAATGCCTGCCTTGCATGTGTCCTGTGTGTGAATGGTGCATGTACGGCATGCCAGCAATGTGTGACAGCATGTAGACACAGCATTTCAGGGCTGTGGTTGGTAAAGGGGGGACCAAGTATAGGGAACAGCCCAACACCTCTGGTTTACTGAAATGGGTATTCCAAGGTTTCAATTAACCACCCTCCCTGCCAGACTTGAGAAGTTAAACATACCCACCTGCTCCTCATTGCTCGGTTTCGGTTCGCTGGGTCCACCAATGTCTTCACTGCACTTCAGTCCCTGCATGTAAACTTCCTCCATGGACAGGGTCACATGCCACATTGCAGCCAATGACTGGCCATGCATTGTTTGGTGGACAAGTCACCACTGCGACCAGTCATTGCCTACAGCGGGCCACGTGACCCCCACCTGTGCCGGAAGTTTACATGCGAGGATTGAAGACAGCTGCAGATCTAAGGAACCAGAACCAAGTGGCTGGAGCAGGCAAATATGTTTCATTTCATAGGTTTGGAAGGGAGGGGGAAGAACGCTTGGTAGTGGCCGGAACGGGGTCCTTTAGCCACCACTTCCGTTCTCAATATAGGTGTGGGTGCATATCTTAGCGATGAGACAACCCTTTAATGGAATGGGTCAGTCATTCATTTTCACTGCATGACCTCATGGTGGAAGAGTATAAATGATGCAGTGGTCATATATGTGCCTACTGCTTCATTCAATGACTATGGGACTTACTAAATAAGTTGGCCCCGTATACTGTAAGTGAATGGAGCAGAATGCATGCACAATCACTACTCCATTTAAACTTTTCCTACCTGTGGTCATGCAGTGAGGTGGAATGGGGGGCTTGGGACCCCCATCTTGTGGGTAGGCGATAATTATTTATCGTGGAATAACCCCTTTAAGTTTATTGTGTAAATTGTATGCAGCAAACTCATAAGCTCCCCCCAGTGGCATGAGTAGGCATCTAGACATTTATAAAAAGCAGGGAAATTAAAGCTCTGTATAAGAAAAATGCATATATTAATAAATTAGCAAAGATATTGCACCAATTTAGGCTACATTCACATCTGCGTCAGATGAAAATAGTTCCCTCGAATGGAAACTGAACAGATCCCATTATAGTCAATGGGATCTGTTAGGCTCCGGTTCCTGTCAATTATGTGCCGAATCCCGCTCTTTTTTAATTTTCGTCTTCTGCTCCTCGAACATAGAGCAGAAATACATAGCGCTGATGTGAACGCAGCCTTAGATTAACAAAACATTCAGTCTCTCATTCACATCAGGGTTCATTGCTCCAATATTCAAAGAATGTGTTTAACATTTCTACCACAACGGTAGCAGAAGGTGGAATGCATTTTAGTAAATTATTAATGGTACCTGTGTTGTCCCAGTTAATGGTTTTTCAAACCAGAACTGATTTAAAGGGCAACTCTCAGCAGGTTTGTGCCTATGAAACTGGCTGACGTGTTGCATGGCACAAGGCAGATGAAGGCATCTGTGTTGGTCCCATGTTCATGTGTGCCCTCATTTGAGTGACAGGGCCAGGCAGGGAATACTTTATCATGCCTGGCCTTGTCAATCAAAGTGCAGAGGGCACGGCTGTTGCAGAGAAAGCAGAGCCTCCAGGCCTAACGTCAATGCCCCCCGTTGCTCCTTTTTGTATACAGTATATTAAAGCATCATTTTTCTCAGCAATGTGGGCATGTATGAACATGAGACCAACGCCGGTGCCTTCAGCTGCCAAACGCACATGTAACAGGACAATTTCATAGGTACTAATCTGCTGACAGATGCCTTTTAATTGCATTCCGTGATATATGTTATCCACTATACTTAGTGCACTTTACTGCCATCTACTGGCCATTATTATATTTGGTTTTATAAGTTATCTGTGTTGTAATTCATTATGTAATTTATCTTGTAACTCCTACTGTGAGATGATATCCTGTGTCCTGCAATCTTTTCCTGTTTGTTAGAGCATTTTTCTTTGAAAAGCATATCCATTTCAACTCCCTCACTCGAATTCTACATGTAACTGGTATCGCTATGGGAATTAGGATAGCAAGTTCACTATATTTTCTCGCTTGTACAAGAGATTGCCACTCGCACACATCAGAGACTTCTCTAGTACCTGTTTGTGGTCATTCTTTAAGGTCAGAAGCTCACTCTGTAAGCTGTCTACATCTGCTCTCAGGCTGTCATTAATAACATTGTGATCTTCCTTTGCCTTTCGCAGCGAGTTCATATCCCGTTCCACAGACTGACGTAAGGCAGATTCTGTGTTCCACCTAATAGAAATGCAATCCATTGTGAAGGTATAATGCATAGCTGTGCAGATTATCATTGCTTCAAGGCATACCATATGCGGATTACAGGGAATTTCCCTTAATAAGGCAAGTCTGCTTACTTTGTAGTTAGATTGGTATGGGGTTCATTTACCTATGATATTATTAATGACAGAATCTTGGATCCAGTGTTTCTGCTGTGAATTCATATCATGTGTTACCTTTCATAAGCCATAGAGACAAAGTCACATGAAAAATAGAAATACATTGAAGCAGTGCCAACTGCACACTATGGAACATAAGTTATAATGACAGATATTGTAAAGGGCTGAGAATATGTTGGTTCTATATACATAAATTATATTGATACTAAATTATATTTACATTATATATATCCTAGTAAAATTAGCATATCACTTGCAAATCATATATGATTTGTTTTTGGAAATAGCAATTGAACCTGACAGAGTTGACCAAGATGTAGCTCTGGCATGTTGTCATTCTTATTAGCTTCCCAAAATGATTCAAAATGGCCACACAGGCTTTGTTACTTTGTCCCTGATCAGACTGATAATTTGACTGTATGGGAATCTATGGAGTATTTCTGATCAGACACGTTGCAAAGTTTCCTTGTAACTATGTAATTCTCATGGAAAACTAGGGTGGGGGGTAGGGTATTGAAGGATGTCACTGAGACATCAAACAATGTATTGACTGCAGGGCTTTTTTAGGGTGTGGCAAATTCTCGAGCAGCTCTCTCCCTATGACAGTTTCGGGGGGGGGGGGGGGGGAGTGTCCTTCATCAGGGGGTCTGTTCTTTCGGTTGCAGCTCTCTCTCTGTAACTGTCACAGCTCCTAGCAGTAGATATGACTGGTGGCACTTAAAGGATGGGACTGAGCATGTGCGACCACTTCAGTAGGTGGACGTGCACATTATAATACAGATTATTTACCAGAGGAGCATCAATTTTAATGAAGCAAAGAGAATCTCTCACAACTGGAGCATAACTGGAGTAACTTGCTTCTCGTGTGGAATTTTAATAAGATAATATTTGACAGTGGCTCAACCTCTCTAAGAACGGGAACCCCAGGAGCAATCTAAGATCACCCAGTATTTTTAGTAGTGAATTTGTGTATTTGTGAATTGCAGTTTTATATGGGAACATTATGGCAATGTTATGTTGGTTCCTTAAGGTAGTATTATTTGGATGCTTCATACTATTTGGCCACTGTATGTCAACATTATATGAGTTGTATATGGCAGTACAGTAAATGGCAGCATGGTGGTGTTATGTGGACTGAAATTACATGAGAAACTGTGGGGCACGGGAAGGGCAAATCTGCTTGTTGCGCGGGGTCTTAATTTTTGTAAAAGCAGCCCTGATTGCTTTCAGATTTACTGTACAATTCTTATACTCACTTCTCCTTGAAGTCATCTGCAGCCAGTCTGCTGTTATCAATAGCTAATAGGAGCTTTGTATTCTCAGAGATTGAATCTGTAATCTGAAAGAATTAGAAAACCATAGTTTGACTTTCTTGTTTCTCCTATAACAAGAAATAGCTGGAATAATTGTGAGGGGTTAATATTGTATTCAGATGTTTCTCTTGGTACAATACTTTCTGGATTTAATTATCATTATCATTATTATCATTATTATTATTATTTGCACTTATATAGCGCTACTATATTCCGCAGCGCTTTACAGACATTAGCATCACACTGTCCCCAGTGTGGGGCTCACAATCTAAGGTCCCTATCAGTATGTCAGTGGAGTGTGGGAGGAAACCAATGCAAACACGGGGAGACCATACAAACTCCATGCAGATGTTTCCCATCGTAATGGCCCCTTAAGGTCAGCGCAGTGCAGATAGGTTTGTCAGCCTCGTTTCTGTCACTGTTGTGACTGAACCCCATTATTGAAGCAGAAGATGGACCCACAGGTGGAAGAGCAGTACACACATCAATCATAAGAAATCACTTTGAAGGGGTTATCCCACTTGCAATGAAAGGGGATACTGTCGGACCCTACTGATCACAAAGTAATGGCATGTCCTAGCTATCTGCCATCATCAGATCGCAGGTCCGTAAAATACACATGCGGTCCAATTGCGGACCAATTGTTTTCAATGGGTTCGTAGTCTGCATTTTTTAGAACGGGCGTACAGATGTGGAAAGCACACGGATCATCCGTGTGCTTTCCGCATCTCTATGTCCATTCCACAAAAGGAAAGCCCATGTTCTATACTTGTCCGCAAAATGTGGACTGTGGACCCCTCTGGAGCGGGCACCATCTTTAAAGACCCAGCATATGACGTACTATGACGTTATTATGGCGACATCTACATTTTGACAGCACATTAGTGACAGTCCGTCGGCCACAGTAAAGATAATTGGGGTCATTTATCATGACTGATGTAAAGTAGAACTGGCTTAGTTGCCGATAGCAACCAATCAGATTCCACCTTTCATTTTCCAAAGGGGCTGTGAAAAATGAAAGGTGGAACCTGATTGGTTGCTGTGGGGATCAAAGCCAGTTCTACTTTACACCAGTCTGATAAATGACCCCAAATATTTTGAACGAATCTGGTTCGTCTGTAGTGGGACTAACTGATTTGCTCATCACTAATCAGGAGTAGTGTGATGTGGGTGCAGTTGAATAGGTGCTGCTGCCAGGGCCCCCCTTCCCGCCGATCCCTGGGGCCCCATGTAATTGCAGAGTTTGCATAGTGGCTAAAACCACCACTGGCCAAAAGAGATGAATCCACAGAGCCTCCTAATCAGGGGAGGTGATGTAATACGTAATACACATTACATTTACAGACACAATCGCTGATGCAACATGCAATATTGCTATAGTGACCGGAGTTAGACGTTATTGTATTGTAGAAAAGAGATGTGAGGCTTAACGTCTAACACAGTGAAATACATTTAGTCGTGGCCTGTGACTTTCTAAGAATACACGCAATCCTCAGTAAATAGAGATAAAAATCATCTTTTAGGGCAAGTTACTGTTTGTTTTCTCACCTTAGTAACTCAGGGGTGTAGGAGTGTTTCCGTCGTATAGAAAAAGGTTTCTGTCAAATATTTGCTTCCAGACCCTGATTATTGTTCTGTGGCAATGTTAGTTTTAAGAGAGATTTTATGTGTCTATGTGGCTATACATGGTTCAGAGGCTGCAGTCCTACCAAAGCCCTGGTGCTAAAGCTTACCTATAAGCAACCCTGACATAATAGAGAAAACCAATACGATAAATGCAACGTGATGGCTGAGGCTGCCAGCCCCCTTCAATCCCATTTTTTAACATTCAAATATGTCAAATTCTGTGCTGATTAATTTGATAATATGTATTGTTGTTTAGAGTTTTTATATTACAAAGTTCCAAAGCATAGACATAAATGTAAAGCAAACCTGTCAGGTGAATTCTGTTGCCCTATCAGGATATAATAGAGGGGTAGAAGCTGAGCTGTCTGATAAATAGCTTTATGTGATTTGGAGCAGGATTTCTGAGTTAAAAAGCAGAGTAAATCCTGAAAGGACTCCTAGGGAATTTACTTAGAAATCCTGCTGCAAATCACATAAACCTATATATCACAGAGCTCACCTTCTCTCCCTCTGTCATATCCTGTACCAGATAGGGCAGCAGAAATCTGTCAGGTTCACTATATAAAAGTAACATTTTGGCTTCATGCAGCCACCACTAGAGGGAGCCTAAGAGCTAGCTGTTTATACATTGATCTCAATAATACAAATATTATGCTGTACTCTCCTAGGTTCCCCTAGTGGTGACTGTAAGCAGTTCTTTGTCAATGCAGGTAAGTTGGAACTCTAAATCAAAATTGTCAAAATGGAGCAACAAATTAGCACAAAATTGTGAACCTAAAGATGAGAATGTTGAAAGATGGCCTTTTGTTTTAAATTGGTACTGTGCTTTCATCAAATCTTTTTATAACACTTGATGATAAGAAACATATCTTATTAGAGAAAAATGCCTCTGTCTCTACTTATGAGCCTTCTCTGCCCATCCTCGCCTGAACAGATCATTCAGCCTCCGTTTACAGATGAAATACCTCTGGAGCACCAAGATGGGTTATCAGCTCACTGAAGGATCAGGTTGAATGATGCTCATAGTAGTCTATGAAAAGGGTAGCAGGAGAAGAAAGAGGGAGCTGCTGGAAGGAGACAGAGGCAGACAGGCACACAGAGCTGCTGCTCTATTTCACCCCAGTGCAGGATCCACCGCTATGATACTCAGTACTACTGTATAATATTCTCAATGTAGTTGCTGCTTCTAATGGTGCGCTATAGACAGTTAGCTGACCAGGATCTGCACTAGGTGCAGTGAATGGGAGACATCATAGTAGCTAGTCTCTATCAACTAATTTGGGGAAAACTGTTGGTTTGTATATAGAGATGCTTGGAGGTGTATAAACTCAATTCAAATGTGTTTTCCATCCACAGGCTACATTTAGGTGCACCTGCGAGGCCTGGGCCATATCAGCCAGTCTTGAGTCGCAGACTCCTCCCTCCTCCCATTGCAAGCATGGCTACATGCTGGAGGTAACTGGTGAGTTGGCTATGAGTAAGACCTTACGCTCCTGTAATTCGCCCACTGCCTCCTGGTATTGCCCATACGGCAGTGGTAGGTGAGTGATAGGTCCCGAGCTACTTGAGAAACCTTGGCGCGGTGCTCGGGCTCAGAAATGTCCTCCACAGTAGGATATGTTGGCTAATCTCTCAATTTTAACATCAGTATGAGGGTTTAGTGAGACCGCAGAGTGCACCTGTCTTTGTAAATGTTATTATATTGGTTATCACATTCGCATAATTGCTATCTTGTGTAGGATGTCTATTGTGGTACTTGTGGTCCGCTGCAGACATCCTCCACTGTATGCATTTTTGCTGGGTATCGCCAATAGCAACAGGCCACAAGTGCAGGATTTGCTCCCCTGTATACACATGCACAACTGTCTATGGGTTTGAGCACCTCCTGCCTGTTTAACACCATGCCATTTTTTCTGTTGGTTTGCAACTAGAGGTGGAGCCTGCAAAGAGGAAAATGGTTCAAAAATGTTGAATGTGGGTCATATATAACGTTTTGATACAGTGTTATCACTCATCACAAGCACATGGCAGCTTATTATAAAAAGTTACCTGAAATGGCAGGTATGCTTTAAGCTATGCCTCTGTCTGGAATACTTTATCTAAATACCAAGAAATAATAATATGTACACCAGAGTGAGTCTTCTTCATGTCTTACCTG
Source organism: Bufo bufo (assembly GCF_905171765.1). NCBI lineage: Eukaryota > Metazoa > Chordata > Amphibia > Anura > Bufonidae > Bufo > Bufo bufo. The sequence goes on from NC_053396.1 coordinate 39,022,977, forward strand.
CTTTCTTAGGGTATTAATCAGGGTGAAGTAATCACTGTAGTCTTTCCTTTCTGCGGCACCCTCTTTTAATTTGTCTCGAATTTGGATCTCTAATTGTTGATTTGACTTTTCCATTGCAGAAACGTTCTCCAAGTAATTGGCAAGGCGATTGTTCAGATTCTGCATCACCTCTTTGTCATTAGGTCCATTGCTCAGTGGGGAGCTGAGCACTTGAGTTGGAGAGACAGCCCAAGGTCTTCCATCATAAGAGACGCTGGCTGAGGAGGTCCTAAGCTTAGAGGGGCTTCCACGCAGAGAACACAGGGTAGCCATAACAGCTTGTATGGACTGTGAATAATAAAATGAACAATAAATGAAAGTGAAACATACCAACAGAGGATAGAAGACATACAAAGTGAGATTACTGGAAAGTAAGTCTACAAGAAAACGACTGGGGAATTCCAGTGCTTACATCTGACATTCTTGCAACAGATGCATAATTTTTTAATAAACTGTCCAAACCTCTTCACTGCTGGTTAGAGAGTTTTCAGTTGCTAATCTCAGACAAGACACGTTCTTGAGAAGCTCCATTGATCCTAAAGTGACTTTCCAGCTTTTGGGACTTTTTTGTAACCGTGTTGTATCTATTGAAAAATTCCTACTTATCTGGTCCCTGCCACTCTGTTCCAGCTCCCGGGATCCTGTAAACCTTTGGACGCATATATATTTATATTATTATATTTTACTCACTTATATAGCGCTGACATATTCCGCAGCACTTTATAGACATTTCTATCACATTATCATGACAGTCATGTGCACTACCAATGACTGACCTCAGTGGTGACATGTCCCCAAGCGGTACATAACCCAACAGTGATGTGCCACTTGGTGACAAGTCAACACTGAAGCTATTCATTGGCTTGCATTAGTGCATGTGACACTGTCGGCCCATAAGTTTACAGGCTGGGAACTGGAAGATCGCGGGACAGAGCCAAGAGCAGAGTGGTGCGGAGGAGGTGAGTATGATTTTTTTCAGTAGGTACAACACATCATTAACATCAAAAACAATTCCAAAGTAGTGTTTTGGCTGAGATTTAGAGTTCCAGATGTGCTGTAGAGAACTGGTGATTGTTCCAGTCCCAATATTATGGGATATTCTATTTTCTTCAGGATAGGTCATCAATATGAGATTGGCAGGGGCCCAACTCCCAGGACACCCACTGATCTGCTGTTGGAAGAGGCCGTAGCACTGAGTGAGCATTTAGGCCTCCTTCTAGGCCAGTGACATCTTTGTACATTGGTCACGTGACCTAGGTGCAGTTCAGTCCCACTCAAGTCAATGGGCCTGAGCTGCCATACCAAGCACAGCCGCCATACAATGTTTGGTAACCTGTGAAGAGAGCACAGCACTTACTGGAGCTCCAGTGGGCACACTGGCCTCTTCAAACAGCTGATTGGCGGGGATGCCAGGAGTCAGAGCCCTGCCAATCTGATATTGATGACCTATCTTGAGGATAGGTCATCAATATCATATTCCTGGAAAACCCCTTTAATTACAGTCTATGTAGATACAGTTGAATTCAGGAGGACACCTGCGGCTGCTGGCCAGGTGCTTAGGAGAGAACCAGATCCTTATGTACCTGGCTGGTGGCCATTAGGAGGGCTTGGGTGGCCCTCCTAGGCATCGGCCCACTATGAAGTTTCCCTGTAGGGTCTATTGGCAATCGGCCCCTGTTAATTCCCGGTAATCTGTCCAACAATTTCCCCTGTGTAAATTCACCATCTCAAACATGTGGTAAGCAGGCAAAAAGAAAGAGATATTAGGCGTCTTTATCATAAACAAGTTTTCCATCCGGATGCAATGTGTGTAGCGAACACATAGCATCTGGACTGAATCTTGACCCATTCATTTCAATGGGTCTGTGCACATGAGCGTTGTTTATCACTGATCATTAGAGATGGCCTTGCAGTTCGCCCGGCGGTTGTTTTGCCTTGAAATTTACTCGTTCGCCGAACGGGTGAACATATGGCGATATCCGCGGGCGCCATATTCTTTTACATTGTGAAGAACTTTGACCCATGACACATCCATCAGGTGGTACAGGACAGCCAATTGAGACATTTCAGCACATGGACATACCCCCTACCTTATAAATAAACCTGATCTGGCCGCCATTTTACATTCAGTCTTTTGTCAGTGTAGGGAGAGGTTGCTGTGTGGAGCAGGGACAGGCTGTTAGGGACACCAAACGCTAGCTAATAGGGCCACAAAAGTCATTTTAAGGACTGGTATAGGTTTGCTATCGATAGGTGTTACATACTGAGGGGTGTAATATACTTAGAAAGTATATATATTTTTTTTTTTTTTCTTTTCACTTCAGACTTCAACCTCATAGAGTGTACACTTATACGCTCATGTTCCGTTTGCCAGCCCATTAGCGTCTCTAAGCAGGTTTCGCATCATTAGTGTAGTTATTTTTTCTTACTTTGTTTTTCTCTTACCCCAGTATGTGAAAATCTTTTATTATTATTATATTTTTTTTTTTTTTTTTTTTTTTTTTGGGGGGTTTAAGATATTACTCCTTCCTTTTTTTTAATTTGTTAGTAATCTCAGGTAGGATGATTCTTCACTTCCTTTACCTTATCCCCCTTCCTCCCTCCCCCCTCAGTCACCCCACCCTCCCCCCTATCTCACCATAAGCAATCCAGAAAACTTTCTCCTGATGCCTACTTCTCTGTTTCACTTTATCTTTAGGTCTCAGCCCTTAAGTTTTTCGGCATAACTCCAGGATCTCTTAAAAATCCTCCAATTTTCCCACTTTTTGTCTTGGACTATATCATTGCCTTCCACTCCTACTCTCAATTCTTCCATTCTGTAAGTTTCTTCCACGGAGTCTATCCATTCCCAAATGTGGGGGCAGTCTACTTCCTGCCAATTTCTCGGTATTATTCTTTTGGCAGCATTTAATAGATGTGGGACCAGGTTTTTTTTTATATTTTTTGATTTTTTCCCCACCCCCATGAAACAATACTACCCACGGGTCTAGCTTAATTTTTTCTTTTGTAATCTCTTCTATACATCCCAATATTTTTTTCCAAAATTCTTCCACCTTAGGGCATTTCCACCACAGGTGGGCCATAGTTCCTAGGGATCCGCATCCCCTCCAACACTCTCCCGTTTGTCCTTCTTTGAATTTAGATAATTTATCTGGGGTCATGTACCATCCAGTCATACATTTATAACTCATCTCAGCTGTACGGCTGTCTACTGCCGATGAATGGACCAGTGTCAGCATTTTTTCTATTGAGGTCCTATCTCGCTTTGATCCAAGTTCCCTCTCCCATTTTTTAACAAAAGGAGGGATCATCCGCTCGTCCACCTTTAACAGGATCTTATATAATTTTGAGATCGTTCCCTTGACCTTTTCCGATGTGCATAATTTTTCTAACTCGGTTAGCTGCCCCCCTGACCTCAGTGGGTGCGGCAGTCTTTGTATAAAGTGGGCTAGCTGATGGTATCTCCATTCGTCAATTTCCAAAAAACAATTTTTCCCCTTTAATTCTTGTAGTGTTATAATGTGCCCATCTTTAATTACCTCCCTTAATTGAGTGGTGTCTTTTTTTATCCAATTTCCACCAATCTGTGTTTTGCCCGGTGCAAAATAATCATTATTTTTTAGTGCCAGTAATGGTGAGTTAAATTCCTTTTCTATTTTTTTATATTTAGTATCCCAAATTTTTAGTGCATTTTTAGTTATCTCGTGCGAGTTCTTATCTAGTGTCCTATATTGAGGTGGGTTCCATATAATCTTGTCCAAGCTGGCTTTTGCCATTTCGTTTTCGATATTAACCCATCTTTTTTCCTTACTGGCCCTAACCCATTCCACCACCCTCGACAGAACCACTGCCTCATAGTATGTCTTAATGTCTGGTACTGCTAGTCCCCCCTTACTTTTGGGTTGTCTTAGGGTTTGGAGGGATACTCTATGTTTCTTATTTCTCCATATGAAGTTCATAATCTGTTTTTTAAGAGCTGAGAATAGTGTTCCGGGTAATCTTATGGGTATCATCTGGAACTTATATGTGATCTTTGGTAGGATTACCATTTTACAAAAGTTTATTCGTCCTATCCAGGATATTGGTCTATTTTTTATCCTCCCAATTTCCTCCCTAATTTCATTTAGCAAAGGAATATAATTTTTCTCATACATTTTTTTTATTGATGGGATAAGAAGAATACCAAGGTACTTAAGTGCTTTTACCCAGGAGAAGCAGTATTTCTGTTTTAAATCCCTTTCCTCTCGTCCGTTGACGTTGATACTCAGGATCTCAGTTTTAGCTACATTAATTTTAAAATTTGATAATTCTCCGTATGACGTGCATAAATCTAATAATTTTGGGATTGAGGTTTTAGGGTCTGACAAATAGAGGAGGACGTCATCAGCAAATGCTGAGAGTTTGTGTTCGTCCTCCCCTATTTTGACTCCTCTTATGTCGGGGCACTTACGAATCCTGGCCAATAATGGCTCCAGGGAGAGCACAAACAGAAGTGGAGACAGGGGGCATCCCTGTCTAGTTCCGTTTTTCATTAACAATTCTTGGGATAGGCTTCCATTTATTTTTATTTTTGCCCTTGGTTCCTGATACAAAGTTGTTATCCACTTCCTCATCCTTTGGCCAAACCCCATTTCATCCAGGGTACGCAGCATGAATCCCCAGTCTACTCTGTCAAATGCCTTTTCCGCATCTATCGACAAGAGCAGACTGGGGATTCCAGTTATTTTCATTTTTTGCATTATCAATACCGCTCTGACTCCATTATCCCTCCCCTCTCTTCCCTGGATGAATCCCGTCTGGTCTGGGTGTACCATCTTTGCCATTTCTTGTTTTACTCTCTCGGCCAAGACCTTTGCAAACAGTTTTACATCTGTATTTAACAGAGATATTGGTCGATACCCTGAGCAGTCCCCTTTATCCTTCCCCTCCTTGGGGATAACTGTTATGATAGCCTCTGAGGCCTCCCGGCTCAAAAAGAAATCTTCGCCCAACCCATTAAAATATTGGCACAATTTTGGTAGAAGGATCTCCTTACACTTTTTATAATACAGGTTGGTGAAACCGTCGGGTCCCGGACTTTTACCTGATGCTGTACTTGCTAATGCATAATTAATCTCTTTTTCCGATATTGGTCTATCCATTATCTCCGATTCGCTTCTATTTATTTTTGGCAGTCCTGCTTCCCTTAGGAACTTTACCGTTTTCTTTATTTTTTCTCCCTCCTGTCCTTTCCTTTGTTCCACCGCATACAGTCTCTCATAATATAGCCTAAAGGTCTCCGCGATTTCCTTTGTTGTATGTAGAATCTCTCCTTTTTCGTTTTTGATTTTGTCTATGTAGTTTTTTGATTTCTTTTTCTGCACTATTCTTGCTAGATGTTTATTGGTTTTATTCCCCCACATATATCTTTCCCTAGCGATTAAATTAAATTCCTTTCGGGTTTCTTGATTCATAATATCTTTCAGTTCATTACGTTTATTAACCAGTTTTAAATATAGATCCCGTTGTTTCTCTATCTTTTTATGTTCTTGTTCTAAGAGGAAAATTTCTTCTATTAATTCTTCTTTTTTCCTATTTTTTTCTTTTGTTTTCCTTGCCCCTTCCGAGATCAAAGTTCCTCTTATCACTGCCTTATGGGCGTCCCACACTGTTGCCACCGATACTTCCTTCGTCTCGTTTAACTTAAAATATTCTTCCAGCTCTTTTTTTACTCTTGTTAAACTGGTTTCCTCTATCAACAGATGTTCGTCTAGCCTCCAATTTTGTTTCGGCTTCGGATTTCCTGAAATGTCTATTGTAATACTAACCGGTGCATGGTCAGAGATCGTCATAGTTTCTATTTTTGCTTCCACCACGATATCTAGGGTTCTGTGATCGACCAATATGTGGTCGATCCTAGAATAGGTCCCATGCACCGGGGAGTAGAACGTGTAGTCTCGTTTGTCCGGGTTAAGGACTCTCCAAGCGTCTATCAGTTGACTCCTAAATAAGGCGTCCCTAAGCTTTCTTAACTGTACGCCCCGCACGCTCGACGTCTGGGATGTCCTATCTATTTTTGGGTTCATACTTAGGTTGAGATCTCCTCCTATGATTACGCTTCCCCTCCTGAAGTCTATCAATTTCCCTAGTATCCCCAAGAGAAATTTTGTCGGTGAATCATTTGGGGCATAGACATTTACCAGAGTACATTCTAGTCCTTCCAATTTTCCTCTCAGGAAAAGGAATCTCCCCTCTGGATCTGTCAGTCTATCGGTTAGTTCAAACCGTACCCTTTTTGAGATCCCGATTGCTATCCCTCTTGCTCTTTTGGATATTGAATCCCCGTAGTACCAAATGGGGAGCTCTGGGGCATATAGTCTAATATTTGATCCTAGGGTAATATGGGTTTCCTGTAAAAAGGATATATCTGCTTTATATCCCTTCAATTCCTTGAGGACCTTATGCCTCTTGGTCGGGCTATTGAGACCTTTCACATTATAAGATATACATTTGATTTGTGGCATCTTTTAATCTTCCCCTTCTTTCTGATTATTTTGGTGAGATAGGTCCCTCCCCCCCTTCCCTCCTTCTCCTCCCGTGCCCCTCCACCCTCCCTCCCCCCCCCATCTCCTCCAATCCCCTCCCCGCTCCCCCCCCTCCCCCTCCGGCCAATTTTTGGCCTCTGGACCATCCTCCATGTCTGGCCCAGTTTCCTCTAGGTGGGGTCCTGGGATTGCCTCTCCTCCGCATCACTCGTTGTGCGGGGGGGAGGGGGGATAGGTAGATCCCCCAACGCACCCAGCACCGCCAGCAAGGGTCACCGGCAAGACTAAATCATTATAACTTTGACTCATATATATTCTTTCCCTTTCTTTCCCTTTCCTCCTTCCCCTCTCCCCTTCTCCCTCCTCCCTTCTCTCCTACTCCTCTATTCCCATCCTGGTAAGTCGGGTATCTGAATATCTAGTTTTTTACAAAATTCTTCTAAATCTTCCGGAAATCTCAGTGTTGCCGATCTTCCGTCTTTTGTGCCAATTAGGCATGCCGGATGTCCCCAAGTATATTTAATGTTTAAGTCTATCATCTGCTTTAGAAGTGGCTTCAGTACTCGTCTCCTTGCCAGGGTCTCGGCGGATAGGTCAGAGAATATCTGTAACTCTCTCCCATCTAGCACTATCGGAGATTGACCTCGCAGTTTCTTCCACACTATTTCTTTATCCTCATAGAGTCGGAATCTGATTATCACATCTCTTGTTCGCTCTGAGTTGACTCTTTGTGGATTCCCCACTCTATGAACCCTTTCTATCCTTATGGGTTCTTCTATTGGTTTTTCCAAGAGGGGATTGAATATCATCTGCATTTTTTTCCTGAGATCTTCTCCCCTCTCCTCTGGGATCGATCTTATCCTTAAATTTTGTCTGCGGTTTCTATTTTCCTGATCTTCTATTTTATAGAGGATAAGTCTCTGTTGTCGTTGTGTCTGGTCAGTTTGATGTTTTAACCCTTTTACTTCTTGTTCGGTCGTCTCTATTCGTTCTTCTATTGTTTCAATTCTGGACATAAAATGTCCAAGGTCTGTACGCAGATTCCGTATTTCCCCTTTGATTTCCTCCTTAATCGCCATTTCCATCCTTTGTAGCATCTCTGCAATTTCTATTCAAGTAAAGGATGTCTCTCGAAAAATTGGCGTTTAAGGTTAAGGGTTAGTCTAGTCCCCTTAAACCGACTTTAACGATACCCCTTATTTAGGTCAGTCACTCGTTGTCACGGCGCCAGGATATTACTTTATGCTTATCGTTGAATCAATAGGTATTTTGTGCATTATTCGCTTTCCCAGTGTCATTAGCAACAGTCATGTAACATCACAGGGTTTTTCTCTTTTTTTTCTTTTCTTTTTCTCTCCCCCCCAGATCTCTACCGCGTTAACCCTTTCTTCATAGTTAATCCTTTCCCCTTAGGGGCCCTTAATGTCCTCAATCTTACCTCTCCTTCCCCCTCCAAATGCTCAATAGGGTAGGCAGAGAGAGGACACAAATAATATAAATAAAACAAACATAAAAGGAGAATCCGACCTTGACTCCGGTGGTGGCGGGAGGGCCTTGCTGTTTTTACCACATTCCTTAGAATACAGACCTCCGGCAGCGCTCTCTCCGTCTCTCGCCTGCTGTATTCCTCTGCACTGACCTGCTTCCTGGTGTCTTTGACTTGGCGTCGTTTGTGCTGTTTGGGCTCATTCGGTCCGTGCAGGGAGCCGTCCCCCTCTGCGCCGCTGTTGTACCTGGACAGCTGATTGCAAACGCCGCGATCGGTATGCGGCGTGCGGCTAACAGACGGGTAGCTGCCAGCTCCTCTCCCTCATTGGATGCGGTCCGTCCTCATCCCCCCTCAGGCTCCCAGCGCTTCAACCTCCCCACCTACGAGCGCGCGTCCTCACGTGCACGTGCACGTGCGCGCCGCCATGCTCCGAGAGAAAGTATATTATAATGCATTTGTATTGTGCAGCAGTTGTGTGCGGTTCTGCTGCGATACCGCAGCTATATACAGGGACAAGCGTTATTAGAACAAATAATTTCTACTGGTGTGATATACCAGTTGCCCCCCCAAAAAACAGATTGAAGCAGGGATGTGATATACCAATAATATACTTTCTATATAGTGCATTTAGGTAGTGCAGCATTTGTTTGTGGTAGTGCAAATGCCAAATTCCTGCCACAGTATAGAGCTACAAAGCAGACGTCCTTTCCTGCAAGCTCCAGGTTGTGTAAAACACAATAAAAACACACTACATATTGACACATGTATCTTTTCAAGCAGGAGCACAAAAACAATGACCGTTTAGGGCACAAAAATGCCAGGACAATTATCCAAAAGGCCATAGTCAGAGAATGCTGCAATTTTTTAAAAGACGACATGGACCCAAAAAAAACCACACGACACAAGTAAAGAAAAACAGCACTAGAAATGCATGCTTGTACTACAGTTCATACGTTCTCATAGACTTACAGCTAAAATCTGGAAGCAGTGTTTTTTGACACAAAAATGCACTGAAAATATTGCAAAAAACAACAACATGCAAATCCTTTGTTCCAAGCTGATCTATTGCATCAGGGCCCATGAGCCTGTATCTACGCCCCTGGTCCGCCACTATAGCTATGGACCTGATGTACCCCAACAGTGAATGGTGCCACATCAGAACATATGCAGTATATGAAGGTGATATATTGTACATATATACATGTATATCTCGGGGTGGGGCACTGTTGCCCATTGAAGAAACCCAACGATGAATGGAAACTTATTTTTCAAGCAATGCTCCATGGGAAATGTGTGCAAATTAGATTATACCAGCCAAACCAGAGAGACCCATCTGTAGACTGTTCGTTAAGTGGAGGTGAAGAGATTCATTCACATGCAGCGATCACCTTCACAGTATGAGGACGAGGGATTGCTCATACAGGTGCATTCTTTCTGGGCAGCAGATCGCCGTTTAGACCGATCCGATCCGCTGCCTAGAAATGATAATTTACTTGTCTGCACAAACGCCAGTTTCACCAGATGAACGAGCGGTTCGTTCATTCATCGGGTGATCGGCGGCACATTCAGATGGGTGGACTGTAGGGAACGAATGTTCACAGGAATGTTCGTCCCTGATAATCTGCCCGACTATCGGGCACGATTGCCAACCCTCCAGAAATTTCTGGATAGTCTGTAAAAATAGGCGACTTTTTTCCTGTGTCCGTGATTTTTTTGAGGCTGGTGCTTCTTGACTAGATTATTTTGGAGGTAATTACCATAATTTTACAGCTCACAGTAAATGCTGGGAATGTGTTCTTATCCGTACACTGAGCTATAGACATGTATTATTTATAGGGGGACATTTATAAAACTGGTGTAAAGTAGAACTGGCTTAGTTTAACCCACAGCAACCAATCAGATTCCACCTTTCATTTACCAAAGGCGCTGGAGCTGTCCAAAATGAAAGGTGGAACCAGTTCTACTTTGATAAATTACTCCTATAATCTTTATCATTCATTATGGTTTTCCAATTTGTTCATATAAAATGTTGGCGGTAATTTTGGGATAAACTGTCCAGAAAAAAGAAAAAATTCTGGTAGGCAACTTTGCAATCGGGATGTGTAAACCCACTATTAGGTTACTTTCACACCGGCAGGCTGTTCCAGCAGAGGATTAGCCTGCCAGATTTCTCCAGATCCAGCCTAGCTGGATTCCGCTGGATTTACTATAATGGGAACTGGCTGGGATCTGGCTGCTCCCTGCCATAAATGCCAGGATTCGTCTGGACAAAAACTGTTGCATGCAGCGTTTTTTGTCTGTCCGAATCCCGGAATTTATGTTAGGGCGTGGACGGATTACGGTTGTATCCCATTGTAGTAACTGGGCTCTATAACTAATGCCACCCTTTTGTACATTCTAAAATAACAAACGATATGCAAAGTAATTACTGGAGACATCACAGACAATGTAAGGTCCCCTTAAAGGAGTTGTCTCACTTTAGGAAATAGCATGTATCATGTAGAGAAAGTTAATACAAGGCACTTACTAATGTATTGTTATTATCCATATTGCCTTCTTTGCTGGCTGGATTCATTTTTCATCACATTACATATGGCTTGTTTCCATGGTTATGACCACCCTGCAATCCACCAGCGGTGGCCATGCATGCACATTACAGGAAAAAGCGCCAACCTCTTTGGTGGCCAGGAGCGTTGGAACGCACATGGGCTATTGGGCTGGTGCTTTTTTCCTATAGTGTGCAGGCACGACCACCACTGATGGATTGCACGGTGGTCGTAACATGGAAATGAGCAGTGTATAATGGGATGGAGAAATGAATCCAGCCAAAGGAGGCAATATGGACAATCACAATACATTAGTAAGTGCCTGGTATTCTCTACATGATAAATGCCATTTGCTAAAGTGAGAAAATTCCTTTAAAATGTCAGTGATGTGTCAAGAAATCCTTTTGGGACATTGTAAGGTCCCATTTTATACGTCCGTCCTCCTCAACAGACATTGTGTAATATTAAAACAAAAACGTACAGTATATATTATCAGGTGGGAAAGGTGAGGCGCCCTCTGGTAAACTACAGGTATGAGGTTTCCCATGCATGGCTTGGCTTACTCTTGACATACAGACAATGGCCATTGTAATACCCTACAACATCTACACTGCATATTTCTATAGTAATCTGTTTGTACCCCAAGGGCAACCACCTGTTTGTAGCATCAAGCGTAACTGTATATTTCAACTGTGACTTCACCTGCAAACATTTACGTATCTCCCATGCTACTGTATATTGTTGTCCGTATATTACCTCACTACAGCCAATACAATAGAGAGAAAGACAAGGAAGGACCCTCCGATGGATAGATGAACGTACTCTATTCTACCTACAGAGAAACCTCATGCAGAATGGCTATGCAAAATGGTCTTTTAGAGGGGTGGTGCTTCTGAAAGAAGAGGGACAAAATATACAGAATATTATTGTCATAATTGGCTCATAGGGGGTTAAAAACAAAAAAAGAAGCCGTACTCACCTCACTGATCCCCCTCCGATGCCATTTGCTTAGCGGTCCTGGCTGCTCTCCACTTCCTGGGCCGGGAACAGCATGCAGGATTTGCCTGAAAATGCCAGCTCAGCCAATCACTGGCCTCGGTGGTGCCCCTCCTTAGCCAGTGATTGGCTGAGCAGGACTTTTTTGGCTTTTCCTGCATGCTGAAACGGGATCAAGAAATGGAGAGCAGTGGGGACCAGTAACCATGTGAATGGTGGTGGAGGGTATTAGTAAGATTGAGTTTGGATTTATTTTATATTTAACCCACTGTGAGCCATATAGATAAAATGTAATAGCGCTGGACAACCCCTTTGAATATTAAAACTATTAACTGGGAGCAGTCTAATGCAATACTATGGCTCTGATTTGTATGTAGAACCAGGCTTGGACTGGCCCAAAGAGGAACATGTGAATCCCCTGGTGGGCCCCTGAGTATACTGGGCCCCTAGTCCCCCACTCACTACTCAAGTGGCACATGGCACAGTAGACTGACCTATAGATAGGATGGCTGAGATGCTATACAGTACATTTCCCATGTTCATATACAAAAACTGGGTAGTGTGGGCAGGTAGTATATGCATGTACCTTTACAGTGGGCCCCCAGTATGAATTTTACTGGTGGGCCCTAGGCACCCCAGTCAGACGCTGCGTAGAACTGCTATAAATGGTGCATGAGCCCTTGACTGTACGGCCATAGGCCTTCAAATTGTGCCATGCTCTACCAAATGTCATATGTCTGAAGGTATAGGTGACAGCTGACAGACAAGTATGGGCCCCTTTTTGAATTCATTTCCCTGGGCCCCTGGCTACAGTACCAGCCTTATGTATTAGAGTGTTATAGTCAATATGAACAGTCTCGATGTTTCTCATTTTGTAACTAGGGATATAGAGAGCCCATGAAGTATTTCAATAAATGTCACCGCAGGTGGTCACTTGTGACCTGGCTGAAATGGGCAGTGTGACAGTAATAAGCCTGCAGGATATGGGTTATAATAAAAGATTAGCTCTTAAGTCAGGCAAATATATTGTATGTGAGAATGCATTTCAATTCAAGGTGGTAGTTGCACTGATTATCGACTGAAAGCTGTCTATGGATAAACCAGGGACGTGAAAAATAACCATGGGGCCCCATAGCAAAACTTGAATAGATTGGTCCAGGATGATTGGTTTCCCTAATGCATATGGATAACACATTACATGGATAATGATGTAATAACAGTGGGTCGATGCAGTGATGTCAAAGTAAGGCTACTTTCACACTCGCGGCAGGACGGATCCGACAGGCTGTTCACCATGTCGGATCCGTCCTTCCACTATTTTGCCGTGCCGCCGGACCGCCGCTCCGTCCCCATTGACTATAATGGGGATGGGGCGGAGCTCCGGCGCAGCACGGCGGTGCACCGCGAAAGCCGCTGGACTAAAAAGTCAGACATGCAGGACTTTTTAGTCCGGCGGCTTTCGCCGTGCACCGCCGGAGCTCCGCCCCCGTCCCCATTATAGTCAATGGGGACGGAGCGGCGGTCCTGCGGCACGGCGAAATAGCGGAAGGACGGATCCGACATGGTGAACAGCCTGTCAGATCCGTCCTGCCGAAAGTGTGAAAGTAGCCTAAAGAGAGAATAAACACAGTGATATCTCACTACAGAGATATGGAGACAATGATGTCACAGTACTGAGAAAATGAGCACAGTGATGTCATAGTGCAGAGGTAATAACAGGGATTTCACAATACAGGAGACTCATGTACACAATGATGTCACAGTACAGGGATAATGAACAAAGTGATGTCACAAAACATAGATAATACACACAGTGATGTCACTGTACTGAGGCAATGAACATAGTGATGTCACAGTACTGAGACAATGAACACAGTGATGCTACAGAAAAGGGTTTATGCACACAGTGATGTCACAGTACAGATTAATGATGTAATAGAGGGATAATGTACACAGTGATGTAATTATAGTAGAATAAGGCTACTTTCACACTAGCGTTTCTATTTTCCGGTATTGAGATCCGTCATAGGATCTCAATACTAGAAAAAAAAACCGCTTCAGTTTTGTCCCCATTCATTGTCAATGGGGACAAAACGTAACTGAACAGAAGGGAATGCTCCAAAATACATTCCGTTTCATTTCATTGCATTTTAATACCGGATGCTGCGGTTTGCTTTCAGACATGGGATGCGGAGAAAAATTACTGGTGAACTGTTGGTTGACATGAATGTGTGCATTAGGCTACTTTCACACTAGCGTTTTTGGTGGATCCGGCAGGGCTCGGTTGTATTATCTTCAAAATTGCCAAGACGGACACAATAGAAAACTGATCCGTCCCCATTGACTTGCATTGTGGGTCATGACGGATCCGTCTTGGCAATTTTGAAGATAATACAACCGAGCCCTGCCGGATCCACCAAAAACGCTAGTGTGAAAGTAGCCTAATGCACACATTCATGTCAACCAACAGTTCACCAGTAATTTTTTTTATCATCAAGCACTGCTTCCCAGGCCCCTATTGGTAGTACAGGGATAATGAACAGCGTGATATCACAGTACAGAGATAATCTAATGGAATTATACAAAAATCAATGCAGGTAAAATGCACACAGTGATGTCACCGTGCACACATGGTACTTGCATAGTGCCAACATACATCATTTTCTTACCTTGATGGAACTCACAATTTAAGGGCTCGTTCACACGAACGTTTTTTGCGTTCCGTATACAGGCTGTTTTTGTTGAGTTCCGTATAATGGTTCCGCCAAAAAACTGAATGTACTCTGTATGCATTCCGTTTCCGTATTTCCGTTTAAAGATAGAACATGTCCTATTATTGCCCGCAAATCACGTTCCGTGGCTCCATTCAAGTCAATGGGTCCGCAAAAAAAAACAGAACACATACGGAATGTACTCTGTATGTCTTCCGTATCTGTTCCATTTTTGCGGAACCATCTATTGAAAATTGTATGTCCAGCCCAATTTTTTCTATGTAATTACTGTATATGCCATACGAAAAAACTGAACAAAATAAAGGAACGGAAAAAAGGAATGGAACCGGAAACACTACTGAAACAAAAAACGGATGCGTTAAAAACGGCCTGCAAAACACTGAAAAAGCCATACGGTCGTGTGAACAAGCCCTTAGTTGGAGGAAACCGGAGTACCCAGAGAAACCCACAAAAACATGGGTGGAACATACAAACTCCATGCACATGTTGTCCTTCATCAGGTTTGAACTAGCGCTGCAAGTTACCAGTATTAACCACTGAGCCACCAAATTTAGAATAGGGAGACATAACATTTTCTATGCCACTCTACATCTCCCCACTAACTGCAGCTTTTGAGTGGAGATGGCCCCCTCAGTTGTTGGTCCCCTATAGCAACTGTTATGTGTGTTACCCTGGTAGTTATGCCTATTGGGATAAACCAGCATAGTCTTCTCTCTTTATGCTACTTATTGTGATCCACATTAAGGAGGACATGTCAGCAGGATCAACCCTATTAAATCAGGCACACTGTCAGACAGTGTTGATCCTGCCGATTAAGATGATCCCTGAATCGTGGAAATCAACTGCTTCTTTCCAGGGAAAACGGACCTTAATTCCATATGCAAAATAGGGCTTCAGTGCAACAAGGGATGGACCCTAGCCCCTCAGGGCACCTGAGCTCTTCTGCTTTCCTAGGTTTGCCACGCTCCTTTACGCACTTCAGAACACTGAAGCACTGATTGGCATATGGAATGATGCGACTATTTTCTCCCTCCAGGTATTGTTTTAATCAGTAGGGTCAACCCCAACAGACAGTTTACCTGGCTTAATGGGGTTGATCCTACTGAAAGGTCCTTTTTAAATATATGAACTATTTTACATTGTGTTCTATATTTGATACCTAATTTGTGCTTCTCATTATTTAACCCTGTGCCTCACAGTGGTGACAAAAATCACAATTTTCCAGTAAATGAGCTGCTCACAAGACTTTGAGTTTTGCTTACCAGTTGCATATTGCATATGCAATATGTATATTACCTGAATATTTAAGAGGATATTCACGAGATGGATTTTACAGCTGAATTCTACCGAAAACCCGCTGGTGGCTGAGTCCTATCTGCGTCCAATAAATCTCAATGGGAGGCAGCAGTGAGGATTGTAGAGCGGCAGCTTATAGCCAATAACGGACATGTCCCTTCTTGGTGTGGCTGCAGCTATCAGCTGCTGCTCCGCAATACTCAGCGCTGCCTCCCCTTGAGATGTATGGGAGGCAGAAAGGACTCGGCTGCCGGTGGAATTTCAGCACGGCTGTCTCTGTCAAAATTCTGCTGTTGTGTGAAGGTCCCCTAAAGGAGTTTCCTTCTACTGTTTCTTACCGCCATTGGGCTGAATTATAACAGATACTAAATCACAAACCTAGTATTTTATTCGTTTCGCAAGATTTATTAAAATTATAAAATCCCTTTACATGATGGCACTTGTGGCGCCTCACCAGTTAGCCCTTTTGTCTTGCGGCTCTGGATCCCGGGTCCGAATCCCATCAAGGACAATATCTGCATAGAGTTTATATGTTCTCCCCGTGTTTGTGTGGATTTCTTTCTACAGAAATATACTAAGCCACATCTTTAGGCCTCATGCACCCGACCATATGTATTTTGCAGTCCGCAAAAAATACGGATGCTGTCCATGTGCATTCCGTATTTTGCCGAATGGAACAGTTGGCCCCTATTAGAACAGTGCTATCCTTGTCTGTAATGCGGACAATTATAGGACATGTTTTATCTTTTTGTGGAACAGACATGCGGACATACGGAAATGGAATGCACATGGAGTAACTTCGTTTTTTCCCCGGACCCATTGAAATGAATGGTTCCGTATACGATCTGCAAGAATAAACAGAACAGACACGTTCGTGTGCTTGAGGACTTAGTTTCTGGACAGAGACTGATGACAGTCTCTACGGCACATGTTGGTGCTATACAAACAACGTGAAATAATAAAGTAAAATACGAAGAGGTTATAAGAAGCTTCTACTGAAATGGAAAAAGCTGCCTTTTATTGGAAGGACACGGCGATACCATTTTGATGCAATTGGAAAAAAACTACAAAAAGGTCATGTAATAATATAAATGTAATACAATCAAACAAATGAAGTAAAGCTTATTATTGTTCTAGGAACCTCTGAATCTGGACTCTAATCCATGTCATAGATAGAAATGAGATACAATCAACTTAATACAAGGGGTTTAGAAAAGTAGCCAATTCTGTATAATCTACGTAGATTCTGTATAATATCAGTGATAACGCAGCAGGGCAGGCACACGACACAGGTATTGTAGACAATATAACCAGGAAAGTCTACTGTACCTTTCTCCAGACAGGTCCTTGGAGAGCTCTGAGCACGGCTGTTGTGTCCTGAGCTCTTTATATAGAGACGGGGCTGGGGGGGGGCCCATCACACCCAAACGGGGAAGGGTTTATTGAGGTCATTTACAGCTACCTGCAACATGTTTCTCAGTGTAGTCTTTATTTGGCAACTGTAAGTAACAACCACCCTGTACCGTAATAATGATATACACTGTCTATAAATATATAGAATATAAAGTCTACAACAACATTTCTATAGGTAGTGAGGATAAAAAGGAGATAATAAACATCAGCCTATATCTCATACTAGGAGTGCTGTACACACCCTTGTGAGCACAGGAGAAGATAACTAAAAAAGCAGATATGTACATAAAAAGAGACGGCAATATACAGGGAGCAGGATGTATTTACAGCCCGTGCCGCCCTGCACTATGCTACGTCACAGGGAAGCATATCTATATACAGTCCCCACCCTTGATTGCCCTTGGGATGCTTGTCTAAGAAATTTAAACCGTAAGGATCCAGATTAGGAGAATTCTTGAGGAATAGAAATGATTCCCTGGTTTTGTTTGGCGTTTCTAAGACAACTTTAAGGCTATTGTCACCCAAGACTTTATTGGTTCTCACAAAACCTTTGCGGCTTGTTGCTGTGGAGGACAATACACTGCATTCAGTATTGTGACTTATATATTTATAGCTACCATATATAAAATACGTGTTTTGTCTTTCTATTCATTGTAATAATCTCCTATATAAGGGGTTCTATACGTTTTGTCTTCAGGAACACAAGGAGATCAGAATTGAATCTGTGAAAAAGAAAAACTACCTATTACGGCAGTGGTAAGGAACCACTGTGTTAACGAACAGATTTGAGTTTGGGTAGTCCCCTGGTATTCACCCTTCCTGGGATTTGTGTCCCCACCCTTGCCTTCATTGAACTTGGTGGACTTATGTCTTTTTTTCAACCGTATTAACTATGTAACTATGTAACCCTTATACAGGTATCTGGACTTTGCTGCAGGGGAATCACCAGTCTGCTACCTCCTGGAATAGTCTCTATGTGATTGTGCAGGGTACAGAAGGGTCAGGCAAAATTGTAGACAGGGATAGGCCGAGATCAGGGTGGCGGAGTGTGTGCAACGAGGGTCAGGGCAGGCAGTGTAGAATCAGTACGGAGGTCAGGCACAGGTCATAAAACAGTAAATAGGCATAAAGTTGGCACATGTGCAGACAAGAGAATACAACACACCTTTTCAGGAACTAAAGAACAAGCTAAAGAACCTATTACCAGGGCCGGTTCTAGGTAAAATAGGGCCCTGGGGCGAAAAACAATAAGGCCCCCCCCCCCACATAACACTTGCTGACTTTAACGTCCCCCCCCCATCACTACAGAAATACAGCGCCACATACCTCTTACATCCAGTGACGTCTCCTTTGATGTAGATGTTCTCTGTCCTCATCTTCTACTTTCAGACCTTCAGACCAGACCACCATTTTGTCGCCATTTTCCGTCTCTGCAGTTTGACAACAAAAACAAATCTTAGTTTACTACTTTTCCATCATCCTCCCATCTTCTGGACAAATCATCCTACTACCCCCAATACTGTGTCACTGTGCTCCCCAATACTATACTGCAGAAGAAGATAATACTAGTACCACACAGAGCCCCCCAAAAAAAATACCCCTTCTTCGTGGCCTCAGTAGAAGCCCCCATAGTGCCCCATAATAATGTGCCAGTATTAACTGCCTCTCTTTCACCCCCCATGTGCCAGTAACAAGTGCCTCTCTTCCACCCCCCATGTGCCAGTAACAAGTGCCTCTCTTCCACCCCCCATGTGCCAGTAACAAGTGCCTCTCTTCCACTCCCATGTGCCAGTAACAAGTGCCTCTCTTCCCCCCACCCATGTGCCAGTAACAAGTGCCTCTCTTCCACCCCTCATGTGCCAGTAACAAGTGCCTCTCTTCCCCCTCCCCATGTGCAAGTAACAAGTGCCTCTCCATGCCCCCCCATGTGCCAGTAACAAGTGCCTCTCCATGCCCCCATGTGCCAGTAACAAGTGCTAAATCCCCCATGTGGCGATCTCCATGCAGTCATGCACACCTGACCAGTTAGCCTGCCCTGGAGGCTGGTTTTAAAGTCAGTATAAAACTGAGTCTGCTTATATAGCACCTACCAGTAGCCATTTGGCTCCAGAAGTATATAGTGGGCTCAGCATGCATGTTGGTACTTGCATCCCTGGATCCGATGAAAGCTGTAATGGCACCGGACGGGGTTAAAAGCAGAGTGTGCTTGGCGTGCTTGCTGTACCTGCACTTCCTGGACTTTGTGTGGCTATCATGGCCCATAAACAGGTAGGAACCAGTGTTAGGGACCACTCATAGAGGCGACCTTGACGTGGTGAGTGGCTTATTACGCTTTGGCCAAAATGTACACCAATGCCTCATTCAGCATCCAGCATGGAGGCAGGGCGGTGTGCTGGTTGCAGAGTGCTATTGCATTTGTATTTTGCGTTTAAATCCCCCATGTACCAGTAACAAGTGCCAAACCCCCCCATGTGCCAGTATCAAGTGCCAACCCCCCCATGTGCCAGTATCAAGTGCCAACCCCCCCCCCCCCCATGTGCCAGTATCAAGTGCGTCTGGATGGTGTCCATTTTCCTAGTTTCCATTCCTGGCCTCATGTATTCCTGTCTACCTGGTCCCTGGTGAGGATAACACCTGATGCTTCATTCTTTTATGACATATTCTGTAAGAGAATCATTTTTAATTCAGCACAAAATTAAAAGGAGAGCCTTCCTTATTCTTCCTTTCCTGAAAATGAACATCATTTGTACAGTAGTGGTGGTAGTAGTGACTATTGCTCGCTTTCCATATCTTTTGTCTAGGAATTGCCTGTACAAAGGGTTCGATTTTACAGAATGCAGAATAACACTTTCTGGATAAAAATAGCGCCTCAAGTGCACTATGGGAGGCAGGGGTTGCCTAGCTTATAAAAGCCATTTTCAGACATCCTATTAGGGAGTCAATGGAGAAGGTCCCATGTATACAGTCCTCCATTACAGAATGTCTTTCACATTGGAGGAGCTGGTATGTCTGTGCATTACAAGGACAGACCTTTGGTTGAGCTGTATAATGCTATTTCCTTATGGTGGGGAAACTGTAATTAGTTGGGTTTTCTCAGAGATTAGAGCTGATTGCTATGGGTCCCATCATCAGGATACTCTTATTTTTAGGAGCCTTGTCTTACATAAAGGGATAATCCTAAGTGTACTGCAAGAACTGAAAAGAATATTGCAAGAACTGAAGAGAACATTGTAGTCTCACTATAGAAGAAGCTATGGCCTGTCGGATATTTCCACTGTATCGGCCACTGCAAGGTAAACGTAGTATTACATGGTGGCCATTACAGTGCAGCTCAATGTAATTCCTGTCATGCCGCACCACACTTATCTAGAACATTTAGGGGGTCATTTATTAAAACCGGTGTAGAGGCGCCGGCCTCTACGTAACTTCGGCGCATCCAGTGCCAGCTCTAAATGTAAGACGGCTTCCTTGCAGTCTTACATATGCCATTTTCTACATCTAAATCTGGCGTACAAAATTATAAATGAGACAGCCCTTCCCTGCCCACGCCACGCCCAGAATTTTAGACCTCGCGTGATCGGGGAAAAGTCACAGATTACAGAATATAGGTGTATTTTCAGTATAATAAAAGACCCCCTTAGTACCCAAGGTAGAATGGCCAGAACATACTCATAGCCCTACCAAAAAGTGGTACCCCTCCCCCATTTATCAGACATTTATATCTGTCTATCTGTAGAAATATAATTTTTTTTATATGTAAATTATGTATTAGCACCTATTTAATAATGACTCTGTATTGAATAACTACACTGCTCAAAAAAATAAAGGGAACACTTAAACAACACAATGTAACTCCAAGTCAATCACACTTCTGTGAAATCAAACTGTCCACTTAAGAAGCAACACTGAGTGACAATCAATTTCACATGCTGTTGTGCAAATGGGATAGACAACAGGTGGAAATTATAGGCAATTAGCAAGACACCCCCAATAAAGGAGTGGTTCTGCAGGTGGTGACCTGACCACTTCTCAGTTCCTATGCTTCCTGGCTGATGTTTTGGTCACTTTTGAATGCTGCCGGTGCTTTCACTCTAGTGGTAGCATGAGACGGAGTCTACAACCCACACAAGTGGCTCAGGTAGTGCAGCTTATCCAGGATGGCACATCAATGCGAGCTGTGGCAAGAAGGTTTGCTGTGTCTGTCAGCGTAGTGTCCAGAGCATGGAGGCGCTACCAGGAGACAGGCCAGTACATCAGGAGACGTGGAGGAGGCCGTAGGAGGGCAGCAACCCAGCAGCAGGACCGCTACCTCCGCCTTTGTGCAAGGAGGAACAGGAGGAGCACTGCCAGAGCCCTGCAAAATGACCTCCAGCAGGCCACAAATGTGCATGTGTCTGCTCAAACAGTCAGAAACAGACTCCATGAGGGTGATATGAGGGCCCGACGTCCACAGGTGGGGGTTGTGCTTACAGCCCAACACCGTGCAGGACGTTTGGCATTTGCCAGAAAACACCAAGATTGGCAAATTTGCCACTGGCGCCCTGTGCTCTTCACAGATGAAAGCAGGTTCACACTAAGCACATGTGACAGATGTGACAGAGTCTGGAGACGCCGTGGAGAACGTTCTGCTGCCTGCAACATCCTCCAGCATGACCGGTTTGGCATTGGGTCAGTAATGGTGTGGGGTGGCATTTCTTTGGAGGGCCGCACAGCCCTCCATGTGCTCGCCAGAGGTAGCCTGACTGCCATTAGGTACCGAGATGAGATCCTCAGACCCCTTGTGAGACCATATGCTGATGTGGTTGGCCCTGGGTTCCTCCTAATGCAAGACAATGCTAGACCTCATGTGGCTGGAGTGTGTCAGCAGTTCCTGCAAGACGAAGGCATTGATGCTATGGACTGGCCCGCCCGTTCCCCAGACCTGAATCCAATTGAGCACATCTGGGACATCACGTCTCGCTCAATCCACCAACGTCACGTTGCACCACAGACTGTCTAAGAGTTGGCAGATGCTTTAGTCCAGGTCTGGGAGGAGATCCCTCAGGAGACCGTCCACCACCTCATCAGGAGCATGCACAGGCGTTGTAGGGAGGTCATACAGGCACGTGGAGGCCACACACACTACTGAGCCTCATTTTGACTTGTTTTAAGGACATTACATCAAAGTTGGATCAGCCTGTAGTGTGTTTTTCCACTTTAATTTTGAGGGTGACTCCAAATCCAGACCTCCAAGGGTTAAAAAATTGGATTTCCATATTATTTTTTTTGTGTGATTTTGTTGTCAGCACATTCAATTATGTAAAGAACAAAGTATTTCAGAAGAATATTTAAATAATTCAGATCTAGGATGTGTTATTTTTGTGTTCCCTTTATTTTTTCGAGCAGTGCATATAGTTACCATAGTGTTAGAGTATTAAGTAGTGTTGGTCGAGCACCAAAGTGCTCTGGTGCTCTGGCCGAACACATCGGGATGCTCGGGTGCTCTACCGAGCACCCAAGCACAATGGAAGTCAATGGGAGAACCCGAGCATTAAACCAGGCACCCCGTGATCTGAAGAGGGGAGGGTGTCTGGTTCATAGTAAAAGGTCAGAAATTTATGGAAATACCACTGAAATGGTTCGGGAACAGCATGGTGAGGATGTCTGGATGCATCTTGGACTCCCAGGTCGCTGCTGGGAACGACGTCGTCCGAGTAGTACGCCACAATAATACGCACCAAACCGAAGATAAAATCAATTTTAGAGGACAAATTGTTAGGAAACATTCTTTCCTGTGTATTTAAATGTATATAAAGTGCAAGTGCTGCCAAAAAATACAAGGAAGAGGCACTCCGATACAACCTGTATATCACATAACGGAGGGCCTAATTCACATTGTGGTACAATTGTTCAGGTAGTGGACTCCTACACTCATAAAGCCTATGCACTAAGTGAAAGGGCTTCCAAAAATTGCAAGGAACCGGCACTCCAATACACCCTTTATTACACATAAAGGAGGGCATCATACACACTATTATGATTGATGGCCTGTTGGTGACCCTTAAAAACATTAGGAGCAAGGACCTGCTGCCGAGCTGACCATCTAAAAAAAATTGTGGGCGAGGGCCTGCTGCTGATCTGACCATCTAAAAATTTTGGCGGGTGTGGGCCTGCTGCCGAGCTGACCATCTAAAACATTATGGGTGAGGGCCTGCTGCCGAGCTGACCATCTAAAAAATTTTGTGGGTGAGGGCCTGCTGCCGAGCTGACCATCTAAAAAATGTTGTGGGCGAGGGCCTGCTGCCGAGCTGACCATCTAAAAATTTAGGGGTGAGTGTCTGCTGCTGAGCTGACCCTCTAAAACATTATGGTTGAGGACCTGCTAGTGACCCTCAAAAACATTATGGGTGAGGGCCTGCTGGTGACCCTCTAAAACATTATGGATTTGGGCCCGCTGATGAGCTGACTGTGGCCAATGCCGCCTCCACAGCAGATAGTCCATGTACATAACACGTGTTGAAAATATATCACAAAATGGCAGTATGCATAAGATGGTGGTTCAACTGTTCAATCTTGTCATTCAACATAAATTGGTGGATATATTTATCTCTTCAGTATCTGTACTCTCACTTTAAGTTATTTAAGCACTTTATGATCTCTCTGAGAGGTCTATTTGAGGTCTAACCAAAAGTTCTACTTGCTAAATTTGGTCACAATTTGCAGTATGCAGTTAGCAGTAACTATTTGCAGATTGGTTGAGTATGATCTGGTATGGTTGTATGGAATTTGGATTGCAATATGGAATTTGAATGGTTGCAATTGTGAACTTTGTAGTTTGCAGTTAAATTTGAGGTTTGCAATTGGTGGAACTGTAAGTAAACACACATATAACTGGTTCAGTGTACAGTTCTAAACACTATATTAACAATGGGAACATTATATAACTGTTTTAAATACCTATTTTGGCCTCTCTGCTTCCATAAAACACAGCTCTTAGTGGAGTGAATGTCTGTTCAGCTTCTCTCTCTGGTGAATAATGATTCCAGCAGCTCCTGCTAGGGGAATTTCCCACACAAGTTGTGTGTGAGGCTGGCTGTGATTGGTCTAGACTCCTGCCCAGCAACAACAGTTTAACTCATTTGCTTTCTGTTGTTTCTGCGGTGTCATTGAGCTTATCTCACATCCATATAATGAATCTTAAAGGCATATTATCTTTTCTGCTTCTGTAAACACAATATATAACAGTTATATGTCATCCAAACATGAAGTCACTGTAAAAACCTCTTCCCTTGTCTTTAACACACAAACATAGGAACTGTATTAAGGTTATTGGCAGGTCTAGCTGTATAAACAGACAAGCTATATTAGCAACCTAGGACAGGTCAGCTACACTGACCCTCTAAAACATTAGGAGCGAGGGCAGCCTTATAAGCATGTTGATATGATGGAGGAGGACGAGAAAAGGGAGATTGAACCATATACCCTTTTTAGTGGTGTAAGGGGTGCATGGGAATACAGTGTATTCAATACACCATAAAATCCACATTTAGAGTGCCTTTATGTTCAGCCGCTTTCCTCTGGTGGAGTAGAGAAGTTAGGGGCAATCCAGGCCTTGTTCATTTTTATAAGAGTTAACCGGCCAGCATTTTCAGTTGACAGGCGGATGTGCTTATCAGTTATTATGCCCCCAGCAGCACTAAATACCCGCTCTGACAAAACGCTGGCGGCAGGGCAGGCCAGCACCTCCAAGGCGTAGAGCGCCAGTTCGTGCCATGTGTCCAGATTGGACACCCAATAGATGTAAGGCACACAGGGATCACTGAGGACGCTGACACGGTCTGCTATGTACTCCACCATATTCCAAAATGTTTACCTCCTTGTGACACAAGGCCGCGCATCAGGTTGAGGGTGCTGGCGGGGTTTCATAAAACTGTTCCAGGCCTTGGAGAGTGTTGCCCTGCCTCTGTTGGAACTGCTGTATGTTCCCCTGGTCTCCCCTCCTCGGTTGGTCAAGGAACTACGTACTCTGCAGCCAGCGTTGTCAGCTGGAAATTTTTGGAGCAATTTTTCCACAAGGACCTTCTGGTATTGCACCATTTTGCCCGTCCTCTCCACCACAGGAATGAGAGATGAGAAGTTTTCTTTGTAGCAACTGTCGAGAAGGGTGAACAACCAGTAATTGATGTTGGCCAAAATGTGTACAACGCGAGGGTCAAGGGAAAGGCAGCCTAACATAACGTCAGCCATGTGTGCCAGAGTCCCAACAGACAAGACTTCGCTGTCCTCATCAGGAGGATGACTCTCATCCTCCTCATCCTCTTCTACCTATCCACACTGAACAGATGGAATAAAACTTCCATGGGTACTACCCTCTGTAGCGGAGGCAACTGTTTCCTGCTCCTCCTCATCATCCAATTCGTGCTGAGAAGACTAACTGAGGGTGGTCTGGCTATCACCCTGTGTACTTTCTTCCCCTATTTCCACCTCTTCCACATGCAAAGCGTCCGCCTTAATTGTGAGCAGCGAGCGTTTGAGTAGACACAGAAGTGGGATGGTTACACTGATAATAGCGTTATCGCCGCTCACCATCTGTGTTGATTCCTCAAAGTTGCGTAAAACCTCACAGAGGTCAGACATCAATGCCCACTCATCACTTGTGAAGAGCGGAAGCTGACTGGAAAGGCGATGACCATGTTGCAGCTGGTATTCCACTACTACCCTCTGCTGTTCACAAAGCCTGGCCAACATGTGGAACGTGGAGTTCCAGCACGTGCTCACGTTGCACAACAGTCAGTGAGCTGGCAATTGCAAGCGCTGCTGCAGCGTTGCCAGACCGGCGGAAGCTGTCGATGACTTTCAGAAATGGGCACACACGCAGCGCACCTTCACCAGTAGCTCAGGAAAATTGGGGTAGGTTTTGAGAAACCGCTGAACCACTAGATTGAACATGTGGGCTAGGCATGGTATGTGTGTGAGCTTGCCGAGCTCCAAAGCCGCAACCAAGTTACGGCCATTATCAGACACAACCATGCCTGGTTCTAGGTTGAGTGGCGAGAGCCACAGCTCAGTCTGGTCCCTTATCCCCTGCCATAGCTCTGCGGCAGTGTGCTGTTTGTCACCTAAGAAGATCAGTTTAAGCACGGCCTGTTGACGCTTCCCCACTGCTTCCAACTACTGACTGATGTCTGACTGGTGCTGCAATATGATAATTCAGAAGTGGAAGTGGAGGTGGAGGCGGAGGAGGAGAAGGGGGGCTGCAGCCACTAACGTAGGTGGTGGCGGAAACCCTGATGGAAGTAGGGCCCTCAATCCTTGGCGTTGGTAGCACCTGTGCCATCCCAGGGTACGACTTGCTCCCGGCCTCCACAACATTCACCCAGTGTGCCGTCAGGGAAATGTAGCGTCCCTGACCAAAAGCACTTGTCCAGGTGTTAGTCATTAAATGGAGCTTCCCAATAACTGCGTTGGTCAGGGCACGGGTGATGTTACCGGACACATGCTGGTGTAAGGCTGGGACTGCACACCGTGAAAAATATTGGCGGCTGGGGACAGAGTACCACGGAACAGCCGCCGCCATCAGGCTGTGGAAAGCCTCAGTGTCTACAAGCCTAAATGGCAACATTTCCAGGGCCAGCAATTTGGAAAGGTGCGCATTTAGTATAGCACTGTCTGTGGGTGGGTGGCTGGGTATTTGCGCTTTCGTTCAAAGACCTGGGGTATAGACATCTGTACGCTGTGCTGGGACACAGAAGTGGATGTGCTAGCTGATGGTGCTTGCGAAGGTCCAGGTGCATGGCGGGAGGCATTCGGGCCTGCGTCTTGGACAGGGGATTGGCCAGCACATAACACAGGGGAAGAGGAGGCAGTGGTGTGACCCGCAGACACTGGTTGTGGACTCAGGCGTTCGGCCCACCTATTAGGGTGCTTTGATGCCATGTGGCGGATCATGCTGGTGGTGGTGAGGTTGCTAGTGTTCACGCCCCTGCTCATTTTGGTACGGCACAGGTTGCAAATGACAATTATTTTATTGTCTGCACTTTCCTCAAAAAAGCGCCACACTGCGGAACACCTACCCCTTGGCAAGGGAGATTGCCACAAAAGGGTGCTATGAGAAATAGTTGTGGGCCTGTTTAGTGTGGCCCGCCTTCTTCCTTTTGCCACCCCACTGCCTCTTCCAGCCTGTTGCGGTGCTGCTGATCCCTCCCCGTGTTACAGCAGGTATAGCGCAAATAATGTCGCTGTCATCAGCGCCTAATAAAAAATGACACTGAATGAATGTCGATGATATTTAGGATGCGCACACGTTAAACAGGAGGTATAGTCCAAGTAATGTCGCTTTCACCACCACCTAATAAAAAAATTACACCAAATGAATGTTACTGATATTTAAGATGTGCACACATTAAACAGGAGGTATAGCACAAGTAATGTTGCTGTCCCCACCGCCTAATAAAAAATTACACTGAATGAATGTCACTGAAATTTAGGATGCGCACACGTTAAACAGGAGGTATAGCACAAGTAATGTCGCTGTCACCAGAGGCTAATAAAAAATTACACTGAATTAATGTCACTGATATTTAGGATGGGCACACGTTATACTGGAGATGTTGTGCAGGTAATGTCGCTGCAACCAGCAGCAAAAAAATTACACTGAATGTCACTGATATTTCGGATACGCAAACGTTACACTGGAGATGTAGCGCAGGTAATGTAACTATATAGAAATTAAGGTATGAATTGTGTTCTTTTTAATGGTATTTTGTGATGTCATTTTATTGGTGTGGGAGGGTTTTTAGGTGGGGCGGGATTGTATTAGGGTTTTAAACAGCTGTGTTTGGAGCATGCTAGACGCCCCTGATGAAGCTTAATTGCAAAACCCGGGTCGGGCAGCGTGGAGATCTTTTATCTTTTACCTTTGTGATATGCCTGTTACAAGTGGAGACTTGTGAGTATAATAAACCATTTTATCTGAAACAGACGAGGCAGTGCTTCACTATCTTGCTAACCCCTTGGTATCATACAGGTTGTGTGGATTGGGGAAGTGAGTTCTGGTGGATTTAAGCCCTTGTTCCCATGTCCGGGTTATCAGAAAGGAGCCTTAGGGCTCTTTCAGACGGGCGTTGCGGGAAAATGTGCGGGTGCGTTGCGGGAACACGCGCGATTTTTCCGCGCGAGTGCAAAACATTTGCACTCGCGTGAGAAAAATTGTGCATGTTTGGTACCCAAACCCGAACTTCTTCACAGAAGTTCGGGCTTGGGATCGGTGTTCTGTAGATTGTATTATTTTCCCTTATACAGTTGTGTTCCAAATTATTCAACCCCCAATGCTGTAAAGGGTTTTAGGGAATTTAGTGTACTTTTGTAATTGTGTTCAGAATGAAATCTTACAAGGACTTTTTAAAGAACCAAATGCAACTAAAATGACATCAATTGTTTTTGTAATACAGTATTAAATGTTTTTTTTGTGATTTCTTCATTGACACAATTATTCAACCCCTTAAAGACTACCACTCTTAAGAACAGAGGTTCATTTAAGTGCTTTCGATCAGGTATTGAAAACACCTGTGGATGTCAAGGAGCAGCAATCAAGCATAATAAGCACCAATTAGGCAGATTTAAAAGGACACTGTGATACTCAGCTCCTTCTAGACATTTACTGGTGTGTTTACAAACATGGTGAAGTCAAGAGAATGGTCCAGGAAGACAAGAGAAGAGGTGATTTCTCTTCACAGGAAGGGCAATGGCTATAAGAAGATTGCAAAGATGTTAAACATACCAAGAGACACCATAGGAAGCATCATTCGCAAATTCAAGGCAAAGGGCACTGTTGAAACGCTACCTGGTTGTGGCAGAAAGAAGATGCTGACTTTGACTGCTGTGCGCTACCTGAAGCGCAAAGTGGAGAAAAGTCCCCGTGTGACTGCTGAGCAACTGAAAAAAGATTTGTCAGATGTGGGTACTGAAGTTTCAGCTCAGACAATAAAGCGCACACTGCGTAATGAAGGCCTCCATGTCAGAACTCCCAGGCGCACCCCCTTGCTGTCTCCAAAGAATTAGAAGAGTCGACTGCAGTATGCCAAAAGTCATGTGGACAAACCACAAAAGATTTGGGATAGTGTTCTGTGGACTGATGAAACAAAATTAGAACTGTTTGGGCCCATGGATCAACGCTATGTTTGGAGGAGGAAGAACAAGGCCTATGAAGAAAAGAACACCTTGCCTACTGTGAAGCATGGCGGGGGGGTCAATCATGCTTTGGGGCTGTTTTGCTTCTACAGGTACAGGGAAGCTTCAACGTGTGCAAGGTACCATGAATTCTCTTCAGTACCAGGAGATATTGGATGAAAATGTGATGCAGTCCGTCACAAACCTGAGGCTTGGGAGACGTTGGACCTTTCAACAGGACAATGATCCCAAGCATACCTCCAAGTCCACTAGAGCATGGTTGCAGATTAAAGGCTGGAACATTTTGAAGTGGCCATCGCAGTCACCAGACTTAAATCCGATTGAGAACCTCTGGTGGGACTTAAAGAAAGCAGTTGCAGCGCGCAAGCCTAAAAATGTGACTGAACTGGAGGCTTTTGCCCATGAAGAATGGGCGAAGATACCCGTAGATCGCTGCAAGACACTTGTGTCAAGCTATGCTTCACGTTTAAAAGCTGTTATAACTGGAAAAGGATGTTGTACTAAGTACTAAGATTGAATGTCACTTGGGGGTTGAATAAAACTGATAATGATGTGAGCACAGAAAAGACATTTGTGGTTATTTCATTATAAATGTTATGTTATATTTGTCTGACTTACAAGTGCCTCTTTGATTTAATTGTAAACAAGATGACTGAAATGATCAAACTCAATGTCAAACTGGCCAAAACACTCAATTTCAGTGGGGGTTAAATAATTTTGAAAACAACTGTAACATGGTTATAAGGGAAAATAATAGCATTCTGAATACAGAATGCATAGTAAAATAGCGCTGGAGGGGTTAAAAAGAAATAAAAAATAATTTAACTCACCTTAGTCCACTTGATCGCGCAGCCCGGCATCTCCTTCTGTCTCCTTTGCTGAACAGGACCTGTGGTGACGTCACTCCGGTCATCATATGATACATCACATGATCCATCACCATAGTAAAAGATCATGTGATGGATCATGTGATGACCGGAGTGACGTCACCACAGGTCCTGTTCAGCACAGGAGACAGAAGGAGATGCCGGGCTGCGCGATCAAGTGGACTAAGGTGAGTTAAATTTTTTATTTTATATTTTTAACCGCCCCAGCGCTAGTTTACTATGCATTCTGTATTCAGAATGCTATTATTTTCCCTTATAACCATGTTATAAGGGAAAATAATAATGATCGGGTCTCCATCCCGATCGTCTCCTAGCAACCGTGCGTGAAAATCGCACCGCATCCACACTTGCTTGCGGATGCTTGCGATTTTCACGCAACCCCATTCACTTCTATGGGGTCTGCGTTGCGTGAAAAACGCAGACTATAGAGCATGCTGTGATTTTCACGCAACGCATAAGTGATGCGTGAAAATCACCGCTCATGTGAACAGCCCCATAGAAATGAATAGGTCGGTATTCAATGCGGGTGCAATGCGTTCAACTCACGCATCGCATCCGCGCGGAATACTCGCCCGTCTGAAAGAGGCCTTATGGTGTAAAGAGGAATCGGATGAGAGAAGTTTGGCAGCGCTGTCCCATACAAGACTTACAGCTCTAGAACTGAATAGACTATTTCTGTTTCAGGGATTTGAGCGGGGATTGTTCAACTCTTTTATTACTTTATGCTTGACAGAACAGCATTTAAACTATGCACTTTTATGTGACCAGTGTGACCTATTCAGCTGGTGCTTCCCAGTAGGTCTGAATTGCTAGACTGGTAGGATGGAGGCAAATGAAGGGCGATACTGGGACGCTGTAGCCACGGTTTCCTACATCTAGGAGTTAGAATCAATTAGGGTCTTTTTGTAGCTTTTTTTTTTGCTATGGTTTTGCCTCTTCATATAGCAATCTTTCCAATGCTTGGATCAACAACGATCAGCAAGCGATAGCATATTCTAGCCATATGCATCACTTGTAACAACTGGAATACGCCCTTAAGGGTACTTTCACACTAACGTTTTTCTTTTCCGGCATAGAGTTCTGTCACAGGGGCTCAATACCGGAAAATAACTGATCAGGCATATCCCCATGCATTCTGAATGGAGAGTAATCCGTTCAGGATGCATCAGGATGTCTTCAGTTCAGTCATTTTGACGGATCAGGCAAAAGATAAAACCGTAGCATGCTACGGTTTTATCTCCGGCAAATAAAAACTGAAGACTTGCCTGAATGCCGTATCCGTCATTTTTCCCCATAGGAATGTATTAGTCCCGGATCTGGCATTCAAAATACCGGAATGCCGGATCCGTCCTTTCAGTCTGCGCATGCGCAGACCGGTAAAAATGTGAAAAAAGATACAAGACGGATCCGTCTGTCCGCATGACAAGCGGAGAGACGGATCCGTTCTTGCAATGCATTTGTGAGACGGATCCGCATCTGGATGCGTCTCACAAATGCTTTCAGTCACACCAGATCGGCGGATCTGGCGGGCAGTTCCGATGACGGAACTGCCCGCTGGATCACACTGCCACAAGTGTGAAAATAGCCTAAGTCTGTGGGACATTTCTTAAAAGGAGTCTGTCACCAGGAAATTCACTGATAAATAGGGATGCGCAAACCCGTGGAAGTTCGGGTTCGGCCGAACTTCAGGTCAAAGTTCAGGTTCGGGATCCGAACTTGACCCCGAACCCCATTGAAGTCAATGGGGACTCGAAATTCACTTTATTATTTTCCGTTATAACATGGTTTTATCGGAAAATAATAGCATTCTTAAGACAGAATGCAAAACAATATGGCCATTTAGGGGTTAAAAAAACAACAACTCACCACATCCACTTTATCGCGCTGCAGCAGCTTCTTCTATCTTCACCGACCAGGACCTGCCGAAGGACCTGCGATATGCATGATAACGTCACCACGTGGGAGAGCGCGCACATCGCAGGTCCTTTGGCAGGTCCTTTGGCAGGTCCTTTGGCAGGTCCTGTAAAGATAGAAGAGACTGCTGCAGCGCGATAAAGTGGATGAGGTGAGTTGTTTTTTTAACCCCTAAATGGCCATATTGTTTTGCCATCTGTCTTAAGAATGCCATTTTTTTCTGATATAACCATGTTATAACGGAAAATAATAAAATTACCCGAACACCGAACCCGAACTTCAGTGAAAAAGTCTGTGTTCGGGTCCAGGTACCCGAACTCGCAAAGTTCGGGTTCGCTCATCCCTACTGATAAACCAACCTGAACTCGATCTTCTGACAGTCATCCCCACACCCAAAGCACTGGCACAGGCTGATCGGCCTACACCACTTCACTGAGTACAAAGATGGCTGGACTACTTCATATAACAATCACCTATCTTTTGTGTCACCCCCACTTCCTCATAGATTGTAAGCTCTTGCGAGCATGGCCCTCCTTCCTAGTGTTTCACTTATATATTAGCTGGTAACTTTGTGATGTCTTTTGTTTTGTACATAAACACTCTGAATTCTAAAGCGCTGCAGAATATGGTGGTGCTATAGAAATAAAGATTATTATTATTATTAATAATGATAATTTTGATAAACCAGGCACAATGTCTTGTAGGGCTAGATCAGCTGAATGTAACCTCTCCCATAGCAATCCGTTGCTTCATTCTGGCGAAAGCGTCACCCGCGAAACTAGGGAAGCTCGTCCACGTCCCCGCCTGCCATTGGCTGCTCCCCCTGACACCGGATGTTTTCATCCGCGCACGGAGAGATGCTGCAGCGGCAATGCGGGGACCAGGAGCAGCGCAGGGTGCAGGGAGCGGGGAGCCAGGTAAGTATATTCTTTGTGAGGGGCCTGGAATATGGGGGAAATTTTTATAGTTTTGGATAACCATTTTAATCCATATGCAAATGAGCAGTTAAGTGCACTGAGGGCGGGCCCAAACTATTCTGTGCACCCTTGCCGCTTCCTCTGACTATGCAGGAACCTATCCTTCTGCTCCAGGTGTCTGAGCAGGCACCATGTTTAAATGCTGGACATCCACCACCACCAGGTCCAGAAGGGGTTAATGTCAACTTTTCCCACAGGCAACTGCTCTAAATTAGATTTGATGCTTAAATGAATTCTGAAATTTCTGATGCGTGGAGCGGAAAATGATGGCAACAGTGGAGTAACTAGAACTGACTGGGTCCCACAGCAAATTTTTGAATAGGTCCCTCCCTCAGCAGCCCCCTCCTCCGGTGCAACCCTCACTCCTGACACCTTTTTCAAAATGTACCTCTATATAGGTCTGCAATTTTTTTTTTCTAGAGCTGTTTTGGTTATTCCACGTAATATTTATGTTTTTTAGTGCGCTGAATCCGAAAATGACCTCCATTTTTTCATAGGACATCACGTTTCCTGACAATTTAGGTAACTATGTTAAATAAGGCAATACCTCAAAATAAATTAAAGTTTTATTACAATTTTTTCATGAAAATTCTTTTTTGAACTGAAATGAGCTCACCTAGACACACTAAACTCTATTCTTTTTCCCTGTGAGGCTCCTCTTGGTGCATTTACGCTTGTGAGTAGCATTTGGAATGTCTCTCTGAAGCATCAAACAGTAGTCTGCCATCATTCTAATGCTCCATTTTCCCTGGTATTTCCTTTCCATCTATTTAATGTCTTGGTGGAATCGTTCACCTTGTTCCTCAC
Organism: Bufo bufo; assembly: GCF_905171765.1. NCBI lineage: Eukaryota > Metazoa > Chordata > Amphibia > Anura > Bufonidae > Bufo > Bufo bufo. The sequence continues at coordinate 39,056,765 of NC_053396.1, forward strand.
TCACAGCTCCCAAATTTTCAGGAAAGTAGTCAAGGGGGGCCTGGAGGAAATGCACTTTCAAACTGGCAACCTAAAGCTTGAAATGCTTTCAGCATTCGTCCGACGATCTTTTTGTAGTGAGGATCTTTGTTATTGCCTAAAAATTTCTGTACAACTTCTTTAAATGCAATCCACCCTTCTTTTTAAGGATCTGTCATGGTATTGACAAATTCTTGATCAACTATAAGCCTTCTAATGTCTGGTCTGACGAACACACCTTCCTTCAATTTTGCCTCCGACAGGCCTGGAAACTTGGTGACTAAGTATTTGAAGCATTCTCCATCTCTTAGAAGTAATTTTATGAATTGCTTCATCAATCCCAATTTTATGTGGAGAGGTGGTAGAAGAACTTTATGGGAAGGTACCAAAGTTTCTCGGATGACATTTTTTTTCACCGACTGTTAGCACCCTCGGCTGCCAACTCTTCTTGGTCCAGTGATTTTGTCGGTCTCGACTGTCCCATAGACACAGAAAACATGGGTATTTGGTATACCCAGCTTGTTGCCCGAGCAGCATGCACAAGACCTTCAAGTCCCCACACACTTGCCAACCATGGTCTTCATATTTAAGTTTACCAAGAACCAATTCCAAGTTCTTGTAGGTTTCCTTCTAGTGTACGGAATGACCTACAGGTATGGTAGCGTAAAAACCACCGTTGTGGAGTAAAACTGCTTTGAGACTTATTTTTGAAGAATCTATAAAAAGACGCCATTGCTCTGAATCATATTGGATTTGAAATTGACCCATCAGACCTTCGACATCGATGCAATAAACCAACTTGTCTTCCTGGGCCAAGTAAGGAACGAACTCCTTTTCACGATGTCTGAACCATGAAGATGACACTCCTGGCAGCCTTGATCCGAGTAACTCAGCGGCATCTTTGGGAAGATTCAAGTCTCTTACCAAATCATTCATCTTCTCTTGAGAAAACAATTTTGGTCTTGTATCATCTTCAAAGTCAGATTCTTCAGGAAAGATTAACCCCTTCTACCATTATAAGCACAGACTCATGGCTGAGGCTTACACATACAGCATGCTGCTGAGTATCCCAGTAATTAGACATGTCACTTAGAGCAGCATTTGTATTCACCCCCTTTGCAGAGGGGGAGGGGCAGAGATTGTTTACCTGCAAATAACAACAAAGGGCCAAGAAGAGAACTAGGGAAATTAGGAAATATAATTTTTTTCCCTAAAACTTGCTTAGCTTATGTATATATTGCTGACCATCAGATTTACAGTGCTATATTTTTTTTTTTACATAACTCGGACAACCTCTTTAAGTTTTCTTTGGGCATTTTATATCTTAAATGCACTTATGTGAATTAATTAATAGTAATTTGGACTTTAAATTTGGTTAAAAACCCATAATGTAAAAAAATACAAAAAAAAAAGTATAAATTTGAAGACAATTTTGCATTTTGTGGCAAATCATGACGTCTAGGAGTTTTTTCAATATTTTATTTGTTTTCAGCACACTAAAATACATGGAAATTAGATGAAAATAATCAAACAGCTTTTTAGTCGCAGACCTGTGATTTGAATGAATGACAATAACTACAGATTCAGGATAAGAAAGTACCTTTTTTTTGACTGTCGTATGAGCGGCGGCCATTTTGCCTGAAGCGGAAGCAGCAGCTCATGCAGTGTATATGAGCCGATCTTACTTCTGTATCACTGTACTGTGAAGGTGACTGCTGGTGACTGCTTTCTCATGTGTTCTGCTATTTCCATGTGAAAATCCATGTCACTGAGCAAACAAGAGAACGCCGATGAGTCATTTCAAACAAGACCACATTTTTGAGATGTTTGCTGTTCATACGGTAATTTGCATTCATATATGTAATAATTGACCAAAGCGTCTATATTGAGAACACAAGCATTGAGACCCAAAGAAGCGGAGTAACTATGATGACGGTATTTAGGCTTGAGCGAATCGCGCTTCGAAACATAGATCCGAAGTTAATTCATTTAAAAACTTTGTCGTTAATACTGTTTCTATACAGCATTAAAATGTATTGGCTCTGCTGAGCCAAACTTTGTCTCACCCGAAGTCGAGCGAGACTTTGGTGAATGACTATGGTATTCCTATCTGCGTATTTAAAAACCGAAGTGGGCTTTGGTACAGGCTGTTACCTCGGTACCAAGGCCCACTTCAGATTCTTTTAAATATGCAGATACGAATACCGTAGTGATTCACCGAAGACTTGCACGACTTCACACAAGACGAAGTTTGGCTCCACGGAGCCAATACATTTTAATGCTGTAAGAATCAAAGTTTTTGAATGAATTGACTTCGGATCTATGATCCAAAGCTCGATTCGCTCAAGCCTAAAGTATTCAAGTGCTTGTTTAAAAGGCACGATGCTGAATGGGGGATGAATGATCATTATTACAACTGTTCACCCCCCCTTTCACTTTGCATATTGTTCACAGCACATCTCCTATTTAAAATGGGTCATGTCTGTGCTGCAAATTTTGGTTCCCAAATGAAACATGCAATCACTAGTGATGGCCCGAATAGTTCGCTGGCGAATAGTTCCCGTCGAACATAGCTTGTTCGCGTTCGACGCCGCGGGCGAACATATGCGATGTTCGGTCCGCCCCCTATACATCATCATTGAGTAAACTTTGACCCTGTACCTCACAGTCAGCAGACACATTCCAGCCAATCAGCAGCAGACCCTCCCTCCCAGACCCCCCCACCTCCTGGACAGCATCCATTTTAGATTCATTCGGAATATGCATTCTCAATGAGAGGACGGACAGTGCTGCTGCTGCTGATTCAATAGGGAAAGCGTTAGCTAGGGCAGTGTTCTGTATCCACAGACTCATCTGCTGTAAGGACAGCGTCCTGACAGCACCCCAAAAAGCCCTTTTCAGGGCTGGTACATCAGTCTGCTTTTTTTTATATATATATATATATATATATATATATATACAGGGAGTGCAGAATTATTAGGCAAGTTGTATTTTTGAGGATTAATTTTATTATTGAACAACAACAATGTTCTCAATGAACCCAAAAAACTCATTAATATCAAAGCTGAATATTTTTGGAAGTAGTTTTTAGTTTGTTTTTAGTTTTAGCTATTTTAGGGGGATATCTGTGTGCGCAGGTGACTATTACTGTGCATAATTATTAGGCAACTTAACAAAAAACAAATATATACCCATTTCAATTATTTATTTTTACCAGTGAAACCAATATAACATCTCAACATTCACAAATATACATTTCTGACATTCAAAAACAAAACAAAAACAAATCAGTGACCAATATAGCCACCTTTCTTTGCAAGGACACTCAAAAGCCTGCCATCCATGGATTCTGTCAGTGTTTTGATCTGTTCACCATCAACATTGCGTGCAGCAGCAACCACAGCCTCCCAGACACTGTTCAGAGAGGTGTACTGTTTTCCCTCCTTGTAAATCTCACATTTGATGATGGACCACAGGTTCTCAATGGGGTTCAGATCAGGTGAACAAGGAGGCCATGTCATTAGATTTTCTTCTTTTATACCCTTTCTTGCCAGCCACGCTGTGGAGTACTTGGACGCGTGTGATGGAGCATTGTCCTGCATGAAAATCATGTTTTTCTTGAAGGATGCAGACTTCTTCCTGTACCACTGCTTGAAGAAGGTGTCTTCCAGAAACTGGCAGTAGGACTGGGAGTTGAGCTTGACTCCATCCTCAACCCGAAAAGGCCCCACAAGCTCATCTTTGATGATACCAGCCCAAACCAGTACTCCACCTCCACCTTGCTGGCGTCTGAGTCGGACTGGAGCTCTCTGCCCTTTACCAATCCAGCCACGGGCCCATCCATCTGGCCCATCAAGACTCACTCTCATTTCATCAGTCCATAAAACCTTAGAAAATCAGTCTTGAGATATTTCTTGGCCCAGTCTTGACGTTTCAGCTTGTGTGTCTTGTTCAGTGGTGGTCGTCTTTCAGCCTTTCTTACCTTGGCCATGTCTCTGAGTATTGCACACCTTGTGCTTTTGGGCACTCCAGTGATGTTGCAGCTCTGAAATATGGCCAAACTGGTGGCAAGTGGCATCTTGGCAGCTGCACACTTGACTTTTCTCAGTTCATGGGCAGTTATTTTGCGCCTTGGTTTTTCCACACGCTTCTTGCAACCCTGTTGACTATTTTGAATGAAACGCTTGATTGTTCGATGAAGACGCTTCAGAAGCTTTGCAATTTTAAGAGTGCTGCATCCCTCTGCAAGATATCTCACTATTTTTGACTTTTCTGAGCCTGTCAAGTCCTTCTTTTGACCCATTTTGCCAAAGGAAAGGAAGTTGCCTAATAATTATGCACACCTAATATAGGGTGTTGATGTCATTAGACCACACCCCTTCTCATTACAGAGATGCACATCACCTAATATGCTTAATTGGTAGTAGGCTTTCGAGCCTATACAGCTTGGAGTAAGACAACATGCATAAAGAGGATGATGTGGTCAAAATACTAATTTGCCTAATAATTCTGCACTCCCTGTATATATTGCAGTTGCCTGCCCGTGTGTGAGAGGCTGCAGGCTCAGTCACAGACAGTACTGTGTGCACACCATTTATACACTGTGTGACAGAAAATACCTCGCAGATAAAAAAAAATTATATTTTTATCTTTTTCTGTGATCTAATCACAGTTGCAAGCCAGTGTGTGTCAGGCCCACACAGACTGTATTGTGGCCACTGGCTAGTGGCTAGGCCTCTACTCACACCGTTACAGGGTGTCACTCACAAATACCTTGCAGATAAAAAAAAATTCTATTTAATATTTTTCTGTGACTGTATTGTGGCCACTGGCTAGGCCTCCACTTATACCGTTACAGGGTGTCACTCACTCACAAATACCTCGCAGATAAATAAAAATTCTATTTAATATTTTTCTGTAATATAATCACATTTGCAAGCCAGTGTGTGTCAGGCCCACACAGACTGTACTGTGCCCACTGCCCACCACTTATATAGGGTGGCACAGTACCTTGCACGCATAGTAACACTTATCTAATAAAAAATGACAGGCAGAGGCAGGCCACGCTGCAGGGGCCGTCATGTTCGTGGTGCTGTGATTTCCACTGGCCCTGGAATAATGCCCAGTGTTCAGAGGCCACGTACCCGGAACCCAAAAAATTCAGAGAAAATAGTTGACTGGCTTACACAGGACACCCAATCTTCAACAGCTTCCGCTAAGAACCTTGACGCACCATCCTCCTCCAGCTCAGCTTTGGTCACCTGCTCTCAAGTTACCACTCTCCCGCCCGCCACCACCACCACCACTACCACCACAGCCACCACAGCCGCTTCACTTGATCCCTCAGAGGAGTTATTTACACATCAGTTGGATGAAATTAGTGATGCGCAACCATTATTGCCAGAGGATGGAGATAACAGGGATATGTCTCAGTCAGGCAGCATTACACACATGGACGTACAGTGTGATGATGATGATGATGTTGTACCCGCTGCTGCTTCCTTTGCTGAGGTGTCAGATACAAGTGAAGTGGTTGATGATGACGATGTGTCCGTGGATGCCACGTGGGTGCCTGCTCGAAGAGAAGAAGAAGAGGGGGAAAGTTCAGAAGGGGAGACAGAGAGAAGGACGAGACGAGTTGGAAGCAGGGGGAGGTCGTCGCAAGGAGCTAGTGGCACAGTCAGACAGCATGTATCGGCACCCGGGGTCAGCCAGACAGCACGCCAATCAACACATGCTGTTGCCACCACCAGAATGCCGTCATTGCAAAGCTCAGCAGTGTGCCATTTTTTTGTGTGTCTGCCTTTGACAACAGCGATGCCATTTGCAACCTGTGCCAAAAGAAACTGAGTCGTGGGAAATCCAACACCCACCTAGATACAACTGCTTTGCGAAGGCACATGATCGCACATCACAAACGCCTATGGGATCCACACATGATGACGAGTAGAAGCAGCACACAAGCTCAAAGCCACCATCCTCCTCCTGGTCCAGCATCTTCAGCCACGTCAACCACTGCTGTCCTCCTTGCCCCCTCTCAACCACCCGCCACTCCGCCTCTCACCTTCAGCAGTTCCATCTCATCTGCCCACAGTCAGGTGTCTGTAAAGGAAATGTTTGAGCGTAGGAAGCCAATGTCACAGAGTCACCCCCTTGCCCGGCGTCTGACAGCTGGCTTGACGGAACTCTTAGCCCGCCAGCTTTTACCATACCAGCTGGTGGAGTCTGAGGCCTTCAAAAAATTTGTCGCTATTGGGACACCACAGTGTCACCTCAGTGATTGAAAAGGAAGTCATGGCATCTCTGGCATACAGTGTTGGGGCAAGGGTCCATCTGACCACTGATACCTGGTCTGCAAAGCACGGTCAGGGCAGGTATATCACCTACACTGCGCATTGGGTCAACCTGCTGACGGCTGACAAGCATGGACAATGCGTGGCTCTGCAGCGGAGTTGGTGACACCGCCACGACTTGCAGGCAGGCCTACTGCCACCTCCTCTACTCCTCCTACTCCATCCTCTTCCATAACCTCCTCGGCTGAGTCCTCTTCTGCTGCGGTGTCTGGCTGCACATCAACTGAATCCCCCCTGCTCCCCAGGGGCTATTCCACATCCCAGATACGACATTGTCACGCTGTCTTGGGGTTGACTTGCCTGAAAGCAGAGAGCCACACCAGACCAGCACTCCTGTCCGCCCTGAACGCACAGGTGGATCAGTGGCTGACCCCGCACCAACTGGAGATTGGCAAAGTGGTGTGTGACAATGGAAGCAATTTGTTGGCGGCATTGAATTTGGGCAAGTTGTCACATGTGCCATGCATGGCACATGTGTTGAATCTCATCGTACAACGCTTTGTGTCTAAGTACCCAGGCTTACAGGACGTCCTCAAGCAGGGCAGGAAGGTGTGTGGCCATTTCAGGCGTTCCTACACGGCCATGGCGCACTTTTCAGACATTCAGCGCCGAAACAACATGCCAGTCAGGCGCTTGATTTGCGACAGCCCGACACATTGGAATTCAACACTCCTAATGTTCGACCGCCTGCTCCAACAAGAAAAAGCCGTCAACGAGTATTTGTATGAACGGGGTGCTAGGACAGCCTCTGCGGAGCTGGGAATTTTTTTGCCACGTTACTGGATGCTCATGCGCAATGCCTGTAGGCTCATGCATCCTTTTGAGGTGGTGACAAACCTAGTCAGTCGCACCGAAGGCACCATCAGCGACCTCATGCCATTTGTTTTCTTCCTGGAGCGTGCCCTGCGAAGAGTGCTGGATCAGGCTGTAGATGAGCGTGAAGAGGAAGAGGAAGAGTTGTGGTCACCATCACCACCAGAAACAGCCTTGTCATCATCACTTGCCGGACCTGCGGCAACGCTGCAAGAGGAGTATGAGGAAGAGGAGTCAGAGGAGGAATGTGGCTTTAAGGAGGAGGAAGACCAACCACAGCAGGCATCCCAGGGTGCTCGTTGTTGTCACCTATCTGGGACCCGTGGAGTTGTATGTGGCTGGGGTGAAGAACAGACCGTCAATGACATCAGTGAGGACGAGGAACGGGAAATGAGTAGCTCGGCATCCAACCTTGTGCAAATGGGGTCTTTCATGCTGTCATGTCTGTTGAGGGACCCTCGTATAAAAAGGATGAAAGAGAACAACCCCCGGTATAAGCAGAAAGTGGCGGAAATGTTACCAACTTACCGAAAGTCAGAAAGGATGCAGCAGTTCAAAACAAAACTAAGAAATATGCTTTACACAGCTTATAAGGGGGATGTCACAGCACAACTGGAATCTAACAGGGGAAGAGGTGAAAGTAATCCTCCTCCTATCACGACTACGGCGGCAAGGAGAGGACGCTTTACAGATGTGTTGTTGATGGAGGACATGCAGAGCTTTTTCAGTCCTACACATCGCCACAGCCCTTCGGGATCCAGCCTTAGAGAACGACTCAACCGACAGGTAGCAGACTACCTCGCCTTAACTGCAGATATTGACACTCTGAGGAGCGATGAACCCCTTGACTACTGGGTGTGCAGGCTTGACCTGTGGCCTGAGCTATCCCAGTTTGCGATAGAACTTCTGGCCTGCCCCGCTTCAAGTGTCCTGTCAGAAAGGACCTTCAGTGCAGCAGGAGGCATTGTCACTGACAAAAGAAGTCGCCTCGGTCAAAAAAGTGTTGATTACCTCACCTTCATTAAGATGAATGAGGCATGGATCCCGAAGGGACTGACAGTGGGGGATACGTTTGACTAACAAAAGGCCTGATGACATGCCTTGGCCTCAAAATGGTCCCCACGCTGCTGTATTTAATGTCTGCATACCGGATGACTTTCGTGAATTCTCCGCCACCAACTAGGGTTCAAGCCGCAATGTTTTAGTCACCTTTCTGCCTTGAAAACATCAACAGCGGCTGCAACAATAACATTATTTTTCAGGCATGTGTACATGCCTAATTTTTCTGGCCTCTGGTGCTGCACTGTGGCTGCAAAAACAAAACAAACAAAAAAAGGCACATACAAGTGTCAATTCCCCTTCGTGATCGTTACCTTGTTATGGTGAAGGGGCTTGCATATCACAATGAAGCGATCATCACCTCTGAGTGTGTTGGCAATGTTGCCACACCCCAGATGATAAGGCCGTTGCTTCATTATGATCAGACCAAAAGCGATTGGCTGGATCATTTTTCATAGAAAAAACTTACATTTTTTTAATTTATTTTTTTAAGTTGTATGGGTGGGTTTTTAATACATAAAATAAAAAAATCATAATAAAGTCTCTTAATAGTTTATTAGAAATAATGCAGACAATTAAAAAAATCCCCATCAATTCCAATACAAAGCAAGTACAAAGCTCAGAACTAAATTATTCCAGGATGTCGTAATGGTTCATTAATTCGACAATGGTTAATCAATTCGACACATGTCCCCGGATAGGGGACGTAACAGGGATTAAACTGATAGGAATAGTACTAGTTAAGACACCACCCATATAGGGTGTCACAGCACATTGCTCCGTGCACGCGCAGTGCCCAAACTTGGGAGTAAGAGGACCGACCAAGCTGCTTTTTCCATCTCCCGGTTCCTAAAATCAATTCAGTTTGGTGTATCAGAGTTTGGTCTGTCACTGTGAAGGCAGTCGAAGGTACCCGGCCTAAATTTTTTTTCACAAAAGGCAATCCCACCCTGATATGGGACGTAACAGGGATTAAACTGATGAGAATAGTACTACAGAAAATAGCACTCATATCGGGTGTGACAGTAAATTGCATGGCGCAGACGCAGTGGCCGTGGCGTGGATTCAAACAAAGGGGAGGGATACAGCGTTTTTTTTAACCATCTCCCCGTTCGAAAAATCAATTTAATAAATGGACCCCAGATTGGGGACGTAACAGGGATTAAACTGATGAGAAGAGAGAACTAGAGAAAATACCACTCATATCGGGTGTGACAGTAAATTGCACGGCGCAGACGCAGTGACCGTGGCGTCGATTCAAACAAAGGGGAGGGAGACAGCGTTTTTTTAACCATCTCCCCGTTCGAAAAATCTATTTAATAAATGGACCCCAGAATGGGGACATAACAGGCATTAAACTGATGAGAAGAGAGAACTACAGAAAATAGCACTCATATCGGGTGGGACAGTAAATTGCATGGCGCAGACGCCGTGACCGTGGCGTGGATTCAAACAAAGAGGAGGGAGCCAGCGTTTTTTTAACCATCTCCCCGTTCGAAAAATAAATTTAATAAATGGACCCCAGATTGGGGACGTAACAGGGATTAAACTGATGAGAAGAGAGAACTACAGAAAATACCACTCATATCGGGTGGGACAGTAAATTGCATGGCACAGACGCAGTGACCGTGGCGTGGATTCAAACAAAGGGGAGGGAGACAGCGTTTTTTTAACCATCTCCTCGTTCGAAAAATCAATTTAATAAATGGACCCCAGATTGGGGACGTAACAGGGATTAAACTGATGAGAAGAGAGAACTACAGAAAATACCACTCATATAGGGTGGGACAGTAAATTGCACGGCGCAGACGCCGTGACCGTGGCGTGGATTCAAACAAAGGGGAGCGAGCCAGCGTTTTTTTTAACCATCTCCCCGTTCGAAAAATCTATTTAATAAATGGACCCCAGATTGGGGACGTAACAGGGATTAAACTGATGACAAGAGAGAACTAGAGAAAATACCACTCATATCGGGTGTGACAGTAAATTGCACGGCGCAGACGCAGTGATCCTGGCGTGGATTCAAACAAAGGGGAGGGAGACAGCGTTTTTTTAACCATCTCCCCGTTCGAAAAATCAATTTAATAAATGGACCCCAGAATGGGGACGTAACAGGGATTAAACTGATGAGAAGAGAGAACTACAGAAAATAGCACTCATATCGGGTGGGACAGTAAATTGCACGGCGCAGACGCCGTGACCGTGGCGTGGATTCAAACAAAGGGGAGGGAGCCAGCGTTTTTTTAACCATCTCCCCGTTCGAAAAATAAATTTAATAAATGGACCCCAGATTGGGGACGTAACAGGGATTAAACTGATGAGAAGAGAGAACTACAGAAAATACCACTCATATCGGGTGTGACAGTAAATTGCACGGCACAGACACAGTGACCGTGGCGTGGATTCAAACAAAGGGGAGGGAGACAGCGTTTTTTAACCATCTCCCCGTTCGAAAAATCTATTTAATAATTGGACCCCAGATTGGGGACGTAACAGGGATTAAACTGATGAGAAGAGAGAACTACAGAAAATACCACTCATATCGGGTGGGACAGTAAATTGCATGGCACAGACGCAGTTACCGTGGCGTGGATTCAAACAAAGGGGAGGGAGACAGCGTTTTTTTAACCATCTCCTCGTTCGAAAAATCAATTTAATAAATGGACCCCAGATTGGGGACGTAACAGGGATTAAACTGATGAGAAGAGAGAACTACAGAAAATACCACTCATATAGGGTGTGACAGTAAATTGCACGGGGCAGACGCAGTGACCGTGGCGTGGATTCAAACAAAGGGGAGGGAGCCAGCGTTTTTTTAACCATCTCCCCGTTGGAAAAATCAATTTAATAAATGGACCCCAGATTGGGGACGTAACAGGGATTAAACTGATGAGAAGAGAGAACTACAGAAAATACCACTCATATCGGGTGGGACAGTAAATTGCATGGCTCCGACGCAGTGATCGTGGATTCAAACAAAGGGGAGGGAGCCAGCGTTTTTTTAACCATCTCCCCGTTCAAAAAATCAATTCAATTCACCTTTCCGGGACCCTTGGTGTTGTACGTGGCTGGGTGGAGGAAGAAACCTTCAATGACATCAACGGGACATGGCTAGCTTGGTATCCAACCTTGTACAAATGGTGAGTTTGCGGTTGGGCAAATGGACTGTTTGCGGTTGTTTGCGGTGCGTTAAAAGGGGAGTTTGGTCTGTCAATGTCTGTGAAGCGGGCGTAACCCTTACACTACCTGATCGATACAACATCATACCTGATCGTATACACACACTGGATGTTTTAAACCACGTTGTTAAAAAAAAAATTGGATTGTTAGGTGATTTATGCCCTTTATGGATTAAAATCCAACTCTGCGTCAACTATGTAATTTTCCATGGGAATTTTGCCATGGATGCCCCTCCGGCATGCCACAGTCCAGGTGTTAGTCCCCTTGAAACAATTTTTCCATCACTACTGTGGCTAGAAATAGTCCCTGTGGGTTTTAAAATTCACCTGCCTATTGAAGTCTATGGCGGTTCGCCCGATTCGTCCGTTCGCGAACATTTGCAGAAATTCGCATTTGCCGTTCGCGAACGGAAAATTTTATGTTCGCGACATCTCTAGCAATCACCTGACAAACATTTTGCTCATTTGTCGGATGACTGCCGACATCTTTTACATGAGGCAATTATTGCCAAATGAGCAAACATCTGAATGTTCGCTTCTGAAAATTCCCCTTGACCTATGTGAAAGGACCATTAAAAACCACTCCTTTATAAAAAAAAAAAAAAAAAGAGTCTTGCCTGAACAAAGAAATGAAGCGTAGCTGGCTTGGCGATCAGCTCATCATTCTGGTCTGGCTTTAGAAAGACCCCAGTGCTTAGCTTTTATTACCTGGAGAACATATGCCCAGCCAAATGGCCAAAAGTATATGGAAACCCCTCTTCATACCCAAGTGTCAGAGCTGGCGCCACCCATAAGCAGAGTAGGCCACTGCGTAGAGCGCCACTCTTGCTGGGGGCGCCGCCGCTCTGGAGTCTGGCCGCCAGTGGCGCTTGCGAGGTGGGTGCACCGGGTGACAACAGTCTGATGGGGTGTCACCTGCCGGACCCAAGTTCCCAACACCACTAGCACCCGCCCTCTTGTAGTTGTGTCGCTGATCTGACCGTGTACTTGCCGGCTGCGCGGGCATGAGTTCAGTCACTTCAGCGCGCAATCCTGCGAGACCCGTGACCTCCCGAGGTGGGTCTCGTGGGATCACGCGCCGCAGGACGGTATTGCGCGCTGAAGACACTGAACTTAACTGAACTCATGCTCGCGCAGCCAGCAAGTACAAACTGTACAGGATCAGCGACACAAGTACAGGAAAGGGGGGGGGGACGGGACTACATAATGGAGGGCAGTCTGGGGGCAAAATTAACTTGTGTGGGGGCAAAATTACTTAGTGGGGGAAAAATTACATAATGGAGGGCAGTGTGGGGGCAAAATTACTTAGTGTGGGGCAAATTACTTAGTGGGGGGGGGGAAATTACATAATGTAGGGCAGTGTGGGGCGGATCAAACAACATAATGTGGGGCAGTGAGGGGGGAAAATTAATGTGAGGCAGTGTGGGGGGCAAATTACATAATGTGGGGCAGTGTGGGGGCCAAATTACTTAATGTGAGGCAGTGTGGGGGGGGGAAATTACTTAATGTGGGGCAGTGTGGGGGCAAATTACATAATGTGAAGCAGTGTGGGGGGCAAATTACTTAATGTGAGGCAGTGTGGGGGGAAAATTACTTAATGTGGGGCAGTGTGGGGGCAAATTACATAATGGGAGGCAGTGTGGGGGGCAAATTACATAATGTAAGGCAGTGTGGGGGAAAATGACATAATGTGGGGCAGTGTGAGGGGCAAATTACATAATGTGAGGCAGTGTGGGTGGAAAATTACATAATGTGGGGCAGTGTAGGGGGCAAATCACATAATGTGGGGCAGTGTGGGGGCAAATTACATAATGTGGGGCAGTGTGGGGGGAAAATTACATAATGTGAGGCAGTGTGGGGGCAAATTAAAAAATGTGGGGCAGTGTGGGGGGAAAATTACATAACGTGAGGCAGTGTGGGGGGCAAATTACTTAATGTGGGGCAGTGTGGGGTGCAAATTACTTAATGTGGGGCAGTGTGGGGGGCAAATTACTTAATGTGAGGTAGTGTGGGGGGCATATTACTTAATGTGGGGCAGTGTAGGGTGCAGTATTACTAATGAGGACATTCTAGTAAGGAATTACTATTGGTGGGACTATGAGGAGCACTATTACTATGGGGGCACTATTATTTCTTCAGGATATTATTTGTGGTATTGGGGCTGGGGCACAGCGAGCAGCAGGATACCACTGTGGGGACTCCAGGTTGGGGATGATGATAGAAAAGTGAGGACACTAAGATGTCTGTGCGTCACACTCTGCAGAGACGAGGTGGCTGAGAGAAGTTTCCAGACCGAATGGAGAAGATGATGACAGAGAAGATCTACATTGGAGGAGATGTCACCTGGAGGCCCTGGATGTGAGAGGTACGTGCTGCTGTATATGTGCAATGCTGCTATTTTATGTTTTGCATATGAGAAAATGTTTACAATTAAAATGTTTTAATTAAATGTTCTATTTTACTATTATTATTTGGTCGAAAGGCTGATTGGGGGAGGGGGGATTGTGACGGGACTGCTGTAGAATATCTAAAATTAACTGGTCAAGTAAAATGTTGCATGCAACAATCCTTAAATAGGTGAGTCAAAGGGCGTGGTCAATGGGTGGAGCCAAGGGGCGGCAAAATTAGCTTTTGCCTAGGGTGGCAAAAATCCTTGCACCAGCCCTGCCAAGAGTGAAGGAATGACTGCTCCCTATGCACACCATCAGTGTCAGACTGAGGTGCCTAGGGCCCACCAGTAACATTTATTTAGGGGGCCCACCTTACAGATACATTCAAATATTACTAGCTTACACAGCAGCAAGATGCTACCAGATGACTGAATATGAGGATCCCTGCAGCAACTTTGAAAAGGTAGGTCCTGGGGAAAAGAGGATACTGGCAGCTTTCCTCTAAATGTAGAACATAGGCTGGTTGAGGTGCTGTACATTGAATATATGTATGTAGTGCAGTAAGTCTACTGTGTTATGAGGCACTTGTGCAGGGGGTGGGAGACTAGGGGCCACTGGGGGATTCACCTGTACCCCTGTGGGCCAGTCCAAGCCTGCACACCATGAAGCAGGGGTCAGCACCCAGTGGCAGCTATTGTAAAACTACAACTCTCAGCATGCACACTTGCTTGACTGTTCTTAGAACTCCCATAGACGTATATGGGGCATGCAGGTTGCTGACTCCCTGCTTAAGTAACCAACATGAAGTATATATAATATATATATATATATATATATATATATATATATATCTCCATGAAAAGCCGGGTAGCACTCCTTTGTTGACTGAAAGATGGGTGCCAGCGGTAATCCCTCGATTCAGGGTGATGAACAAATAATAAAAATCTGCGGCACTCCTTCAAAGATGAAAAAAATTTGCTATTTATTCACACGTCATACAGCAATGTTTCGGTTCTCTCTCAGAACCTTTTTCAAGCCAAGTGAAACATAAAGTGCAGCAGTGCTAGTAGATGTGCAGCGTACTCAAGTTGTGTTTAATAGAGTTTCTGGGTGTAGTAGTGCAATAGACACTAACCTGAGACGGCTGACTCTCTGCAAGGGCAGGTGATGGTAGGAAAATGTTCGTGACGCCAGTGCCAATTAAACGGTGGCACGCCGTTTGCTGATAGCAGGAATAAATGAGGAACACCGTGATGTTAAAACAGAACTCCAACTTTAGTAGTTTTAAATATAGAGACATTAACGGAAGCGCAGTTCCTTTGCATACAGTCGATTTTTCAATACGGTTGATGCAGGCAATACAGATTGAACAAGGTGACTACAGAGTGTTAAACACACAGGACTTGCAGTACAGGAGCTTGCACTCTATCTCTGACTGATCCTGGAACATAGCAAATCTTCTCCAAGGCCCAATACCTTAACTCTGGCGTATATCCTTGGTTTTAGCTTTATAAAGTACCTCCTCTGTTATCTTGAGTACCTCTTGCTTTTCTGCGCTTTTGCCTCTGTCTCTCCCTCAGTTTCCTCAGCCTCTAGAAACTTCTGACTGACCTTTGCTTCCCTGTCTGGGCCTTATATAAACTAGGGCTCTCTAGCTCCCTCTAGTGACTAGAAGCTGGAATGACACCCCTAGCAGGCCTGTACATGCAAGTTTCACAGTAACAGGGAAATACATAACATACATTACATGACATACATACATTACATGACATTACATGACATACATTACATGACAATTTATAAAGATGACATATACCAACTTCCCCATAAATAAGGGGGGACGACAGCACACCAAGTGACACTTTTGTAGTGATGGGCATTACAGTCCCCGTACACTACATACCCCACTGCTTTAAGCTGAGTACGACCTCGTACTCCATCAGGGCTCGCCCAACTGGAATCTCTACCTGAAACAGAAAAAAGAGACATGCAGGCATACATTTATGTAATTCATCTGCATTTACATTCATATCAGGTCCAATTGGCAAAGGTGAAGGGTGGTGACAAGGGGCGTCGTTCTCTTCTTCTCAGGATAGTGAATGGAACTGGGGCGCTGACCTGGCACAGCGTAACATTATAACCAGGATAGTCCATGACAATGAATAAGTCCATAATAGAACAGCAAAATAGATAAAACAGTATAAAAGTTCTTGGAGGCTCAAAGAACAAACATGAGTCCGTACCCAGGTTATTTTCCTAATAAATCACAGAGGCTCTCATGCGGTGGAGTCCATCTCTGGGCACATTCACTTTAAAAAGAGTAAGAATCTCAGAGGCTCAGGTTCTTTTGAGTCTGTCTCCGGGCACGGTTCCTTAGTATCAAGTTGCACAATAAACTGACAGCAAAGACAAGTGCTGTAATACCCCTGATCAACCTGAAAAGGGGGTTAAGGGTAAAAGGTGCAACTCAGGAACAGGCACAACTTGGCGTGGGATAGAAAAAGCAGGCAGGAGATCCTGGAAACAAACGTGGCTTCGTTGGCTTTATTACTTCAGTGGCCAACACCTACCACTGAGCCGTGGATGAACTGGCAGCCGTAACAAAGGACCAGGAAAACGTAGGACTCCTGTCCTGAAAGGGTTAACACCATACTTCTTCGGTGAAATAAAGCAAAGGCCTAGCAGGCTGATTCACAGTGGCATATCATAACCACTTGGCTCTGCTGGCAAGTACGGCCTGTAGTAGTCCTCTACAGGAGGATGGGCCCACATAACGGTGTTAGGGGGCAGCTGCAGAGTAAAGGGGCCCCTAATAGGTATTGGCCCCATGGGCCTAGAAGTAAACCCTTGGGTGGACCGTACCGGTCCCGGCATGATAATGGTGGGATGGATTGGAGCGGTTACCGCCGCCGCAAGCGGTCCGGTGGGCTCTGTGCAGCAATTCACAGCAACAGGGGGTCTTCTTTGGGGCACTGGCGGAGCGGTGGCAGCAGAAGGTAGTCTACGGGTGGTGACAGGCACCCTTACCTCGTCCTTCTTCGGCGGCGTCTGGATCCTGGCGGTCGCGATCTTGCGCAGCTCCCGCAACTTCTCCTCCAGCCGGACAATCTGCTCACCGATGCTCTCCGTGTCAGAGTCGCGGTCATCTGCTGGCGCCGCCGGCGCAGGTACAGTCACCGATGGCGCGGACTCGGCCTCTGCAGGTTCTGGTGATGCATCGGGTCTCCGACCCTTCTGGATGTTCTCCAAGGTAGCATGAAGTCCTTGCAAGTTTTCCATATCTTGTATGGTCTTCTCCCGACGAGGCAGCTCGGGGGAAGGATAGGGGCTCACCCATTTCTCCAACACGGTTGGCTGCCAGAAGACGTTAGGCCCAATGAAGGAGCTCTGCTCCTGGAAGGCGTGATGGGCCGGCTCTGGAGAGCGTTCCGGTTCTCGCTCTCAGCCAGAGTAGTCTTCTTCTTCTGCCTCCCAGTCCTCAGGTGCTCGCTTGGGACGGGTCACGGCAGTTGCATAAGGGCCTCTCAGGCTCTCGGCAGGGGTGAACTCCACTTCCTCTCCCTCGCGGAGGCTGTGTTGATAGGAAGGGAGGTAGTCTCTTTTGACAGACCTTCTATTCACATATAGGTCTCTGCCAGTCAGATAGTCTTGGATGAACCCGTAGCCACGGGTTTTGTCAAAGGACACCACCACTCCCTTTCTCCTTTCCAGGCGGGGTTGGGTGTTGGTGTGTCTTTCATGGATAGTCTTAGTCAACTCTTCATAGTAGATCTTAGTCTTGGTATTTCGCTTTATTGCGGCCTCCCGGATCTCCGCCATGAGTGAGGACCATTTGAAAGAGGGCTGAAAGAAGTCTCTCCACGAGCCATAGCAGGGCTCTGGTTCTTTCTCCCTTGGGCGGCAGGCGGGTTTCTCCGGTCCCGGAGAGTAGGCCGGTGGAGCCTCCTCTGGCTCTACACCAATATCAGTCATCTCTGGTATGTCAGGCGCGGACGCTGCAGCAACGCTCTGTTCACTTTCCAACATGCTCGATCCTTCTCTGGAGAGCGATAGGGTCGCGTCAATTAAATCAGCCAGCTCCTCCCCTCGCACTGGGAGGCCGCCCCCCAGGTATTCCAGTATATGGAAGGCGGTGTCCATGCTGGCAGACATGCAAATGTCCAGATAAGCAGTGGCGCCTGACCTTGAACTCCTTCCCGCTATTTCCTCAGAAAGGCGCCAATTTTTCCCGCCTTTTCGGGATGAAGATGACGCAGCAGTTATTTCAGCAAGCTCAGCGGCCATCTTTAGCAAGAAACGCTGTCTATTCACTGACAGCAAGCAGGATTGTAAAAAGTCCACAAAACCACACTCCAATGTGGCGATTTTCTTCCTCTTGGTAGCGCAACACTGCACAGCGCTTTTTAGAGGTTTTAGGAACACTTTGGGTATGATTTTCAGTTCACAAAGTCTACTTTAAATAAACAGGCAATTTGTCACTTTGGTCACAGGGCAACTGTATAAGGCACAAAGTTCACGCTTCTTGCACTATAAAGCGTGCGTATCCTGTTCGTGAAAAGCGACAAGAAAAGAAATACCACACTGCAGTCGCACATCCAAAAATAAGACATAATTTTATTTAAACAGACAATTGGACAAAGTTTAAAAGCATGGATGGACTAGGCAAACCCCAAGCATGGGAGAATAATTAAAGTGCAACAGTGCATAAATGATCATGCCAAATGACAAAAATGTCAAAAGAATCCTAGGAAATATACTTATCATGAAGCACAGTAGTAACACATAGAATAGCACAAACCCATCAGGGAGGGGAGCCCAGCAATCCTAACGCGTATCGCCAGTACAAATGCTGGCTTCCTCAGAGATCCATGTTGATGCTAGTAACTGCTAAAACCTTTATAGTTCTGATAATTAAGACATAATCATATGTACCTGTGGTAAAGACTAATGAGGTAGCGGTGATCTATAGAAAGGGGGGAGAGAGGAGGGCGGTAGCAGGGCATATGGGTTACCTGGGTCCTCCCCGGTGCATGGTCACGCGCAGCTCGGATGCCGGAACAAGTCGGCGTGTTGGAAGGAACACTGCGCATGCGCAAGATGGCGACCAAACCGGAACTCGATGCCGCGATGCGTTCCAAAGACCGGAAACGCAGCACGGCATCGACGTCACAGCCGGTCCCCCATCCGCGTCGAAGCAGCCGCAGGATCGCAGGTGAACAGGCAATGCAAAAAGCGCAATGTGGTGCCTGCGACAATTTGTGACTCAAATATAGACCCCATATAGTTAGATCAATGCGATATTCAAAAAATACAAATAAATGAATATATAAGGTATATATAGAAAGAGCGAGTCAGAGGATCTTGCGCAGTGTGTTTGGGAATAATTATGCATGAACACAAGTATGCAGTTAATATAGCTGCATGCCCACAGAAAATAAAAAATAAAATAATAAATCAAAATTATAGTGTGCAAGCAATAATCACAGAATTGTGTATCTGATATATATACAGTCCCACAAAAATATGCATCAATGATAAGTCAGTGATTACATACAGATAATAACATTATGCAATATCAATATTGTGAATTCCGGAATCACAGTATAGTCATTATGACATAGTGTGGACCAATCCCCCAAACCATAATTAGGTACCACAAACATGAAGTAATAGATAAATGAATAAAAAACACAGCAAATTCATTAGGTATCAAAAATATATATATATATATAACCAAAAAAGTTGTGTATACAAAAATCACATGGCTACAGCCCCTGTTACCCTAAGTATATAAATACTGTAAATATAATACTAAAATTAATCATAATAATGCCATTGGGGTAATAGCGAACCTAGTGGCTGCAGACCATGCACCGGGGAGAGTGGAACCAGAAAAGCAAGCGCAAAGTTAAACAGAGAGCATGTATATTACTCATATATAAAATGGTAGACAGGCAAACAGCCCACATCATATACTAAAAGTTGTTATTGTTGATAAAAATACCAAGTCATACCAGTAAGTACACAAATGTGAAATAAAAATCAAAAAGTGTTGTAATTTTAGAATAATAATAAGTGCATGAAAAAACCGTGCAAAAGGCATCCAGGTGTGATTCCAACTGGGCACCAAAAAAAGAGCATAATGCTTTTATGGGTATGTCCCTGTGGGTGTAAGGAACAAGGAGAGACGGGAACCGTCCCCCATAGCCGAACAGCCACAGAGAAAGTCCACAAAGGGTGAAATAGGATGAACGTGATCCATAAGTCCTCTATTCCCATGTGACAGTCTCGTCCAACCTGCTTGGACCTAAAAGGGAAAAGGAAATAAATAAAAGTAAATAAAGTGAACGTGATGTTAAACCCAATCAACTGGGTAAAGCATAGATCTGTTCAAAAAAGAACAGGACTTATGTGTAATATCCAGTGAAAGTGAGCTCCTCATTAAGGCCACCCGGGGCCTGTGAACCAAGGTTAAAAATCCACCTTGATTCTGAGCGGAGCAGACTTCTGGCTATGTGTGTCCCCCTGATATTGCCTCGAATGATATCCAACCCAACCACCCGTAAGTCGTCGTACCTGCCGTTATGGCTATCCAAGAAATGGGTTGCCACTGATGTTAGGGGTTTTTCCCCTTTAGTTCGGTCCCGGTCTGCCAGCCGGATATTTGAGGTGTGTTGCTGTACTCTCTTCCTGAGCTCCTGCATAGTCTGGCCCACATAAATCCTGTTGCAAGGACAAAGAAGGGCGTAAACTACATTTTTAGAACGACAGTTAATATAATTTTTGAGATTCACCCTGTTATTTTCTCCATAAGAAAAGTTGTCAGAATTCAACATAAATTGACAGACATTACAGTCACCACAAGGATATGTACCTTTGGCTATACCTCCCCTACCCGTGGTATTCACAGGTCGTTGAAAGTGACTGCGGACAAGGGTATCTTTGAGGTTTTGAGCCCTCCTTGCTATGATCCTGGGTCTGTCATCAATATGTGTTGCCAGTTTTCCGTCTGCTCGAAGTAGAAACCAATGTGTGTTAAGAATTTTATATAAGTCAGACCACTGGTTATTATAGCGAGTGATGACACGGACCTTGTTCTCCCGTGGTCTAATCTTGGGAACAAATAGGTCCTCACGTCTAGAATCCCTAGCCCCTTCAAATGCCTTGGATACAACTTTTTTGGGGTAGCCTCTCTCATGGAGCCTTAATGTTAAATCTTGTGCGGCCATTTTGAAGTCATCAAATTCACTACAATTACGTCGCAGGCGTAAAAACTGACCCCTCGGTATACCTTTCTTTAGATGTGTCGGGTGAAAACTCGCAAAATGTAGTAGATTATTGGTTGCAGTGCTCTTGCGAAACAAAGATGTCACGAATCTTGAATCCTGCAGTTTAATTCGAAGATCCAAGAAATCGACCTCAGACTCAGAGATTTTGTGTGTCAAGAAGATATTGAGCGGATTTTCATTTAGATGACCAATAAAGTGTTCGCAGTCCTGTCTGGAACCCTGCCAAAAGAAAATAATATCATCAATAAAGCGATACCAGCCCACCACATGTTCCCTAAACTGGTCCAATGGGTACACCCGGGTGGCCTCCCACCAGCCTAGAAAAAGGTTGGCATAGGAAGGCGCACACCGTGCACCCATGGCCGTACCGGAGATCTGCCTGTAAAAGGTACGGTCAAAGACAAAATAATTGTGTGTGAGCACAAATTCTAATAAGCTCACCAGGAACATGTGGTGGGCTGGGTCGCCAGAGGCAGAGCCGGACAGGAAAAACTTGACAGCTTCAAGTCCATCATCATGGGCAATATTTGAGTATAGTGACTCAACGTCACAAGTGACCATCAAGGTACCAGGCGGTAAAGAGAAATCGCTCAATTCTTGTATCAGGTGCATGGAGTCCCGAATATACGACCTGAGGCCCAGCACAAATGACTGTAGAAAAAAATCCAGGTAGATGCATGCTTGTTCACACAGGCCTCCAATACCAGCCACAATAGGGCGGCCTGGTGGGGTCTCTAGATGTTTATGTACCTTAGGCAGCATGTAAAACGTTGGGGTAATCGGACAGCTTACCTCCAAAAACTGGAGTTCCCGCTTGGTAATGATCCTCATTTCAAACGCTCTCTTCAAAAGTTGGTCTAATTTTTTCTTGAATGTTATGGTCGGATCTGCTGGAATAGGGGTATAAAAAGCTTTATTACCCAGTTGTCGTTTGGCTTCGGCCATATACATTCCCATATCCCACAGGACGACGTTCCCACCTTTGTCAGCTTCCTTTATGACAAAGGATTTGTTCTGTTGGAGTTGCCGGATACTGTTGGACTCGGTCACAGCCATGTTTCTTCCTTTAATGGTGTTCCTCTGTAGCTTACACACTTCCTGTAGGACTGCCTGAAAAAATAAATGTATATTCGGGAACATACTCAGAGAGGGCGTGATAGTGGAGGGTTTGGTCAAACTAAAAAATCTCCTACCTGAATCACTCTCGCTCTCCCTGAGTAGGTCCATCAAATCCAGAAAGACACCACGTTCATCCTCCGCAAGTTCTTTCACTAATGTCGGTTGAGCATAAAGTAATTTAAAGCAGAGTTGCCTACAAAATAAATAGATGTCCTTAATGAACTCGAATTTGTCAAGTGTACTCATTGGAGAAAATGATAGTCCTTTTTCCAAAATCAGTCTCTCTTTATCTGACAATATATAGGAAGACAGATTTATAACCTGTAGTGACCCAGTATCCTGAGAGTGTCCGGCTCCTACATCCGTTTCCTGTGGGGTGGTATGTAATTGTTGCCCCTGCGCAACTGGGGTCCTCTTTTTTTGGGATTTACGTAATCCCCTCCGAGTTCGCTGTCTTCGCTGTTTTCGGATAAAAAATCAGTGTCGCTACCAACATTGGTGGTGGTCTGTTTCATAGCGATGTCATTTAGATGATTACCCTTAGAGGGTGCCCGTGTGTTACCACTGTGCTTCCACCTGAAGGCCTGCTTTCTCTCATAATCACCCTTATCCCGCTGAAATTTAGACTTCTTGCCCAACATGATATCCTTATCAAATTGTTCCAGAATATCTTTCAGTTTGACCTGAAATATATCAACTTTTTCTTTATCATGCTGTTCAAGTTTAGCTTCTAACTCAACAAGTCTGAGTTTGGTCCTCTGTAAGAGTTCCCTATCGTGTGTAATAAGCATGTCAATAAGAATTTTGGAGCACTGCAAAAGTCCCTGCTCCCAGGTTTCCTTGAAATCAACAGTAACCTCCCAGGCCGGAAATTTTTGAACCCGCAAGCCCCTGGGGATGATGGAGCACTTGAGATATTCATAGTGGTCCACACTATGTCATAATGACTATACTGTGATTCCGGAATTCACAATATTGATATTGCATAATGTTATTATCTGTATGTAATCACTGACTTATCATTGATGCATATTTTTGTGGGACTGTATATATATCAGATACACAATTCTGTGATTATTGCTTGCACACTATAATTTTGATTTATTATTTTATTTTTTATTTTCTGTGGGCATGCAGCTATATTAACTGCATACTTGTGTTCATGCATAATTATTCCCAAACACACTGCGCAAGATCCTCTGACTCGCTCTTTCTATATATACCTTATATATTCATTTATTTGTATTTTTTGAATATCGCATTGATCTAACTATATGGGGTCTATATTTGAGTCACAAATTGTCGCAGGCACCACATTGCGCTTTTTGCATTGCCTGTTCACCTGCGATCCTGCGGCTGCTTCGACGCGGATGGGGGACCGGCTGTGACGTCGATGCCGTGCTGCGTTTCCGGTCTTTGGAACGCATCGCGGCATCGAGTTCCGGTTTGGTCGCCATCTTGCGCATGCGCAGTGTTCCTTCCAACACGCCGACTTGTTCCGGCATCCGAGCTGCGCGTGACCATGCACCGGGGAGGACCCAGGTAACCCATATGCCCTGCTACCGCCCTCCTCTCTCCCCCCTTTCTATAGATCACCGCTACCTCATTAGTCTTTACCACAGGTACATATGATTATGTCTTAATTATCAGAACTATAAAGGTTTTAGCAGTTACTAGCATCAACATGGATCTCTGAGGAAGCCAGCATTTGTACTGGCGATACGCGTTAGGATTGCTGGGCTCCCCTCCCTGATGGGTTTGTGCTATTCTATGTGTTACTACTGTGCTTCATGATAAGTATATTTCCTAGGATTCTTTTGACATTTTTGTCATTTGGCATGATCATTTATGCACTGTTGCACTTTAATTATTCTCCCATGCTTGGGGTTTGCCTAGTCCATCCATGCTTTTAAACTTTGTCCAATTGTCTGTTTAAATAAAATTATGTCTTATTTTTGGATGTGCGACTGCAGTGTGGTATTTCTTTTCTTGTCGCTTTTCATGGTTGCTTTTTGATACCAGGTCTGCACTCCTCTTATTATATATATTTATTTCTCCGGTGTGCCCCTCATTGTATAATTTTGTAATTGTTGTTCCAGTGTCAGGGATACTCTCTCCCTGCATTTTTCTGGGGTTGTGGCACCCTTTGCCTGTGGTATTGCTGTTGCATTACATCATGACTTCATATTTAGAGGCCAGGGAGGCGGCATGGACAACGCAGGCCACTGCGTTGTTTCATGAGGAGGTTGTCGGGGATACAGGGGGTGACTTTAGGTCACTCACATCTGAGATCACGGATAACCACAAGCTATACACCAGGGTTTGGTGGAACATCAAAAGCCTTGAGGAATATCTCAAGTGCTCCATCATCCCCAGGGGCTTGCGGGTTCAAAAATTTCCGGCCTGGGAGGTTACTGTTGATTTCAAGGAAACCTGGGAGCAGGGACTTTTGCAGTGCTCCAAAATTCTTATTGACATGCTTATTACACACGATAGGGAACTCTTACAGAGGACCAAACTCAGACTTGTTGAGTTAGAAGCTAAACTTGAACAGCATGATAAAGAAAAAGTTGATATATTTCAGGTCAAACTGAAAGATATTCTGGAACAATTTGATAAGGATATCATGTTGGGCAAGAAGTCTAAATTTCAGCGGGATAAGGGTGATTATGAGAGAAAGCAGGCCTTCAGGTGGAAGCACAGTGGTAACACACGGGCACCCTCTAAGGGTAATCATCTAAATGACATCGCTATGAAACAGACCACCACCAATGTTGGTAGCGACACTGATTTTTTATCCGAAAACAGCGAAGACAGCGAACTCGGAGGGGATTACGTAAATCCCAAAAAAAGAGGACCCCAGTTGCGCAGGGGCAACAATTACATACCACCCCACAGGAAACGGATGTAGGAGCCGGACACTCTCAGGATACTGGGTCACTACAGGTTATAAATCTGTCTTCCTATATATTGTCAGATAAAGAGAGACTGATTTTGGAAAAAGGACTATCATTTTCTCCAATGAGTACACTTGACAAATTCGAGTTCATTAAGGACATCTATTTATTTTGTAGGCAACTCTGCTTTAAATTACTTTATGCTCAACCGACATTAGTGAAAGAACTTGCGGAGGATGAACGTGGTGTCTTTCTGGATTTGATGGACCTACTCAGGGAGAGCGAGAGTGATTCAGGTAGGAGATTTTTTAGTTTGACCAAACCCTCCACTATCACGCCCTCTCTGAGTATGTTCCCGAATATACATTTATTTTTTCAGGCAGTCCTACAGGAAGTGTGTAAGCTACAGAGGAACACCATTAAAGGAAGAAACATGGCTGTGACCGAGTCCAACAGTATCCGGCAACTCCAACAGAACAAATCCTTTGTCATAAAGGAAGCTGACAAAGGTGGGAACGTCGTCCTGTGGGATATGGGAATGTATATGGCCGAAGCCAAACGACAACTGGGTAATAAAGCTTTTTATACCCCTATTCCAGCAGATCCGACCATAACATTCAAGAAAAAATTAGACCAACTTTTGAAGAGAGCGTTTGAAATGAGGATCATTACCAAGCGGGAACTCCAGTTTTTGGAGGTAAGCTGTCCGATTACCCCAACGTTTTACATGCTGCCTAAGGTACATAAACATCTAGAGACCCCACCAGGCCGCCCTATTGTGGCTGGTATTGGAGGCCTGTGTGAACAAGCATGCATCTACCTGGATTTTTTTCTACAGTCATTTGTGCTGGGCCTCAGGTCGTATATTCGGGACTCCATGCACCTGATACAAGAATTGAGCGATTTCTCTTTACCGCCTGGTACCTTGATGGTCACTTGTGACGTTGAGTCACTATACTCAAATATTGCCCATGATGATGGACTTGAAGCTGTCAAGTTTTTCCTGTCCGGCTCTGCCTCTGGCGACCCAGCCCACCACATGTTCCTGGTGAGCTTATTAGAATTTGTGCTCACACACAATTATTTTGTCTTTGACCGTACCTTTTACAGGCAGATCTCCGGTACGGCCATGGGTGCACGGTGTGCGCCTTCCTATGCCAACCTTTTTCTAGGCTGGTGGGAGGCCACCCGGGTGTACCCATTGGACCAGTTTAGGGAACATGTGGTGGGCTGGTATCGCTTTATTGATGATATTATTTTCTTTTGGCAGGGTTCCAGACAGGACTGCGAACACTTTATTGGTCATCTAAATGAAAATCCGCTCAATATCTTCTTGACACACAAAATCTCTGAGTCTGAGGTCGATTTCTTGGATCTTCGAATTAAACTGCAGGATTCAAGATTCGTGACATCTTTGTTTCGCAAGAGCACTGCAACCAATAATCTACTACATTTTGCGAGTTTTCACCCGACACATCTAAAGAAAGGTATACCGAGGGGTCAGTTTTTACGCCTGCGACGTAATTGTAGTGAATTTGATGACTTCAAAATGGCCGCACAAGATTTAACATTAAGGCTCCATGAGAGAGGCTACCCCAAAAAAGTTGTATCCAAGGCATTTGAAGGGGCTAGGGATTCTAGACGTGAGGACCTATTTGTTCCCAAGATTAGACCACGGGAGAACAAGGTCCGTGTCATCACTCGCTATAATAACCAGTGGTCTGACTTATATAAAATTCTTAACACACATTGGTTTCTACTTCGAGCAGACGGAAAACTGGCAACACATATTGATGACAGACCCAGGATCATAGCAAGGAGGGCTCAAAACCTCAAAGATACCCTTGTCCGCAGTCACTTTCAACGACCTGTGAATACCACGGGTAGGGGAGGTATAGCCAAAGGTACATATCCTTGTGGTGACTGTAATGTCTGTCAATTTATGTTGAATTCTGACAACTTTTCTTATGGAGAAAATAACAGGGTGAATCTCAAAAATTATATTAACTGTCGTTCTAAAAATGTAGTTTACGCCCTTCTTTGTCCTTGCAACAGGATTTATGTGGGCCAGACTATGCAGGAGCTCAGGAAGAGAGTACAGCAACACACCTCAAATATCCGGCTGGCAGACCGGGACCGAACTAAAGGGGAAAAACCCCTAACATCAGTGGCAACCCATTTCTTGGATAGCCATAACGGCAGGTACGACGACTTACGGGTGGTTGGGTTGGATATCATTCGAGGCAATATCAGGGGGACACACATAGCCAGAAGTCTGCTCCGCTCAGAATCAAGGTGGATTTTTAACCTTGGTTCACAGGCCCCGGGTGGCCTTAATGAGGAGCTCACTTTCACTGGATATTACACATAAGTCCTGTTCTTTTTTGAACAGATCTATGCTTTACCCAGTTGATTGGGTTTAACATCACGTTCACTTTATTTACTTTTATTTATTTCCTTTTCCCTTTTAGGTCCAAGCAGGTTGGACGAGACTGTCACATGGGAATAGAGGACTTATGGATCACGTTCATCCTATTTCACCCTTTGTGGACTTTCTCTGTGGCTGTTCGGCTATGGGGGACGGTTCCCGTCTCTCCTTGTTCCTTACACCCACAGGGACATACCCATAAAAGCATTATGCTCTTTTTTTGGTGCCCAGTTGGAATCACACCTGGATGCCTTTTGCACGGTTTTTTCATGCACTTATTATTATTCTAAAATTACAACACTTTTTGATTTTTATTTCACATTTGTGTACTTCCTGGTATGACTTGGTATTTTTATCAACAATAACAACTTTTAGTATATGATGTGGGCTGTTTGCCTGTCTACCATTTTATATATGAGTAATATACATGCTCTCTGTTTAACTTTGCGCTTGCTTTTCTGGTTCCACTCTCCCCGGTGCATGGTCTGCAGCCACTAGGTTCGCTATTACCCCAATGGCATTATTATGATTAATTTTAGTATTATATTTACAGTATTTATATACTTAGGGTAACAGGGGCTGTAGCCATGTGATTTTTGTATACACAACTTTTTTGGTTATATATATATATATATTTTTGATACCTAATGAATTTGCTGTGTTTTTTATTCATTTATCTATTACTTCATGTTTGTGGTACCTAATTATGGTTTGGGGGATTGGTCCACACTATGTCATAATGACTATACTGTGATTCCGGAATTCACAATATTGATATTGCATAATGTTATTATCTGTATGTAATCACTGACTTATCATTGATGCATATTTTTGTGGGACTGTATATATATCAGATACACAATTCTGTGATTATTGCTTGCACACTATAATTTTGATTTATTATTTTATTTTTTATTTTCTGTGGGCATGCAGCTATATTAACTGCATACTTGTGTTCATGCATAATTATTCCCAAACACACTGCGCAAGATCCTCTGACTCGCTCTTTCTATATATACCTTATATATTCATTTATTTGTATTTTTTGAATATCGCATTGATCTAACTATATGGGGTCTATATTTGAGTCACAAATTGTCGCAGGCACCACATTGCGCTTTTTGCATTGCCTGTTCACCTGCGATCCTGCGGCTGCTTCGACGCGGATGGGGGACCGGCTGTGACGTCGATGCCGTGCTGCGTTTCCGGTCTTTGGAACGCATCGCGGCATCGAGTTCCGGTTTGGTCGCCATCTTGCGCATGCGCAGTGTTCCTTCCAACACGCCGACTTGTTCCGGCATCCGAGCTGCGCGTGACCATGCACCGGGGAGGACCCAGGTAACCCATATGCCCTGCTACCGCCCTCCTCTCTCCCCCCTTTCTATAGATCACCGCTACCTCATTAGTCTTTACCACAGGTACATATGATTATGTCTTAATTATCAGAACTATAAAGGTTTTAGCAGTTACTAGCATCAACATGGATCTCTGAGGAAGCCAGCATTTGTACTGGCGATACGCGTTAGGATTGCTGGGCTCCCCTCCCTGATGGGTTTGTGCTATTCTATGTGTTACTACTGTGCTTCATGATAAGTATATTTCCTAGGATTCTTTTGACATTTTTGTCATTTGGCATGATCATTTATGCACTGTTGCACTTTAATTATTCTCCCATGCTTGGGGTTTGCCTAGTCCATCCATGCTTTTAAACTTTGTCCAATTGTCTGTTTAAATAAAATTATGTCTTATTTTTGGATGTGCGACTGCAGTGTGGTATTTCTTTTCTTGTCGCTTTTCATGGTTGCTTTTTGATACCAGGTCTGCACTCCTCTTATTATATATATTTATTTCTCCGGTGTGCCCCTCATTGTATAATTTTGTAATTGTTGTTCCAGTGTCAGGGATACTCTCTCCCTGCATTTTTCTGGGGTTGTGGCACCCTTTGCCTGTGGTATTGCTGTTGCATTACATCATGACTTCATATTTAGAGGCCAGGGAGGCGGCATGGACAACGCAGGCCACTGCGTTGTTTCATGAGGAGGTTGTCGGGGATACAGGGGGTGACTTTAGGTCACTCACATCTGAGATCACGGATAACCACAAGCTATACACCAGGGTTTGGTGGAACATCAAAAGCCTTGAGGAATATCTCAAGTGCTCCATCATCCCCAGGGGCTTGCGGGTTCAAAAATTTCCGGCCTGGGAGGTTACTGTTGATTTCAAGGAAACCTGGGAGCAGGGACTTTTGCAGTGCTCCAAAATTCTTATTGACATGCTTATTACACACGATAGGGAACTCTTACAGAGGACCAAACTCAGACTTGTTGAGTTAGAAGCTAAACTTGAACAGCATGATAAAGAAAAAGTTGATATATTTCAGGTCAAACTGAAAGATATTCTGGAACAATTTGATAAGGATATCATGTTGGGCAAGAAGTCTAAATTTCAGCGGGATAAGGGTGATTATGAGAGAAAGCAGGCCTTCAGGTGGAAGCACAGTGGTAACACACGGGCACCCTCTAAGGGTAATCATCTAAATGACATCGCTATGAAACAGACCACCACCAATGTTGGTAGCGACACTGATTTTTTATCCGAAAACAGCGAAGACAGCGAACTCGGAGGGGATTACGTAAATCCCAAAAAAAGAGGACCCCAGTTGCGCAGGGGCAACAATTACATACCACCCCACAGGAAACGGATGTAGGAGCCGGACACTCTCAGGATACTGGGTCACTACAGGTTATAAATCTGTCTTCCTATATATTGTCAGATAAAGAGAGACTGATTTTGGAAAAAGGACTATCATTTTCTCCAATGAGTACACTTGACAAATTCGAGTTCATTAAGGACATCTATTTATTTTGTAGGCAACTCTGCTTTAAATTACTTTATGCTCAACCGACATTAGTGAAAGAACTTGCGGAGGATGAACGTGGTGTCTTTCTGGATTTGATGGACCTACTCAGGGAGAGCGAGAGTGATTCAGGTAGGAGATTTTTTAGTTTGACCAAACCCTCCACTATCACGCCCTCTCTGAGTATGTTCCCGAATATACATTTATTTTTTCAGGCAGTCCTACAGGAAGTGTGTAAGCTACAGAGGAACACCATTAAAGGAAGAAACATGGCTGTGACCGAGTCCAACAGTATCCGGCAACTCCAACAGAACAAATCCTTTGTCATAAAGGAAGCTGACAAAGGTGGGAACGTCGTCCTGTGGGATATGGGAATGTATATGGCCGAAGCCAAACGACAACTGGGTAATAAAGCTTTTTATACCCCTATTCCAGCAGATCCGACCATAACATTCAAGAAAAAATTAGACCAACTTTTGAAGAGAGCGTTTGAAATGAGGATCATTACCAAGCGGGAACTCCAGTTTTTGGAGGTAAGCTGTCCGATTACCCCAACGTTTTACATGCTGCCTAAGGTACATAAACATCTAGAGACCCCACCAGGCCGCCCTATTGTGGCTGGTATTGGAGGCCTGTGTGAACAAGCATGCATCTACCTGGATTTTTTTCTACAGTCATTTGTGCTGGGCCTCAGGTCGTATATTCGGGACTCCATGCACCTGATACAAGAATTGAGCGATTTCTCTTTACCGCCTGGTACCTTGATGGTCACTTGTGACGTTGAGTCACTATACTCAAATATTGCCCATGATGATGGACTTGAAGCTGTCAAGTTTTTCCTGTCCGGCTCTGCCTCTGGCGACCCAGCCCACCACATGTTCCTGGTGAGCTTATTAGAATTTGTGCTCACACACAATTATTTTGTCTTTGACCGTACCTTTTACAGGCAGATCTCCGGTACGGCCATGGGTGCACGGTGTGCGCCTTCCTATGCCAACCTTTTTCTAGGCTGGTGGGAGGCCACCCGGGTGTACCCATTGGACCAGTTTAGGGAACATGTGGTGGGCTGGTATCGCTTTATTGATGATATTATTTTCTTTTGGCAGGGTTCCAGACAGGACTGCGAACACTTTATTGGTCATCTAAATGAAAATCCGCTCAATATCTTCTTGACACACAAAATCTCTGAGTCTGAGGTCGATTTCTTGGATCTTCGAATTAAACTGCAGGATTCAAGATTCGTGACATCTTTGTTTCGCAAGAGCACTGCAACCAATAATCTACTACATTTTGCGAGTTTTCACCCGACACATCTAAAGAAAGGTATACCGAGGGGTCAGTTTTTACGCCTGCGACGTAATTGTAGTGAATTTGATGACTTCAAAATGGCCGCACAAGATTTAACATTAAGGCTCCATGAGAGAGGCTACCCCAAAAAAGTTGTATCCAAGGCATTTGAAGGGGCTAGGGATTCTAGACGTGAGGACCTATTTGTTCCCAAGATTAGACCACGGGAGAACAAGGTCCGTGTCATCACTCGCTATAATAACCAGTGGTCTGACTTATATAAAATTCTTAACACACATTGGTTTCTACTTCGAGCAGACGGAAAACTGGCAACACATATTGATGACAGACCCAGGATCATAGCAAGGAGGGCTCAAAACCTCAAAGATACCCTTGTCCGCAGTCACTTTCAACGACCTGTGAATACCACGGGTAGGGGAGGTATAGCCAAAGGTACATATCCTTGTGGTGACTGTAATGTCTGTCAATTTATGTTGAATTCTGACAACTTTTCTTATGGAGAAAATAACAGGGTGAATCTCAAAAATTATATTAACTGTCGTTCTAAAAATGTAGTTTACGCCCTTCTTTGTCCTTGCAACAGGATTTATGTGGGCCAGACTATGCAGGAGCTCAGGAAGAGAGTACAGCAACACACCTCAAATATCCGGCTGGCAGACCGGGACCGAACTAAAGGGGAAAAACCCCTAACATCAGTGGCAACCCATTTCTTGGATAGCCATAACGGCAGGTACGACGACTTACGGGTGGTTGGGTTGGATATCATTCGAGGCAATATCAGGGGGACACACATAGCCAGAAGTCTGCTCCGCTCAGAATCAAGGTGGATTTTTAACCTTGGTTCACAGGCCCCGGGTGGCCTTAATGAGGAGCTCACTTTCACTGGATATTACACATAAGTCCTGTTCTTTTTTGAACAGATCTATGCTTTACCCAGTTGATTGGGTTTAACATCACGTTCACTTTATTTACTTTTATTTATTTCCTTTTCCCTTTTAGGTCCAAGCAGGTTGGACGAGACTGTCACATGGGAATAGAGGACTTATGGATCACGTTCATCCTATTTCACCCTTTGTGGACTTTCTCTGTGGCTGTTCGGCTATGGGGGACGGTTCCCGTCTCTCCTTGTTCCTTACACCCACAGGGACATACCCATAAAAGCATTATGCTCTTTTTTTGGTGCCCAGTTGGAATCACACCTGGATGCCTTTTGCACGGTTTTTTCATGCACTTATTATTATTCTAAAATTACAACACTTTTTGATTTTTATTTCACATTTGTGTACTTCCTGGTATGACTTGGTATTTTTATCAACAATAACAACTTTTAGTATATGATGTGGGCTGTTTGCCTGTCTACCATTTTATATATGAGTAATATACATGCTCTCTGTTTAACTTTGCGCTTGCTTTTCTGGTTCCACTCTCCCCGGTGCATGGTCTGCAGCCACTAGGTTCGCTATTACCCCAATGGCATTATTATGATTAATTTTAGTATTATATTTACAGTATTTATATACTTAGGGTAACAGGGGCTGTAGCCATGTGATTTTTGTATACACAACTTTTTTGGTTATATATATATATATATTTTTGATACCTAATGAATTTGCTGTGTTTTTTATTCATTTATCTATTACTTCATGTTTGTGGTACCTAATTATGGTTTGGGGGATTGGTCCACACTATGTCATAATGACTATACTGTGATTCCGGAATTCACAATATTGATATTGCATAATGTTATTATCTGTATGTAATCACTGACTTATCATTGATGCATATTTTTGTGGGACTGTATATATATCAGATACACAATTCTGTGATTATTGCTTGCACACTATAATTTTGATTTATTATTTTATTTTTTATTTTCTGTGGGCATGCAGCTATATTAACTGCATACTTGTGTTCATGCATAATTATTCCCAAACACACTGCGCAAGATCCTCTGACTCGCTCTTTCTATATATACCTTATATATTCATTTATTTGTATTTTTTGAATATCGCATTGATCTAACTATATGGGGTCTATATTTGAGTCACAAATTGTCGCAGGCACCACATTGCGCTTTTTGCATTGCCTGTTCACCTGCGATCCTGCGGCTGCTTCGACGCGGATGGGGGACCGGCTGTGACGTCGATGCCGTGCTGCGTTTCCGGTCTTTGGAACGCATCGCGGCATCGAGTTCCGGTTTGGTCGCCATCTTGCGCATGCGCAGTGTTCCTTCCAACACGCCGACTTGTTCCGGCATCCGAGCTGCGCGTGACCATGCACCGGGGAGGACCCAGGTAACCCATATGCCCTGCTACCGCCCTCCTCTCTCCCCCCTTTCTATAGATCACCGCTACCTCATTAGTCTTTACCACAGGTACATATGATTATGTCTTAATTATCAGAACTATAAAGGTTTTAGCAGTTACTAGCATCAACATGGATCTCTGAGGAAGCCAGCATTTGTACTGGCGATACGCGTTAGGATTGCTGGGCTCCCCTCCCTGATGGGTTTGTGCTATTCTATGTGTTACTACTGTGCTTCATGATAAGTATATTTCCTAGGATTCTTTTGACATTTTTGTCATTTGGCATGATCATTTATGCACTGTTGCACTTTAATTATTCTCCCATGCTTGGGGTTTGCCTAGTCCATCCATGCTTTTAAACTTTGTCCAATTGTCTGTTTAAATAAAATTATGTCTTATTTTTGGATGTGCGACTGCAGTGTGGTATTTCTTTTCTTGTCGCTTTTCATGGTTGCTTTTTGATACCAGGTCTGCACTCCTCTTATTATATATATTTATTTCTCCGGTGTGCCCCTCATTGTATAATTTTGTAATTGTTGTTCCAGTGTCAGGGATACTCTCTCCCTGCATTTTTCTGGGGTTGTGGCACCCTTTGCCTGTGGTATTGCTGTTGCATTACATCATGACTTCATATTTAGAGGCCAGGGAGGCGGCATGGACAACGCAGGCCACTGCGTTGTTTCATGAGGAGGTTGTCGGGGATACAGGGGGTGACTTTAGGTCACTCACATCTGAGATCACGGATAACCACAAGCTATACACCAGGGTTTGGTGGAACATCAAAAGCCTTGAGGAATATCTCAAGTGCTCCATCATCCCCAGGGGCTTGCGGGTTCAAAAATTTCCGGCCTGGGAGGTTACTGTTGATTTCAAGGAAACCTGGGAGCAGGGACTTTTGCAGTGCTCCAAAATTCTTATTGACATGCTTATTACACACGATAGGGAACTCTTACAGAGGACCAAACTCAGACTTGTTGAGTTAGAAGCTAAACTTGAACAGCATGATAAAGAAAAAGTTGATATATTTCAGGTCAAACTGAAAGATATTCTGGAACAATTTGATAAGGATATCATGTTGGGCAAGAAGTCTAAATTTCAGCGGGATAAGGGTGATTATGAGAGAAAGCAGGCCTTCAGGTGGAAGCACAGTGGTAACACACGGGCACCCTCTAAGGGTAATCATCTAAATGACATCGCTATGAAACAGACCACCACCAATGTTGGTAGCGACACTGATTTTTTATCCGAAAACAGCGAAGACAGCGAACTCGGAGGGGATTACGTAAATCCCAAAAAAAGAGGACCCCAGTTGCGCAGGGGCAACAATTACATACCACCCCACAGGAAACGGATGTAGGAGCCGGACACTCTCAGGATACTGGGTCACTACAGGTTATAAATCTGTCTTCCTATATATTGTCAGATAAAGAGAGACTGATTTTGGAAAAAGGACTATCATTTTCTCCAATGAGTACACTTGACAAATTCGAGTTCATTAAGGACATCTATTTATTTTGTAGGCAACTCTGCTTTAAATTACTTTATGCTCAACCGACATTAGTGAAAGAACTTGCGGAGGATGAACGTGGTGTCTTTCTGGATTTGATGGACCTACTCAGGGAGAGCGAGAGTGATTCAGGTAGGAGATTTTTTAGTTTGACCAAACCCTCCACTATCACGCCCTCTCTGAGTATGTTCCCGAATATACATTTATTTTTTCAGGCAGTCCTACAGGAAGTGTGTAAGCTACAGAGGAACACCATTAAAGGAAGAAACATGGCTGTGACCGAGTCCAACAGTATCCGGCAACTCCAACAGAACAAATCCTTTGTCATAAAGGAAGCTGACAAAGGTGGGAACGTCGTCCTGTGGGATATGGGAATGTATATGGCCGAAGCCAAACGACAACTGGGTAATAAAGCTTTTTATACCCCTATTCCAGCAGATCCGACCATAACATTCAAGAAAAAATTAGACCAACTTTTGAAGAGAGCGTTTGAAATGAGGATCATTACCAAGCGGGAACTCCAGTTTTTGGAGGTAAGCTGTCCGATTACCCCAACGTTTTACATGCTGCCTAAGGTACATAAACATCTAGAGACCCCACCAGGCCGCCCTATTGTGGCTGGTATTGGAGGCCTGTGTGAACAAGCATGCATCTACCTGGATTTTTTTCTACAGTCATTTGTGCTGGGCCTCAGGTCGTATATTCGGGACTCCATGCACCTGATACAAGAATTGAGCGATTTCTCTTTACCGCCTGGTACCTTGATGGTCACTTGTGACGTTGAGTCACTATACTCAAATATTGCCCATGATGATGGACTTGAAGCTGTCAAGTTTTTCCTGTCCGGCTCTGCCTCTGGCGACCCAGCCCACCACATGTTCCTGGTGAGCTTATTAGAATTTGTGCTCACACACAATTATTTTGTCTTTGACCGTACCTTTTACAGGCAGATCTCCGGTACGGCCATGGGTGCACGGTGTGCGCCTTCCTATGCCAACCTTTTTCTAGGCTGGTGGGAGGCCACCCGGGTGTACCCATTGGACCAGTTTAGGGAACATGTGGTGGGCTGGTATCGCTTTATTGATGATATTATTTTCTTTTGGCAGGGTTCCAGACAGGACTGCGAACACTTTATTGGTCATCTAAATGAAAATCCGCTCAATATCTTCTTGACACACAAAATCTCTGAGTCTGAGGTCGATTTCTTGGATCTTCGAATTAAACTGCAGGATTCAAGATTCGTGACATCTTTGTTTCGCAAGAGCACTGCAACCAATAATCTACTACATTTTGCGAGTTTTCACCCGACACATCTAAAGAAAGGTATACCGAGGGGTCAGTTTTTACGCCTGCGACGTAATTGTAGTGAATTTGATGACTTCAAAATGGCCGCACAAGATTTAACATTAAGGCTCCATGAGAGAGGCTACCCCAAAAAAGTTGTATCCAAGGCATTTGAAGGGGCTAGGGATTCTAGACGTGAGGACCTATTTGTTCCCAAGATTAGACCACGGGAGAACAAGGTCCGTGTCATCACTCGCTATAATAACCAGTGGTCTGACTTATATAAAATTCTTAACACACATTGGTTTCTACTTCGAGCAGACGGAAAACTGGCAACACATATTGATGACAGACCCAGGATCATAGCAAGGAGGGCTCAAAACCTCAAAGATACCCTTGTCCGCAGTCACTTTCAACGACCTGTGAATACCACGGGTAGGGGAGGTATAGCCAAAGGTACATATCCTTGTGGTGACTGTAATGTCTGTCAATTTATGTTGAATTCTGACAACTTTTCTTATGGAGAAAATAACAGGGTGAATCTCAAAAATTATATTAACTGTCGTTCTAAAAATGTAGTTTACGCCCTTCTTTGTCCTTGCAACAGGATTTATGTGGGCCAGACTATGCAGGAGCTCAGGAAGAGAGTACAGCAACACACCTCAAATATCCGGCTGGCAGACCGGGACCGAACTAAAGGGGAAAAACCCCTAACATCAGTGGCAACCCATTTCTTGGATAGCCATAACGGCAGGTACGACGACTTACGGGTGGTTGGGTTGGATATCATTCGAGGCAATATCAGGGGGACACACATAGCCAGAAGTCTGCTCCGCTCAGAATCAAGGTGGATTTTTAACCTTGGTTCACAGGCCCCGGGTGGCCTTAATGAGGAGCTCACTTTCACTGGATATTACACATAAGTCCTGTTCTTTTTTGAACAGATCTATGCTTTACCCAGTTGATTGGGTTTAACATCACGTTCACTTTATTTACTTTTATTTATTTCCTTTTCCCTTTTAGGTCCAAGCAGGTTGGACGAGACTGTCACATGGGAATAGAGGACTTATGGATCACGTTCATCCTATTTCACCCTTTGTGGACTTTCTCTGTGGCTGTTCGGCTATGGGGGACGGTTCCCGTCTCTCCTTGTTCCTTACACCCACAGGGACATACCCATAAAAGCATTATGCTCTTTTTTTGGTGCCCAGTTGGAATCACACCTGGATGCCTTTTGCACGGTTTTTTCATGCACTTATTATTATTCTAAAATTACAACACTTTTTGATTTTTATTTCACATTTGTGTACTTCCTGGTATGACTTGGTATTTTTATCAACAATAACAACTTTTAGTATATGATGTGGGCTGTTTGCCTGTCTACCATTTTATATATGAGTAATATACATGCTCTCTGTTTAACTTTGCGCTTGCTTTTCTGGTTCCACTCTCCCCGGTGCATGGTCTGCAGCCACTAGGTTCGCTATTACCCCAATGGCATTATTATGATTAATTTTAGTATTATATTTACAGTATTTATATACTTAGGGTAACAGGGGCTGTAGCCATGTGATTTTTGTATACACAACTTTTTTGGTTATATATATATATATATTTTTGATACCTAATGAATTTGCTGTGTTTTTTATTCATTTATCTATTACTTCATGTTTGTGGTACCTAATTATGGTTTGGGGGATTGGTCCACACTATGTCATAATGACTATACTGTGATTCCGGAATTCACAATATTGATATTGCATAATGTTATTATCTGTATGTAATCACTGACTTATCATTGATGCATATTTTTGTGGGACTGTATATATATCAGATACACAATTCTGTGATTATTGCTTGCACACTATAATTTTGATTTATTATTT
This sequence comes from Bufo bufo, assembly GCF_905171765.1. Classification (NCBI taxonomy): domain Eukaryota; kingdom Metazoa; phylum Chordata; class Amphibia; order Anura; family Bufonidae; genus Bufo; species Bufo bufo. Next base: position 39,095,458 of record NC_053396.1, read on the forward strand.
TATTTTTTATTTTCTGTGGGCATGCAGCTATATTAACTGCATACTTGTGTTCATGCATAATTATTCCCAAACACACTGCGCAAGATCCTCTGACTCGCTCTTTCTATATATACCTTATATATTCATTTATTTGTATTTTTTGAATATCGCATTGATCTAACTATATGGGGTCTATATTTGAGTCACAAATTGTCGCAGGCACCACATTGCGCTTTTTGCATTGCCTGTTCACCTGCGATCCTGCGGCTGCTTCGACGCGGATGGGGGACCGGCTGTGACGTCGATGCCGTGCTGCGTTTCCGGTCTTTGGAACGCATCGCGGCATCGAGTTCCGGTTTGGTCGCCATCTTGCGCATGCGCAGTGTTCCTTCCAACACGCCGACTTGTTCCGGCATCCGAGCTGCGCGTGACCATGCACCGGGGAGGACCCAGGTAACCCATATGCCCTGCTACCGCCCTCCTCTCTCCCCCCTTTCTATAGATCACCGCTACCTCATTAGTCTTTACCACAGGTACATATGATTATGTCTTAATTATCAGAACTATAAAGGTTTTAGCAGTTACTAGCATCAACATGGATCTCTGAGGAAGCCAGCATTTGTACTGGCGATACGCGTTAGGATTGCTGGGCTCCCCTCCCTGATGGGTTTGTGCTATTCTATGTGTTACTACTGTGCTTCATGATAAGTATATTTCCTAGGATTCTTTTGACATTTTTGTCATTTGGCATGATCATTTATGCACTGTTGCACTTTAATTATTCTCCCATGCTTGGGGTTTGCCTAGTCCATCCATGCTTTTAAACTTTGTCCAATTGTCTGTTTAAATAAAATTATGTCTTATTTTTGGATGTGCGACTGCAGTGTGGTATTTCTTTTCTTGTCGCTTTTCATGGTTGCTTTTTGATACCAGGTCTGCACTCCTCTTATTATATATATTTATTTCTCCGGTGTGCCCCTCATTGTATAATTTCGTATCCTGTTCGTGACGCCAAAAGAGATGTGCAGCGTACTCAAGTTGTGTTTAATAGAGTTTCTGGGTGTAGTAGTGCAATAGACACTAACCTGAGACGGCTGACTCTCTGCAAGGGCAGGTGATGGTAGGAAAATGTTCGTGACGCCAGTGCCAATTAAACGGTGGCACGCCGTTTGCTGATAGCAGGAATAAATGAGGAACACCGTGATGTTAAAACAGAACTCCAACTTTAGTAGTTTTAAATATAGAGACATTAACGGAAGCGCAGTTCCTTTGCATACAGTCGATTTTTCAATACGGTTGATGCAGGCAATACAGATTGAGCAAGGTGACTACAGAGTGTTAAACACACAGGACTTGCAGTACAGGAGCTTGCACTCTATCTCTGACTGATCCTGGAACATAGCAAATCTTCTCCAAGGCCCAATACCTTAACTCTGGCGTATATCCTTGCTTTTAGCTTTATAAAGTACCTCCTCTGTTATCTTGAGTACCTCTTGCTTTTCTGCGCTTTTGCCTCTGTCTCTCCCTCAGTTTCCTCAGCCTCTAGAAACTTCAGCACACTCTAGAAACTTCTGACTGACCTTTGCTTCCCTGTCTGGGCCTTATATAAACTAGGGCTCTCTAGCTCCCTCTAGTGACTAGAAGCTGGAATGACACCCCTAGCAGGCCTGTACATGCAAGTTTCACAGTAACAGGGAAATACATAACATTACATTACATGACAATTTATAAAGATGACATATACCAACTTCCCCATAAATAAGGGGGGACGACAGCACACCAAGTGACACTTTTGTAGTGATGGGCATTACAGTCCCCGTACACTACATATCTACATCATATAATCAATTCAAACTGATTGGTCATTCTATAAAAAATGTGCACTCCCCTTTAACAATGTTACAATTCATTCAATTTAAAATGCATCCCAGTGTGAACAGAGACAAAAAGTGCGCGGTGCATATTCGACAATGATCAATAGATCATATCCATGATACTAATCTTGAAATACATATATTCTGATAGTGATATCATAATAAAGTGCATGGTGCATTAAAAACATATATATTAAAAATACCTTGCTGGGGCATTAAGGCTGTACTTTGCATAGTTAATAAGGAAGATAAAAATTCAACCTAGGTAGCGGTGCTCCACGCTATGTTCCGCGCGTCTCCCGGTGCCTAGTGCGCATGTGTCAACCCATGTCCCTCCTACTAGGTGGTACATATCCAGTGGACGTCACCCGGGGCGGAGACAAAACGATCCTGACGCTAGGCATCTGTGCAATGTCGGCCCGTCCAATGCGCACAGAAGTGCACGCGGACTAATCAACACACAACCAGCCCATGCATCCTCGGACGTCTTCATCCCGGGGACGCACACCCGACTTCCACCATTTGGTTTAAGGGCAATCTTTTGGGCAAATGTATATACATTAGAAATCTTCCTTATTTCATGATCTTGTATTCAGCTGATATATGTCCCAGCATAGCGGCTTCCATATTTTCCACTATATCGCGATTCCATGTTCCCAACTGTAGAATAATCATATTATAACATTACTTTCAAAGTTATAGTTATATACAACATACGTTGAATTCACCTGGTACAGCAATAAGGATGCACAGAACCACAAACAATGAATGATAGGGCATTAACCTACCATACCCCCAGTTACCCTAAATTCAACATTTAAGCCTTTGGGCTTCAATGTATCAAGACGGAAAATCCATCCGAGCTCATTTTTCTTTAATAACACTAGCCTATCTCCGCCCCTTTCCAGCGGTTTCACATGATCCAAGATCATGAATCTTAATTCATTCTCCTTATGATTTTTTTCCCGCAAAATGCTTTGATACCGGTAGGTCTTTTCTTTTATTTCTGATGGATTGTCTATGATTATTTAACCTGGTTTTCATGTCATACGTGGTCTCTCCCACGTACAACATTTTGCAAGGGCACCACAGTACATATGTTACCCAAGATGAGTCACATGTAAGATAATGTTTGATGGCAAAAATCTCTCCTGTATCTGGATGTGTAAATGCCGATCCCTTATGCATAAGTTTGCAATTTACACATCCCAAACACAGGAAACTCCCTGTATGTTTAGTTTTCAAAAATGTTTGTCTTGCCTGGCCTTTTTCTGGTACCCTTGAGCGCACTATTCTATCCCTAATATTCCCTGCTCTTTTATATGCCATCATTGGGAGATCTCTGAAAGCCGCTATTGTAGGGTAGCAGCTCCTGAGTATCCCCCAATGTTTACAAATGGATGAAAAACAAAGTGACAAACGACGATAGCAATGCAACCCCCTCTGAATTTTTTTTAGGAGAACGCAATCCCATGGAAAACGCCCCACAAGAAGGGGAGGTCGACGACATGGAAGGTATAGGAAAAACCAGATCCTAGAGATCAACAAGGACCAACACCTCCAGAGTGATGAATGCAACAAAGAAGAAATAGAGACTAGCGTGGTGGTATATATTTCATCTCACAATTTGACTGAACATGAACTTAAGGTATTGAATAAAGGACTTTCCTTTTGTCCACAGGTGAAACCAGATTGGTTTCAGTTGGAACTGGACTTGAACCGCCTCATCAGGAATCTCAGATTGAGGGTGTGGTTCGACTCCAGTTCCTCTGAAACCCAGAGTGTAAATGAGGGTCCCATGCTAGGGACTAGATTGACATTGAAACAGTTTGGTTTACATTTTTTCTTATTGTTAATTCTCATGCCTTGGAAGGATTTATTTAAGTGATAAAGAGGGATATAGCAGCATTAAGACAACATACTAGATCTGATGTATTAATCAAACCAAATATTACTGTACAGGAAATGAATGCATTGGAGAGTTTGTTCAGGAACCCCAATCTCACCATTAAACCCGTCGACAAGGGGGGTGGGATCGTGGTTATGGACACCTCTCAATACATAAATAAAATTTACAGACAATTAAGAGAACCAGGTACTTATGGACAATTAGGGAAAGGCCCAAGAATTGATATTGCTAGAAAAATAGAAGGGCAATTAAAGATAGTGGAGGAAAATGGCATTATAGACAGACAACTCAAAGAATTCTTGATAGTGAAGTCTCCAGTTACCCCAACGATGTATGTATTGCCCAAGATACACAAAAGGTTGACAGACCCTCCTGGACGGCCTATAATATCAGGCAGAAATTCTATTTTTTCCAACATTTTTCTAGACAAAATATTGAGAGAATATGCTACGGGTGCAAAATCTTACATCAGGGACACTGGAGACTTTATTAACAAATTAAGAGAGGTGCAGATCCCGAAAGGGGCAATTCTAGCATCATTTGACATTGTATCACTATACACTTCAATTAATCATGTGAAGGGTTTTTTGGCAGTGGAAGATATGCTACAAAATTCAGAGTATCCTGTTCCAACTCGCCAGTCATATTGGCATTACTAGAGTTGTCACTTAGGAACAATTACTTTATGTTTCAAGGACAATTCTATCTGCAGTTGATGGGCTCCAATGCCGCGCCCACTTATGCAAATATATTTGTACGGTCATTTGGGGAACGTCTCGTCTATGTATCTCCCCACTTCAATCATGTTTTGACGTGGTGGAGGTACATAGACAACATTTTCCTCATCTGGATGGGATCTATGGATGCATTGATGAAGTTCCATGTATTTTTGAACTCCATTGATGATAAGATCCAATTTACATTAATGGCGTCAGAAGAAAGGGTACAGTTTCTAGATACTCAGGTATATATAGAGGAGGAGCAAATACATACTGATTTGAATATTAAACAAACTGATAAGAATACATTGCTACATTTTACTAGTGAACACCCTAGTAGGATGTTAAATTCTCTACCGTACAGTCAAATGTTAAGGGTCAGAAGAATAGTGGATAAGGAGGATCATACTAACCAGGCCCTACAGAACATGGAAGAGTCCTTCATAAATAGAGGCTATCCCAGGAGTTTGGTACGTAGACATGCAAATAGAGCTAAAAAAATACTGAGGGAGAAACTGTTAACAACAAAACAAAGACAAAAAAGTGATAGGTTACCTTTTGTATCATCATATAACGAAATAAGTCCCAGCATTGAACGAATAGTGAGACAACATTGGGGGATACTCAGGAGCGGCTACCCTACAATAGCGGCTTTCAGAGATCCCCCAATGATGGCATATAAAAGAGCAGGGAATATTAGGGATAGAATAGTGCGCTCAAGGGTACCAGAAAAAGGCCAGGCAAGACAAACATTTTTGAAAACTAAACATACAGGGAGTTTCCCGTGTTTGGGATGTGTAAATTGCAAACTTATGCATAAGGGATCGGCATTTACACATCCAGATACAGGAGAGATTTTTGACATCAAACATTATCTTACATGTGACTCATCTTGGGTAACATATATACTGTGGTGCCCAGGGGCGTAGCTAGAAATGACTGGGCCCCATAGCAACATTTTTTTATGGGCCCCCCCCCTCCCGGATCTCCCACCCCCACATACCTCTCAGACCCCCACCCCTTCCTGAGCTTCCACCCAAACACCCTTCCAGGACCTCCCACCCCAACATCCCCACACCCCTCCTAGACCTCCCACCCCCACCCTAAATATCCCACCGCCAGTCCCCAGATATAATGGTCCAGACATCAAGTGTCCTGCTCCCCCATCCTGCCTATATAATGGTCCAGACCTCCAGGTTTATGCTTCCCCCTACTCCCCATATATAATGGTCCAGGCCTCCAGGATCCTGCTTCCCCCTACTCCCCATATATAATGATCCAGACCTCCAGGATCCTGCTTCCCCCTCCTCCCTAAAAATAATGGTCCAGACCTCCAGGGTCCTGCTCCCCCCCTTCTTAAATATAATGGTCCAGACCTCCAGGGTCCTGATCCCCCCTTCTCATTAAATATAATGGTCCAGACCTCCAGGATCCTGCTTCCCCCTAAACCCAATATATAATGGTCCAGACCTCCAGGGTCCTGCTCCCCCTCCTCCCTATATAATGGTCCAGACCTCCAGGGTCCTGCTTCCCCCTAAA